>NC_135750.1:13089500-13730000 GCF_041903045.1 Epinephelus lanceolatus | reverse complement strand
CAGGATTATTAAGAATATAAGATATCTTTAAACTTCTTTACTGGGTAGGCTCACACTTTAGCTGAATGGCGATACTCACTATATAACAATATTTTTTCTGTGATGTAATTAGGGTTTCCCACAAAGCATTATGGCATAGCATCCCTGTTAGTTTATTTTTTTTCAGAGGCAAACCCTTAAAAAAAAAGGTCACTTATAAGTTTAAGCCACGTGCCAAATGTCACACAGGCACCTTTATTAACAGAGGTCACTCTGCACAATATCAAAATGTTTAAAACAAACTGAACAAAAAAACTGTCTCCATATATGAAAAAATGCTCCTTGAAGTAAAAAAAAAATCCCTTTCCTGCATGACAAAAATACACACAGTAATTAATTCATACATTGTAAATACACTGTGTTACAATTTTAACAGTATCAGTAAACAGCTTTGTGGTCTGAGCAGCACGTATATGACACACTCCTTGCACTTTATGGCGCTGTTGTAAGTGGTGGAAGAGATCTGCGTGCTCAAAGCTTTACCCCGAATTTCCACATACTCCGTCAGCGCCGCGCAGCACACCGCGTAGCACACCGCGTAGCAGATACGCTCCCATTCTAGTGAATAGTTGCATTTCCACAGCGAGCGCTGTGCAGCGTGTCTGGAGCGTCCCAGACTGGAGATACGCGTCAGACCGGTTTTCGACATTCTTTACAGAAAACATTTTGCTGCTGGTCATCTGACACTTTAAAACCAAACCATCTCCAAATTATCGAGCCATTGTTTTATCCTTTAATTCTCCATCTCCATGTTGTCGCTGAGCGCAGGTGAGAATGGAGGGGCGGGGGGGGGGGTTGGGGGGGGGGGGTTGTGGTGACAGAGCGAGGGAGGTGGAGCAGAGAGGTTGTGTTTGTGAGACAGGGACACAGGGAGAGGGAGAGGGAGAGGAGAAATAGGTGAGAACTTGTGGCCCATGTATTGTCATTTTAACGCAAAATGAACTAGGCCTACATTGATAGAAACGATATTTTCCCGTGTAATATCGCGTTTAGAAATATATCGATATATATTAAAATCTCAAGATATTTCCTCCCTTCCCCGCTTCCACACCCCTCTTTGGCGGAGGGGATTTTCCATTGGCGGAGGGCAAAAACAGCTTTGGCAGCCACCAAAATATTTTCTATGCAGGGAAAACCCTGGTATGTGGGCGGATGTGTTTAAGTTAGTGTGAGTATTTTGGACATCACAAAACCCCCGTCCAAGATAACTCATGATTTCAACTTGCAGAATAATAATTATGAACCACATTTTGAAAGAGATCTAGAGGGCACTAACTGTTCCAAACAAGTGCAATCACCTTTCTTTGAATTTGGTCATAAATCAATGAGAGTTTGTTCAAACATCACTAAACTCAGTGGACTTTGTTTTAAAGAGGCAACAGATAGCATCTTTTCCTAAATATATCATTATGAAAATAATGTGGGTTGCACAGGGTAGTGGTCACAGTAAAATCAGACTATCAGCGTTTACATAGGTTAGGTTTTGGCTGATCTTTTACACGTTTTTTCCCCCCGTTAAAGTTTTTTTGCGGGCGCTGCGAGGATCCTAAGGACAGAGGGGTGTCGTATGCTGTAAAGCCCTGTGAGGCAATTGTGATTTGTGATATTGGGCTTTATAAATAAAATTGATTGATTGATTGATTGATTGATAGATATTTGACAGTCTGCATTACTCTTTTTACTTGTTTTTTGAAAGATAAAGTAGGGTCAAGGACAACGCCAAGATATTTAAACTCAGTGACTACTTTGATTGGTTCTCCAGAGACAAACACTGGAAACTTGCTTTTGTAAAATACATACAGCTGTTTTCTTAACATTAAGAAACAGTTGAGACTCATTGAGCCAGTTGTTGACCTTCACCATTACAGCATTCAATTTGGCAGCTGCCAGTTCTTTAGTTTTTGCATGAGCATAAATAACCGTATCATCTGCGTACATTTGAACTTTGCACCTGTGCAGATAGACGGAAGATCATTTATAAATAAACTAAACAGGAGAGGTTCCAAGATGGATCCCTGGGGCACACCCACTTCATTGCTCAGAAAGGGTGATGCCTCACCTGCAGTCCTTACACATTGGACTCTATCTGCAAGACAGGACTTCATCCAGTTCAGCGCGCCAATGGAAAAATTATAGTTTGAGAGTTTGCAGAGGAGTATCTGATGACTGACAGTGTTGAATGCCTTCTTAAAATCTAAAACTATCGCACCAACAACACCTCTTTTATCCATTTTCTGTTTAATATTTTCTAAGAAGAAGCAGTTTGTTGTCTCAGTGGAGTGGTTGGTCCGAAAACCAAACTGCATTGGGTGCAGAGTGTATGGGCTACTGTTAATATGGGAAATTAGCTGTTCAACAACACATTTTTCAGCAACTTTGGAGATAACAGGCAAAATACTGATTGGCCTATAGTTACTTATAGTAGTTGAGTCTCCTGATTTAAAGACTGGTACCACAATGGCTGACTTCCAGTCATTAGGATATTTATCTTCTTTGATAGAAGCATTCACTACTTTTGTTAATGGTTCAGTGAATGCATCTACATACTGGCTTATGATCGCCAAGCGCTCCTGGATATTCGGCTTGCAAGTGCAAATTTGATCAGGTTTGATCCGTGACAAAGAAGGCTTCCTCCACCGCTTCTTGCGGGATTGCCTGCCCACCTCTACGCAGCTCCTCTCCCCAGACGGAGGCTTCACAAAACCCGGTCCTGCGGTAAACGCAGCGGGTGACTGGTGAGGCTGAAAGCCGCTCTGGTGTTTTTTTCAGCGTCTACTCTGGCTGGATATGGATCGACCCATCGCTACTCTGTCTCCCGTCGCTCTCTCGAGCCTACCGGCACCTGGCTGGTGCCTGTCATCGGCACGGAGTTCCATGCCCGCCTCTGTTCTCCCCATCTGCGCAGAGGAGGGGTGAACCAACGTAGCCTTCAACCTGTCGCCCGAGCTCCCAGGACGGATGATCGCCTTGCTGCTCCGCCTCCCGCCAGGGTCGCCCTGGTGAATACTAGATCGCTAGCAAACAAGACGTTCATCCTGAACGACTTATTCATCACACGTGAACTGGATTTCTTGTGTATTACGGAGAGACATGGCAGAGTGCCGGTGAGTCAAGCTCCTTCTCTGAACTCTTGCCGCCCGGCTGTTTGTATTTCAGCGCTCCGTGAATGTCTGGCCGGGGAGGGGGAATTGCGACCGTTTTCAAGACTTTGACTGTAAACAACTGTCACCGGTCTCATTCTCCAGCTTTGAACTGATCATGTTTGAACTGGGTCGCTCTCGCCCTGTACTGTGCGCGGTGATATACCGACCCCCAAAATATAACAAGCACTTCATCTCGGATTTCTCAGACTTCCTGGCTGAAATAATGCCTAAATATGACCATGCTTTAATTCTTGGTGATATGAATATACACGTGTGTTGTCCCTCCAAGCCCCCGACTAGTGAATTCTTAAATCTCATTGGTTCATTTGATCTTGTGCAGTCTGTGACTGGTCCCACACAAGAGCACGGGCACACACTTGACATCGTCCTATCATATGGTTTACCAATTTCCAACATTGAAGTTTGTGGTGCATTCTTTTCTGACCATATGCCTGTTTTGTTCGATGTGTCTCTCCCATGTTACACTGACAAACAAATCGCACCAGCTTGTCGATGCTTACAAGTCCTTGATACTGTCGCTCCCTTAAAAACCAGACGCGCCAAACCTAAAACCGAGCCCTGGTTGAATGACAGTACACAGGAAGCCAGAAGAGAATGCAGGAGGGCTGAGCGTCAGTGGAAAAAGGACAAGCTACAGGTGTCTTTTGATATTCTGAGGGACAGCTGGCGTAGTTACCAGCAAATTGTCAAGGCTGAAAAGATGAAACACTTTTCTGATATCATTTTAACCAACTGTCACAAGCCTCAGGTCCTTTTTAAAACTATTAATGATATTCTTGATGCCCCCAGGTCTGTCTGTCTGGATGCCTCCTCTGAAATGTGAGCTCTTTCTACAATTTTTTATTGACAAAGTAGCCAATGTTAGAGCTAGCATCACTACCCCGAAACATGACCCCTCTACTACGGCTGCCTGCCCCGCCACTTTTAGCCATTTTGAGCCTGTGTCTCTTTCCCAGCTAGAGGAAATAATTTCCCACATGAAACCCTCTGGCTCCCCCTTAGACGTCCTTCCCCCTTGCCTTGTTAAATGAGGAAATACAGTGAGTGACAACAACCCCGCCCACATTTAAGAGTACTGTTTGCGGTGGAAACACTAGACTCTAGGTACCATGTCTGAAGGGTTACTTTTGATTCCAAAGGTACCGTACCGAAAGTGTTGTGGAAACAGGGCTACACAGAATTCTGGACTACAGCACTAAGTGGCTCAGCAACACCCCAACAAAGCAACACATGGCAGCAAACAAAGGACCAGAAGAGCAGCTTCTAAGCCTTTACATATCCCAGATGGTCTGATTGGCTACTGGTCTCCAGCCAATGGCACAAGAGAGGGGAGGAAGAGCTAGAGTCACAGCACAGGTAGATCACCCATTCACCTATGGGGGATTGTAACACATTATATCAGCCACCAAAATATTCATCAATATTCCTCCAGGAATTCTCAGAGCTGATCTCACTCAATATCACTCGATATGATAGATTCATCTTGAATAGAGACCTGAACATTCATATCAACAAAAAGAAAGACTTCACAGCGACTGAGTTTATGAATCTGAACTTACTCGACATGTAAATGAAGCCAATCATCAGCATGGTAACATTCTAGACTTAGGGGTAAACACTGACAGTGTTTCAGTATCTCTGACCATCACTGTGTGTTTTTTGGTGCCAAACTACAATCAGCAAAGACTAAAGGTGAAGTTGTGGTTCAAAAGAGATTTCTAGATGACAAGGCTGAGGCAGAGTTCTTTAACATAATGAGTCAATAATCATTTGAGTCTTCATCTTCTGCTTTAAATACTGTCGTTCCACTAAAGGTTAAAGAAAGGATGACAGACAGAATTTCCTTATGGTTAAACAATAACAGTGTTGAAGAGACTAAGAGAATCTGAGGAAAACTAAGCTCACAGTTCACTGTAATATATACAAAGAAGCCATTACTGCCATAATAATACAGTTTATTATTATTATCATTATTATCCTCTGTCCAAAAAGCTGCTGTTTGTCCACTACATTACTTGCTGTGTGTTTATTCATCCTCTAGCTACGTGGATTGGGGGAGCCTTCATTGTTGGAACAGCTGAGATGGTGTACACGCCCTCTATGGGACTAACCTGGGCGATCATGATGATGATTGCATACAGCTCTTCTTTTATCATTGGTAAGAGTTTGAAATCACATCTGACAGGATACTGTATGTTTGTATGTGTAACAAAACAAACATAGCCTAACAATCTCTGATCTCAAAAGACAGGAATAGGTCATTAATAATGATGCTAAGGGATTTTCTAAGAGCAGTCTCACTGTTTTCATCTCACAACAACTGTAGAAATTGTGAGGGAATGTTGAAGACACATCAGAGGTGGTTTCACGTCAACATATTCATGACTGAGCAAGCTGTTGACATCACAACCTTGAAATATGTACAGTTAAGGAAAGTTATAACCATAATTTGTTATTCATTCATTCATTTTCTGTAACTGCTTATCCTGTTGGAGGTCAGAGGGGAGCTGGAGCCTATCCCAGCAGGTCACCAGACTATCACAGGGCTGACACATAGAGACAGACAACCATTCACACTCACATTCACACCTACAGACAATTTAGAGTCACCAATTAACCTAACCTGGATTTATTTGGACTGTGGGAGAAAAACAAATGTAAAGATGGGGGCAGAACATGCAAACTTAACACAGAGGGGTTGGAGCCTCCCACCCTGGATTCAAATCAGGAACCCCCTCTTGCTGTGAGGTGACAATGTTAACCACTGCACCACTGTGCTGCCCCTGTGATTTGTCACATTTTTTAAATTATCTATTGATTTATTAATTGAACTCACAGATATAAAATATTTATGGGCTGCCACTCTCTATAATGGCAAATTTTTATGCTGAAAATCATATAAGGTACTAAATATTGAAATGGGTTATATTGCAATTTTAGGACGGTCCCTAACTATGCTTATAGTCCCAGGTGCATTGGACAGACATTTGGCTTCTTGCACTCAATTGCATTGTCATTTCTGATTATTTTGAGTTGACTAAAATATCTGAGTTGTGAAATATCAATTAAATATAATTATTATTATGCACATTTATCCCCTTAATAGTTGTTACTGACACTAACGAAATAGTTTTTTAAAATTAGAATAATTTATCTATTGGTAAGAATTCATAATTGATCTTACATTGATGAATTTGTTTGACAACTGAACAGAAATATTCTTGTAGCAGGCATTACCACTTTGTTTTACCAGTCTTTGTTTACAGAATTTAAAGATTACTTACTGAACCTCAGGTTGTTGTACAACTTCTGCTTTTTAAAATGTTGAAAAGCCAAAAAGAAATAAATATAAAAATTCATATAGCTGTTGTTTTTTTTCTTAAGTATTTTCCCCCTCGCTTGATTAATTGAATTTTTCTGATTGTGATGTCTTCTTTCCTCTTTCACATGAAGCTGGCTTCGTGTTTGCAAAGCCACTGAGAGAAAGACACTGTGTGACGATGCTGGACCCTTTCCATGCCAAGTATGGAAAATCAGTAACAGCTGGACTAACTATGGCTGGTCTTATTATGGATCTACTGTGGGTTCCCACAATACTAATTGGATTAGGTACAGTATATACAGACCTGTAAGCACCATACGTCCATGTAACAGTGTACATCATAAATGAATATCCATCCATCCATCCATCCATCCATCCATTTTTTGTTTGGCAGGAGGAATTATGAGTGTGGTCCTGGATTTGTCCTACACTGTGTGCATCTGGATCTCTGCTGCCGTTGCCATTACCTACACACTGCTGGGAGGTCTCTACTCTGTGGCCTACACAGATATTATACAGCTTGTGCTCATATTCATCAGCTTGGTAAGTTTGCTATACCTTAAATTTTTATAGTGTCAGGCTATTTGTTTGAAGGAAACAGAAACCACTCTCACACAAGGCATCAAAAACTCCAAAGTATGTCTTTAAGCATTGTGTGTGTCTCCGTTTGTATTTGTCTCTGCAGTGGATCTGTGTTCCCTTTGTTATGATGAACCCATACTCTTTGGACATTGGACAGACACTGACGAACAACACCTTACATGCTCCCTGGATTGGTACACTGGGGCTGAAAAGGACCTGGATAATGATTGATAATTTCTTATTCTTTGTAAGGAAGCAAAAATACGACCTGTACAAAATGCAATTGACCCCAGTCGTGATACATATCTTCTGATATGATATATATATGATACCTGAATGATGATAAATAACATAAATATTCTCACAGTGGACTGTTTTCATTTTAAATAAAGAATAAGATGGAGCCTCTGTTGTAGGCACAGGCTTTTATCTGAAACAATATATTTATAAATGTCAAGGTAAGACTAACTAACTGTAGCTGCTAATTTTAAGTTTCATCTGAAAGGATGCTTCACTTCTGACAGCAGGCAGACATTTTGCAGCTTTTACCCCATGAGGATAACACATCAGTGATTAAATCAAACAAATAACTGTTCTCCTTTTAAGGCACTGGGGAGCACGGGATATCAGTGCCTCCACCAGAGGACCTTGTCGGCATCTTCCACATCCACAGCCAAGATCACTTGCTTTATTGCTGCTGTCATCTTACCTACATTTGGGATACCTCCTATACTGCTTGGGGCAGCTGCTGCATCCACAGGTACGAACAGTTTCTACATATTTGGGTAAACTGGGGAAACAAAAAAGAATGTCATTATGCACCTGTATTCATGAAAGAACAATGCCTGTAAATCCCCGTAAAGAGTTAAGTCACAGAAACTAAGAAACACTCACATCTTAACTTTGCATAACTTGCTCATCAAGCCTGAGGCATTTAGTAACCAGACACAGCAAATGTTGGGTTTTGAAACCCAGGTTGTACAATTACCATTTGAAATTAAGGGCTGGGTGCTGTAAACATCTCCTGTAATTTACATAAAAGTGGAATAGTGGGAGTGGACATAACAACATTTCTACAAATGGATCACCATAGCACACTGCTGCTTTCATCATTAAGGCAGATGCCAAAATATTTCTGTTGCGCAATCTTCCAAATATTGAACCATTTATCCCCATTAGCCACAACCAGGGTAGCAACTACTCTTCCTGGAGTCCACACAATTAAACATTACATAATAATATAAAACTAAAAATCCTAGGAAAGAAGGACAACAAAAGAAAACAAAACAATGAATCCACAACAAGAGAACTACTAATGCCAATAATTACAACGACAACAAGTACCGTCACTTTCTCTAAATAGTCAGTAAAACATAGCTACAGCTCAAATGATATGCAAATTGATGTAATATATATCTATGGATGACAAAACAGTGAATTTGTTGTTTTTGCATGAGGCTTAAAAAAGAGTTACACCTTCTAAATGTCTAAATAGACAGAATCAGCAACACAATATAAAATATTATTTTCTATATGAAGATTAATTTCAAGCACAAGAGAGACAAAACAGTAGGTCAATTGTAAACAGAAGAGGGCCCAAAGTGGATCCCTGTGGCACACCCTTGGTAAAAGCAAGAATACACAAGTTATTAGCATCCTTTCATGGGATTATCTTTTCAACTTTGTCGAAACATTTTAATGGACTGTGTAATGGGATGTGGTGTATGTAACAACATGTTAAGTTTGCCACGATCTAGCATAATGCATCACACCAATTTTTCTTTTGACAAATGGATAATTTTGTGTATATATGTTATTTGTTCACATTTGATTAGCTCATTTATTAATATTTCAAGCTGTTGAGGAGAATATTCTTACTGTAGATTACATGTACCAGACTGGAGGCCATATGCTCAAGGGTCGATATCAGTTCCTCTGCCATTCAACTTTACAACTTAGTATGTACAGTAGGGTCTTCTCAAAGTCCCTCAAACAAATAATGTGACCATTTTTCACTGTTTCCGTCTTTTGTGTCCATGCCTCAGACTGGAACCTGACCTCCTATGGTTCTCCATCTCCATATGAACGTGGGGAATCAGTTCTAGTTCTTCCCATCACCCTGCAGCACCTCACCCCATGGTTCGTCTCCATTATTGGTACTGGATGTGTGGCTGCTGCCGTGATGTCATCGGTTGACTCTGTGCTGCTTTCTGCCGCTTCTATCTTCACCTCCAACATATACAAGAACATTCTCAGGCCTCAGGTAAAAAAATACATATGTTCTTTCAGTTTGGTACATCACATCAAAGAATTTTTTGATATATTGTTCACGTTTGATGTTTATTTTGAAAGAAAGGGAATGGAATGCAAGGGAGTATAAATGGAATAAGATAAAGAAGCAGCAAGAGACATTAAAACAGGACAGTCTCCATTATTTGCTGTTAATCTGTTTTTCTTCATCTCTACCTTCTTCTTCAGGCAACAGACAGAGAGAGTCAGTGGGTGATCCGCGCATCTGTGTTGGTAGTGGGCTTGGTTGGTACGTTACTGTCCAACCTGAAAAACAGCATGTTGGTGTTCTGGTTCACTAGTGCTGAATTAGCCTACATCGTAATCTTCCCTCAACTTGTCTGCATCCTCTTCTTCAACATCTCAAATGGTTATGGGGCTATGATGGGTTTGCTGGTGGGATGTGTGTTGAGACTGCTCAGTGGAGAGCCCTCACTAGGATTACCACCAGTCATACATTTCCCAGGATGCACTCTTGAGGATGGTGTTTATGTCCAGTACTCTCCAGTCAAGACCATCTCCATGCTGTCTGCCATTGCTGCCATCTTGTTGTTCTCCCATCTGGTTTCTGTGCTCTTCAACAAAGGACTGCTTCCTGAGAAGTGGGATGTGTTCAAAGTGAAAGCTCAGCAGTCACCACAACCACTGACACCAACAGATGAAGCTACAGAAAGTAACGAAAAGGAGAAATTAAATAGAGACAACTCTCAGACCTTGGCTGCGGTCGAATAGTCTTTTTTGCTTAGGAAGGTTCCTAACTGAGTGAAATGACCTGGAAGTATCTAAGTGGCAGCCATGATAAGAGCTGGTCGAATTCTCTAAATTTTAAGGAAAGGTGCTTCAATGCTTCCTTTTTAATCTCCTTTAGCATAGGGTACACTGGACCATCCTTTACGAAAGGAAAGGAGATAATTATGTCCCACAAGTCCTTGCGGCGCCAATATTTAAAGCGACCAAGCGACTCACCATTCACAAACAAACTCAAATGATTAGGAAAGAAAAAGATCAACATGACTGAGAAAGCAAGGAGATCACCATGTACTTGTTTTATAATAGGTTAAACAAATATACAATGCATTATTTTAATGTTGATTTTCATGTGAATGAGAAAAAATGGAAATCCACCTGCTTTTCACGTTTTCGTCTTCAAATGGCTTATTGAAATAGAAATTAAACCAAAACCAGAAATCTACTTGTTTTTCGCCTTGATTGTTATATCTATATTATCTGGCCCTACTGCATCTCAAAACATTGGCATTGGCTATGCTTATGGCCTAGATAGATAGATAGATAGATAGATGTTCTGCTTCTCTGTGCCCCCCCTTTTCCCTCTCAACCCAACCAGTCAAAGGGGCCGCCCACCTAGAGCAGGGTTCTGCTCGAGGTTTCTTCCCGTTAAAGTTCTTAAAGGAGTTCTTCCTTACCGCTGTCTCCAAATGCTGCTCATGGGGGAATTGTTGGGTCTCTGTAAATTCAAGAGTATTATCTAGACCTGCACTATGTGTAAAGTGCCCCGAGATGACTTTCTTTGTGATTTGGCACTATATAAATAAAACTGAATTGAACTGAAAAAAAAAAAAAAAAATAGATAATCAATGAAGTAATGTTGCTGTGCCTCGTGCGTAAATGTGCATATACTTGGCGTATCTGGAGATTTAAATAATCAATGAAGTTACTGCTTCCCACTTTTTATTCCCCTATACAGTGTTTCCCTGCAAAGCTACAGTGGAAGGATCATAACAAAAAATACCAAAGACTGTAACGTTAAAAGATATCTGCTTGAGGTCATTAAATACTTGCAGCAGGCAATTATTATTATAATTATATTTAATATTATGATTAATATTATTATTTATCCATTATTTTTTTATTCACACAGAAAAACAAAATAATGCACTTAATATTTGTTTATCCTGTTACAAAACAAACAAGTTGAACACAGCTGTGGATGGAGGGGACACGCACCGTAACATATGTTCACTTTGCATCAGTCATTTATTCATTTGAGCGTTGTTGTATTGCCAGCCTTTAGTAATATCATTAATTCATTTTACTACTTGGGATTCAGATGGGTGAGTGTGAGCAAGCATTCTCAATGTGACAATTTCGTTTCAGTTTTTGGCTGGTAGCCTATATTCCTTTTTTTAATTCAATTCCGACCTTAGTAATTAAACAATATCTTTCGTGTTGTCCACGTTTATATATCCTGCATGAATCAACACGATGAGGACGTACGGGGCGCATTATCTAAGATGCACTTTTTGTAGTCCATCTTCAGAACATTGTAGTTTCACGACAGCAGGCCCACGTCAATAACATCCGCCGTCGCATCATTACGTAGCCATGTGTAAGTGCAGTCGGATTCTCTCAGCACCGCAGTTGTCTTTTCCTAAATCCTTATGAAATCTCCTTCACATCTTCCCTTGACATTGTGACGTTTTCCACCAAGGTCAAGGAAAAGTGGTTAGGAAAAGACGATAGGAGAGACTTTTCAACCGCAGCCCTTGTCATCAAAGCCGATGATTAGCAAGAGCTGTAGGTGTTCATGTGTGTAGAGAAGTATCTGTTTCTTGAAGCATAAAATAGACTAAATATTAGAGGTGGGGGAAAAAATTGATACAGTATAGTATTGTGATATTGTATCGATAGATGGACATCAAGTATCAATATTTTAGCAAAGATGGTGTTCAGTGGTAAAGTAATGAGGTGACAATATGAGCAGAACTCCAAAAGACGAGTCACAACTAGGTGCAGAGAATTTGTTGATCTCAGACTCCCAGGGAATTATTTTAGATCATTCTCAGTCATCACCTTAGGTCTAAACATAAGGCAACAATTTATTAATTATCCAGATACTGAAAATGTAAATATGTTGTACACATGTAAACAAGAAAACAGTGATTAAAACATCAGAATGCTACGAATAAAAGAGTCCAAAAATGTACCTTGTATGATTCATTGCCCTGATATAGTTAAAGACCCTGAGGGAACTCAACACATATCTTGTCATTGTAAGTTTCATCTCACTATGAAAAACTGAAGATAGAATGAAAGTGTTTCTCACAAGACAGAGGTTTAAAATCCGGCAAATACCCCACAACATTAAACATCTTAGTAGTTTCTATAATACACAGTCACTCAGTCAGTTGGACATCAGCTAGCGGAGACAATCAGAATCCATCATGGCTATTAACATCCCAGGAGTCCTGATCTTGTGACAGTTATTTTGGATACCCTTGTGGTTCTCAGTTCAGAGGCCAAATAATAAAACCTTGTTAATAAACCTTGCTAGAAGTGCCACTGCCCAGGAATGATAGTGATGGTGTTTTTCTACCTGCTGGTCCTTGTGGAGCCACTGGAATAGAGATGACCCTGCTGGGAAACCAGAGTATTAGCATGGTGGTGGGAACCACAGCATTTATAGCCTAAACTAATTTGCAATGCCCTCCCTAGCTGGGCCTTAAGATACGAAAGACTCAGCAAGAAAAACACAAGTGACAGTGCAAAGAACAAACAACAATAAAATACAGACAAAACAACACAAGACACAACTTGTAGTTGGAGTGGTGGTTGTTGGAGTCCTCCACCACCCTTTCTTTGACTTTTGCCCCCTTAACTTGTGTTGTTCCACCGTGTTTCCTCCGATGCTGCCGGATGCCGTTACACAATAACCATGACCACCCTTGCATCATACCGGCATGAAAGGACAGCTTTTTTTTGTCGGTGTCTGACGCCACAAGTCACTGCCCAGGTGCCAATATTTGGCATCTTTGGAATGAGACCGGGTAGACACAACCTATAAGCTATCTAAATGGAACCTCACCATCACCCCTTCAACTGGGTGACATTGATTGATTGAGAAACTGAAAAAAAAAGTTTTATAAATTAAAATATTGTGCTTTGCATTGTAAATAGCAACTATTTACAGTGAAGATGTATAGAAAATATATCCTTCAGTTGAAGAGAATTATCTTACATTCCAATGATGCTTTGTTTGCGTACATATTTCACACAATTTTTTTAATGGGAGAAATTTACACAGACTACAGCTAAGAAGTATAGGTTTTAAGCTTCATTTTGATGTATGGGTTGGGGGTTAGAAAGAATTTGGCTGTAAGACCTGGGGCCATATTCACAAACATTCTGAGAATACTCTCAGAAAGCTCCTTATGCAACCTAAAAACTTTAAGTAAGGAGCAACACATTCTCACTCTGATCTTGTCACATATTGACGTTTTGGTCATGGACTTTCAACGTCCACATACTACGTGCAAGGTACCCTGGGGGGTATTCCATCAGGAGCGTATCTATGTTTCCAGGGTTCTATGTTTTTTTTTTTTTTTGCAGGGTTAAGTGGGGAACATAGAACCCGGGAAACATAGAAGCCTGGAAACACAGGGATGACCCCATTCCATCAATTTTAGCTAAGAATATCCAGACTAAGGTGTAATCTTGAAGTTTGACTAAACATCAACTCCCAATCTAGTGCCAACCCGTTCCATCAAGTGAAATCAGCCGGCTCCAGTTGACGCTAATTCAAGCCTCACCTGTTAAGCCTGAACTCATGCACGTGCCCAGGGAAAATAAAAAGCCCACACTAGTCAAGTGCCGAAAATGTTGCAAAATGTCAAAAAGCAAAGGAAAAGAGTGAGCAGAGGCTTTTTCTGCAGTGAAGCAAACGCTCCTTATGGAAGTGTATGAGGACTATAAGGACATAATTACGAAAAAGGAAGTACTGCAGCAATTGACCTATGGCTAAGCTACGCCCCCCTCCACTCACTTGGACAAACTATCAACATTCAGTGAGTAGCGCTATGGCAGGTGTCACAGTACACGGCATTTCGCAGGAGGCAGTTGATGATTTTTGGAGACATAACGATCAGATGTCATTGAGGAGTAACCAAAAGGGCCTAAAGTAGGCATTGGAGGGATATAATCATCATTTTATTGTTGAGAAGATGAAAAGCTTAAATTACAAGCCAAAATTTACAGGTCACAGTGTACGCTTAATGTGAACCGCATCTCGTTGCCGTCGCCATCAAAGACAACAAGTTAAAGTGCCACTGAAGTTAAGGTTTTTGGCTCAGAATATGAGAAAAGGATAATGGCCTTCTTACCATCTTTACCAAGAGTGTCTCTCCGTTAGTTTGGTGCTACAGTATTTACACTGAATCATTCAGCATAACGTTTGCCAACCTTTGTTATCTCTGCGATTACAGATAGGTTAATGAAGCTAAGCTCCAGAAGCTAATGTTAGCTTAACTAGAGCCCTATGGACAACAGCTAACAATGATGTACGATCACTAAAGTACAAAACTAGAACAAAATAGGCTAATGAACTCCCAGCAAACAAGGTGGCATGATGAACAACGCAGCTATGAGCTAACGTTAGCTAACGTTAGCTAGAGATGTTAAAGATAATTATATTTCTTTCCAGCAAAGTGACAATATGTTGCCTCAAACACAATGTTGACTTACCTTAAAACAGATGTAGACATCCTTGTTAATCTTATTCATGTTGAGTTGATGTTGTGGTCTAATGTCACCGCACAACTTTATCCAAAGGAGACACTTTTCTCGGTTGAGATGTGGTTTAGAAAAGGGTAAAAAATACACCTCGTCACCCAGCCTCTCAGGATACCTTGTGTTGGAGTTGCATGTACCCCATGCACACCGTTTGACCATTTTTAAACTTCAAATCTCCAAAAAAGCTCATAAAACCAAACAAAACTGACATTCTGTAATGCATTTCAATGAACATCCAGGCAGAGAATGTCCAAGTGTATGGGAATGGCTATACGCACTGTGATTGGCTCATCGCGTTTGAGGGCGGGACTTTGATTTGATTGGTCCATTAATAGAGTAAGGGATGTGGCGTGGCGGAATATTGCCGACAGGCTAAATGCGGAAGTGACAAAGAAAATTCAGCATTTCAGCATAATATCATGTTATATAAATCCCGCATCAAAGGGACAAAATACAGTACAGGCCAAAAGTTTGGACACACCTTCTCATTCAATGCGTTTTCTTTATTTTCATGACTATTTACATTGTAGATTCTCACTGAAGGCATCAAAACTATGAATGAACACATGTGGAGTTATGTACTTAACAAAAAAAGGTGAAATAACTGAAAACATGTTTTATATTCTAGTTTCTTCAAAATAGCCACCCTTTGCTCTGATTACTGCTTTGCACACTCTTGGCATTCTCTCCATGAGCTTCAAGAGGTAGTCACCTGCAATGGTTTTCCAACAGTCTTGCAGGAGTTCCCAGAGGTGTTTAGCACTTGTTGGCCCCTTTGCCTTCACTCTGCGGTCCAGCTCACCCCAAACCATCTCGACTGGGTTCAGGTCCGGTGACTGTGGAGGCCAGGTTATCTGCCGCAGCACTCCATCACTCTCCTTCTTGGTCAAATAGCCCTTACACAGCCTGGAGGTGTGTTTGGGGTCATTGTCCTGTTGAAAAATAAATGATCGTCCAACTAAACGCAAACTGGATGGGATGGCATGTCGCTGCAGGATGCTGTGGTAGCCATGCTGGTTCAGTGTGCCTTCAATTTTGAATAAATCCCCAACAGTGTCACCAGCAAAACACCCCCACACCATCACACCTCCTCCTCCATGCTTCACAGTGGGAACCAGGCATGTGGAATCCATCCGTTCACCTTTTCTGCGTCTCACAAAGACACGGCGGTTGGAACCAAAGATCTCAAATTTGGACTCATCAGACCAAAGCACAGATTTCCACTGGTCTAATGTCCATTCCTTGTGTTTCTTGGCCCAAACAAATCTCTTCTGCTTGTTGCCTCTCCTTAGCAGTGGTTTCCTAGCAGCTATTTGACCATGAAGGCCTGATTGGCGCAGTCTCCTCTTAACAGTTGTTCTAGAGATGGGTCTGCTGCTAGAACTCTGTGTGGCATTCATCTGGTCTCTGATCTGAGCTGCTGTTAACTTGCGATTTCTGAGGCTGGTGACTCGGATGAACTTATCCTCAGAAGCAGAGGTGACTCTTGGTCTTCCTTTCCTGGGTCGGTCCTCATGTGTGCCAGTTTCGTTGTAGCGCTTGATGGTTTTTGCGACTCCACTTGGGGACACATTTAAAGTTTTTGCAATTTTCCGGACTGACTAACCTTCATTTCTTAAAGTAATGATAGCCACTCGTTTTTCTTTAGTTAGCTGATTGGTTCTTGCCATAATATGAATTTTAACAGTTGTCCAATAGGGCTGTCGGCTGTGTATTAACCTGACTTCTGCACAACACAACTGATAGTCCCAACCCCATTGATAAAGCAAGAAATTCCACTAATTAACCCTGATAAGGCACACCTGTGAAGTGGAAACCATTTCAGGTGACTACCTCTTGAAGCTCATGGAGAGAATGCCAAGAGTGTGCAAAGCAGTAATCAGAGCAAAGGGTGGCTATTTTGAAGAAACTAGAATATAAAACATGTTTTCAGTTATTTCACCTTTTTTTGTTAAGTACATAACTCCACATGTGTTCATTCATAGTTTTGATGCCTTCAGTGAGAATCTACAATGTAAATAGTAATGAAAATAAAGAAAACGCATTGAATGAGAAGGTGTGTCCAAACTTTTGGCCTGTATTGTATATGTAGATAAGAACACCTATTAAATGTAACAATTCAAGTATGCTTAATGAAATTCACCAAATGCATAAATTAATATTATAAATTAAATTAATAATTAATAAATTAATATCATCCAGAGATTTTCTGATGTTTCGTACCACATATTTGCTGATGATATCCAGCTTTACTGCTCTTTCAAGCCGACTGAGCTCCAGAGGCTAAATTCCTTAGTTCATTGCTTGGTGGAGATAAAACAATGGCTAAGTGATAACACCTTGCAGCTAAATGTGGACAAAACAGAAACACTGGTTATTGCCCCTGATGACTCAATTCCAGGGATTAACCAGTACTTAGGTGACTTGGGCCAGTCTGTTAAACCAAGCCTAAGAAACCTGGGTGTTGTATTGGACAAAGACATGTCATTAGTGCAACACTGCAAACAGCTGACCAAAAATTGTTTTTTTCAGCTGAGGAAAATTTCCAAACTCAGGAAAATGGTGTCACAAAATGATTTGGAGCTGATCATTCATGCATTTGTGTCTTCGCATTTAGACTACTGTAATAGTTTGTTTTCATGTCTGAACAAGAAGGAGCTGTCTTGCCTGCAGTTAGTGCAAAACTCTGCAGCGTGAATTCTGACCCGCTCTAACAGGAGGACACACATCTCCCCTATTCTTAAATCTCTTCATTGGCTGCCAGTTTCCTCTATGATCAATTTTAAAATTCTGGTTTTAACTTTCAGATCTTTGCAAGGTCAGGCTCCACCTTACATCAGTGATCTGATCCAGCCTTACACCCCAGCTCAGGCTCTGAGGTCTGTGGATCAGAATCTGCTGATGGTTCCGCGCGCTCGTTTCCGGACCAGAGGAGACCAATCCTTCCAGGCTGTTGCTCCCAGGCTTTGGAACGATCTTCCGCTCTCCCTGTGTTCGATGGAGTCTGTTGACTCCTTCAAAAGGCAACTTAAGACCTATTTATTTGTTCAAGCTTTTGCTTAATTGTCTTGGGGCTGCTATGATTGTCACTGAGTTGTCTTGGCCTTTTTTAATTTAAATTTGTATGTACTTCTTAACTGTGTATTGTTTTGTTGTAATTATAAAGCGCTTTGTGACCCTGGTCTGTGAAAGGCACTGTACAAATAAAGCTTACTTACTTACTTACTTACTTACTTACAATACAGACTGACTGCACAGTGGTCAGAGACTGGCTGCAGCATGTGATCTTTATAATGTATGGTTCCTGCAAACTCTATAGATACACTATGCTTTGCCTGCTGAACCGGTACCTCTCCCACAGATAGGAGTCCGTCTGTATCAATGGGTTGGTCCTGTCCTGGAAGACCCTTGGGGCTGGTGGTGGTTGGAAGGCCCTCTGGACAATGTGGGCCTCCTCATCAACAGGATCCTCAATGAAGGGGCGTGCCATTATTTCCTAATTTACTCTCTCTTGCTCTGTCTCTGTTTCTCTCTGGGTGTGTCCCTCTCCTTCTCTTGGATGCACTCCTTATACGGCCGTTGTCAGTTGACCTTAATTGGCTGTGAATTTGTAAGCCAATTTGAAACAGAGTGGGGTGGGGATGGGAGGGCAATCACATATTCGTGTAGTTTGGTGTACATATACAATCTTTTTTCAATGCTTTAGTTTCATTTTATTATAGTTTTATTTTTATTAGTTTGATTTTGGCTTTATAGAGTGTGCCAGGGCTGACGTCAAAACCCGGAAGTTTAGCATCGCACTGGTTCCCGGAAGAGAAAGTGAATGTGATTTTTGCATTGCGTTTTGGATTATGTCAGAAAATAAGATCTGTGGCTAACACAAGTTTATGATACTTACAGGTTTTGTTCAGCGAGATAAACTTCACATATGAACACCTTTTATACCGCATTTGAAGCTTAAAAGCGATCGCCAGAAGTAAAAAGCTAACGTTAGGCTTTAACGGACTACATGACTACTCCACGGTCACATGACTCTTGACGTCACTGCCACAAAGCTTTCAACTGATTTTGGCCGCTTTATTTTAAAAACATTGTATAATGGGGAAATCGGACTGTTTAAGCTAAATAAGAAGCTGTAATGGCGGACTGCCAGCACTCTCGCCTGTTTGGGGGTGATGACATTTAATGTCCCCGACAGAGTTTGTAGTCGTATTGAGCAACTTGTTAGCAACCGCCTTTTTTACGACACGTAAAAGCTTCAAAATTCACAAGTAGGGTATTTACTGACGTGTTTTATGTCGTAGAACAAAAAGCTTTTGTTAACCACAGACCTTATTTGAGGCATTTTACCAAAATCCCATTCAAAAAACGTTTTGACTTTAGACGGGAGAACCGGAAGTGCTAAAAGCGCTAATGGAGTTCCGGGTTTACTGGCACACTCTATTGTATTGTTGTAAGTGTTTTTTAATTATCTTATTTTTATTACATTTTAATTTGTTTTTTAATAGTTCATGCTTTTTGATTAATTATGTTAAATATTTTATGATCTACATATTATTTTATCATTACAGGACAGTTGTGAGAGGGAGGCCTAGGCCTACATTGATAGAAGCGATACTGTCCTGTGTAATATCGCGTTTAGAAAGTCAGTCAGTGAGTGCCAAGCAAGTCCTGTCGCCCTGCTATCTTTATAGTTCCCATAACACATGCACATCAACAGTCAAAATATGTGGCGCCTTGACATTCCTAAAACACAACATCTCTCAAGACTAACAAGGACACTTGGTGTCTGAGCTTTCCTGGCTTGTAACCTTGGTGTCTCTCACTGCTGTCACAGTAGGGGTTAAATGAGCACCACACATCATACATCATAGCAATACCAAATACCACACATTATAGGTCAAACATGGTTAAAAACAGAATTTTCCCATCACAATTTCTAAACGCGATATTACACAGGACAGTATCGCTTCTATCAATGTAGGCCTAGGCCTACCTCTCCCTGTGTCCCTGTCTCACACACACACACACACACACACACACAACCTCTCTGCTTTGCCTTCCTCGCTCTGTCAACAGCGCCATAAAGTGCGAGGTGTGTGTCATATATGTGCTGCTCAGACCACAAAGCTGTTTACTGATACTGTTAAAATTGTAACACAGTGTATTTACACAGTGTATTCAAATTAATTACTGTGTGTATTTTTGTCATGCAGGAAAGGGATTTTTTTTTTTTATTCAAGGAGCATTTTTTCGTATATGCAGACAGTTTTTTTGTTCAGTTTGTTTTAAACATTTTGATATTGTGCAGAGTGACCTCTGTTAATAAAGGTGCCTGTGTGACATTTGGCACGTGGCTTAAAAAAAATTAAACTAATAGGGATGCTATGCCATAATGCTTTGTGGGAAACCCCAATTACGTCACAGAAAAAATATCGATATATATTGAGTATCGCCATTCAGCTAAAAAATATCGAGATGTGACTATTAGTCCATATCGCCCAGCCCTAGCTGACAGTGATCTGTAAATGCTGCGGGAATGATATGACTCCAGGATAATCGCCTTCGGTTGGATTTTGTCTGGATCAGAAGGATTGTTCTGCAGCTCTGGATCCGTGGTGAGTTGATTAATTGATACAATAAAAACTAGAGATTGTCTTACTTTTAGACTGAGGTAAGCCTGTGGTTACACGTGAAGTGCACGTCAGTCGATGTGAGAAATGTGTTGAAGGGAAACAGAATGCATCAGGTGTGCTTTTACTGTTGGGCGTAAATGGGATGTGTTCGAGGCGTGGTCTTTGTTCCTGAACCTAGTGAAAAAACTACATTCAGTCAGTCTGACACCAGCCAGAAGAGCAGACACTCAACATGGCTGTTAACATCCCAGGAGTAATAGCAATGGTGTTTTTCTACCTGCTGGTACTTGGGACTGGCATCTGGGCTTCTTTCAAATCCAAAAGGGAAAAGAGGAAAAGTGGAGCCCCTGGAATGGAGATGACACTGCTGGGCAACCGCAGCATTAGCCTGGTGGTGGGGATCTTCACAATGACAGGTGAGGAGAGCACAGCTGACAAAAGTAGGATGGAAACTGTGAATTATAAAGTCAGGATTATTAAGGATATAAGATATCTTTAAACTTCTTTACTGGGTAGGCTCACACTTTAGCTGAATGGCAATACTCAATATATAACAATATTTTTTCTGTGATGTAATTAGGGTTTCCCACAAAGCATTATGGCATAGCATCCCTGTTAGTTTAATTTTTTTCAGAGGCAAACCCTTAAAAAAAAAGGTCAGTTATAAGTTTAAGCCACGTGCCAAATGTCACACAGGCACCTTTATTAACAGAGGTCACTCTGCACAATATCAAAATGTTTAAAACAAATTGAACAAAAAAACTGTCTGCATATATGAAAAAATGCTCCTTGAATAAAAAAAAAAATCCATTTCCTGCATGACAAAAATACACACAGTAATTAATTTGAATACACTGTGTAAATACGCTGTGTTAAAATTTTAACAGTATCAGTAAACAGCTTTGTGATCTGAGCAGCACGTATATGACACACTCCTCGCACTTTATGGCGCTGTTGTAAGTAGTGGAAGAGATTTGTTGTGCTCAAAACTTTATCCACAATTTTTGTGGTCACAGAGCGAGGGAGGCAGAGCAGAGAGGTTGTGTGTGTGAGACAGGGACACAGGGAGAGGGAGAGGAGAAATAGGTATTCCATCAAGCAGGCTAAAGGCAAATCCAGGCTGAAATGGCCAAGTCTGGCTAATGCGAGCCAGAGTTCTGTTCCATCAAAGTGGCTAAGATTAGCTTCGCATCGGTAACCATGGAAACCATGGTTCTGGCTAAGCCTGATACATCAAGCTAAACTCCGGTTTCCGTTCCATCAACCTGAGCCACAATTCTGTTCCATCAAGGTGGTTAACCTGAATCCCAGCCTAGTAACCATGGTAACTTGTGCTGCTAGGCAATCCTGGTCTCTAGCAGGATTAAGGTGAGGATTAGCTCCATCTATGATAAGAAAATGTTCAATAGACAAGAATAGACACCTTTTTTTTTTTCTTTTTTTTTTTTCCCCCTTTATTGAACAATAAAGCGTTAACAAGCTGGTACACCTCAAATGGGACAGTGCAAAAAATACATACAAGACTAGAAAGTGTTGGTACAGACAAAAAGACAGGACAATAAAAAGAAGCAACAGAATTTAGTCAGAAGATGGGAAAAACGTTTCATAATGACCGATAAGTTTGATACTTTTACTGTTTTCAATTAAACGTCAGGATTTCATAGTGTAATCAAATTCTAAGAGGAAGGTTTTGAAATTGGGGCAAGATTGGGCAAATTTTTGTTTGTGAATGTAAAATTTAGCATGAAGGATTACAAAATTTAGTAAAAATTCAAAATCTTTGTTATTTTTGTTAGTGTAGTAGCAGATGATATCTCTTAATGTAAAGGAGTATTTGATATTGGCAGAGTTAAAAAAAAATGGAGATAAAGAGCTGACCTGAAAGCTTTTGTGATTCCACAATCAAAAAAATAAATGTAAAATAGTTTCAACACATTGGTTACAAAAAGAACATAAATCATCTATTTCAGTAAATTTGGCGATAAAACAATTAACAGGGTAAATTTTATGTAAAATTTTAAAGTGAGTTTCTTTAATTTTGTTAGAAATGCAGTATTTGTGGGGTAAAAGCCAGGTCCTTCGCCATCCAATGTCCACAATCTGAGAACTCCAAAAGAACTTCCCTCTAGGTACAGAATTGTTCTTTCTTTGAAATATTTGACGAATATGCTTATTATTACACTTTTTGTCCTTCAGTTCCAGTCCATTCAACATCAACAAAGGTTGAGCAGTTCTGTGTCCATTGAAAGTCAGATGATTTTTCACAGCATGAGACAACTCCTTTGGAATAGCCTGGATTACAGCATTAAATTCTTTGAAAGGAACAGGAAAATTATATACAGTCATAAAGCGTTCATATGTAAACATATTGTCATTCTCATCAAACAGATTAAACACAAAAAGAATATCTCTTTGACACCATTTAAATAAAGACAAAGATTTATTCCTTCTAAGTATATTACAGTTGTTCCAAAGGAAGGTTTTGTGTGGTGACAGAATGATCGGTAATTTGTTGGGTAGAAAGTTGCACTTTAAAAGAAAGGATAGGCCCCCAATTCGGTTAAAGATATGGTTCAGAATAAAGTACCAGATCGAGTCTCGATCCAACAAACATCTCCTTAGCCAATTGATTTTAAAGATATTAACAACATCATCGAAGTTCAACACTTCAAGGCCTCCCTCATCTCTGTCATTTGAAAGAACTTCTTTTTTAATTTTGTGTGATCTGTTTTTCCAAATAAAGTTTAAGAATATTTTATTAATTTGTGTGGCTGTCAAATTGTTTACAAATAGGGATAGGGAGGGATATACAAGGGGCGACAGACCTTCTGCTTTAGATAGTAGAACTCTTTCGTACATCGAAAGGTCCCTTTGCAACCAAAGATTAAAAATTGAGGTTGTTTTTTTAAATTCTATTGGAAAAGTTGAGGTGCTGTCTGGTTATATAATTTTTCGTTACATAAATGCCCAGATATTTGACTGAATCTTTAACAGGAATGTTTTCAATTGAAGAGTATTCACAGTCATGGATGGATAAAATTTCACATTTCAACATGTTTAATCTAAGGCCAGAGGCACTGGAGAACTGGTTGATCAAATTAATAGAAATAGATACTTGGTCCTTATCTCTTAAGAAAATAGTAGTATCGTCCGCCAATTGGGAAAGTTTTAATTCTTTGTCAAAAATCAAAATTCCTTTAAAGTTTATATCATTTTTAATGTGGATTGACAATAATTCGGTGACTAAAATAAATAAGAAGGGCGAGATGGGGCAGCCTTGCCGAACACCTCTGGTAATCTGAAATCTCTTAGAAGTACTCAAGTTAATAATCACTGAGCTGTTAATGTCGTTATAGAACATGGAGACAATATTAATGAACCTATTACCAAAGCCAAAAGTTTTGAGGGAGAGCAAGAGAAAGTTGGGTTCAATAGTGTCGAAGGCTTTATAAAAGTCTAGGAATAAAATGAGTGCTTAAGAGTCTACTGCGTCTGAATAATCCAAAAGGTCTAATATAAGTCTAATATTGCAGCTAATGTGTCTATTTTTCATAAACCCAGTTTGAGTTTCACTAATAATGGTGTCTAAACCTTTTTTAATCTGTTAGCATATGATAATTTGTCACCAATTTTCTATGACTGTGGAATCTTTTTCAGGTTTAGGTATAAGGGAAATTATGCCTTGTTTCATAGATGGTCATTTCGCCTTGAGTGATACATTCCTTTTACATGCCTGATAAAGGGACTCGAATGAGATCCCAAAAATGGGTGTAAAATTCAGCGGATAAACCGTCAACTCCAGGCAACAAGAACAGACACCAAAAAGACAGTTCTGCCAGTGCTTTTACACACTCACAACTGTCATGTAATGATAAATTAATATGTAGATCATAAAATATATAACATAATTAATCAAAAAACATTAACTATTAAAAAACAAATTAAAATGTAATAAAAATAAGATAATTAAAAAACACTTACAACAGTAAAGCCAAAAGCAAACTAATAAAAACAAAACTATAATAAAATGAAACTGAGGCATTAAAAAAAGATTGTATATGTACACCAAACCACATGAATATGTGATTGCCCTCCCATCCCCACCCCACTCTGTTTCAAATTGGCTCGCAAATTCACAGCCAATTAAGGTCAACTGAAAACGGCCGTATAAGGAGTGCATCCAAGAGAAGGAGAGGGACACACCCAGAGAGACACAGAGAGGCCGTTTACACGTACACAGTGATTTTGATAAACGGAGACATCTTCCTTCCTTTGTGCCCTTCGTTTACACGCAAACGGAGATTTCTCCTCTGAAAACGAGTCTTTCTAAAAACTCCGGCCAGAGTGGAGATTTTGGAAAACTCCGGTTGCGTGTTTGCATGTAAACTGAGATAAACGGAGATAAACGGAGTTATAGGCAGCTGACGTCACAGCATGCGCCGGAACCTGCGCCTGTGTCAAAAGCGCGACCTATGTTGCTATGGTGACAATGGATACATGGAAGGCTTGAGCTTCTCGTTACACTGCCACCTACAGGTTTGGCATGCTCTTGTGTATATATACACGGGTAAGTGTAAACGAAGATCTTTTTGAAAACAGAGACGGTGAAATGTCTGTATATGAAAATAGCCGGCAACATGTAAACGGCCTCAGAGACAGAGCAAGCAGGATGTTCTTATATTTTATCTTGACCTGCTGCCAAGTTCTCCTCTGGCAACTGAGATTGCTTCTGTTGAGACATAACAGTGAGGGATGAAGATGGGACACACACCGTTGTGGTTTGTCTGTTCCTCATCCTATAGCACATTTCATACATTTAAGAAGATTTTCCTTATTTTGATATAATAAGGGATAGAGCTTACAGTTGACTCCCAAATGATGAGAAATAGATAATTGATTCACTATCACCTGCATTCACTTAATAGGTTTCCTCATCTCTACTGAATTGATGGATTTGCTAAATGTCATTTTCTACAATCAATAGATAAATGTCATGTGATTATTTCCTATAAACTGATCATTTCGGAAATCTCATAATCTACAATCAATTATGTGACAAATGCGACGATTCACTAAAATAGTTTGATTAAATGCATCATGTGACATTTACATAGAAATCAGTAGATACATGTGATAAACAGTCTATCACTAATATTAATTTATGCATTTGGTGAATTTCATTAAGCATACTTGAATTGTTACATTTAATAGGTGTTCTATCTACATATATTTTGTCCCTTTGATGCGGAATTTGTATAACATGATATTATGCTGAAATGCTGAATTTTCTTTGCCACTTGCGCATTTAGCCTGTCGGCAATATTCCGCCACGCCACCTCCCTTAATTGCTGCAGTACTGCCTTTTTCATAATCATGTTCTTATAGTCCTCATACACTTCCATAAGGAGCGTTTGCTCTGCCGCAGAAAAAGCCTCTGCTCACTCCTTTCCTTTGCTTTTTGACATTTTGCAACATTTTCGGCACTTGACTAGTGTGGGCTTTTTATTTTCCCTGGGCGCGTGCATGAGGCTTAACAGGTGAGACTTGAATTAGCATCAACTGGAGCCAGCTGATTTCACTTGATGGAATGACCATGAAGCATCCCGTGTTGATTCAACTGCTCCTGGATTTACAGGCGACAAGAACTTTTTCTTTTTCTTTATTTTATCTGGTACTTATGAGATCCTGATCTCATAATTACGAGATATGGTGTCTAATTTTTTTTTATCCAGTGAATGCAATGTGCTTCCGTAAAGCCACTCATCAGCATGGTAACATTCTAGACTTAGGGGTAAACACTGACAGTGTTTCAGTATCTCTGACCATCACTGTGTGTTTTTTGGTGCCAAATTACAAACAGCAAAGACTAAAGGTGAAGTTCTGGTTCAAAAGAGATTTCTAGATGACAAGGCTGAGGCAGAGTTCTTTAACATAATAAAGAGTCAATAATCATTTGAGTCTTCATCTTCTGCTTTAAATACTGTCGTTCCACTAAAGGTTAAAGAAAGGATGACAGACAGAATTTCCTTATGGTTAAACAATAACAGTGTTGAAGAGACTAAGAGAATCTGAGGAAAACTAAGCTCACAGTTCACTGTAATATATACAAAGAAGCCATGACTGCCATAATAATACAGTTTATTATTATTATCATTGTTATCCTCTGTCCAAAAAGCTGCTGTTTGTCCACTACATTACTTGCTGTGTTTATTCATCCTCTAGCTACGTGGATTGGGGGAGGCTTCATTGTTGGAACAGCTGAGATGGTGTACACGCCCTCTATGGGACTAACCTGGGCGATCGTGATGATTACTGCATACAGCTCTTCTTTTATCATTGGTAAGAGTTTGAAATCACATCTGACAGGATACTGTATGTTTACATGTGTAACAAAACAAACATAGCCTAACAATCTCTGATCTCAAAAGACAGGAATAGGTCATTAATAATGATGCTAAGGGATTTTCTAAGAGCAGTCTCACTGTTTTCATCTCACAACAACTGTAGAAATTGTGAGGGAATGTTGAAGACACATCAGAGGTGGTTTCACGTCAACATATTCATGACTGAGCAAGCTGTTGACATCGCAACCTTGAAATGTGTACAATTAAGGAGAGTTATAACCATGATTTATTATTCATTCATTTTCTGTAACTGCTTATTCTGTTGGAGGTCAAGGGGGGGCTGTTGCCTATCCCACCTGACACTGGGCGAGAGGCAGGGTACACCCTGGACAGGTCACCAGACTATCACAGGGCTGACACATAGAGACAGACAACCATTCACACTCACATTGTCATTTCTGATTATTTTGAGTTGACTAAAATACCTTGAATTGTGAAATATCAATTAAATATAATTATTATTATGCACATTTAATGACAATTTGATCCTCTTAATAGTTGTTACTGACACTAATTAAATAGTTTTTTAAAATTAGAATAATTTATCTATTGGTAAGAATTCATAATTGATCTTACATTGATGAATTTGTTTGACCACTGAACAGAAATATTCTTGTAGCAGAAATTACCACTTTGTTTTACCAGTCTTTGCTTACAGAATTTAAAGATTACTTACTGAACCTCAGGTTGTTGTACAACTTCTGCTTTTTAAAATGTTGAAAAGCCAAAAAGAAATAAATATAAAACTTCATCTAGATGTTGTTTTTTTTCTTAAGTATTTTCCCCCTCGCTTGATTAATTGAATTTTTCTGATTGTGATGTCTTCTTTCCTCTTTCACGTGAAGCTGGCTTCGTGTTTGCAAAGCCATTGAGAGAAAGACACTGTGTGACGATGCTGGACCCTTTCCATGCCAAGTATGGAAAATCAATAACAGCTGGACTAGCCATGGTTGCTCTTTTAATGGATCTACTGTGGGTTCCCACAATACTAATTGGTTTAGGTACAGTATACAGACGAGGAAGCGCGCACATTCAAAAATAAGGATCGGGTGCTGGACAGAAAAGTCAAAACGTGTAAGATAAAGGAAAAGAAGTCTGCACACCAAAAAATCTCCAAGGCCCTTCCTCAGACCATGGTCTGAGGAAGGGCCTTGTGCCCGAAACATCACCCATCCATGCAGTGATTAAATTTTATTTGCATTGGAGCTTTTTTGGTGTGGGGACTTATTTTCCTTTATCTTACAGTATATACAGACCTGTAAGCACCATACTTCCAGGTAACAGTGTACACCAGTGTACAATGAATATCCATCCATCCATCCATTTTTTGTTTGGCAGGAGGAATTATGAGTGTGGTCCTGGATTTGTCCTACACTGTGTGCATCTGGATCTCCGCTGTCGTTGCCATTACCTACACACTGCTGGGAGGTCTCTACTCTGTGGCCTACACAGATATTATACAGCTTGTGCTCATATTTGTCAGCTTGGTAAGTTTGCTATACCTTAAGTTTTTATAGTGTCAGGCTATTTGTTTGAAGGAAACAGAAAACACTCTCACACAAGGCATCAGAAACTCCAAGGAATGTCTTTAACCCTATGGGCCCTAGGCATTTTTGGGGTATTTTTACTGCCTTTACTTCTAAGCTCATATCACAGTCATTATAAAGGCTACATACACATACTATATCTTGTTTTTTTTTTCAGGACAATGTGGGCTATCCAGATTTTCCATCATTACATGTCCTTCTATGTGCCTGTATTTTATATTAATTGTTATATCAATGAAAAAAACAAATCTGTGTGACTAAATTCTTACATTTGTACATGTATCTCACCATAGCAAGTTGGAAAATGACATATTGTGCCATATATGAAGAGGGGAGACTCTCTGGAATCTGGCAATATAAGAACCATGATGCTGGGACATTCTGTCACTTCACAGCTGTCCAAAGCATGTGGTTTGTGCCAGGCGGACATGATTGCCAGTATTTTTTCATTATTGCAAGAAATTCCATTGATTCATTCACAAATCAAAAATGTGTTTTATCTGAAAGAAACATGCAATATTTACTTCCAAGATCATAGAAAAATAGTCAACCAAGTGCAGTGATGTCCTCCAAGATAATATTTGCCAATTTGCAGTAAACAAAGTTTGTTGTTGTTTTTCAGTTTTAGTTATATACTGGGGGGGCATTTTGGGCATTGGGGGGGGGGACATGTCCCCCTCAATGTATATGGTGACTACAGCCCTGTCAGGCATGCATAACTAGGCTACAGTTGTCTGGGTGCGCAAAGGTGAAGTGCGCTGGTCTTGTCATACAAAGTTTGATGGAGTGTCAACTGGACAATAGGGAGATATTTGCATCTTGAAAGCCGGACTGCAAATGTGGATAGACAGGGAGAAACACACGCAAGCCTGAGACGTGGTAAGATACAATATTCCTCACTATATGAAGTGACTGATAACAAGATCTGTATAATGGGTTGTAAAGAAATTCGTCAGGTTTTTATTTTGTAGACAATTAATCTGGATTTATAGCATGATGGGATGACAGCACAGTGATGTGTGTGGTATCACTGGAAACCTCTGCTCCTGCACTTTCATGTGATATGCGTGGCATTTCTGTGCGAGCCTGCATTCACGAGTAATCCATCCAAGAGTAATGTGTGTGCAAAGCTGTATGAAAGCTCTGTTATACATAATTTTAATGGAACTTTATCATTCTTTTTCGCTGTGAAAACATTGGACTACCGACAAGTGCTTGGCCTTGTCGGAAAGCTACAATTCCGCTGTTTCACGTGATATGCGTGGCTTCTCTATTGATGAAAATCAATACAGAAGAACAGGTGTGAATTTGGACGCACTATGCGTTGTTTGGGCCCATAGGGTTTAAAGGAGCAATAAGCGAAATCGTTTCACCGCTAGGTTTGCTGTCATGCACTGCCTGTAGAGCAAAACAAAGTGTGTCATGAGCCACACCTTCCTCTACCCCCCCCCCCGCCTCGTCTTGCACTGCAGCACCTCCATGGACTATCACATCCAGACGGTCCTGGTGTTTCTTCCGCAGGCTCCGCTTCATTCAGCTTCACTCAGCTGCCCAATATACCCGCTGCTTCTTCCCACATTAACCTGAATAACAAACCACGGCTCGGTGCTCAGGTTGGATCCAAACGGAGAGCCTAATTGGCTGTGCTGGCAGCTGAGTGAAGTGGAGCATGAGGAGGAAGCACCGGTTAGCCCCCGCTTTCACTGCAAGCAGATTCACTCGCCACAGAGGCGAGGAAATAAAACCTAAACAGCCAACTTAGTTTAGCTTAGTTTAGCAGTTAGCGATGTCTTTCACTCATTCTCGGTCTCTGCTGTGTTTAGCTATTACCCTGCTTTCCTGTTAGCGTTAGCACTAGTCGGCTGCCACACTAACCCTCCAACTGAGCCAGGAGCCCGGGAGCCCGCCAGGCTCACGGTCTCACGGAGAAACGTTAGCATGGCAGCCAACTAGTGCTAACGCCCCTACGCTTCTCCGCCAGGCTCAGTGAGCCGGAGCCGAGAAGCGCGGGGACATTAGTATTAGCACTAGTTGACTGCCATGCTAACGTTCCGGGAGCCTGCTTAAGCGCGGGGGCGTTAGCATTAGCACTAGTCGGCTGCCATGCTAACGTTCCAACTCTTCTCCGTGAGACAGGCTCACGGGCTCACGGAGAAAGGAGAAGAGAGGAATGTTGGCATTAACTCCCAGAGTTATCACTAGAGCTACTACGGCTACTGGAGTAGCTTGCAGCTATGGAGCGTTTCTACCAGCTCTTCTATTCACTGAGCCTTGCCTCCATTTCAGCAAATATATTACATTTATTACAGGTACCATCATCATTGAAGAAGGCAGGGGAATAGCTAACGTTAAACACAGCCCGCCAGGCTGCCCGCCGGGCTACATTTTACAACGCTAATTGCAAATGTTAGCTGGGCTGCCGGGCTACTCACCTAACACAACCGTAATGCCTGACCCATTGCTGGGACCGAGCCGCTAATTACTCAAGCTCCGGACATTAACCCATGCTACGGTTGTAACATTAAATTTAATTGAATTGACATAGCGACATGTGCTTAACGTTACTGTAACACTAATTAAAACAGACATTTGACTTTATGTTGTACCTGTCCAGGAGAAGAAGAGCTAGCTCCGAGTCAGATTGTAGCCCCTTTAGCTTTTTGCAGTGCTCTCCACCTTGGAAATGCAAGGCCAATGTTAATCTGAGTTCTGTCCCTTTCTTTATCCGACAACTTCGTTGCCAACAACCGTTGTTTCTTTAGAGGTAATTTCAGATCCTGGTCGTCTTCAGGTGGACGTTCCGCTCTCTGCCATTTCACATGAACGTACATGAACGCGCAGCCGGACCGGCTTGTAAACAATGGGCTGGAGATCAACACAGAGAGAGGGTGTGTGAGGTCATGCTATACTCCAGATGAAATTACACCTCTAGTTCTTCACTAACAATTTTTTAATTCCTTCAACCTAGAAATGATGAATTTCGCTTATTGCTCCTTTAAGCATTGTGTGTGTTGGGGCATCGGTGGCTTAGTGGTAGAGCAGGTGGCCCATATACAAGGCTGTTGCCACAGCGGCCCGGGTTCGAGTCCAGCCTGTGACCCTTTGCTGCATGTCATCCCCTCTCTCTCTCCCCCTTTCACACTTAACTGTCCTATCAATTAAAGGCAAAAACACCCCCCCCCCAAAAAAAAGAAATCTTTAAAAAATCATTGTGTATGTTCATCATCTCCGTTTGTATTTGTCTCTGCAGTGGATCTGTGTTCCCTTTGTTTTGATGAACCCATACTCTTTGGACATTGGACAGACACTGACGAACAACACCTTACATGCTCCCTGGATTGGTACACTGGGGCTGAAAAGGACCTGGATAATGATTGATAATTTCTTGTTCTTTGTAAGGAAACAAAAATACGACCTGTACAAAATGTACTTGACTCCAGTCGTGATACATATCTTCTGATATGATATATATATGATATCTGAATGATGATAAATAACATAAATATTCTCACAATGGACTGTTTTCATTTTAAATAAAGAATAAGATGGAGCCTCTGTTGTAGGCACAGGCTTTTATCTGAAACAATATGTTTATAAATGTCAAGGTAGACTAACTAACTGTAGCTGCTAATTTTAAGTTTCATCTGAAAGGATGCTTCACTTCTGACAGCAGGCAGACATTTTGCAGCTTTTACCCCATGAGGATAACACATCAGTGATTAAATCAAACAAATAACTGTTCTACTTTTAAGGCACTGGGGAGTATTGGATATCAGTGCCTCCACCAGAGGACCTTGTCGGCATCTTCCACATCCACAGCCAAGATCACTTGCTTTATTGCTGCTGTCACCTTACCTACATTTGGGATACCTCCTATACTGCTTGGGGCAGCTGCTGCATCCACAGGTACGAACAGTTTCTACATATTTGGGTAAACTGGGGAAACAAAAAAGAATGTCATTATGCACCTGTAATCATGAAAGAACAATGCCTGTAAATCCCTGTAAAGAGTTAAGTCACAGAAACTAAGAAACACTCACATCTTAACTTTGCATAACTTGCTCATCAAGCCTGAGGCATTTAGTAAAAAGACACAGCAAATGTTGGGTTTTGAAACCCAGGTTGTACAATTACCATTTGAAATTAAGGGCTGGGTGCTGTAAACATCTCCTGTAATTTACATAAAAGTGGAATAGTGGGAGTGGAGATAACAACATTTCTAATGGATCACCATATCACACTGCTGCTTTCATCATTAAGCAGGGTTCCTACACAAGTATGGAAAGTATGGACAAGTATGGAAATAAATTTGATCAATTTCCAGGTATTAAAAAGTATGGAAAATGAAAAATAAAATATGGAAAAATATGTTTTCAGACAATTACCACTGTTCTAAAATATTGTTTTCTAAAATAGAAAATTAGGTATTTCCAAAAATAATTTAATCAATCCGGATCGTGTTTTATACCGGGCCAAGCAAAGTTTGTGTGAGAGCAAACGTCTCAGAAAACATACCGCCCCTTTTACCTGATTGACAAGTGGTATGTCTAGTCCGCTGCCCCATGATCCTCCTCCAGCCCCCCAGGTATCAAGTTTCACTCCAACACTGCACCTTCGACAAGAAGACGAGTTTCACGTGGTTCACAATGTGTAGATGCAAGTTTTTGGATGGATGGTTGGCCAAGGAGTCCCAATTCACACACAGAGCTAGATGCAAGCTTTGTGTGAAATCGTTTGACATCGTCAACATGGGGGAGAAGGTGATTCTGAGCCACATGAAAGGAAAAAACACCGACATCTCGTTACTGCATCGCTTGCACCCAGAGTCCCAACCTTTTTGCCTCAGCCCAGACATTGAACTTACCTGAGTTTTTATTTCCATGCCATTATGGTACTTGGCTACAATCGCCTATTAAGAATAATTAAATATGATGTGAAATATGATACACTGATATATTTACTCAGATGTCGCATATTCTCTGAAAAAAAAAAAAACAACAATGCAGAGAAGTCTGGAAATTAGGGTATGGAAAAGTATGGAATTTTGAAATTCCAAATGTGTAGGAACCCTGATTAAGCCAGATGCCAAAATATTTCTGTTCCACAATCTTCCAAATATTGAACCATTTATTCATTTATTTATTTGGATCCCCATTAGCCACAACCAGGGTAGCAACTACTCTTCCTGGAGTCCACACAATTAAACATTACGTAATAATAAAAAACTAAAAATCCTAGGAAAGGACAACAAAAGAAAACAAAACAATGAATCCACAACAAGAGAACTACTAATGCCAATAATTACAACAATGACAACAAGTACCGTCACTTTCTCTAAATAGTCAGTAAAACATTTGCTACAGCTCAAATGATATGCAAATTGATGTAATCTATATCTATGGATGACAAAACAGTGAATTTGTTGTTTTTGCATGAGGCTTAAAAAAGAGTTACACCTTCTAAATGTCTAAATAGACAGAATCAGCAACACAATATAAAATATTATTTTCTATATGAAGATTCATTTCAAGCACAAGAGAGACAAAACAGTAGGTCAATTGTAAAAAGAAGAGGGCCCAAGGTGGATCCCTGTGGCACACCCTTGGTATCAGCAAGAATATACAAGTTATTAGCATCCATATTTCTCCATACTTCTCATCACGGATTGCTTACTTTACAACTTAGTATGTACAGTAGGGACTTCTCAAAATCCCTCAAACAAATAATGTAACCATTTTTCAGTGTTTACTTTTTTTGTGTCCATGCCTCAGACTGGAACTTGACCTCCTATGGTTCTCCATCTCCATATGAACGTGGGGAATCAGTTCTAGTTCTTCCCATCACCCTGCAGCACCTCGCCCCATGGTTCGTCTCCATTATTGGTACTGGATGTGTGGCTGCTGCCGTGATGTCATCGGTTGACTCTGCGCTGCTTTCTGCATCTTCTTTGTTCACCTCAAACATATACAAGAACATTCTCAGGCCTCAGGTATAAAAAATACATATGTTCTTTCAGTTTGGTACATCACATCAAAGAAATTTTTGATATATTGTTCACGTTTGATGTTTATTTTGAAAGAAAGGGAATGGAATGCAAGGGAGTATAAATGGAATAAAGTGGCATGAGACAGAACCAAACTGGAAAGAGTTTATAAGATAAAGAAGCAGTGAGAGACATTAAAACAGAACAGTCTTCATCATTTGTTGTTAATCTGTTTTTCTTCCTCTCTACTTTCTTCTTCAGGCATCAGACAGAGAGAGTCAGTGGGTGATCCGTGCGTCTGTGTTGGTAGTGGGCTTGGTTGGTACGTTACTGTCCAACCTGAAAAACAGCATGTTGGTGTTCTGGTTCACTGGTGCTGAATTGGCCTACATCGTAATCTTCCCTCAACTTGTCTGCATCCTCTTCTTCAACATCTCAAATGGTTATGGGGCTATGATGGGTTTGCTGGTGGGATGTGTGTTGAGACTGCTCAGTGGAGAGCCCTCACTAGGATTACCACCGGTCATACACTTCCCAGGATGCACTCTTGAGGACGGTGTTTATGTCCAGTACTCTCCAGTGAAGACCATCTCCATGCTGTCTGCCATTGCTGCCATCTTGTTGTTCTCCCATCTGGTTTCTGTGCTCTTCAACAAAGGACTGCTTCCTGAGAAGTGGGATGTGTTCAAAGTGAAAGTTCCGCAATCACCACAACCACTGACACCAACAGATGCAGCCACAGAACATACTGAGAAGGAGAAATTGAATAGAAAAAACTTTCAAACTTTGGCATCAGAGCCACTGACTAGCACAAGCTTTTAGTTTCTTTTTGTACAGTCGTATGTTTTCTTGAAGCATAAAATACTGTGCACTAAATACTACTATATTGCTCATAGAACTCCAAAATAAAAATTTTTTGCACTCCTAAAATGATCCCTCTTTTTCTTAGTAGCTTTTGAGATGTACATTCATTTGATATGCACATTATGTTTTTTTAAGGTCTAAGAAAGGTTTAACACTTTTTTTCTTTCTTTAAAGCCCTTACAAGGAACTTTCATTTTGAGTTGATTTTGGCGACCCAGTGGACAAAAGCAGTAGTGTTTTGCCGGAATGAAGCCTACATTTCCCATGAGCTCTAGCGTGTATTGTCATAAAGAAGCTTATCTGGCTCGCGCATGTGTTTGTTTTGGGGATGAATGAAACAACAAGACGGGAAAACTTTGCCCCCGCTCCTATCGGGGATCCCAGCTCACCTCTGCCGCGCCCCAGGTTCACCTCTCTGGCGTAAGCGCCACTGCCACCGGGGTAATCGCAGCGGTCGGCTGGTAAGGCTGAAGGCCTGTTTGGCGAGCACTTCCATGGCTTCTTGGACTGAGTATGGAGCGGTGCCTCGCCTCTTTATTTTTTGGCACTCGCTGGACCCTGTCGACGCCTGGCTGGTACCTGTCGTCGGCCCGGATGAGGTGTTCCAGCCCCGTGGCCCCTGCTCTCCTCGTCCCCACTGGCATGGGGTGAATCTGCGCAACCTGTGGCCTCTGTGTGTGGCTCTCCGGACAGCTAACGCCGTGGACCCGCCGGCTCCTGCCAAGATTGGGCTGGTAAATGCTAGATCGCTAGCGAACAAAACGTTTATCCTGAAGGATTTCCTGACTTCCTGAGGATTGGATTTTCTCTGTGTGACTGAGACGTGGCTGACTGTTGGTGAGTCCAGTGCTTTCACAGAACTTTTACCCGATGATTGCTGCTATTTTAACTCCCCGCGGATGTCGGGTCGAGGAGGAGGAATAGCGACTATTTATAAGAGTCACTAAATGTAAGCAGCAAGGTAAGATGACGTGTGCCGTCTGAGTGCCGTAAATCGCTTTGTCCTGGAAGCGACCTGGGATGGACCCGGAGACAGTTTCCTAAAGGTATGGAAATACACTATATAGAAATAGCTTATCTTCACACCTCATTTGCTGTTGTAGGTCACACACAGACATCAGCAGAAACGAGAGACTTTTGCATATCCAGTTAAAAGTTCCTTGTAGCGGCTTAAAAAAAAAAAAAAAAACCCAATCAAAATCAGAATAATTTACATCAGATTTCTGGTCATTTGTGAGTGATGTAGCAACTGGTTTCTACAAATTAAATGTAGGGGCGTTACCAGTCAGCCCTGTATGCTTTACATCATCATGGGGGATCTCATTAAAGCTACGAGACCAGCTAGGTGATGAAAGGCACCTGTCACGGATCGATCAGGGTTCCACCACGGGCCAAACGGAAATTTGAAGTGGCTACATCTGTAAGTAGTTGCTTCAATAACTTCCAGCAAAGCTATAAAGTTCTGCTTTTTAGGGACCTCTGCCAAAGGCAGCGTTTTTGGTACGTTTATTATTATTATTATTATTATTATTATTATTATTATTATTATTATTATTATTCTTTCTTTCTTTCTTTAGTCTTTCTCCCGCCGTCTTTGGTTTGGATTTTATGGCCTCTTCAAGGTGACGTCACAAATCACACGCTTACGCCCCTGACCTAAATCCAACAGGAAGTGAGCTAGTGCCTCTGAAGGTAACATGAGCAAATGTGGAGAAATTGTCAGCTATGAGCTAGAGTGGAGAGTAGGGATGCACAGAGACGTCATTATCTGTATCTGTATTTGTATCTGTTCAACCAACAAAATTATCTGTACTCGGATAAAAACCGGAAGTGGGCGTGGCTTATGCCGGAAGTTGTGTTACATTGTATTTTCTAACTTTATATTCATTGGCAATGCAATTTCTGAGCATTCAAAGCATCAAATTGATTTAATATTGGCATATAATAATTCTGAAATATATTTCCATATCCTCATACTTCATTTTCAATAATAATGATAATAATAATAATAATAATAATTATTATTATAATCTGTTTTGCATTGGGAATAGTTTATATAAGACCTAGTTTATATAAGAATAACACTGACCAGACAATTTGAACTAGGAAAATGAAGATTTAATGAACACACTCTTTTAAACATTTTGTCACTGAGCTTTTTGTTAGGAAATAGGCTAGGCCAGTCTCTAATATGGGTCAATGAATGATCAGTTTGGACTGGGAGAGAAAACAGCTTTACAAATCAAATCCACCAGTCACTTTGAAAAGGTCAAGGAAAAATATTTGTGGCTACAGCGGGGATCAAAATAAAATTAATAAATAAAATCAACCAGCCACCCTCCTCCTCTGATAACGTAAGAACAGTCCATTATCAGTGCATAAACCAGACACATCATGCAGCCCAGTTGGTATATTTTAGTATATTCCCTAATAGACCCACAGTGGGTTAGGTGCTAACAGTCACTGGGGAGCATGACGCCAATGAAGAGGAAATTATTGGAGCTGGAGCCGGTAAACGTTATCTTGCGGTGGCCATAGTGCTCCGCTGTATTCCTGTCTGTGACCCCAATTCAACCCACAACCGGCAGGATTCGCCTTTCGTTTCTGCTGCTGGTTGAAATCTGTACTCGCACAGCGTGCTCCTGAATGATTTCTTTTGCTCACACTAAACTATTTTTAGTCGCAAATGTGAGTGAAATGCTCGCACCGTAGAGCTCTCAGCAGCCTATGGGACATAAGTAGGCTTAGCTACTGTCTAGTCTCAGCCCAGTACAGGGTCGGAGTTACACTAATACGGTCGCTGTGAATAACAGCAATGGATAATTGGATATAATGTCTGCCGGTGGAACGCGCTTTCAAAGGCATTATTAATGCCTATACGAATAGCGTATTTTTATTCAAGCACACCCCTAGTGAAGAGGGGTCTAAAATCGTCTAAAACTTTTGTCTTTAACTGTCTACGTGAGCTGGAGGCCGGAACGGCGTGAGTCCGAGGTCCCGCCCAATGCCAAGTAGTAACTTTAATGTTCAATGGTGAATGTTCCATAGGCTTAAGATGCATACATACAAGTTCTGTATGTTTGCCAAGTTATTAAACCTGCCTAAACCTGCAGCCAGCCAGAGGGTATTGTTAAACTGGGGGAGGATTCTGTTTTCCCTGTTCTGCTATGTTACCCCTGTTTTCTGTCATTCTCAGTCACTCAGTCAGTTGGACATCAGCCAGTAGAGAAGACAGTCAGCATCCATCATGGCTGTTAACATCCCAGGAGTGATAGCCATGGCGTTTTTCTACCTGTTGGTCCTTGGGACCGGCATCTGGGCTTCTTTCAAGTCCAAGAGGAAACAGAAGGAAAGTGGAGCCCCTGGAATGGAGATGACCCTGCTGGGGAACAGGAGTATCAACATGGTGGTGGGGATCTTCACAATGACAGGTGAGGAGCACACAGCTGACAAAAGTAGAGTGATTATTTAGGAAATATGTTAATAGGGATATATTAATATCTTCAGTGTTTTGTTCAGTGTGAGTGTTATATAGCTGCAAAATTTAAGATGAGATACACCTTTATTGGGGAAATTCAGTTGACATAAATATCGATTAGCGACCATCTTATGATGGGATCGCACCTGCCGCAGTGGTGATTCTGTGGCTTTAAACAAACACTGGCCAGGGGCTTAAAGTGGGAGGGCCAATAGCTCCTTCTCTAATTCCTATCCCCCTACTTCCTGCACCCTTGCTTGGACCACACCCAACTTAGAACTTGGCCCTCATTATGATCTCAATAACACACCTGTAGATCTGACTGCACCTTGCATGGTTGTGATGCTATTGCGTTGCCAAAATCTGTTCACAGACAGACAGACAGACAGACAGACGTCACGCAATAACATCCGACATACACACACACAAAATCAGAAGGTTATAATACCAGCCCCACTGTCAGAGCTCATAGACAGTATAGAAAGTAACAGAGAATTAAATAATAAGAAGTTTATTAACTAAAACAATATTACAATAAAAGTAGTCTGCTCTGTCTCTTACTTTAGAGGGCATCAGTGTTGTGATACCAGTCCAGATTGTTATCAGTTTCGATTAAGCAATAAGACTCATAGCTCAGAAAGACAACAACCTCTTACACAAAAGCACAACAAAGACAGTCAGAGTAAAACAAAAGTTCTCATTTACTGAGTTCTAAAAGCAGGCAAGGGTCGGAACCAGTCAAACTTGTCCCTGTCTGGACAAGTTTGACTGGTTGCGACCAGTCACCATAAATCTGTCCATCAGGCATGCACACACAAAGGCTGGAAAGCTAGCGCAGGTGCGAACTTGACAGACAGCCAGGAATGAGTGCCGATGGATCAATATGCAGACAATGCGAGGCTGATAGAGAAATGAGAAGCAGGCGAGTGGCTGGATGGAATGAAGCATGCAACAGAATCAAAAAGATAATTGTAACCATCATGGAGCAGGAATCATGCGGGGCTCAGTATATATCACAATCAGAAAGATATTTGCAAAGATATTTAAATTAATGTAATCAACTCTCCTCCTCTGTCAGACAAATCTCTTTACATATCATCTAAGATTTTCTCCTTTTGTCCCCTTTCCAAATAGCTGCTGTTTGTCCACTACATTACTTGCTGTGTGTTAATTCCTCCTGTAGCTACGTGGGTTGGAGGAGGCTTCATCGTTGGAACAGCTGAGATGATCTATACGCCCTCTATGGGACTAACCTGGACACTCATGATGATAATGGCGTACAGCTCATCTTTTATTATTGGTATGAGTTTGAAAGTACATGACAGGATACTGTCATATTTAACTGTCATTGTTTAATAAGTTGACACACAAAAATGACTCCATGTATCCCTGACAATACCAACAAACTTGAGTTGTGCTTGGCTGTATGGAAGCTAAACAGTAAAGCAGGAAGAAATTAAATAATGACTCACTAAGACAGCACATTTAAGATCACAGAATTTACAGAACACGTATGCCTGATTTATACTGATGTGGAAAGAGCTTCCAGAACCACAGAGACATGCCAAAACATGTGACTACATGCCAGGCATTGCAGACACCACAGATTTTTCTTGGAATATATAAACTGGGAGGAGATTTATGAACAAGTACCTCACATCTGTTACAACAGCCAGGACAAGCATGGACCAGTTTGAAGAGCGGCTAGCAAAGCAAGTTAGACGATGTCGTCACTTGTATGATCCCTCCTCTAAAGATGATTTAACCCAAAAAAAGAGAGCAATATAGCAAGTGAACTGGAAAATGGAAGCTTCTGATAGACAAATTAATAAGAAAAAAATGTTTGCATAATGTTGGGGGAATGCAAGGGATGAGAAGGTGCTGGCCTAGTAATGCTGTCCTGGCATCTCTATGGAGCCAACCAGAAAACAATCATACTGTTTACTAACAGTCAAGGGATCTATACATGCCTAAACTCCGTGAGGTGAGCCTGCAAAGAATGCATGGTCACACAACAACAGATGTATAAATTGCACTTTACTGTACCTCAGGGTGTTATGTTACATTTGAATGTTTCTTTCTCTTGTGTTCGGTGTGTCCCATCCTTTGATTATTATTTTTGTTTTCTAATTTGTTTTCTAATAATCTTCTGACCTCTTTTACATCAAGCTGGCTCAGTGTTTGCAAAGCCTCTGAGAGAAAGAAACTGTGTGACCATGCTGGACCCTTTCCATGCCAAGTATGGAAAAGCACTAACAGGTGGACTGAGCCTGGCTTCACTTTGTGTAGATGCACTCATGGTGACCACAACACTAATTGGATTAGGTGCGGTATATGCATATATGCAATTCTCTTTAATATATACACATTTTTGTCACTGCTTTTATCATGTCAGTAAAATAAATGTAGCCATGAATGTAAATTTCCTGTTATACTGCTTAATTTCCCATTTGTATGCACTGTGATTTTGGATGGCTGTGTCGCTAAATATTACCGCGAAGTCCTGCTGCCTGCTGCATGTTTGGTAATTCTTTGTCACAGCTCAAGTAAGCAGGGTAACAGGAATAAGACCCAAACACAGTCTACTATGCAGACTGATACAGTTCAGGGACTTATCAATCACATAAAAGGGTATATAGTATAGTTTATGGACTCATGAGCAAGATCATGTGTCCATAAAAGGTCAGGTGGTCAGGTCCAGTTTAAATTTCAGGTCAGGGTATCAAAACAGTTGCTAATTTATTTTCCTTCAATTCATTAATTGACTAATAGTTCCAGTTGTAGGCCTACTCATATGTGTTTTATGTTTTCTGTGCAAAAATATTTATTGGTAAAGTAACTAGTATCTAAAGCTGTCAGAGAAATGCAGTGGAGTAGAAGTAGAAAGTGGCATAAGGAGAAAAGACTCGGATTTGTACTTACAGTATCTAAGTTAATGTATTTAGTTACATTCCACCAATTGGTGCAACTTATTTTGTCTTTATGAGTCTGAGAGGATAACGTGACTTGCTTGATTCTCACCACAGTGACTCAGGACTTGGTTAAGGCTTGAAGGTTAAGATTTAAGACTTGCACATGAGTGACATACTACCACCTCTGGCAGATACTGTCTTCTCTGAAAGACACACAAACTACTGCCAACTACAAGCAAATGAGGACAACAGTACTTCAGTACTTAGGAAGGAGCTAATCAAATTGCAGGGGTGCACCAGGCAATCAGTCCTGCTTGACATCAAATTTGTGCCAAATCCACTGCAAGTCTTCGATATAATGTGTTTGCAGGAGGAACCATGAGTGTGGTCCTGGATTTGTCCTACACTGTGTGCATCTGGATCTCTGCTGCCGTTGCCATTACCTACACACTGCTGGGAGGTCTCTACTCTGTGGCCTACACAGATATTATACAGCTTGTGCTCATATTTGTCAGCTTGGTGAGTTTTCTATACTTTAAGTTTTAGAAGTTCCAGGCTTATTATTTTGCTAAAAAACTGCTACATAAGGCATCAAAATCTCCAAATACTTCTTTAAAAGTCGTGTGTGTTTGTGATTACTATTTGTATTTGTTTCTGCAGTGGATCTGTGTTCCCTTTGTTTTGATGAACCCACACTCCTTGGACATTGGTGAGACGCTGAGGAACAACACCTTACATGCTCCTTGGCTTGGTAGACCGGGGCTGAAAAAGACCTGGATAATGATGGACGATTTCTTATTCTTTGTAAGGAAACAGCATATATACTTACAGTATATTGAAAGCAATTCCCAACAGGCTTGATAGATATCTTCACAATGACACACAAGTGATTAAATTAACCAACTAACTGTTTTACTTTTAAGGCACTGGGGAGTATGGGATATCAGTGCTTCCACCAGAGGACCTTGTCTGCATCTTCCACGTCCACAGCAAAGGTCATGTGTCTTATTGCTGCTTTCGTGTTACTTATATTTGGGATACCTCCAGTACTGCTCGGGGCAGCTGCTGCATCCACAGGTATGAACAGTTTCTACATGCTGGTAAATCTGGAAAATTGATGTCTATATTCTCATCTTGCAAAGACAAACTTAACATAAAAGTCAAGGAAGACTGTCCATCTGGAAGGTCTGTGGCAGCCACTTTACCCTCCGCTGAAGTGTCTCTGAGTGAGGTTCTGGTGTCACTGCTGGTCTCTTATCTCTTAGTGGAGGGGCAAGAAATTCCACTCAGGTACCAGGAAAGTACTTGAAATTTGGTCTTTAACTGCAAACAAGCAGGCCTGTAATTTAATGATTTGGAAATGATAATCTGCCTTCAATGGGCACATAGAGCTAAGTATCATGAGCATACCAGATGCAAACTGATTCCATGACTGTGTCTCATTTGGCCAAAAGGTGAGATGTAAAGAGAGAAAAATTGAGGGTCAAGAACAGAACACTGAGGTCCCTATTCACATGATAAAATATCAATGTAAAGATGTGTATGAAACACAGTGTTTTCTTAGATAGGTTAGATTTAGAGATGCCAAATTGTCAAATGCCAAAACAAGTGACAAGTGGTTTCAAAAACTGCACTGAGATCCAGAAACATAAGCACAGAGATGAAATCTAAATCTATAGTGAGCACAACATCATTATGACTTTGTTTTGGTGTAGTGGCAAGCCCTGAAAGCAGGTTACAAGGCTTAAAAAATGCTATTAATTATATACAATCCAATAGTTGCTTAGATAATTCATCCTGGATCAAAATAATAGATAGTCTGACCAAATGGCATTGCCATAACGTGATCCACCTGTAGGGTGGCCAAAAAGTCGAAGTTAAAAAGAACGATCAATTGAATCAAAGAGTGTTAGTGTGATGTGCAATTATCCTGAACACTGGAGCACCCCAGGGCTGTGTTTTGAGCCCCCTGATGTACTTCCTGTACACACATGATTGTCTAGCCACTGTGGACTCTAACATCATCATCAAGTCAAAATGAAAAAGCCTAACTGAAATAAGCAGAGCACCTAACCCGCTGGTGTTAAGACAACAACCTACTACTAAATGTCAACAAAACTAAGGAGATGATAGTCAACTTTTGGAAGAAGCAGTAAAGGAACTCTCCCCATCTTAATATCAACGGGTCCTTGTTGAGAGGGCGGACAGATTCAAGTATCTTGATGTGCATATTACCAAGGGCCTGATCTGGGAGCTGCAGACTGACTCAGTGGTGAGAACAGCAGGGCAGAAACTGTTTCACCTCAAATGCTTGAGAAAATTACAGGTACCCCCTCAAACACTGAGGAATTTCTACTCCACCATCGAGAGCATCCTAAGGGAGAACATCAAGACCCCATGTAAGACCCTGTTTGGCTGAACATACAATAGGTGCTGCTCTACCTTGCATAAAGGATGTTTACACCAGGTGCCGCAATAATACGTTTAGGAGATCCCAACCACCTGCCTGCTGAGGTCAGGAAGAAGATATGGCTACAGCAGGCCAGCACTGAGGGGGCCAAGAGGAGGTTCTTCCTTCAAGTTCTACCCTCATGTCGAAAGGATCTGTGATGAAGACACTACTGAAACTCCCCCATGTGTCATGGGACAAATAATTTATTTGACTGACTGTTAACTGGGGTCTGGGGCATGTTTGAACGCTGCCATTCTTCATTGTTTCCTCCTTTTGTGTCCATGCCTCAGACTGGAACCTGACCTCCTATGGTTCTCCATCTCCATATGAACGTGGGGAATCAGCTATAGTTCTTCCCATCACCCTGCAGCACCTCACCCCGGCCTTTGTCTCCATTATTGGTACTGGATGTGTGGCCGCTGCTGTGATGTCGTCAGCTGACTCTGCATTGCTTTCTGCAGCTTCTGTCTTCACCTCCAACATATACAAGAACATCCTGAGGCCTCAGGTGAAAATCTTCATGTGTTCCCTCTATTTGTTACATCACAACAGGAAATCTGACTACACTATTTGCTATTGTAGAGGCATGGCATTTATTTTGAAAGTGATTCTCTACTGTCTTTTTCAGGCATCAGAGAGAGAGACTCAGTGGGTGATCCGTGCTTCTGTGTTGGTAGTGGGCTTGATTAGTACATCGCTGACCAACCTGAGAAACAGCATCCTAACATTTTGGTTCACTGGTGCTGAAGTGGCCTACATTGTAATCTTCCCTCAACTCGTTTGCGTCCTCTTCTTCAACATCTCCAATGGTTACGGGGCTGTTATTGGTTTGCTGGTGGGATGTGTGTTGAGACTGCTCAGTGGAGAGCCCTCACTAGGATTACCACCAGTCATACACTTCCCAGGATGCACTCTTGAGGATGGTGTTTATGTCCAGTACTCTCCAGTGAAGACCATCTCCATGCTGTCTGCCACTGCTGCCATCTTGTTGTTCTCCTATCTGGTTTCTGTGCTCTTCAACAAAGGGCTGCTTCCTGAGAAGTGGGATGTGTTCAAAGTGAAAGCTCAGCAGTCACCACAACCACTGACACCAACAGATGAATCAGAACATAATGAAAAGGAGAAATTAAACAGAAGCAACTCTCAGACAGCAGCATCAGAGCCAATGATTAACACAAGCTGTTAGTGCTTCTGTGTGTACAGCAGTATCTGTTTTCTAGAAGAATAATATGGACTAAATATAGAGTAAAACTAAAAGTAGCCAACGTCACTCTGGATATTACTGCAACCAAAACATGCATGTTTTGATGCCTAAAATTATAATTCATTTCTGATTCAGTCTTTTATTTTATGAAAAAAAATATATATAAAGAGTATGAATTTAATTCTACTTGCATTAAAGGGATAGTGCACCCAAAATTGAAAATTCAGCCATTATCTACTCACCTATATGCCGATGGAGGCCCTGGTGAAGTTTTAGAGTGCTCACATCTCTTGCGGAGATCGGCGGGGGGAGCGGCTAGCACACCTAATGGCAGACGGCACCCCAGACTAACATCCAAGAACACAAAATTGAATCCACAGAGTATCTCCATACTGCTCATCCATAATGATCCAAGTGTGCTGCAGCCACGACATAAAAAGTTGTTTTGAAAAACGTCATATGAACTCTGTTTTTAGCCTCACTCTAGCATGTAGCTCTGACTGCTTCTCTGTGCTCTGCTTTGCTCACCCGTGACACGTGCACCGTAGGGGAAGACAACGGTAGCCACAGTCGCTAAAAGATAATTTGCACTATGGTCTTTTAGCAAAGGACAGCCCAGCATGTCTGAAGACTTTGCAGTTGAGGAGGAACAGCATTTCTTTGTTGAGCCGTATTTCTTTGAGCCCAAGTATACGCACGGAACTCAGGCTACTGGACGAAGCAGCCGCCGCAGCTCATGAGCCTAACCCTCAGCCAGCCGCAGAATACCGGAGTCCAGCACTGGAAACCTGGTGGTGTAGTTGTTTCAAATGCAAAGCAATGCCAAAGGACGAGGAAAGTCTTTGCTGCTCACACTGGGAATTGGCGATGCCTGCACTTGAGAATCTGGACATCAGTACTGACGAGAGTGTTGCTCTTCAGAGACCGTGCATCACCGATCACCCTGAGCGCGCACACGTGAGCGCGGAGCACAGAGAAGCAGTCAGAGCTACAGGCTACAGTGAGGCTAAAAACAGAGTTCATATGACGTTTTTCGAAACAACTTTTTATGTCGCGGCTGCAGCATACTTGGATCACTACAGATGAACAGTATGGAGATACTTTGTGGATTCAATTTTGTGTTCTTGGACGTTAGTCTGGGGCGCCGTCTGCCATTAGGTGTGCTGCCCATTCCCCCCGTCGATCTCCGCAAGGGATGTGAGGACTCTAAAACTTCACCAGGGCCTCCATCGGCATATGGGTGAGTAGATGATGGCTGAATTTTCATTTTTGGGTGCACTATCCCTTTAAGGTATCTTGTATTTGTAAATACATTCTATTATGATCTTTTTTTTTTTTTTTGCAGTCAGCCCCTGGGACAAATTGACAGCAATGTGGATTTACGATACAAATATTTCTACAAAGAATATGATCCCAATGCATTGTGTTGTATAGATATTATAATGTTGTTATCATGCTATATTAATTAAAAAAAATACTACAGAGAGACATAAGTGGTGTGTAAATTATTTCAGGTCGTACCTATGAATTTCATTTTCAGTGAGATGTGAAATTTTGTCCTATCTTTGTTATTTATTGGACTTTTTGCTTGAAGACTAGAACAAATAAGGTGAAGCAGCCTTCAATCTGCCCATGTGTGACTGCTGACTCCTTCAAATTAAACGTAAATATTATATTTTAAAGAGAAACATGTACAATATGTCTTGCACCTTGTCATTTTTGATTTATAGTGCACTTTTGTCTTTGTATTTTCTCTGTTTGTTTTGACATAGATTTATTCTTTCATTTACTTCTTGTTGTTAAATTATTAAAATCATGTCTTTTTGGCTCAAACTTCTACAACACTCTTTGACTTAATGGGACAGCAATGTTCTGGGTTGTTGTTTTTTTTAGCTGTGGTGGCCAAAGGCCTAGCTTTGTTTTTCTCCTGTGCTTGTTCCGATTCTTTCTAAACCTGTAAAAAAATATTTTTAACATATACACAGGAGGGAAAAACAAAATGGCAAACACATCTGTAATGGCCGCATGTCCCTTAGTTGTCCCTACTAGCCAAAAAAAGCTTTTAGTGTAGCAGGGCAGACTTTAAACGTCCCATGTTTTGTCTTTATATTCAGGTTCATACTGTTTGGGTTTCTACCAGAACATATTTGTGTTTCTGCCACCTGTGGGATGACTTGTTTCCTTCCATTTCCCCTTTTTTGTCCAAGTTACTGAGTTTAGAATTTCACTCCAGGTAAATAAGAAGTGGGCCAGCATGAAGATCAAGACTAGTAAGTCTAGAAGCATCTCAATACGTCAAGGGAAGCTAAGTGACAGGAAGTTTGTCATCACAACCTAAGAGGAGCTGAGTAATAGCTTGAGGTGTTGGTGTTTGATGTAGTTTTGTCATGACAACAACACACAACTGTGCGTGTCATTTTTCCTTTAACTGTCAGTTAACTATCCAGAGAAACCTGGATGGTGACTTCAAAATGAAAATGCATCACCTGTTGACCTAATGCATGGAGTTATGTCACAGTCTCACAGAAGTCCATTATCCCGTCTAGTGAAAATAGAGGAATTTAAAGCCATCTAATTTAAAAAAAAAAAAAAAAAAATCTGTGATGCCTCTTCAGCTAAAATCAGCTTTGTGTGCTCACTCATTTTCGACAATAAAATCTGTCTTTAACATCAGGGCATCTCTCCTAACAAAACTACTAATGATTTCTTCTTAATTGTAACATTGATTTATAGATGAGCCAAAAAAGTGCCTGCTATTTACAGTATTTGCAGTATTTCAGCACATTAATCTTGAGACAAGAAATACTGGTTTCATCTTTGGCTTTTCTATCTAACTTTCCAACTACATACAGTATGAGGAATGCAGTATGACAGCATTTTGTCTTTTAAAGAATGCTATAATGGGTAACTCTATCTCTCCCCAGGATCACAGAGAGAGCTTTGCGTGCTTTCATTACATCTGGGCTCCATTACTCAGATTCACTTGTCACAGGTCTCCCCAAAGCAGTCAATAAATCACACAAAACCACGTGTAAACAAGCAATAGATACGGACTGTCTTGTAGAGGGGCCCTGTGTCAACGTGTAGTGTTTATGTATTAATATAACTATTACTTTCCTCCTATTTTAAAATTATATAAAATTATCTGCTTCTTCCTTTTGGGGTTTGTAAACAACACCTTCATTATCTCAGTGTGTATTTTGCTTAAATGGTGTGTGCTGGGAAATAAATGAATATTTTATGAAATTACCACACAACAAACTTTATTTATATGCTTGTACCCTGTGCCTGATGGATACTTAAAGACAGTTGGATACACAGTATGGGGGTGTTCACTAGGGCCACAACTCATGTTTATGACATGATACCTGATAGGTGGTTAATACAGCCCCACAGTCACCGCCATTGGCTTGTTTCTGGCCGGGTATCGTTAGTCAGTGGCTTTAAAGAAACACAATGGAGGCAAACAGTGAGTTTCCTAAGTAGATGGTAACAGCGCCAGGTCACCATCGGTCGGGCATCCTTCCTCCTCTTTCAGCTCTCGCCAGCGTGTGAAAGCCAGGCCAATATTAATCCTTGTTTGAGCTCTTGTTTTATTGCTCTCCCGTTTTCTTTTCTTTGTCTCCTCGGACAACACCTTCACCTTCTTCCTTTTCTTTGTCGCTTCAGCCATGACAACCACATCTAACTTCGTTTACCTCGGATCAGTTATACGCTACTCTAAAAAGAGGAAGGACATATGATGTATGCCATAAAGCAGCCAGATTTTGTAGTCTTTTTTGTGTCCGGGTTCCTACCCGAACCCCCAAACTGCATAGTGCCAGTGCAAGTGAAACAGACGCTCTCAAGCAATGACAGAGGTGTCATCCAACCTATTGTGAGTTGATGTACTATCACAAGGACCTTCAATATATATTTTGAGGGCTCAAAACTCCATTGTGTTGCTTTAAAGTATTGACTGAAATCACCAAATACCATACACAACACAACACATTCTCACCCCAACCTTGTCACATATTTGGTCACGGACTTTCTATGTCCGCATACGACGTGCAAGGTACCCTGGGTGCATTGGTTGTTGACATTCTGGGACACCGTGTCAAGTTCTCTACTTTCAAGATACACTTCTGTTTTCACAGGAAATTTATCGTTTACATACAGATCTTACAAATCAGTTGTTGCATGGTCATGAAGAGTACAACTCAGCTTTATGTATTCTGTGTCAGATACTGAAATGTGCTTTGCCCTTCAGTCAGGGAATTCCTCGCACACCTCGCACAAAATGAAGGTCAGCTGCAGCATGTGTGTACATTTCACAGCTGCAGTGACATTGTAGCTGTGAAATGAAGTAACTAGCAGCCATGGAAAACAGGTTAGGCCACCCAGTGAAGCAGCCAGGTGACAGTTTAGATGAGTCAAGAGTCATACAGAATGTAAATTGGTTGCTGTCGTCTTGTGGAGAATGTCTGGCTTTTATGTTGTATATCCAACACACTTGTTCCTCAGTGTGCTCTTTCCATCTGTGAATAGAGATCAGTCATGTTCTTTGTTGTTCCAAACATGAAAGTCAAACAGTTGACGAATGGGAATGCCTCAGTACTGAAAGAAATAAGCAAGAGACTGAAATGGAAGAGAGAACACACTGAGATCCTCAGTAAAAAAAAAAAAAAAGTGCCTCCTGGGAATTATGTTTATATACTCATGGTTTAAAGTTCTCTGGCACCCTACTGGGGCCATTTTAGATTGAAAATAGGTGATTAGATGTAGATAATTATATGTCTATAAAAGATGTGTATGTTTCAACTTCGCCTTGCTCTATTTGAATATGTATGAATCTTGTATGTATCTTGCTTTAGTAATTAGTGTTCACAAATTCCTTGAGTCATGCTGGATTTAATATTGTCTTTGGCATGAGACTCCCGCTTCCAGCCTCTGTCTCTTGCTCTCTCTCCAAAGACAATATTAGTAATATGAATTAGTAATTCGTCTGCATAAATAAGCTCCAGAATCATTTTCTCTGTCTCTCAATAAAGAAGGCTGGCATTCAAACTTAGTTTTATTCAATTAATCCATAAATACAAGGCAAAATGTACATCCATCTTCAACAATAAAAAATAAATCTGATTACAATTCATATATCAAGATCTGTTTCATCCACATGAATACTTCATGTCAAACATCCTCTGAACCAACAAAGACTTTTCAGCTTCTTCCCTCTCACACTCGTTTGCTTGTGTGATCATTTTTATTGCAGCAAAACAAAAGGGGCCAGCAGCTGGCATGCCACGGTCATACTGCTGTAGAGTCGGGGCCAGTTGAAGCTCTTCTTGTATCACATAGGTGATGATAAATTGTTTGGACCCAAGATGCTCAAATTGAGCCTCAGTGGGAGAAACTGGGAAAATGGTAACAAGATGAACTTTGTCCGAAGGCTGCGTGAGGTCGAGACCTACAGACGTCTAAACAATGTGTCTGAGGAAGATTAGATAAACAAGGTTGTTGGGTTGCCAACTGTTTGTGACAACAATAAATAATAAACTGAAACAAATTTTTACAATAATAAATAATGTTTTGAGTCTGAAGAAAAAAGTTCTCTTAAATATAATGAATGAAATAACTGAGACTGGACTGGAAGACGCTCTGTGAAACAACACATCTTAAGGCCCTGATCACACACAAAGTGTTTTAGCAGCTGGAGGCGCCTCTTTGTAATGGTTTTGAAGGAGAATGAAGCTTTTTGCTCGCCGTTTTTGGGTTGTGAAACACCTTGGCTTCTGAGCTCTAGGCACTAGGCATTTTTGCTGGAGGGTTCTGAACTCGTCCAGTTGAAAAAACTTCAACTCAGAGCAGAAAAGTGCCCCACGTCAGCTCTTTTTTCGCCATTGTCCAATTGGATAATTTGAGAGGCGGGCTTTCTCTCTGGTCACAATAACAAGTTTTCAGTTGGTAAAAAATGGAGGAGAAACTGGTGGTAGCGGTTGCGGGATACCCAGAGCTATACAGCCCGACGATAGACAGCAGGTTGTCAAACTGCCCCCGAGTCATCCTAAAACATCCCCTGGAAATGTCCATAATGGATGCGAAGCTCCTGGACCAACAGGTGGTACTCCCCGTGATCCACCCTCTTTTTTAGGGTCTCATGTACCCACACTGATCTCTGCTTCCCTGTGCCCAACAAACTATTTACTGACAGCCTCTCTGCCTCAACCAGAGCTACAGCAAGTACCCTCTGCCTCAACATTTTAGGAACGAGATACTAATTACTGAAAAGTTACTGTTTTGCTAAGGCACTTGGCAGTTAAGTTTTGCTCTTGTCCAGAGAAACTAAAACAAAAACCATAGTTAAAGTGTAAATCTTATCATCAACAAGCGGAGTGGAGATATTTCTCCCATCCTGATCAAAAACGTACTTCATCCTGTCTTATCGCTCAATGTTACAATGCATAAGACCAAAGAACTTGGTTTAACTCATCTGAATGTTTAAGTATAACAACACACATCATCTAACAGCAAGAGGAGGCTCCACTCCTCCATTTTTATAACTCATACAGATAAATAACTTCAGTTTAACATTGGAATTGATCCACAGTGTGCTGATTCAATGGGACTACAAAGACAGTGAACCAGGTGATGTGCATCTGAAAAAAACTCATCACTATCGCCCAGTTGCTTCCATTGGTTAGTAAATGAAAATCAGTACATTCTAAGTTAATATAATTGGTTAACCATAAAAAATAATCAAACCAACTACAGTATAACTCTAGAAAGTCACTCAGTCATTAAGCAAAATGAATCAATCAGACCCAATAAATCGATTGCTGATGGTTGTCAATAATTAATAAATATGTCATCTTCTCGATGCAGTATTGCTGACTTCAACTCAGCTTTGAGTAAAAATTAAGAAAAAGAAGGAAAAAAAAACATCTTCATGTTGTCAGCCGAGACATTGTCCAGCAATATTTGGCGATCAATGAATCTATCAGTGCTAATAGTCGTATTATTAACAACATCCTGATTAGAATTCACATTGTTGATCATTGTTTAAGTTCCTGCTGCTCATGTGACTGTAAGATGTGTAAAGAACATGTCATATGTGATAGTCTAACCCTGCCGGTAGCGTTCAGGTTAGTGAGGTTGCTAGTTCAGATCCCTGAACCAGGTAAGGACCAATGCTCTTTAAATTAAGATATCTTCCAACATCTAAATGCTCCAGCTGAGCTAACTGTAGATTTAATCGCAGTCTTTCCCTGAGGGGGTCGATATCTGTCCGTCAACATGTGAGACAGTTTGAATGTGAGGTGAACACTCGGCACAGCCTCACTGGATAAATAGATATTAAAAGAAGACTTGTGTGCGTCGTGCACCGCAGTATGGAAATGACCAGAATGGGCTAGAAAAATAGAATTTTCTCTTTTCTAACACTTTCTTTCCTGATAAGCCAGCAGATCTTGTGGCTGAGTTTCATGTCGAATTCCTGGTTTTACTGGAATGTGTCGGGCTCTACTGGTTGGGCTTCTCCTGGCTGAAGTTACACAGGAGGCTCTTGGCTCCATTCTGCCATGAATTCAGTGTCTCCAGTGGAGTTTTTCCATCCTGCACAGAAGGAAGAAACACACAAGACTGTAAATAAAAACTGAAAGAAGCAGTAGACAAGTAAAGTGCAGTACTTAGGTTAGGTGGCACAGTGGGCGAGATGTGATGCGAATGACGCAAAATACGCAAATTAAGCAAGTAGCACAGTTTCATGTTGTGCTTTTTCACGAGAGCTGAAAAATCTGAATGCCGATGACATTACAGGGGGAGCTCCACTTGATTCATCGATATTAGGCATGTATAACGCAAATTATTGGCATGTAAGAAGCAAAGCATTTAAACCCGCATGAGTAACTCAGTAACATGAGTTATTAGCTTCTCGACTGGTACTGGACTAGTACTTAACATGATCAATATTGGTACTTAGGTTTCCATCCAAACGTAATGCAAATTTTAACTGATTTTTTGAAAGGTGAATTATGAAGATTTGGGGGGATTTGGTGGCATCTAGTGGTGGATTGCAGATTGCAACCAGCTGAAACTTCCACTGGTCAGAATTCCAAAATATTCAGAGACGGACAGACTAACAGACTTAGTTTGCCCTGATGTTGGTGCCTCTACATATGTTGTCTTTGGATGGGTGAAGCTCTGCAGTGGCTGCTCTGTACTTACACAGTTCTTGGTGTTGAGACTGGCCCCGTACATCATCAGCAGCTTGATCATCTTGAATCTGTTTATCCTCACAGCATCATGCATGGGCGTGTCTCCGTCCTGCAGTCACAGAGGAAAATGGGTGTTCAGCATAGGCAATCATTTCCCATTGAATCTTTTAATTTGTGCTTTGAACTGTGATTCAGAAAGAATTCCTATTTGTTGTAACCTTTACTCTAAAAACACTGCTGCTAAGCTGCAGCTAACACTGGACAAGCCCCTCAGTTCTGCTACATTACCTTAAAGATTGATTCACTGCAATTATTTTGTAGCTACAAACTGTCCGAAGATGCACATCCACAATGAGCTAAAACTGTGTGTGTATCTATTGTTGCTTCTTTTATGATTTAACAAGAGTAGGCTAAGTACAAAGTGTGTAGCACTGCATTTTGCTTCTGTCAAATCAGCTTCTATCAATTACTGGCTACGAGTTACATTACTTTCACAGTAAATTACTGTCATTTCTATCGGAAATTGTTGTGAAATGACTGCTGTGTACTGTGATATCACAGTATTTATGCCTGCAAATTACTGTGATTTAGCGGTTTGCTCCTGTAAAATGACAGAAATTAACTGTAACTTTACAGTTTATGTACATTTGATTACTGTGATTAAGCAATATGCTCCCATAGATTTACTGTATGTCACTATAATCACAGTTAAACTCCATATAATAATGTGATTTAGCAATAGGCTCCTGTAAAATCACTTTATTTAACTGTAAAACAGTTAAAGCCCATTACATTACTGTGATATAACAGTATGTTCCTGTAAATTACTGAATTTAGCTGTAACTTCACAGTTTATATACATTTAATCACAGTTAAACTCTATATATTAATGTGATTTAGCAGAATGCTCCTGTAGAATTACTGCATTTCACTGTAATCACAGTTAAACTCTATATATTAATGCTTCTGTAAAATTACTAGATTTAACTGCATGAATTTCACAATAAAATTCTGAATTTGGTTAAATGTCACAGTAAAGCCTGTGAGGTGATAATAATGTAATTTATTGTGAAATATTACAGTTACATATTTTAACTTCCTGGAAATAATTTGCAGTGTAGCTGTGAGTAGACTGGTGATGTCTGTGTTAAGTTCTTACTCTGTCTTTGGCGTTGACGTCTGCTCCACAGTGAATAAGATGCTCGGCACACTCACAGTGTCCTGTCCTCACAGCAACATGGAGAGGAGTGCTCTGCAGCTGAGGGGATGAGAGGGTTTAAATATTTTGTGTACAGCACTGTAGATAAATTCAGAAATCATCAAAGACACTGCTGTTTTTTTGTTTTTTTGTTTTTTTTTACCACCACCTGATGGTGCCAAAGTAAGGGATTTCCATAAGCTGCACATGTTGCCTGCCCAGTGTGTGTGTACCAACCTTGTCTCTGTAGGTGAACTTGGCTCCCTGGTCAAGCAGCAGCTGCAGGGCCGGCAGGCTGCCTCCTCTGCAGGCCCAGTGGACTGCTGTGGCCTCCAGCTGAAACAAAAACACCACACTGTTGGACTGGTGGCGTTTCTGTGTGTGTGTTTTTATATGTATATGTTTTAGGTTACCTTCAAGGACACATAAAGACCAGTAAAATAGGGACAATGCCATGTCCCCAATTCAGAGACAGCTGATTTTTAGGTGAGTGAGGAAGGTAAGGGTTAGGGGTTGTGGTTATGGTTGTGTAAGTCTGTAGGAAATGACTGTAAGTCTATGTATATTCCTCAAAGGTAACCTGAGTACACGTGCATATATGAGAGATTTAAGATGTGAGTTTAAAAATGTTTCACCTTGTCTTTTTTCTCGATGGAAGCACCGGCCTCCAGAAGTCTTTTCATGACCTCCACATGTCCTTTGAATGAGGCTTTGTGCAGAGCAGTTCTCTGGAACTGGACAGTGAATAGAAACAGTTGATGAATTAAAAATTAATTCATGATCAATAAAAGCAAAACATAAAACATTCCCGGACAAGACACTTACATGGTCAGCTGCGTTGGGGTTTCCTTTATCAGCCAGGTACTTCTCCACCACAGCCATTTTGTTCTCCATGGCTGCTGTCAGAAACATCTGCTCATCCACAAACTCTGGCTGGAAGGTTAAAAAAAAGGCAACAAAAAAAAAAGAACTTTAGGTAAAGGAGCAATGTAACTGGGTCTTTACTGTATCCTGTTGTATTTACTTTACCTTCTAGTTACCTCACTGCAAAACAGAGTTTTGAATGTTTCATGTTATTTGTTAATGTTTCGTCTGTTTCCTGTTTTATTTTGTAGGCTTATTCCTCACGTGTCATGTCTGCTTTTACTTCCTGCCACCTTGCTGAATGCCTGCCCTGCCCTGATTTGTTTCACCTGTTCGTCATCAACCCTGCTGTCCCCAATCCCTCGTTATCTCCCTGCTCTCCTTGTGTATTCAGTCTTTGTGCTCCCCATGTCTTTTGGCAGGATGGAGGAGGAAATCAGGTTGCAGCAGGATTCAGAGAGCGAAATCAAAATTGAGGACACAAGATTTGAAAGGAAAAATAAAAGGAAGGGGAAAAGGAACTCAAGGATCCACATGTGGTTGGAGAGCTGATTACAAGAAGTGGAACAGTTATTGTTGAGTGTGTGTCGAGGCACCTGATAGATATTGACCTGAAAATTCAAGTATTTGAAGACTATCGAGACTTCAGAGGTGAAGTGGAAGGGAGTAGTGAATGGAGTGGCATTGTCAATGAAGGACAGGAAATCAGCGTGTTTGACGTTTAAAGGGGAACTCTCCAAGTGTATCATAATTATGTGTTAGTGACAGAGAGGCAAAGTTCCTGCACTGTGGGGGATATCCTCATATGGGGTCAGCACAATGTCCAAGAAGAGTTAAAGAAGTAAATTTGAATAAATCCAGAGTGGAAGAGGGATTATCAAATGCGGAAACCTCCAAGAGCAGAGAAAAATACCTGCATTGAAAACACTGGGACATTCATCGCCATGGTTGCAAAATATGCAGTTGAAATACAAATCAGAAAGAATAAAGGTGGTGCTCATGCTGCCTGAAGACTCCTGAAGATCATGGACATTTCGGGGAAGGACATAGACAATATACTTAGGGAAGGATTTGCACCAATTCATACAAATGAGTCTGGGTTATAGAGCAGAGAATGTGTGAATGGGACCACACTGGGTTGACACTGTAAACAGTTTGCACTGCCAAACTGATATATTCCAGTAGGTGGCGGTAATGCAACACATAACGATGCCAGCCATTATAAAACTCCACAAAGGAGAGGGAGAAGGTCTTTTCTCAGTCTGTCTACTTCTACTGCAATTGAGTCCTCTTTTGTACCTTGTTACGTGACAATAAATAGTATAATTGCATCACACAGCATTAGTTTTCAGTTTATCTATGTATACTGTATCTGTCCTCATCAGATAACTAATGAAAGCTGTATCATTTGTTGTTTAAAGAAAGAAATAGACCCCAAACAGAACAGTGGTATTATAATAACTGTATATGTTGTACTTTTGAAAAGGAAGTTTGTTTGTGGAGACATCAACTCCACAAACAAAGAAATAAAGAATCTAATCTCACCACGAGCTCAGGCTCTGGCTGTTGTTTCTTGTGGACGGGAGCCTTCCTTTCCCTCCTCCTCTTCCTCAGCTGCAGGATGTTGAACAGGTCATCCACCGTCTCCAACTTCAGCCTGCCGCTTTTATCCGTCTGACAGGGCAGAGAGAAGACATAGGGCTTCAGCACACAGCAACAAAGAATAAACTTTATTTAAAAAGCAGCTTCTGCTCCTCTACTCACTCACTGAATAATAAAGTGAAATAATACTAAACACTGCAACCCCTGCTTTACATGCTAAACGAGTACTTGGCGGTAAAGTGTGTTTTAAATATAGAGAGTAGGGGTATGTGTTAGTATATGTCAGAGTGTGATTTAATCATACTGTGTATGTTAGCTAATGGATGTATAAAAAGTGAATAGTTCCCCCGTGTAATAAAGTTAATCAGCAGTAGAAACAAAATGGAAACACCCAAGTTAAGTACCATAACTTCATAACTGTACTAATAATATCACTCTTCTTTTGATCTCCATTATTAGAAATGCAGCATTCACACTGTTGTGTTTCCTACCTTTTAACCATCACTATAGTATGTGTGAAAATCAGACCATGAAAAATGAATCATACACATATGACATGAACATGGTGTTTGGACTCACACACACTGACAGCACAAAAAAATAAATTGAATATTGTGTTATACTCCCACTTGCCTCTAGGTGGCAGCATGGACCAAGAGACAAACTCACTTTCAAACTTTCAAACACTTGATGTCAGGCTCGGTCCAGGTGGGCTGCACATTTCAATGTAATGTAACTGACTAACTACCATGGTGGAATGTAACAAAGTACTTTTACTTTACTTGAGTATTTTCATTTTATGTTTTTTTATACTTCTACTCCTCCCCCTCCCTCAACAAAGGAGAATACTTTTTACTCTAAACTACAAACTATAAACGAATGATTGACTTTATTTTGAGCAAACTCCTTTTTAAATTTGGACAGTTTCAAAAGGAAATCATCAACAACTATCCCAAACTTATTTACAACCACTAATAAAGATAAATAAACAACAGTCTTAGATACTGAATATACAAACCCCATCTCAACCAAGCATCAGCATCACCCCTCTTCATCTGCATACCTCGTAAATATACTGTTTGTACATATATTTAAAGAGCTCTGTAGTTGTGCTTCCCTTTAACTCCTCAGCTAACCCATCCCATAAATCCACCCCACACACTGAAGTACACAGACTTGTCAAAGTTGTACAAAGACAATGTTTTTTTTAGATTTGAAAAATACTCGTTACAAGCTAATGCATCAATAATATTGATCCACTAATATAATAATACAACACCGACAGCATCTACTCTACATGACAAGTACTTATACTTTATATTCTAAGCACATTCAGCTGATAATACGTCTGTACTTTCACTTACATAAATGTCAGAGCAGAAGTTTTACTTGATAGGGAGTAATTACTGGTATATTGTGGAATTGCTACTACCTGATAACAACAGGTAGTAGCACTGCTGTTTGTCTCCTGTGCTCTTACATTGAGAGCTGCCACGCTGACTTCCTCATGTTCACTGCCACTGTCGCTCTCCTCTGACAGACCTTCGCCCACCAGCTCGCTGTGGGACCTGCGGTCATCCTGCTTCTCTTGACCGACAGCCGCCTCATACTCGCCCCCTTGGAAGTCTGCTGCCTCCTTGCCCTCTGCCCTCTTACCGGATACCTGAGGGAGAGAAGAGATGGAGATGTTGCACGCTCTGAGCCTGGATCATTACACAGGAGACATAAATGCAACCTGATTTAAGATGTGTTACACTGATGCGACTGTCTCTGTGGAGCACACAAACACCACGAGACCTGAATCCTCCTCTGAGTTTTCATAAAAGGTCATAAAAGTCTAAAGCTCTGTCTTGATCTTTAAAGAAAGTGAGCACTTCTTAAATTTCTGTGTATTTTGAGTGGAGACAAAAAACTAGAGCTTATAAGAAAATGGCTAAACTGCTATCAGACTCCCACAGTAATGTCTTAATCTCAGTTTCTGTTTCATATTGGTCCAGAGTTAAACACAACAGCAGCTCTCAGCGTTCAGCTGCTGTAAAGCAAAGTCCTGCTGCTAACAGAGGAATGTAAACACATCACAGCTCCAACACATTAACACACACACTTCAACTCTTTAATGAGGTACAACTGTTTGTATGTCCAATTACTGAACCACTCATGTAATCATTCAACCCGCTAATAGCCCATTAATCATATGACTTAACTTTTAATCATTAGGGAGGAGGACCCCTCAGATAAGATATTAGATGTAAATGTAAAAGTGCAGTAACAGCAGTGATGGGTGAAATAACTGAGATGAGATTGCCTTAAATTGTAGCAAAGCAGCGTGTGCACAGTAAGAAACAATTAAGCAATTAAATTTGGTCATTTAAGGAACCCTGAGTTAAGGTAAGAGGACATAAATGAGGTAATTCTGAGTTGTTTTTAAGGATTGTTGGTCCTGATTAGCTGGTTTCCTTTCCTGATGTCACGTGTAAAAGTTTTACTTCACTGCTGCAATGATCAGTTTGTAAGTAAAGAGTGCTTTTTCTTTCCTTTCCTTTCATAGGTTGTCTTCTTCATGTTTTCACCTTTTATTATATGCAACAATATGTTAAGTGATAGTATGTAGGACCCTCCTAACTGCTCCCACAGCTGTGGAACTCCTTACCTGAGGAACTCAGGTTAGCAAACTTAGTGTTTTTATTCAAAATGCTCCTCACAACATATTTTTACAGAAAGGCTTTTCAACAGTAAATGTGTTGAGTGTGTAGTTTCTATCCTTCTTTTATCATTTTTATTATTTATTCATTTTTATTACACAGTGTTTTTATTGCTGTCTTTATCTAGATGGTGTTACTATGTTATTATTTTATTTCTTATTATATATCATTCTTATTATAGATGGATTGGAACTGGCATACAGTTTACATGTATCTTTGTAGTACTCTCATTAGGTGTTTTATATTGCTTGTTTAAGAGCTGTATATTTTTATTTTGTGCTTTGGTTCCATGTTGTCTGTTTGAAACTTTATGTTGCTGCCCGTGTTGGCCAGGACACTCTTGAAAAAAGGGGTTTTAAACTTGAGAGGTATTTTTTTTTCTTTTTCTCTGATTAAATAGAGGTTAAATAAATGAATAAATGACAAAATGATTTTTAAATATCTGTGTGAAAGGTGTCCACAGTTGACTTATTCTAAGAATCATTAATTTCAAGCAGAGTATATAGTATGAGTATATAGTAGTATATAGAATGAGAAGAGCTTATTTTCTAAAATAAATAAGTTGTAGTTCAACAAATTTTGAGAATTGTTTATCTACTGAAACCAGAGAAAAATAACCTATTTGCATGATAAAAAAAACTTGAGCATCTTATGTGTTATTTTAAGACCTGAACATTTCCTGAAATAGAAATTATACAGCTTATTTTTTGTTACCTTTCTTCCTCCTAGTGCCCTTATGATAACAACAACAATAATAATAATAATAATAATAATAATTTAAAAAATAATTTTAAAAAATAATAACATTTTTAAAGCACCCAAGGATGCTTTACACAGTTACAAAGAAATGCTATCATACACACACATCAGCAGATCTTACCAGTTCCTCAACACTGTGCAGTCCCATTCTTCTTCTTCTGCTTGATATAAAATAGTTCAATAGCACTGTGCGTAATTGGAGCTAGAGTTTAGTCCACTGGTAGCCTGCTGTGATGGTCAGCGTCTCTCTGTCTGTCTCTTCTGCCTGCAGCTGGAGCCTCGGCCTCTTATATAGCCCTGTCAAATCTCTGCAGAAAAAAATAGGGGGCCTGTCACTCAACTCAGATCACATTACTGTCTTCATGTGCTCATTTGGCATGTTCAGTGCTACTGACATCCCCTTCACACTCAGCCCCTCCCACTTTCAGTTCTGCCCAGTTTGGGCTGCTGCTGGCTTCTCTGTGTCACCCTGCAAAGATGGAGGTGAGGTAAGAGATGTCACTCTGCCTCAAAGTCTGACGACTTAAATCTTGGTAGAGGAGCTGGAGGGTCACATTTGTGGTAACGTTTTATAGTTTAGCTGTCGTTACTTTTGGTTATGTTTACGTTTTCTATAATATACCAGCTTCATTATCGAAATCTGAAAAAAATTTGAATGTTGAAAATGCTGATGGTATTTTTCAGAGCTACATGTGGTTTACCTTTAACCTATAAGACCTGTGCTCACAGCAGTTCAACACCAAAGGACAGTTCGGATAGCCTTGTCTAAAACGGAGGATTTGTGTCTGACTGCTCCTGCTACTTGCCCAAAAAAATCAGCATGATGTTTATTACATGCAACAGTTTCAATACACTTGTAATCAGAACAAGTGTGCGGTAAATAGTTTGAAGTAGCGCGTTTATGCCTTCTTTCATTTTATGCAGTCTGGGTGAGAGTGATGGCCCCAAATAACATCATGAAGACACCTAAAAACTGCACTTGTCTCCTCTGATTAGGTGCAGCTTAACAACAGTGACCACACATGAACATGGCCATATGAACTTCCTACTGGAAACAGATCTGCGGGTAGAAAGAGATCTTGTGATTGAATTTAGAATTTATTTTGGCCTGCAAATAGAAATAAGAAAGTCGTTTATTAATCTACAAATTCATGTAAATAAAGTCACAGCCTCTCACAGAAAATGACTTAAATAGTACAGTGCAAAGCATTACAATAAAGTAATTTAACCAACAAATTCTCACTCTGACCTCATCACATATTGACGTTTTGGTCATGGACTTTCCACGTCCACATACGACGGGAAAGGTGCGTTAGTTGTTGATGTTCTGGGACACTGTGTCAGCTTCTCTTCTCTGAAGATACACTTCCGTTTTCACAGGAAATTTAACCTTTACATACAGTCTCTTTTAAAATAAACACACTACGTCAGTACAACACCCGTGGTTAGGGTTAGGCAACAAAAACACGTGGTTAGCTTTAGGAAAAAAGAACAGAGATTGGCTTTAGAGTCTTATGGGACACGAACACCACTCTCTCTGCTGAAAGTCGGTGTTTGTTGGACCCATGCACCACCTCTCCCACCTGCCCCAATCGGACTTTGGCCGTCTTAACTTTCGTCCTTGTCCTGTTGCAAGGGTGCGGTTAAATTATAACGGCAACCGGCTGTGTATCGTGCCAATATTGAAGGACACCTTTTTGTTGGTTTCTGACACCGCAAGTCCCTGCCCAAGTGCCGGATTTCAATGACTGAGACCAGGCTCAATTAATATAACTTAGACACTTCTGCAGTCCAAAAAAGGTGTTGGCCAAAGCCACGCCTTTAAAACACTTACACTTTTAACAGCACATCATATTTCGCAATCAACAACAAAACAAAACAAAACAGGCAAACAACTAACAAAAGGCAACTTACACACTTTAAGTTCCCACACCCTGTTCTTCTACAATATTACAGTCTGATCATCCATTTGATCAATATGTTATTCTTAAACTTTTCTTTAAACCTACTTAATGTTCTACATGTTTTCAGTTCCTCACTACAACTCTTCTATTAACTCACTCCTTTAACTGAGATGCTATGTATTTGGGCATTGGTCCTCACTGATGAAAATACCTCTCAAAGCATTTTGACTGTCTCTCATTTGAAACAACTTTTGGATACTTTCAGGTACTCTGTACATAATAATCTGTACATATAATTGTTCATGGAAAACTAAGCATATTTAAAAATGAAGAGAATAAAAATGCACACCTTTGTTGTCTAACTGTAGACTAGAACATCAAAAACCAGAGGAGAGAAGCCGCACACTTAACTGAAGCATTTAATGACAAAAGGAAAGACTCAACTGAGGCACATATTCAGCTGTTACCTAAACAACCTAAACTCAACACTCTACAGGAAAAGTTACCAAACTTTTGCTCAAAAACAAGCTGCTTGTGTGAGGCAAAGAGACTTTTGCTCAGAAGCTCCAGTTGAAAATGTAAATGTTTAATGTACTTTCTCTTTAAATGTTCAGACATTTATGTGATGTTAGAGAAATCAAACACGCTTTAACGTGAATGTCCTTTTTTAGTAAACTAGTTTTCCTTTCCTGTTATCTGCAGAGTGATTCATCTCCTCAAACATAGACGGTCTTTGGCAGCGTCTCGTCACGCCGGGCATGTGGCCACAGAAATGCGGTGATATCACTGTGAAGAGTCAGGTTCATGGTGGTCAAGAAATAAATAGTCACACTTCCAAACATCCTGTCGCTGCACCGCAGCCAATCACAGATCAAGGTCAGAGGTCAGCAGCATGCCCGAGTGTTTGAGTGACGACGTCATGTCAGGTGCTTTCTGTGCTGCTGGTAAATATGGTCAAACTGCATATTATACATTTCAGAGTGATGTACAGTACATTCTCTGACAGTGATGACACCTGGCAGTATGTGACGGTCACAAGCTGCGTGAGCTCACTGCTCGGCAATCAGAAGCCAGCAAGCGGAGAAGTCAGGTGTGCATGAATAAAATAATTTAACTGCTGTAATGACCATATAAAGACAAGTTAAAAAATGGCAGCATGCAGGATAGAATAATTTAGATCATGTAGTGGGTGTGATATTAACATGTTAATGTCCAGAATAATTATGAGCATTGCATTGTGGTTCTTTATAGTCCGACTCAGGATCAAGAACCATTCATGTTTTTATTACAGACAGCATTGTTAACCATTTGACTCAAGAAACAAACGCTGACATAAAAGAGTCTCTAATAATAATCAGAGTAAAATAAAAAGGTCAAGAAGGTGACGATAAATAAAATAATAGCAGTTGTCTTTTTGCTCTTCTTTAGACCTCTGACATCAAAACCGTCTCTCATATGTTTGCCGCCGCGTCGTCCACTTCTGACCTTTCAATTCCTCTGAAAGTGAATTCATAGCTGTGAGCTATTTTTGAAACTGACCTTGCGACTGAAATAGACGGTAAAAGGGGAAACTGTTTAGGATGGAGACCCTCAGAGTTACTGCACAATACTTTTAACACCCAGCAGGAGCTGTGTTTGCAGAGTCTTGCTCAGGTGCACGACGGCAGGAAGGAAAGGGTTCACTGGACCGAACCTGCAGCTGTGAAAGCATGGTTGTGACTTTGTTAAGTGGTAGATGCTGTTACAGTTGTCCATTTACAAACTGAGACAGGAAGTTACAGTTAAGGTGCTCAGTTTAAAGGACATTTTAATCAACAGTTGCTGTGTGAGATTCTCGTACAGGTCTCGTACAGGTTGGGGATAGGTCTCTGTCCGTGTGGTGTGAATGTGAGCATGAATGGTTGTCTGTCTCTATGTGTCAGCCCTGTGATAGTCTGGTGTCCTGTCCAGGTTGTACCCTGCCTCTCACTCAATGTCAGCTGGGATAGGCTGCAGAGGATAAACGGTTACAGTTACGGAAATGGATGAATGAAGTTCACCATCTGTTGTCTTGGTTTCGGCTCTCTGTCCTTAACCCTGTTGCTTAGAAACTATGTTTTTATACAGCTAATTTGCACCAGCAAATACATTTTTTAAATAAATGTCATATGAATTACATTTTTATTCATTAATATTTCATACACTTTAATGAACCTACTTGCAAAGTCAGAAAATGCCATTTGCTTTTCCAACAACAACAACATAACAACCAAAGCATCTTTTTGTGTTAAGTTTCAGCTCTGTTTCCAGCTGCCGGGAAGAACTGCTGCATATGTGAATATGTATAAAGTGTGAACAATCTTTAGTGTCTCCGAAAGAGACGCTGGACGAGGTGATGTCACATGAGTCAGCGTCGGTTAAGGACTTCAGGAGGTGTGAAGTTAGACAGAAGAGAGATGTCTGCTGGCAGCACACATTCACTGCTGCTTTCGTAATACACTCTAATCTCGAACCAAATTGCACTTGTGTAGCACCTTTCTAGTCTTCTGACCACCCAAAGTACTTTTACACTACGAGTCACATTCACCCATTCACACACTGGTGGCTGAGGCTACCATACAAGGTGCCACCTGCTAGTCAGTAGACATTCACACGCTGTCACACACTGATGGAACAGCCATCGGGAGCAACTTGGGGTTCAGTATCTTGCCCAAGGATACTTTGACATGCGGACTGGAGGAGCCGGGGATCGAACTGTCGATCTTCTGATTGGTGGACGACCCGCTGTTGTTAGTCAAATTGCATTGTGGCTCATGTGAGCATCAGACAGAAATGTGACATCTCTAATTGTTCTTCATGGATTTTGATTCTTTTGGGAAAAATCACGTTTATGGTTAAATGCTGGAAAGGTCGACAGTGACATGAGGCAGGACACAGTTTACATTTTTAACATTTAATCAAAACTTGTATACATCCAATACACACTTTTCATGCACCAAAATTGTTAATATCCTGCATAATCATGAAGCAGTTACTTGTGTATAACCCTCGTATTTGGGAAGGCAATGATTACATCACACGAGTAGAAATAGAAATGTAGTATCTAGGAGACAGAAAACAGACTTGTTCTCCAAAGAGGATAAATCTGAAAAAGCAGGTGATTTTATTGTTGACAAGGAAACCTGAAATTTCAGAAAATTCTGACAAAGACAATTAAAACAAAGCGTAGGTGATAATTGAAAGCAGAATGAAACAGAGCTGAGTTTTGACCAGGTGACGCTCAGCAGAGTAACAGATTGTCTGTCCCACTTCTCAGCAGATGTTGTCTGTCTCCTACGTTTTTTTTATTCGTCAACCAAAAGCAAAGATGAAGAGATTTTTCTCTTGTTTATCTGTTTCAGTGTGAACAAAAACGTGTCACACAAAGGGACAGAGTTATCAGATTCAGTTGGCGTACACCTACATGTCCACTGGATCCCACTGTGCTGTGTTCCGGTCGCCTTCTGGCTCAGCTGTCACAGAAGCATTTGAGAAGCGCAGGATTACTTTACTTTCTCACTTACTGTAAAAACATACATGCATGTGTGGACTTGAAATGATCCAGTTTCATTTCATGCAAACACATCCCATCAGCTCTATAGTTATTAAGTATTCTCTGCCAGCAGCAGCACCGACCCTGCAGTTATAAGCAGACACGAAAAGCAACAACTTTTAATTCAGTTATTTTTGTGCTGTGATGAAGTCTGTGATTGCTCTGCTGACGGCTTCACAGCTCGATCAGGAAGAGCAATATCACGTCGTTGCAATGAGCACTTGGCACCAACAATGAGACTGCATAAAAAAGGTGCAGTTTATTAAAATAAAGTCTCATGGGCCTATTTCAGCTGCCACTCCCTCCTCTCCAGCACATACCTCATATCCTTCTCTCATATTTGTTAGCAGTCTAAAGTGAGACAGTGTGAGGATGACACTATCTATATACAGTGTGTGTGCTGAGTTCCTGTGCAGCCTGGTCAGCGGCGTGCCGGTAGTCCAAGACCGTTAAAGCACAAGGGATACATCATAGGGTTCTGTAATTATAAATAGTCCCCGTGCAGAATTCCTTCTCTGGAAATATATCTAGTTTACTCTATTATTAGCTGTGTAAATCCTCCGCTCACCCAGAGGAGGGGGGGCCTGCATCTGTGAGATCGATTGCAGTGCCTCAGCACTGTTTACGAGTGTGTCATCGTATGAAGATAATCCTTCACTCAGAGAGACAAACCGTCCGGTCGTAATTCACGACGCTGTTTGCTTTCTGACAAGCGCCTGCAGGCTCCGCAGCCCCCCGACTGACTTCTATCCATCTGTCTGAAAGAGCTGTAACTCTGACAGGGATGAAATTTAAAGGTAATTTGTCACGCTGATGCCACATTCTTCAGAAGAGACACGGAGGCGAATGACAGCAGAGATGGGACGAGATAAATTGTGACATGGAACTTATTGGAAGAAAGATTGTGCTCCGTCATGTCCATGTAAGGTCTTTGCATACAGGGCTGTAGCATGTTAGGCAGCATTTTACATGAAATGGTCCAGTATCCAAAGGAATTATGTTTGTGCTGGATGATTTAACCTCTCAGGATATACGTCCAACCCAAACATTCAACACCAAAGCAGGAAGTAGTGAGCATTCATCTAGGAATGCAGGAAAAGGTAAAGGTGTGGACAAGTATTAGAGAAACAAAATCTTTCGGAGTGGTTCAGACTATAGAAATAAAATGACGATTGAATGAGTAATCCCATTCAAATCAACATATCGAGATGGTCAGATGTTAATTAATGTGTAACATCGCCATTGCAACCATTGCAGCAGGCTACCTTGAATATGAACAAACCAACTTGTGGCAAGTCACAAACTCACTGAGGTGTGGTTTTGCAATAACTTTATTTTTTAAAAGTTACCGTAACTATTATTTCCCCGTTTCTTTTACTGCCATTAACCACCTGCGTGTTGAAACATGTAAACTGAAACTGAGGCTGCCTCTGCTGCAGAGACCATGGGGGATCAATAGCGTGCAGATCAGCATGTTTTCATGGGTCAAACTAGAGTTGGTGTTTGCTAAATCTGTAGCAACTACTATCAATGAAAGAAGCCGCTAAGAGGTGGAGTAGGCTCTTATCTGTGACTTGTTCAATGAAGTCCAAAGCTGCATTTTTACGATGATTAATTAAACAAACAACTGAACAACTAAAGCAAAATGAGATGAAACAAAATATTACTGATGTGATTCAGTAATTGCGTGATTACGTTATGTGATGACTGTCAACAGAAAATATCAGAACCACCACAAACCCTCTTTGTGTAAAAGCCGCCACACCAGAATTAACAGGTAAAATAATGTAAAACCCCACACACACTTGTGCCAAATACTACCGCAAGTATAAGTGGCCAAAAGAACGTGTGCAGCCTAAATAAATAATAAACAATGAGGGTTAAATACACACTCTTGCTCCCATAAAATTGTGGCACTAACCAGGTGGATGACTAACATAAATAATTAAAACAGTTTTGGTGAGTTTAATTTTGTTTCTGTCGAAATTAATAAAGTATGTTTTACAGTGAGATAACAGGGCAGTGATGCTAACGTTAATCTTGGTTTGGCAAAAGAAAGTGGATTGGTGTACAGTTGTATTTTTCTCTTTAATAAGAAAATTAAGAGTAACAATAGACCACAACAGTATTCTCAAGCTAATGAGTGTGACATACTAAAGCCAAGTTAAAGGGGAACTAATGTTTCAATGAGCTCTGCATCCATGTACGTCCGTGTACTCTGTGTTCAAATAAATACGGGCGGTCATCAAATTCAAATGGCTCATTGAAATCCAGTTGGTGAAAATCTGGTAAAAATTCAGCCATGACTACTCCTCGTGTTTGTAAAGTCACTCCAGCGGTAACTTCCTGCAACAACTCAAATCTCACGAGACCAACTGCCGTAAAACACCATAGACTGTATAGGAAAACACCAAAGAAGAAGAAGAAGAATATTGCGAGACATGAGCCAGACTTTCACTCTCTGAGTGAGTGTTTTGACTTGCCACAACAAACATGTCCGAATTTTTACCCGATTTTGACCAACTGGATCTGGATGAGCCATTTGAATTTGATGACCGCCCGTATTTATTTGAACACGGAGTACACGGACGTACACAGAGGCAGAGCTCATTGAAACTGAAGAGCAGACGAGGAGAGAGAGGGAGCAGCAACAGGCAGAGGAACATGTCCAAATCCAGCTAAAGGTAAACACAGACGTTCATTTCTCCTTTCCGTTATGTTGTCGGATAATTATACTAACAATCTGAGCCTATCTGTGTGAAAAAAATGCACTTTTAGTGGATGTATTTTGACGTTGTTTGACGCTGTCTGAGTGCCCTATTATTTAATATAGCGCGCACTCACGGGCTGCAGGCAGGTCAGCCCGAGCTTCGTACTGGAGAAATGTCAAATATTGAACATCCCATCACTCATTTAGACAAAAGTAGATCGGAAAATAGGGCCCAGGTTGAAAAAAAAACATTAGTTCCCCTTTAAGGCCAATGATTCATGACGAGCCACAAAATAATCCTGAAAAGCTGGATATCAGAACGGAAGTACAAAGAGTTGTTGCATAGAGATGATACGCCATCTTATCTACTTGTCTTGGTGTGAACCGACAGGTTTTTAGAACGTTGCAGAACGGCACGAGTTGCATGTGGTTGCAATTAATTGCCTGTTTCAAATTGTCTTTTCGCAATTCTTTCATCTGAACTGGGCTTTAAGGGCCTCACAAATGCACACACAACTGTTTGTACAATATCCTACAAATCAGCACCCCACGAATGACGCTATATCCTTAACGTAAAGTTATGAAATTAACAGTTAATGTGGTAAGGCTTAGGAAAAGGAACGTGGTTGGGCATCTTTAAGTTTAGGCAAGTAATGTTACTTTGGTTGGGTTTAGGAAAAGAAACGCTCAGGACCACTTTCTTGTTTACCCTGTGAGCTCATTGGTCAGTCACATGATCGCAGCCTTCCAAAATACATGGGTTACGCACAAATCACTGGCTCATAATTATGTGGGATATGTATGAACTTGCATACCTACCTTTAATAGGAAAACCTACAAATAGTTTATGAGAACAGCCTGACTGATGTGTGTTGTCACCATAATAAGTAACAACAATGCCCATTTTCTTTTGTACCAGTCAAACAACCATGGCAAACAGCTGAATATCCTTTCTACTCATTTTATCTCTTTGGTTCAGATGTAGGAAAACCTCACTAGAAATTACACTGACAGTTGCAATATCACTAATTACTAAACATCCCATTTTAGAACATTACTTACTCAGATCGTGTCACTTTACATGTCTAAGGTTCAAATATCAGTGCTTATGCAATATTTCTGTTTTTAGCAGCTGAACGCACCACACCCTCACTCCCCTGTCATAGCTGATGCATGTTTGTTGGTTTTCAAACTCATGATGGGTTGGACCTCTTGACATAGTTCATACCCTCTACACTTCTCCTCTTACCTCTCTTGCTAGAGCATTTTGTTACGAGCACAAACTGTACATGTCTGTGAAAACAGAAATGTATTTTGTATTAGTTGAGATGCCGTCTATGAACGTCCAAAACCGACGCAGGGGGATACCTACTGTGTCAAATTTTGACATTTGAGTCCACTGACAAAGCAATTGTGTTTGATTTGAGTTGGGATGGGAAGACATTAGAAATACTTCTTTAAAAATGCATCAGTGCTCAATAATGTGCAGCTGTTACAACAGTACAGCCTCTTTAATTTACCGCAACATAACTACTTCCATGTTAAGACGAAAACACTGTGAGCTGCATCAGTTCAACTCCAGCACTGATGCACAGAGATGTTTCAGGACCTGTTGGTTCAGGTGTTCCCTCCAGGACACAGCTCTCCAGGAAATAAAGTTTGTTGCTAAGCAGCACTGGCCAAAACTTGGTTTACTGGAAAAAAACGTATTTGTTGCCATGCAACATTATCTCATTGGCTGTGCTGGGGACTGCTGGGAAATACTGAGGTCTTCAGTGTGGGGAATAAAACTGTGGAAGTGTTTCAGTTTATGAGTCATGCTTATTAACATGTTCATCAGTGGGTTGATTGTGGCACAGAAGAGCTACAGTGTCAGAGAGTAGAAAAAAGATTCACATTTATGTTAGTCTCAGCTATGTTTTTTAGCACAGTGAAGACCAACAAAGAGCAGACTGGAAAGCAGCAAAGGATAGAGAGTTGTAATACGTTAGTGGTTAAACCCTTTCTATTTTAAAGCAGCTATAATCTATACTTTGATGCTAACAATCAAATGATGACTTTGAGGTCATCATTTAGCTGCCCGGCTGCAACTTCACTGTTTTGGTTCACTCTCACCACTCTCTAAAGTGACATTTTCAGCCCCAGCAGGTGGTTGTTTTTAAGGAAATGCTCTAAAAATAAACACTCTGGTGAATCAGTGAACATAGTGGAGCATTTAGCAGTTAAAGATCCAGATATTTCCCTCAAAAGTTGGTGGAGCTGAAAGACAGTGCTCGGGAGGATGTAAACATGAGGCCCAAATGAATGACAAAGGTGCTGTGTAACTGCTGGGTGTTTACATAAGCAGCTGTTTGCTAACAAGTTCATCACATCAATTTAATATTTATAACAGAAAGGAAAGGTCTTTGCAGGTATTACAGAAATTCTCCTTTAGCCTTCAAGTCTGTGAGTCAATGGTCAGTGTATGTGTTTGACTGACAGCTGAGCTGGCAGGCGCACTGAGACAAAATACAAACAAACTGGTGCTGGTAAATGTAGCTTCGAGGCCAAGGACAGACAGCTGTGTTAGCAGTTGCGGTATAAAGTATGAATGACCCATTTACCTTCTAAAATTTCTAATGTTGACATTTTCAGGTAGACGTTTTTGGAGGGGAAGTGTTACTGACAGGTCTGTGGCTTTGCACCATGAAGAAACAAATAAGAACATGGTGATGCCTGTCTTCACGCAGAAACATCCTCCAATGTTTAAAGGCCTCAGTGGTTCCCAGCTGGTGGGTCGAGGTCCAAAAGTGGGTCGCAGGCCCATTCTTAATGGACTGCAAGTGACTCGCAAACCAACACATTCTCACTCCGACCTTGTCACATATCAGCGTTTGGTCATGGACTTTCCATGTCCACATACGACGTGCAAGGTACCCTGGGTGAGTGGGTTGTTGATGTTCTGGGACATTTTGTCAAGTTCTGCCTGTTACATGCATTGTCTTCTTTCAAGATACACTTACGTTTTCACAGGAAATTTAACATTTAAATACAGTCTCTTTCAAAATAAACGCACTACATCAGTACAACACCATGAATTGATGTTTTTTCCTTTAACAAACACGTGGTTAGGTTTATGAAAAAAAGAAAAGGGTTTGGCTTTAGAATCTAATATGACATGAGCACCATCTCTTGGGTGAAAGTCGGTGTTTGTTGGACCCATCCACCACCTCTCCCATCTCCAGTCGGACTTCCGCTGCCTTAACTTTGGACATTGTCCCGCTGCAATTCCACCTGACACCACTGGGCACCGTCAAACTATAACGGCAACTGGCCGTGTATCATGCTGATGTTAAAGGACGCCTTTAACATCGTCACTGCCCTAGTGCCGGATTTTGACGACTTCGTAGTGAGATTGTGCTCTGCATATGTGTCAGTTTTGTGAAACAAAAAAGAGTGACTAACGAGAAAGAGACAGCAAACTAGCTCAATGACATGGCCAAACACAAGTATGATGCTGAATGTATTAAACAGGCCTCAAACTAATGACTAAGGAGAAATCTGGACCCCGTGGCAGGACCAGTTGGGAACCACTGCTTTAAAAGAAGCTCATTTGATCATCCAGCAGCACCTGAAACCTCCTCACTAATGCTGGAATTGAAAGAGTCTACATCCAACAAGTTTTGTTACTTTAAAGAACAGACAATCACTTGTCAACTCCCACTAAACTCAGTGGTCCATTTTGCAGAGGTACCAAAGCAGGCGGGGTTTTAACTTCTCCATCAAGCTCTTTCTTTTCATTCTTAACACAGATACTTCAGTCAGTTTTTGTGTTTACAGCACAGTCCAACACGATGACAAGGAAAGACTGCCCAAAAGTGTAACATTCCTATTTGATCTGGTATGGCTGAGAAACACCCTTTAAAATAAATAAACTCTGAGGGACCCTGATATAGAAAAAACTCCCAGACTAAAGAGATTTGTTTTGAGGAAGAAATTCTATTTCTGTGTTGTATCTTCTATCAGGAGTGTGTGACACAGTCTGTTTTGATGCTACAGTTTATGACAGTGTGAGAATGAGGTCAGCAAGGATGTTGTTCGAAGGGATATGAGCTATCGGTCACTCCCTCTGCCCTGACACCCACACACACACATACACACACGCATAAAAACCCACATGCAAATAAACACTTCCTGTGTGAGCACTTATAGAGCTTAAGAGTGAAACATCTCGGAGTGTATTAATAGACACAAAGAACTTGATGGCAGTAATGAGGGTATTTAAGATAGTGGAGATGTGTTGAGATTTAACACAAGTGTGACACTCACGTATATATGATCACAATTTATACACACACTACACACACACGTGCACACATCAGCATATATGGACGCCAATAAAAGTTAGAGAGATTCACTGCTCAAGGTCACGGGATAATCGCTCGTGTGTGTGTGTGTGTGTGTGTGTTTCACGTGTGCACATATGATCATCCTCATAAAAGTGGGGGCAAAGTTCAAGTGCAGCGAAGCAGCACCTGCTGTAACCAGACACTCGCTCACACATACTGCGACATAACACCCTATACAAGTTATTTCTGTCTGACACCTCTGATGATAAACAATCCATAATCCTCCTCTAATCTCCTTCACGCTTCCAACAAAGTTACACTCGGTATAACAGAGCAGTCTGACAAAAGGAAGTCCAGCTGCAGTGCAGAACACAGGACACATCATCAGCTGTTGTCTCAACTCAAAGAACCTGATAAGATAAAGTCTGACTGACTCTCTGTGTACACACATATATATATTTAGTATATAGAATTACTATATTAAAGCATGTTTTATATGAATTACACTCAAATGCAATTTGCGATATTGTTTTTTGTTTGCTGTTTTTTATGTTTTATATCAATCAATCAATCAGTCAGTCAGACTTTAATTATATAGCACTTTTCATACAAAGAAGCAGAGGTGCGGTCCATAGTAATAAAAGGCTGCCTCACCGTGGGTTATTGTTTTAACTTTTGGGATAATTAAAAGGCCACTACCAGACAACCTGAGGGGAGGGTTCTAGAGGGTTCATAGGTTAAAAGCAAATCTGGTAAATAGGAAGGCTGAAGATCATTAAGTGCTTTATAAACCAATAAAAGGATTTTAAAATCAATCCTGAAGCTGACAGGTAGCCAATGCCGACACTTTAAAATTGGTGTAATGTGTGCTCTCTCTGGGCTTTGTCAACACTCGTGCAGCTGAGTTTTGAAGTAACTGTAGGTGAGATATGTTCTTTTTTGGGAGACCAGAAAGCAGAGCATTACAACAGTCAATTCTGCAGGTAATAAAAGCATGCATTAGTGTCTCTGTGTTGGCTTGGGAGAGAAATGGACGTACTCTGGAGATGTTCTTCAGGTGATAAAAAGCATTTTCTGTTATGTTATCAAATATTACTCCAAGGTTTTTTGCTTGTTGACAAGGGTTCAATGGCAGTGATTTCAGTTTGGGAATGAGTTTCTCTCTGTGAGCTTCAGGACCAATAATCAAGACTTCAGTTTTGTCCTGGATGAGCTGTAGAAAATTCTCTGCCATCCACTGCTTGATATTTAAAACACAATTAAAAAGGGCATCGATTGGCCCTGGGTCATCAGGATATATATTTATATTATTATATTATATTAGATATTTTTTTTATATTATTATTTATTTATTTTTTTTTTTTACTGTGCAAATAGTTTTGCTAGTTGTGCACTATGTGGCTCATGTCGTCACTTTGTCTTCTATATTTCCTTTCTCGTTGTATATTGTGAAGCACTTTGTGACCTATGTCTACCAAGACCACTATATAAATACATTTTACTTACTTATTTACTTACTAACAAAAACGAACATATGGCCACAATGCTTAAAAGTCCAGTGTGTAGGATTTAGGGGGATATACTGGCAAAAATGGAATTTAATATACTAAGTAGGTTTTTTGGGATGGTCTATAATCACCTTGTAGCCGTCTTGCTACAGTCCCCCAGCACAGACACACAGATTCAGCACTCTGTCTAAATGCAATGCTTTTATTTACTGCTGCCCAGCACACAACAACAACAAAGTCAGTCCACAACATGTGACTATGGCCGCCTGGCTCCTCCATCACATGTCTCCCAGTCCATTCAGTCTTAAACCAAAAACTCAGGTCCTTCTCCTTGGTCTGGGCCGCAGTCATCCGAGGGCCATCACACTTCTGCATGGAAAAGGAAGAGATGTAATCAGAACAAACCAGCAGCAGCTGTGTCAATCATCTTATTTGGTACTTAGTTAGCAGCCCCTCTGCAGCGAGAGCGTCAGAAAAACAGAAAAAAGCAGTTCCACGTTGAAAAAGTCAGTTTTTACCAGGTTAAATTGCCAGGTCCGTTTGCTTTAGAGAAGAAGACCCTCTGGATAATTCATCTCCCAGTAAGAATCTCCTGCAGATCTGAGTCTTAACTTATCAGAGAAAGAATGTAAGCACACATTAGCAGATGCTAGGCTAGGGAGCCACGTCCGACATGCCAAACAGCATTGGAGAAACACTGAATTTTAACATAAACTGCTTTATTTGGGGATTTTACCTGCTTAAATCCCCAGGTCAGTTTGTTTTGGAGAGGAAGAGACCTCTGCAGATGCTGGGCTAGCAGCTCGTCTGTGACGTGCCAAACAGCATAGGAGAAACACTGATTTGTAACATGAAACTGCTTTATTCAGTGTTTTTACCGGTTAGAATCACCGGGTCCATTTGTTTTGGAGAAGAAGAGATCTCTGTGGATAATTCGGCTCCTGATAAAAACATCCTGAAAACTGAAAGAACTCTGACCGGGAGAAGATTCAGCTGGTTGCAGTCTGCAACCTTCACCACTAGATACCACTAAATCTTTCGAAGTCTTCAACCCTGCCACTTTAAATTGCTTCTATAGTTTACATGTAAATGTTTGTCTGGCATACACATGACATACTGTGTTGGTGTTGAATTCATTAAATAAAAATTGTATTACAAATGTATAAAACAAATATTTCTGTTACATATTAGCATATATATACTTTCATGTGCCCAAAATAGAGATGTAACTTGATATATATGTTCATAAATGGATATATATCAGATTTTTGGTCTTCGTTTGAACTTCTGGTTGTATTTTTATACAGAATGAGGACTGTGGATTTTGTCCCCCACCTCTCACACTGGAGAGAGAGAGAATTATGACAGCACTCAGTCACTCTCTGAATCTACATATGGGCATGTGAGGATTGTATTAAGATGGATATGATAGAACATGAACATCTCCTTTAAAAACCATGATCTATTTTTAGCTGCGTGGCGTGGATATTACATTGACATACACTGAAGTCGCTGCTCCACATGCTGTGGACAGACACTGATGCTAAACCAGACATCGAGGCAACAATCCTTTGGCATGTATCCGTGTGTGTAATATGTGTGTGTGTTTTCACGGACATATGTGCTCAAGAATGCCAACTACTCGCCATGAACAGGTGGAGTGGGCACAGTGGCGGGGCGTCAGAGATCGTGCGGTGAGGAAAGGCTCGCCAACACCAAACAGCAGCTTGAGAGGGATCAGTGCTGATCCTCAAGTTCAAGGTTAAAGACAAGAGGGAGGGAGGGGGAGGGCTAATAATGATCAGATTAATGAAATAAAACACTGCCAGAGAAGAACACTGGCTTGTGAGATGATTCTGCAGCGAGGTTAGTGCCATGAAGTAAAGACTAGTTCTGGTTTATTCCAACTTTATTTACATGGTTTCATTTTCTCAGTTATAATAGCCTGTAAACACTGATGTGAACAAATTAATTTTTGCACAACACATTTTCAAAATATGTGCTATGCCAATAATTTATGAGGAAGGAAATGCACTCAACACATTGTTAGGCCTCAAGGATTCACACAGTGAGTTTTAGACACTGAACATAAACAGAACTTCTGCTCATTTTCTAGAAAGTTCCACAGCGCCCTTTTAAAGATCCAGTGTGTAGCGGGTAGGGGCATCTATTGGCAGAAATTGAATATTGTGTGTTTTCATTACCTTAGAATGAACCATTTATATATAGATCGGCATGTAACATTGCCATGTTTCTACAGCAGGACATGGCGAAACACAGATATTGTCTAGATGACATGACTTAAAATTTAGTAATATCCAAATAAGATATGTAACAAAGAGAAGACTATTGTGAACAGCAAAATTTTCCTTTGGGTTGGCACATGGGAGAAGTTTCAACTGGTTCCAATGTGAAACCTCTGCTGGATGCCACTAAATCCTTCATAGTAGACCTTTAAGTTTCCCCAAATTCTCTTGAGTCAGTTGTGAAGATATTAACTTTGGATGATTTGACTGAGAGTGATGCGGCTCCTCCTGTGTTTTATTCTTGTTTTACTTTTGTGATAAAACTGTTTAAAGGTTTATCTGTGATGCCAACACATTCTCGCTCCATCTTCGTCACATATCGACATTTGGTCACGAACATTCCACGTCCACATACTACGTCCAAGGTACCCTTGGTGCATTGGTTGTTCATGTTCTGGGATGCTGTGTCAACTTCTGCCTGTTACATGCATTGTCTTCTTTCAAAATACACTTCGGTTTCCACAGTAAATCTACTGTTTACATAAAGTTCTTTCAAAACAAAAGCACTATGTCAGTACCTCAAATTGATGTTTTTTTTTTTCCTGACGTATGCGGTTAGGTTCAGGAAAAAAGAACAGGGTTTCTGGCTTTATAATCGTACAGGAGGCGAACACCAATCTCATGTTTGTTGGACCCATTCACCACCCCTCCCACCCACCCCACTTGGATTTCATCGCCTTAACTTTCGTTCTTGTCCCGGCATGTTTCCCCTTGACGCCGCCGACCGCCATTAAACTATAACGACAACTGGCCACATATGCTGACATATAAAGACGGGTTTGTTTGTTTTTTTATGATGTCGCAAGTCACTGCCCAAGCGCTGGACTTTGAGACTGGGTTAGAGATGCATAAATTAGTCTATTCAAGTTGGATTTTAACTCTTCATTTGTGAGAGCAAGATTGAGTTGTTTTTTTCTTACAAAATTTTCACAGGATAACATTTTAAGAGAAGCAGGAGCTGCCAGACATTTATAACTCAGTCATCGGCAACACTGTGTTTAGCATTTAGTTCGGATAAGGCACAAAACCCACTAGTCATGGTTAGGAAAAGATCATTTATTTGCCTAAAATACCCAGTTTCAGGGGCACAATCTCGGCAGGAAATGCAGCGATGTCTTCATTCATTCAAGACCTTTATTTGTCCCCGAGGGGCAATTGATTCTGCCGCAGTAGCAATAAAAACAACAGCAACAAACAACAATGACAACAACAAGGTTGACACACACAAGGCAACAGTCACATAAAATCAATCGTAACTAAATAAATAAAAACACATACTTGAATAAAATATGAACTAATGATGATGCTACGTGTACTGTACAGAGTTAAGCAGTGAGATGGCAGAGGGTATGAAGGAGAATTTGTATCTGTTAGTTTTGGCTAATGGTTGTCTGAGACGGGAACCAGAGGGCAGAAACTTAAATTCTGAATGCAGGGAGTGAGTGCTGTCGGACATAATGGATTTTGCCTTCTTTCATAGCTGGTTATTGTACAGTTCTGAAAAGGTTTTTTGCTGAGTGCCAATGATTTTACTGCTGACTTTTGTTATCTTGGTTAATGAGTTTTTCTGTTTCAGATTGAGTGATGCAAACCAGCAAATAAAAGAAAAGGTGACAACAGACTCAATAAAAGATCTATAAAACATTGTCATCAGAGATCTGTTGACCTGGAACTTTGCCAACTTCCTTAGACAAAACAGACGCTGCTGGCTTTTCTTGATCAGCATGTCGGTGTTTTCCTCAGAAGTCAGTTTGTCGTCGATTATGATGCGCAGGTACTTGTACGAATCGACAATCTCCATAATTTCTCTTGGTAAAAAACAACCACTTTTCATGGCACTATCCCCAGTGGGAAACAGTGATGGGTTGCTGAAAACACCCATGTTTGGAAGCTGAAACTCAGGGATGATTCACTAAAAAACAACTGGTTTTGTTTTTTATTGGTCTTGCATCTTGGCAGGCGTCTCGTCTCGGCGTCTTGTGGTCCACCATCCCCTCCACCTCCAGATGACAAAGTCAGCTCATGCGCTCCATCACTTCAGAAACATCGATATGACATGTATAAAAAATGATGTATCAGAGGTTTGGAGAAATGTACAATGCCAACATTTTCTTCTGGTGATTGTGTGTGGTATTTGTTGTCTGGCTCAAAAACAATCAATGTGGTTATTTGGTTGCCTCCTCTGACTCACCCTACAGACATGTGGCGCCCTGCTGCCTAGGAGCATATCTGCGGTCAGAGCTGCTGCGTTGAAGGAACTCCATGCACTGGTGCCCATCACGCCCTGAAAATAATCCCAGTTTGGTATTTTCTGACTCAGCTGCTGTTCAGCTGCCGCGTGCCTCATTTAGAGGGTTGGGCACTCAAGCCGAACATTTGGCAATATTGAATATGAAATAAGGTTAAATTTGAAGGAGCTTGGAATAAATCAGCTGCAATTAATATGTGAGGCGAAAGAAGTGACACAAACGTTTCTCGGAGGGATGCTGAAATTTCTACGTCTTATTTGCAGTTGCTGTTTCATCCTATCATAAGTTTGACTGGATTTTCTGCTATAAACAGATCTGATCTAAACAGGCTGTAGTTATTTAGTCCTAATAACATCAGTCATGCAGTCACTTGAGCGGCTCAGCTGATAAAGCATCAGACTTTTAGTGTGAGGGTCAGGGTATTAAATTAGATGATCCATGCACATTGTTCGGATTGGTTGATGCACATCCTATATCATTGCCACTAAATGGGTCAAAAACTTGTGCTGAAGCAGTTAGTGGAGTTTCCCCTTTAAAATTGACAGAACAGAAGAGAAGAGCTTTTCTGCGTCTCTCTTGTTACTTTTTTTAGGACCTTTCAATCCTATTTCTGTATTGAGAGCAGATATGTGTTGGTGCATGTCAACTCCAAAGCTGAATGCTAAGTTGCTCAGCTGGACTGAACTGACATGACAATGACAAATCCCGGCTTCTGACAAATAGCTAATAAAGTAATGTCTTGGGAGTTTGATGCTATCGGCCACAGCAACAAGCCACAGACTTTGAGGTGGCCCAGCTGTCTCACTGGGTTACCCCAAGTAGATGAAACATTTACTGGCAGATGTTTGTCAGAAAACTTGGTGCTCAATGAACCATGTAAGAGGAGAAGAAGCTGCAAATGATATGTTGAAACAGTTTGGTTCTATAAAGGCTGAGATCAGAAATCAGAACCTAGAAGGTATGTAAAAAAAAGTGCAGATGTCAGTACTCCCAATACACATCCATTTATTTTCTTATCTGTTCAGGGTTGCAAGGGGCTGGAGTCTGTCCCAGCATGCACTGGGCAGGAGGTTGGCTACACCAGTACCATCACACAGTACGGACTGCTGTTTAAAGTGTACATTAGCATCACTTTACGTTGGGGAGCATTAGGCTAAAGATCTAATACCCCTTTGTGACAGTCATGTGCTGGCTTGGCTTGGCTCGGTTTGGTTTGGTTTGGGCAATCATGCGGTGAGTGTGATAGGGATTTGCATATCCAGTACAACAGGATTTTCCTCTTGAAGGTGTGTCTTTAACTGTCTTGAGTGATGACGCTTCAAAGCAGCGGCCTGATCCACAGCTTAAGTCCCCTGTTATTCTTGCTGCATGTGTTTTCCACAGCAGGGCAGGTAAAAGAAGTTTACCTGTTGTAGGTGAGCTGTTTGCAGAGGTGCAGGAAGAGCCTGTTGTCTGCAGCTCTTCATCAACATCTCACTGTGGCTGTTTCTGCTTTCACTTTCCTCCCTGTCATATCATTAGACTTGTCTTAACTGAAGAAAAGCCGCTAACAAAGTTCCGCTGATAAAGTGATAAACATATTTCATTTCCTATAGATTCTTCACAAGATTCTTATTTTGTTACGTGAAAAACGTTATTGTGGGGCGCCAATATAAGGAAATGTAGAGCAGCACAACTTCTAATACGGCTGATAGCAAAACATGAAACAGTAAAAACGAATCAGATATCCAAAGCAAAAACAGGATGCAGAACAGAAACTAAACTCCAAACCACAGAGAGTCAGTTAGAAGCTAGAGAAGAACTTATAGTAAAACACACAGAGACTGAAAAATTGCCTGTAACATTACCTAGTAATTAGCCTAACATTAACACTGGTGCATCCATGTAACATTAGAGTGTTGAAATATAAAAGACAATTACCCTCAAACACTTTCAATCAATCAATCAATCAATCAATCAATCAATTTTATTTATAAAGCCCAATATCACAAATCACAATTTGCCTCACAGGGCTTTACAGCATACGACATCCCTCTGTCCTTTGGACCCTCACAGTGGATAAGGAAAAACTCCCCAAAAAAACCCTTTAACGGGGAAAAAAAAACCGGTAGAAACCTCAGGAAGAGCAACTGAGGAGGGATCCCTCTTCCAGGACGGACAGATTTGCAACAGTATGGATTATAATTAATTTATTGAAAATATTGTTTTCCTTTATTGTTATTATTATTATTAATAATTCCAAACGCTTGCTTTGGCAATATGTACAGTGTTATGTCATGCCAATAAAGCCATTTGAATTGAATTGAATTGAATTGAACTGAACTGAGAGAGAGCGAGAGAGAGAGAGAGAGAGAGAGAGAAGGAGAGAAGGTGCCCGGTGTATTACAGGAGGTCCCCCGGCAGACTAGGCCTAAGTCAGCCTAACTAGGGGCTGGTACAGGGCAAGCCTGAGCCAGCCCTAACTATAAGCTTTATCAACCAGAAACAAGACAGCAGTCATTTCCGTCGTGGATCCAACCTCACTCAAAATAGTTATACTCCACTGTGCTCTTGTAAACTTTTATCGGCTTGCCAAAGACGAGGTCAATTATCATGTCCAGATGACAACAAAGAAAACAGTCATGTCAGTTAAAGGGCCAGTGTGTAAAATGGGTTGAAAACAGTGACATCAGTGGTCAAATTCTAGATTGCAGGGCTCACTCGCTCACCCCTCCCGTTGGGTAAATGACGGCGGCCTCGTAGGGACAAAAAGCCTTGCGCACGAGTTTTTCAGGAGTAGGTCTATCTAGCGACGAGGTGAATATTTATTTAGAAATCTAAACCATGTTACGATATTGTAATGAATCCCTCACGAGCAGGAGACCAGAGGAGCGTTCGGGAAAAAGGCCCGTGTATTTGAGCACTCCAAAAACTCTGGTAACACTCCAGGGGGTAAAAGACTCCGTCCCAAACTCTGACTCTTCTAGCGTAACAGACACACTTCATACACACATACTTGTTTACCATACCGAGTGGGCACCCCCTCCCTCTCTGCTCCACCATTCACTGGCTGACAGCGTAGCCGGTAAACAGAGCTCAGCTGTTTATTTAGCCTAGCAATATCTCCGGACTATAGTAGCTGCAATGGACGACTTTGAACGCGATTTTGAAGAGTTTCTTGTAGCGGACACAGACCCAGAGCCATACCTGTTTGAGCCGGAGCATACAGATGAGGAACTCCATGTGTTGGATGCTGAGCAGGCGAGAAGAGAGGCTGAATGCACAGAATGGGATTCGGTGCTACTGCTACCATCGTTGGGAAGATATATCACCAGGAGGAAAAGCGCCGCAGAGAGTCAAACACAAGGAGTGAAGTTGCGTCTTCTTTTCCTCGCAGATGACGGTTCGGGTTCATTCTCTCCTGTTGCGTGGTAAGTGTGGTCCATTCGCAAACTTTCTAACTAAAAAAACCTTTCACTACTCTCTATCGACGAACTACTAACACTCTCTGCTGTTTCCTCCTCCTCCTACTTCCTTCCGCTGTCTTCGTTGGTTCATTTATACACGCGAAACGCGTTCTCTGGCTGGCTGGATTGTCCACTCGGTCTGCCATACATACATGGCAGCGCAAGATGGCGACCTCTCTAAAGCAAGGCCCTTGATATATATATGTATATGTATATATATATATATAAAAGCATAATTATAAGACTACAAAAACCAAATGAATTTTATTTTATAGCAATTATACACTTATATAAACATATTAATGGGTAGAATATTCAGATTCAGATTCAGATTGACAATCAACCATGCCAAATATTACACACTGGCCCTTTAATTGTTCACTATGTAGGTATTTATTCAACAAAGGCGTCTCCATATCCCGTATCTCATCAACTCTTTGACAAATGCAAAAACCTTTCACTGAACTTTGCTCTTCAAAATGCACATAAAAAATGTTTATGGTATCACAGCTTCTGTCTGAAGTGGCTGTTGCCAGTTTTTGTGGGCTGGGTGAACACATCATAAAACTACATTTGTATTGAATGCACAGATGAAAATTCCATTCATCCTCTAATTTATCTCTCGGTAAAATGGCAAATGAATGGATTTCCCAGAATGGTAAAGTACCTATTGAAGCATTTAAGCATGAGAAATGTCTCTGAAGGTTCAAGTTCATTCAAGTTACACTGTAGCTTGTTGAAGTTCATAGTCAAAGGCAACTGAAATTCTTTCAAGCTCAAAATATACTTCCTGTGTCCACATAGCCACACGAGTCAGAGTGATGTCAGTTTTATCATCTGTCCACATTTGCCAGGGTCTGCACAGACCTTAGATGCAGATGTGGACACTTTTGTCCAGATCAATTTCAGGATATAAAAATGAACAGCACAAAAATCTCAAACTATAAAAAAGTAATAGAAGTTAAAGAGTTAGAATGGAGCATGTGGCTTTGAGCTTAGACCACTGCCAGTAAAGTAACTGCAGCTCTTCAGCTCTCTACTGTAAAAACGTTTAGTGCTCCCTTTACCCATGCAGCTACTCATCCGCAGCGCTGCTTGTAAATATGGGAGTGTTTCTCTAAATGTGACTGATGTAAATCATGCACCAAGAATAATGAGTCATTCAAAGTGAAATGATGACTGAGGATGAGTCAGTCAGTCAGTCGGGAACCTGCTGAGGGAGAGACAGAAAATAAAGATGAGAGGAGGGGAGGACGGATAAAGAGAGGATGATTAAATAAACGGGAAAGAGGTTAAATTAGAGGTTTAGAGTTAAAAAGGAATGGGAAATAATGAAGAAGCAAAGTAGAACTGCTGAGGGACAGGAGTGGAAAAGATGTCAGAGAAAATTGGACGAAAAAGGAGTTTAAGGCTGAAAGGGCTGAAAGAGAAAAATGAGGGGAACAGAGCACATCAGAGAGAAAAGGAGAGGAGAGGGGAGTTCATAAAGCAGTGGTCAGTAATTGGGGGGTTCAGAAGTCGATCCACATTCCTGTAGAGTGAGGATATAGAGCAATGGCTGCCAGCAGTGAATGTAGGGCACTGAGACACCCTGAGATCCTGTTCAAGATGAGAGAGATGAGGAGGACAGATGCTTCTCTCCATTTTTCATCACTAACATTTAGACTGAGGAAGATCAGGAATCAGTAATCAGTCATATTTAATCTTAACTAATCCTCACAAATTACTCCTGGGGCATCAAAATATGCCGCTTGGGCTTGGGACCCTCAGGCGTCTGTATGAGATGCACCTGGCTTTCAACCAACTCTAATGTAAACCTATCCACATCCTCATTTTCAGATGTTCAGAACAACAGATGTAGAATTTAGAGCGAGAAAGTCCACTCAGGGAGGGTGGGAGTTGAGGTGGACGAATCCAATAAGCTCAGGACTTTGAGCCAGGGGACCGGTGTTTGTGTCCTGTGTGAAACATGTGGCTAATATCAATCACAATCTTTTCCTAACCCAAACCAAGTAGCTTTGTTGCCTAAATCTACCCGCTGACCCCTTCTTTGCCACATAGTCGACTCATATGATTAACCACCAACCCCATCTACACCAAGGTACGATGCAAAAAGCTGCCCAAGTGTCAAAGTATGACGAGTGAGGTTGAGATTCAGTTGGCCGATCACAGTTATCATCACATTTATTTTTCAGTTGAGACATTCCACTTGCCCAAACACAGAGATAACTCCTCCTGGACAAGTGTTAATGCCGAGCCCTGTGCAGGCTGTTCTCACAAATCTTTCATATGTTTTCCTACGAAAAGCAATGCACCGGAATTCGTACATATCCCATGTATTTTGAAAGGCTGCAGTCACCTGACCAATGCGCTAACAGCAGTAAACAAGGAAGCAGTTCCAAGCGCTTGTAAGGAGGCAGGTTGGGGTGGAAGATGGGTCACAAAATAACGCACTGTTGCCCAGGACTTTTCCCAGGAGTCACGTGTTCGGATTGTGTGACCTTTGAGTAAACTTTGGGTCATTTTAAGGCATGTCCTCACCATGCTTCTTTTCCTAAAGCTAACCTAAGACATAACGTCATTCCTAGGGAGCAGATTTGTTGGATATTTTACGAACCGTTCTATGAGAATACCTTGCCCCTTGACAGGGAAAAGCGCATTTAGTACACTGTGGCGGTTAAAGCCTAGTTCACATTACACTATTTTCACCGCGATTTTGACGTCGCAGAGGATCTTGAGAGCCACCTTGGGTCGGAGGTGAGTTGGCAGATAGTCTGCCACGACGAGTCCTCATGTGTGAACAAGCCTACGAGCAGGTCGCCTCCTCGTCTGTGACTGGGACTGGATATCTGGCATGCTAGAAAACTGGAGAAGTCTGACACGACTGACAAAGAGCATCAGCCAATGAGAGGCGGGATACATCCCACGTCAGCTCGCAGGAGGACAGAAGAAATGTGAGGAGGACAAGCTGCATTGTTGCCAGGTCCGCTCATTAGCTGCAACTTTGGGCTTGGTTTTATGTAAAGTGGAGTTGCTTATTTGGGCTTGCTGTCTAAACGTCACCTTTCAGTATACATATATCAGTCTAATAAGTTAAATGCATGATAGTCGCTTCTTTTGGGCTTGTTTCCATAGCCCTGGTTGCTTGTTTCTCTCCCAAGATCTGGCAACACTGACAAGCCAGCAAGCAACAACAACAATGGCTGCGTCCACAGGATCACAGGGAGCGCGTTGTTTTAAACCCAGGCCCTGGATGCAGATCTGATTCAGCACTGGGAGGAATATCCATGCCTTTACGATGTATCGTCTCCAAGTTTGGTGACGTCACATCTTGTGGTGTGCACACACTTCGTAACGCAGTTGGTGAGACTCCCACTGACAGAAACACACGTCACCAGGTATGAACACTCAAAAGATTACGATTGACTCTGCGACGCAAAATCAGGTTGAAAATCGTGTAATGTGAACTAGGCTCAAGTTAAACTAGAGATAATGTGCAGATCTTTTCCCCCCATCAACCAATCGATGGTTGAAGAGTAGATAGCATTTCAGTCGACCAAGATTTTTTTCGGTTGATTACAGCCCTAGTGGACTGTGCACATAGCAAGCACATGGACCAGAGCATGTGAGCAGAGCGTACCGGGTGAAAATTTCCACTCCTCGCTCGCAGACCTGTCACTTTGCACCGCTCGTCCGCTCCGCTTGGTTCTGCGCATTCTTCGCTCCACTCCATCATAAATTTTATCCCGCTCCACTCGCTCACCACTCCGCTCAAAAAAAACTGCGTCGTACTACCCTAACCTGTAATCTTCTATTCACAAATAAAACATGAGCTTGGTAGATTCTCCGGGGAAGCCCCCTCCCCTCTCCCTGCAGTTAGGGACTGTTTTACACAGTACCCCTGTCGGCAGGGTGGAAATAAGTCAAAGTGTGGAGGAGACGGACCGGGTTAGCGGCCGACCTCCGGGGAAGCCCTCTCGCCTCACCCCGCAGTGAGGGACCGTTCTCCAAGGTACCGCTGCTTCTCTTCTCAGTTTCTTTTCTGAAGTACACAGTAAACTCCATAGTTTTGAAAGAAAATAGTGAGGTCATGAGCGACCGGAGCGAAATTTGGAGCGAGAGATAAGGCTCCGCTCCACCTTTTAAAAAAAATAGCCACTCCTCACTCCACTCCGCTCCACTCACATGCTCTAACATGGACTGCTCATGGTCTAGTTACAAACCACATCCTTCTTGATCCACACTCCAGTCCCTGGTCCTCTTCTCGTTCAGCCATCACACATTATATTTTTCTCTTTTTGCATCTTTCTTGTTGTTCCAAAAACAACCAACACATGACCTCCTCTTGCTATCATGAGGTCGACATTTTCTTTTCTAATGTCCCTTTTTCTTCCTCTTCTTCTTCTTCTTCTTCTTCTTCTTCTTCCTCTTCTTCTTCTTCAGCCTTAAGTGTGTTATCACCACCAACTGAAATGCAGTGAGGATCAGGAAATATGCATGCCTGGAAAGCTAAACCGTCGCAAACCCTCAGCTGTATGAATGGAATCGCGTCCACATAATCAGTACAAGTCTGCAGGTGTCCACGAACACAGGAACAGAGAGTCCTATGTGTGAGCTTTTAGTTTTCTTAGGAAGTACTCACTCCCCCTGCAGTGGTAAAATGATATATGAATAATCCCCTGAAATTATAATAATGCACACACACACCCACACACGCACATAAGCACACACACACACACACACACACTTTCTAAGACACATGCACACACAGCTATAAAAATTATACATATATATTTAGCTCCTGTATCTATGTAGACTAGTGTGCACGTTACACAATAGATGAACTATGACGCTGTGTGATTTAAATAAACAGATAAAAATACAAACTGGTGAAACTGTTGCCATGTTATAACCATCCTAAGAAGACAGCTGAGTCTCTCACTCTCTCTCACACACACACACACACACACACACACACACACACACACACACATCCTCTCTCCTCTTTTTTTTCTGTCTTTATTAATCTCCATTTTCTTTTCTTTCTTTGCAGCTGTCCTCTGTTTTCCGTTGTTTGATATCCAACCCCTGGATCTGTGCCCTGTCACTGTTTGTCTTTTTTATCTCTCTCTATTCGACCCTCTTCCTCTTATTGTTTTTCTCTCCTGATCTCAGTCCTGCCCTCAATTCTTTCACCCTGTCTCTCCTCCTTGGTTTCATTCCTTCTCTCGTTATCTTAAATGTAAAGTATAATCTCTCTCTTCCATCACTTTCACTTCCATCATCTCTCTGTTCCCTTTTCATCTCTCAGTCTCTGCTTTGTCTCATCAATTTATCTATATCTGTGTGTTTTGCTATCTTAATGTGTTTTACCACACTTCTCCTGACCTGTCAGCACCCTCCTGTCGTGCTTTCTCAGTCATAACCTCATCTGTCCTTTCTCTTTTCTCCCTGTCTCCTTTTCTAGATTCTAATTCGGACGAACATGAAGCTACACTAATCCTTACAGCTGGCACTAATTGGTCTAATGAGAGCAAAAATTACTGGTCAGAGAACTAAACACTGAATGATGGGTATTAAACTGATACAATATACATTTATTCGTTTATTATTATTTTTACTGTATTTATCATCATCATCATTCCCTCTGTGGTCGTACTTCACACATGAACATGAACACAAATATAAATTAAAATGCAAATTTTGGCATTAACATACACGTCCGAGTTAATCCCACTGCTCTTAATCCCACTGCTCTAAAAACACAGTTTCTGTTTCCTTCCTCTAACATTTTTGCATTGCTTTATTTTTTATAATAAAAGCCCACAAAAGTTTTGGATATAAAGCAATATATTGTTTTGGCTCAGAAAATATATTGCTCCATATTTTAGCCCACTAGCACTAGTTTGCAGTCGACATTTCAGACGCTAAAAAACCATTACTGTCACACTCCCAGTCTCATTTTCAAGATCTATCTCATCACTGATTGACCCATTTGGAGCCGGCATCACTCACAGGGGACGATCTGTTTACTGTTGCCTCATTATAGTAACAAGAGGGTAAAAAATGCAGCAAGCGAGTTGCTCTTCTTCCTGAAAACAGGTGCTATTTTCATTTTGTCAAGTCATCTGGCAGGTCAGAAATAATGCATGAAGTCTGGGCCAACTTTAATGAGAGCTTCCTGCACCTCTGGAGACGGTGTGAACAGGTTCATTCACAGATCCCGACAGTTGTCCCTCAAGAGAAAATGACACTGAAATTGTTGCAGGGCAAAATTTTCATTTTGGAATTCACAATCTCGAGAGCTGTCCCACTGTGTGACTGGGAACTGTGTTGCCATGGTAATACATTCCACTTCCCAAAACAAGAGGTCATATCCCACAGGGTGATGTCACTGAAGACTTTGTTTTCCCTCCAGTGGCCCCTTGTGTGTGTCAGTGCAGGACCAACAACTCGGCAAGACAAGAAGTTAAGAAGAAAAGAGAACAAATACAGGCATTTCTCGAATTCTTTTGATTTAAACTCACACAAGAAGGAGTTTAGATTTGACTCCAGGCTAGAAGTGGTATCAGGTACATTAAGCCATCATTAACAGTCCTGACATATAAAACTCAAAATTCCAAAAAAAAAGTTGTGATGCTGTGTAAAATGAAAATAAAAACAGATTGCAATAATTTGCAAATTATTTTTGACCTTTATTCAATGAAATACTTTACAAAGACAACATATTCAATGTCCAAACTGATTAACTTTATTGTTTGTTGTAAATATACACTTATTCTGGATTTGACGCCTGCAGCACATTACAAAAAGGTTGCTGTTGAATTCTCAAAAACACCAGTCTGGACCATTCCTCAGGTTAACAGGTTAAATGGTAACAAATAACAGAGGGGTATGAGGGGGGCATCCTCAAAAGGCTCACTTGGTTGGGGTGGGGGGGCTGGAGCCTATCCCAGCTGACATTGGGTGAGAGGCGGGGTACACCCTGGACAGGTCGCCACACTATCACAGTGCTGACACATAGAGACAGACAACCATTCACACTCACATTCACACCTACGGACAATTTAGAGTCACCAATTAACCTGCATGTCTTTGGACTGTGGGAGTCACGGGGGAGAACATGCAAACTCCACACAGAAGGGCTCCCCCAACCCGGGTTCGAACGCGGAACCCTCTTGCTGTGAGGCAATAATGCTAACCACCACACCAACGTGCCGCCAGTATGGGAGTTTATTAGTGCCTAGCACATCCGTTAAAGCAACATGAATGCTGAAAGGTACATACAGGTTTTGGAGCAACATATGCTGCCATCCAGACAACTACTTTTTCAGGAATGTCCAAATTCTGTACATGTTCCGACAGCGTGGCTTCGTAGTAAAGTGTGCAGGTATTAGACTGACCTGCCTGCAGTCTAGACCTGTCTCCCACTTAAAATGTGTGGCGCACTATGAAGCACAAAATGCGACAACAGAGACTGTTGTTGACTGAAGTCATTCATCAAGCAAGAATGAGAAAGAATTTTACTTTCAAAATGTCAACAGTTAGTTTCCTCAAGTTCCCAAATGCTTACTGAGCATTGTTTAAGGAAAAGGTGACGTAACAAAGTAGTTAACATGCTCCTGTCCCAACTTTTTGGAACTTGTTGCAGATATCATATTCTAAATAGGGTGAATTTAAAGTTTAGGAGTTGAACATTAAATACGTTCTATTGTCTATCACAGTCTTTAGACTGTGTTTAATTGAATATATGCTGAAAAGGATTTGCAAATCATTTCATTTGGTTCTTATTTCCATTTTACACAGACTCACAACTTTTTTGGAACTGGTGTTGTAGCTCAAAGGCCCACACATCTGCTCCTTTTACCATCTTTTCTTAGAAAACCTATAAAATCAATCAGTCTTTGTCTTCTTTGTGCAGGATTTTGCATCAAGTACTTTGATTGGCTGTTAAACACAACAGGAGACAGTAACGTCAAAGCTAAAATATGACAACAAATTACAAATTACTTTCTCTATCGCAGCTACAACTGCATGAGACAGCTCCAAAATACGAATTTACAACCACTCATATTACTTTGTAAGGCTGTACTCCGGCCAGCCCACTTGCCAGCAGAAACTGTTAGCATTATACATTCCTGAAAACCACAAATATGTTACATTTGTATGTTTGATACTTACCATATCAGAGTTGCAGACCACTGCAAATGACTGTTTGAGACCAACAACAAAACTGGTTGTGATTTAGCAAGTTGCTGTTTTTCCAGCAGCTTTTTAGGCACCAAATGTGGTTGTTTTGTAGTGACCTGTTGCTGCTTTTCCAGCAGAGAACATGCCCCTAATACCACGTATTCAAGCCAAAAGTCCATCTTTTTCCAAACTATAACAAGTGGCTTTTGTGTCTAAACCTAGTCACATGTTCACCATAACATTATACAAACATAAAGTTTCAATGTATTCGCTATATTAAAACCTGTACTATAATGTATCCATGGTTTGCAGAAACGCATAATGCCTAATATATATGCATAATATTTTTTGTGGCAGCTGGGTTGCTTGGGCACAGCAGTGCTTGTAGCTAAATCCTAGCTAAATCCTAACATGGCTGCAGACTTTCAGTCTTGTTGCTATATTGATCAGATTGTATATCATTTTACCCAGTGTTGAGTGAAACAGTGTGATCACCAAGTGTGATCACTCCGTTTAATTTAACGTCTCTGCCTTTCTACTTAAACCTGCATTTGTTGAAAGACAAGTGTTGAGAGTGATGAAGAATAAATCAAACTTGTCACTACATCTCCTACCTAGCCTGTCTCTCATCCATCTGCCACATCAAAGTCTTCCTTCCTCTGGTGATTGTTTTCTCCCTGACATCTTATTCTCAGCTGGAGCATAAAGAGCAGGTGGAGGAATTGTTCTCTTTTGAATGTCTTCACTCCTAAATATCTCTGAACAAGTGAGCCATGATTCATACTTTTTACTTAAAAAATATTTCAAGCAGACTGTTGCATGAAGGATGTAACATGTTGCATGGGAACATTGAAATGTGTGATTCTATTGTCAAAGTGTTTATTTTCTACATGAGAACAGGAGACAAACGATTGAATAAAGTCCAACACCTGGAGTCTCAAAGTAATACGACAGTAGAACCACCACCTTTGGAAAAATACTACACTGACATCTGTATGACAAAGTAATTATGGTCACATGACAACAATCATGCTCTATATCTCTCCCCCAAGTCGTGTCAGTTGGATTTTATATGATTCTGTATAACGATAAACCTTCTCATCAGTATGATTTAGTGTCTTTTAATTGTTTCTTTCTCACAGCCGTACAGTGAGGTAACTTTCTCAAAGCCACACAGTAATGTCTGCTCATCTGAATATTGTGTCAGGTGAGCAAGAAGGCACAGAACAACACAGGCACCAGCCCACAGAACTCATGCTCCCATAAAAGATTTATTGGGTACAGCTACATATGATGTTTTGCCATTACGTTTTCATTAGGAATGTGGCGCACATGAGTAACCACATGTACTCAATGATAATCAGGCATCAAGGACAAACAGGACCTTCCAGACTGTCTAATGTCATCACCCTATTCGATCCCTGAGGAGATGTATTATTTAGGGTCCTTATTCAATATGTTCCCCATGCTTAAAGGTCCAGTGAGTAGGATTTATCCATCCATTCATCCATATACATCCACTTATCTCGGGTTGGGTCTGGGGGGCAGCAGGCTGAGCAAAGTACTCCAAAGGTCCCTCTTGCAAGCGACGCTTTCCAGCTCCTCCTGGGGGACCCCAAGGCGCTCCCAGGCCAGATGAGATATATAATCCCTCCAGTGTGTTCTGGGTCTGCCCTGAGGCCTCTTACCAGTTGGACATGCCCAGAACACCTCTAGAGGCGGCCAGGAGGCATCCTGATCAGATGCCCGAACCACCTCAACTGACCCCTTTTGATGTGAAGGAGCAGCAGCTCTACTCCGAGCTCCCTCTGGATGTCTGAGCTAGCTCCTCACCCTATCTCTAAGGCTGAGCCCAACCACCTCACTAATAAAATTCATTCTGGCTGCTTCTATCTGTGATCTTAGTAAATCGAAAGCTTTGCCTTCTAGCTCCCTCTTCATCACGACGGTCTCCCTACATCACTGCTGACACTGCGCCAAACCACCTATCCATCTTACACTCCATTTTACCCTTACCTGTGAACGAGACCCGCTTGGGGCAGTTACTCTCCCAGAAGGGGCAATATGGGGGATTTAGGGGGATATATTGGCAGAAACTGTAAATACCATCAGTTTATAATCACCTGAAACTAAACATTTACATTACCTTAGAATGAGCAGTTTATATCTACATTTGGAGTGAGTCCTCGAATGGGCAGAATGGACAAACCAAGCACTGGCTCTAGATAGGCCCTGTAGTTCTCCTTTGCAAATGGCACACGGGAAAAGTTTCACTTGGCTGCAATCTGCAACCTCGCAGCTAGATGGTACCAAATCCTGCACACTAGACCTTTAAGTGATTGAGTTGAGTCGCTGTACTCAGTGCACATGTTTTGGGAGCATTAATAACTTTCTAATAAATTTGACTTAGCTTATCCCCAACTAACATTTGTATGTGGGGTCCATTAGGGTAGTAAATGGGCCAAAAAATGGGCCCCATACAGGACTGTCCACAGGTCCCATAATGGCCCTGTGACATTTGCCCACATGAGTGGGTTTACCCAAGATAAGATGCCCATTTCAGATCCATATCCATTTTATACCCAGGTAGCCCCAGAGTGACCCATGGAGAGCCAACTTGGGCTCAAACATTTTACATAAGCTACAACATCACACAATACACATCACTCACACACACACACACACAGCCTCACACTTTAATAGCACTACAAATGGATAACTGATTTCCTCTCATGTGTATGAGGACAATTTTTCTTTTGTTCTAACAAGTCACAAATTAATCATATTTTTAGGAAGGTTTGCTCACGACCCAGCCAACATTTGTTTGTGGGGCCAGTGTGGGTAGTATATGGGCTGAAAAATGGGCCCTATATTGGATTGTCCATGTGTTTCATATTGGCCCCATGCCAACTGCCCACATGGGTGAATTTGCCCAAGTTGGATCCACATGGGTCATTCTGGGGCTACCTGAGTACAAAGTGGGTATGGGTCGGGTATGGGCATCTTATCTGGGGCGCACTTGGGTAAATCCACTCATGTGGGCAAATGTCATGGAGCCAATATGACGCACATGGACAATCCAAATAGGGTCCGTTTTTCAGCCCATTTACTACCCACATGGGCCCCACAAACAAATGTTGGCTGGACTGTTAGAAAATTATGAATGATCAAAAAAATATGATTAATTTGTGACTTGTTATAACAAAAGAGAAACTGTTCTTCATAACCATGAGAGGAAATTAGTTATCCATCTGTAGTGCTGTGAAGTGTGAGGCAGTGCGTGTGAGTGATTTGTACTTATATGTTGTAGCCTATGTAAAAATGCTGTTTGATCACATAATGTATTTCCTTGATCCACTGTATTTTATATTAAAATGTTGCTTGGAATTAAAACCAAACTCTTGTTTGCGGTGCCTGCGCTCATCGCCGTTCATCACTACACACAGCAGTGCATGTGTGTGTATATGTGCGTGTGTGTGTGTTGTAGGCCAGTAGTCACTCAGTTACACAACCGCTTTCAGTTTCCGAGCCCTGCCTGCCTGGTGGCTCCCCGCCCACCGCTGCTCTCTGCTGCCTGCCTGCCTGACTGCCTGGCTGCTGGGCGGACTGGGGCAGATCCGAGCCGACCAGTTCCGTGTTCTCTCCTCACCCAGTACGCGGAGAAGACTGAACGGGAGGACCTGGCAGTGTCATGGTGGACATTCCTGCCCAGCCGCGGCATCCATAACTCCGGGGGCAGGGGGGAAAGTGTGCACGGAGGTGAGGAATGTGTTATTATTTCTTATTATTTCTGCGCGGATGGCGAATTCATCAGTCGACGTCGGTCGCGATACGTTTCAGCCAAACTTTGACGCTGCTGGCTGGACCTCCTCTCTCTCTGTACCCCTCCCTCCCCCTGCTCTCACTCGCTCTTCTAAAACGCAAAGTGCGTCGCCGTGCACACACGCACATGCGGTATGTTCACGCGAACGCCAAATAATCCGCGTGCGGTGCGCTAATCGTCCGTGTCGTTAAAAGGCCGTGACATGAAGCGAAGCAACTTTTACTGCCCATACGTGCTGCGTGCGTGTGTGTGTCTCTCTCTGTGTATGTGTGCGTAGATAGATGGGGATACAATAACGAGCTGCGACATCTGCTCGCGCGCGTATGCGTACACGAGCGTTTCAACATATATTCTTCTTTGGCGTGTGTCACTGTAATGTGCGTGTGTCGTCCATTGATGTTGTTTTGACACAGGTGACGTAGAGCGTGACGCGCCTTAACGATGAGATAAGCAGATCCGCTCCGTGTGTGAATAAATAGCACGCCCGTGCGCGCGCGCCAGAGAGACTCTCTCATTGACGGACACTGAGGGGGATTTCTAAGCTGCGCACTTGAGATTTTTCTAGCAAAAAGCGCCCCACGCTGAAAGAAGCAGGAGCGTGGAGTGAAGCACACACTGTTTCCTCTGTCTCCAGTTTGTTTCTGCCGTGAGGGAGCTGCCTGTGTCCAGCTCTACATGTGTTTACACACCTGACGTGCACTCAGCATGTCAACATGCAGTTTATGTGACGTCATTTCAAAATGATGGAAGTTGCACATGAGAATAAAGTGCATCCCTTATTACGAGTATTTAGCTGCAACAGTTCAGTCTGATACTGTTTCTGTTGGACCTGTTAAGTTTGTGGCAGGTGGATGAAATATCAGCTACAGTGTGATCCAAGAAAAACAAGCTGGGGCTCAAAAACTACATTTAGTTTATTAATTTGAGCTGATCAACTCTCCTGTGGATGATTTGAAAACAAACAAACATAGGTTTAACAATTTTAAAGCACAGAAAGCCATTAATGTCTCATAAATATTACAGTAATTAGTAATATCTAATAACGATGGATGTCAAAATGTTGAGATAGCATGTCATTGTATAGTCAAAGTTATTGCAAAGGATCAAATCAAATCAAATTTATTTATTTATAAAGCATGTTTAAAAACAACCAGAGGTGACCAAAGTGCTGTACAGTAAAATGTATATATATATATTTTATTAATTTATAATTAATTTTTAATAGGTAAATAAACATACAATGGTAACAGCAAAACGTTAAAGACATAATAATCCACAAAAAAAAAAGAAATAATAATAAATAAATAAATTAATAAATAATATAAAAATAAACAAAGCACAGAATAGTAACATCTGAAAATAAACTAAAGTAATGAAAGAAAAAACAGAAATCTTAAGGACAATCAGAGGCCTTAGAAACACGTGGCTCTTCATCCTAGATTTAAACATGCCCACAGAGGGGGAGCACTTAATTGAAAAGCTGTTCCAAAGCCTTAGTCTGTATCGCCGGACTGCCAAATAGCAAGACCTTAAACTCAGACTGAAACTTGACAGTGCAGGTGTAATATAGTCATGGTATGGATAGGTTTGATAGGCCTGACTCAGTCAGTCAAAAGAGTTACTCGTTATTATGTAACCATGCAGCTCTGTTGTGGCAGCCTCATCACAATACTCATCATCCTCATCACTGCACGGCAATTAGTTTATGTTTACAGACCCATCTGTTTGTTTGTTTCTCCGCTGTTTGGGAGAAGAATTTAAAGGAAACATTCACAGATTTTGATTGATTTCATTTGTTTTAACAAAAGTATGTTTTACCACAGGCCAAGGAACAGGTGATTAGATTTTGCTGTGGATCCAAGAACTTAAAAAATATTTCCTTATATTAAAGTTGCAGGGTGATGCGTGGACCAAACTTTCATTCGAGCAGTGGTTCCCAACTGGTCCAGCCACCTGATCCAGATGTTTCCTTTGTCATCAGTTCAGTACACACAGTTTAATATATTCAGCATCACACTTGTGTTTTGCCATGTTGTCAAGCTATTTTGCTGTCTCTTTCAAGTAGCTGTCCGTTAGTCACGCACTCTACAGCACTTTAAAATAAAAGCTCTGTGCTGGAAATCCACTGTACTTAAAAATAAAGTGTGTTTTCTCAGACTCGACCGTGAGTTTGGTCCGTGACCCACTAGTTGGGAACCACTGCTTTAGGGTCAGACTTGATCCATGTGACAATGAAAAGTTACTACAGATTTTCAGTTGCCATAATAAAATAAATCTGAAAGGTTGTGCAATTCAGCTTGTTGAAAATAGTTTGGTGCAAAGTTTGGCACCATTTTTGAATTTAAAATGCATATTTTCCTATTTGTATAAAGTAGTAATAAAAGTTACTTCTTATATAGTTATACATAAACTGACAAAGTATGTTGCACATATGATTTTATTCTAAATAGTTTGCCTGGTAATTTTAAAAGTATGCAGGATTTTTCTTAAAAAAAAAAAGCAATGTATAGACTCATACAGAGATAATCCCTCAAAGTTGCCACTTATGACTCACCAGAAGTATGAGGCAGTGTATTCTCTGCAGACTTTGCCCTCTGTCCTGGTTGTCTTATTTTCTTCTTCCTGTCTTTACTCATTTATGGGTATGTACCTCCACAGCGTTCAAGTGAGGTCAGAGCTTTGTGAAAAGTTTGCAAACAGGTGCCAGACTGTAAGCAGTCAGCATCTGAGAGACACAGCACCAAAGAAACATGTATATATTGAGATGAAATGCGAGGTGAGAGTAAATCCGGGGTTGGCTTTTACTTTCGCTTTCACTGGTGAACGTGTTTACAAAGAGAAACCAACAATTCTGCGTAGTATACCTTTGAATATGTAGGGAAAGCTTTCAAAGAATATAAGTTAAATTTATATCAGTGATCACAGTAAGAAGTGTAAAACTCAGCCTATCAAACTCAACCTGCAAGTGTTTATTCTAAATCAGTTATTATAGTGATTTGCATGATGATAACATGGTGACGTGTCAGCAGGTAATGGGCTGAGTACTGTGTGTTGTCAAACGGAATGAATCAGACCTGAGAGCAGTGACTAATCCCACGTCCACAAACATTTCCTGGCTTGCTCACTTCATTTACTGTAACATCACCGTGGATCCCATCCCATTCTAATAAAGCATTATAAAAGGCTTTACACTGTTAGTATGAAACTCGTGAGTTGGATAGCAGCCACCACTACGAAGCCTAATATTCAGCCCAGTATCTATATTTGAAGTAGGGGAACCCAAATTCATTCAGATCCATCAAAGTGGGGATGGAATGGGGGCAAGTTGGAGAGTTTAGCTATTCATAGTAATGGTAATCCAGAGACGAATGCATGTAGGTCAGAACGGCAACAGTCGTGCTGGATGAATGTTCATGTCACTGTTAGTTAATGATAATTAATTACACAACACAACAGGTAAGACTGAAAATGCAGACAAGTGATACAGCTGTAAAATTAGGCTACTGCATATGTGTCAACTTGATGACTCTGAGTCTGAGCCTTTTTCACTGAGTTCGTCGTACATTTCAACAGGTTTTAGTCTCGAAACCCTGCAAGTAGAATCATAAAACTCAGCTTGTGGCGATACATGTATGTTCAAGGATCATAAAAATTGAGGACAATAAGAGACTGACCAGGAAAATTGCGATTTGGATAACATCTCATCTGTCTCTCAACAGTCAGTCAGTCCCAGGGGCGTGAATATAGACAGTGCAGACAGCTACATCAATAACATCAATTAAAAAATATATATTATTATTTCAAATAAACTATAATAAGCTATTAGAATTATTAATAATTTCTCATTTTCTCTGGTATTTTTTGTGATACACAGATATGCAATGATGATTACTGGGTAACACGTATGTTAACGTTATCCAACGTCAAGTCTCTGATCATGTGACGAGACGATATGTGCACAATATCGTGCACTAGGGCCAGTCGTAACTACCTCACACCACTGGTCAGTCCTCATCCTCATCCTGCCAAACAAAGCGACCCTATAAACATTTTCAAGAAAGCTTTAGAAAAACAATGCTTTTTAAACTTTGTGACATTTTGACCCAGAACATCGTTAAAAAACAAATACTTTTCAGAAAACCAGTGAGTTGAATACTTAATTAAATGAAATGAATTCATTTAAGGGGAGTAATATTGTGCTGGGTCACTAGAAACCCAATTGTGCATTTAAGGGTTAATCGGGTGAGAGATGTTGGCTCATTTCCTGGACTGTTGATGGTGTAAAGAAAAGTTCTTGCCCACTATTTAAGAAATACTTTTTGTTTAGTTGTAAAGTTAGCAACCCTCCGTGGATATGTAGTCAATATTAAATGTGTGTTTTTTTTTAAGGGAGATCTGATCCTTACAGCTCAGAAAGTCAGAAAGGTGACACTGATAATGTCTGGATTTAATCTCTGCCCTTAAAAGTAACTGTGAGCATCCTCACTTAGAGCCTTTCTGGTTGGTTGTAATATTCCTGGTGTTGAAGGCAGTTTTACATGCACAGCTTCTGGTGTTATATAATGGTTGATTAATTATGTTTTTTTTTTCCTCAAAGGATCCTATTAAAGGCTGTATGAAAGCAAAGAGTCATCCCTCAAATATCACCACATTATTGACTGATAAAGTCATTCAGTGGAAAAGCTACATTCAATTTTGTCAGTATTATTCAGCTATCAAAGACTTCAGGATACATTCAATTTCCTGTCCTGGCAATTTTCTGATCTTGCTCAGCCTGTTAAGCCTGTCTGCGTCATTCACTAGCTGGCACTAAATCTCACCCAATGTTTAGCTGGCCCCGACTGTTGCACTTTGACCTGACATGATGACACTGTTGCGTCAGATCGGACGAATGGATTAAATTTGCACATTTTACACAACTACTTTTTATAGATAATCTCTGAAAGGCACCTTGTTGTTGCTGTTCAGATAGCTTATTGGTTGTAGGGAAATACAGACTATGCAGTTCCATTCCTTGTGCATAGGGGTGCTGCAACACCCACTCATTCTCTCATGCTTTTAACATTTTGTTTTTTCACAATCCCTTAATTTTGTTTTTATTCTCTTTAGGTAACTTCAGTTTGAGGTCAAAAGGTCACCAGACAATCTCGTGTCACCGTGTGCCACTGGACGAATGAAGGCATCAACAGCAGCGTCACCATCATGATGAATGAGCAGACTGGGGCGAGGACGACTCCACAGAAGTCTTTGGCCTCGCTGTTGTCAGCTGACCTTTGACCCCTCGTGGATTAAAAATGGCACAGTGGCTGAGACGGGGAGGGAAGCAAGACATCCTACTCTCCTGGAATTTGGGGAATTTAACAAACGTATTTGTTTGAAACAGGATTACACTGACTGGACCAGCCTGGTGGACTTTTTTAATGTCAATGGGACTAACATGTTTCAATGAAGATGGATTAAGATCTGAGTGGGAGATGTTCCTAAAGAAAATCTAATTACAAAACTGAATTTGAGTTAAGGATGGAGCAGGATTTTACACAGTAGGATCCCTTATCTGTCCCATAACTTGTGCATAGTGAACACTTGTATGCACTAGCCTGGACTAACATTAGCCAGTGTTGGTGAGGATTCCAACCCTTTACACCCACTTTAACCTTAAACAACAATACTTCTTAAACTCTAGCAGGCGATATTAGCCTGTAACGGTAATCTCTTCCATTCCTCATTGTGTGAATGGACGTCTGACTCTTCTAAAGCTAGAAGGCGACTTTTCCCTTCAGCTCCAAACTGCAACTGGTCCAGTAGCATCACTAAAGAACTCCAAACATGGCTGCTACAGGAAGGAAGCACCTGGTCAAAGACTTCAACCATTTCATCACCTGTTACCTGTGTCGAGGTTACCTGATTAAACCGACCACGGTCACCGAGTGCCTGCACACCTGTGAGTGAAACAACAGACACGCACACAAACACACATTCTTGTGAACGCAATATTTCAAGAATGCCTTGAGGGAATTGTTTTTTCAGATTTGGCACAAGTGTCCACTGGCACTCAATGATGCAGAGGTCAAAGGTCAAGGTCACTGTAACCTAGCATCCATCTCGTTCTTGTGAATGCAATATCTCAAGAATTATATTTCAAGAACGCCTTGAGGGAATTTCTTCAGGTTTGGCACAAGTGTCCACTGGGACTCAATGATGCAGAGGTCAGAGGTCAAGGTCACTGTGACCTAGCACCCGTCTCATTCTTGTGAATGCAATATCTCAAGAAGGCCTTGAGAAAGTGTCTTCAAATTTGGCACGAACGTCCACTCGGACTCAACAATGAACTGAATAAAGTTTGTCGGTCAAAGGTCAAGGTCACTGTGACCTCACAAAACATGTTTTTGGCCATAATTCAAGAATCGATACGCTAATTATGACAGAATTTCATACACATGTCCAATAAGATAATAGGATGAAGTTGTGACATTTGATATCCAAAAGGTCAAAGGTCAACCATACTGTGACATCATAATGTTTTAGCAAAAACACTTTTCTGGCCATTATTCAACGTCATAACTCAGGAACAGAGGGGGAGACATACATCCATACTTGAAGAATTGTCTTCTGTCATGGCTTCATAGTCTGGACAGACACAGATGTAAACTGGTTTGCGGAGGAATACAACTACAAGGTGGTAACTGTAGTTTGTGTACATCTATCGAACATTAAATGGCAACATTGTGTTCATGAAACGATGATGCCAGAGTGGCAGGCAATAGAAAAAAAGTACATTTCAGACCCTGCTTGCGAGTGAGCAAACTACCTGCAAATGAGCTAACTTGCTAATAAGCAGGCTAGCAAGCTAACTAGCCGGTTCCCAACTGCTCAAAGCAGGTGTCGTACTTCTCTTTATTTCTTTAGAATACTTAGACAAGATGATTTTAAACTGTCCTGACAAAGAGCTGCCATCAGAGATATTGATTTAACCCCAATAAAATTTGTTGATGTTCTTTCTTCTGCAGTCTGTAAGAGCTGTATTGTGCAGCACTTTGAGGACAGTAACGACTGTCCGAAATGTGGCATTCAGGTCCACGAGACCAACCCACTGGAGATGCTCAGGTTAGATGTACTTTTTCTTCTCTTACTTAGTCCTCTCTTTTTTTTGACTGAGCTTCTTTTTCATTGGTAGTTTGTCAACCACCTCAGAGCTCTCTTCATCATCCTTACATCACTTTCTCTTCATCTTAAAAGAGACTCCACAAATTTAATTCCATTCACCTCTGTCATATCATATCAGCGGCCCTCTTGTCCACCTGTTATTGTTCTCGTCTTTCTCTCATTTGATGTCATCCTTCTCTTCCTAACACATATCTGTCCTTCTGCTTCTCCGTTATTGTATTTACCACTCATTCTATATTCTTGTTTAATTTGTCATCTGTTTTGACTTTCACCGTGTCTTGTCTTTTTACCATCACTACCTTCAACAACTCATCTTTTGTTCCTCCATTTTTGCGACAACTTGTTTTTTCTCTTTGTTATATTCACAATTTTTTTGTCTTGTTTACTCCTACTTCATTTCTTTTCTTTGCTCTCCACCCACCTGATCCATCCTTCCTCTACATCCCCTCGTAACTCCCATCACTTTTATTCCTCCTCGCAACTCCTGCAACTTCCTCTTTACCTCCTTATCATCCCTCTCTCCCACCACCTCCTTCTCACACTCTTCTCTCACCATATTCTCAGGTTGGACAACACCCTGGAGGAGATCATTTTCAAGCTGGTGCCCGGACTCAGAGAAAGTGAGTTTGCCAGATGGTTTCATCAATCTGTCTCCTCAGTTTGCACTCCATGTTTAATTATGTGACTTTTCATGGGGGATAGGAAAAATAATTCAGTAAACGACAGCACTCCAATCTCATTATTTATTGCAAGACATGCCAAGAATTTATTACTATGCTCAAACGGATTTCTACATGCACACTGGCAACAATGTTGTGACCCTACACTGGAATATATGCTGTTTAACCACATGAGCAAAGACAGAACACAATCACAACGTTTACTCGAAATGTCAGCAAAAAGCAAATGTGAAATACACGAAACATTTTTGTAGCTCTCAAAACTCCACAGTGAATTATTAGGACACCCTTTTAGTGTCCTGTGTGCTTCTATCTGAGTGTTTTTGATCCAGTACTCATTCAACAGTTTTTAGTGCTACATACACACATCAGACACTGATACACGAGGCTTATTGAAGAGATGTGAGCTTTCGTTTCTGGCAGCAATCTGTTGCATAATGTCTATAGATACACTTTAGCAACTAGGCTTGGGTGGTACCTATTTTTTCATACCCTCCTGAAATTTCTCCCATTAGCTGGGACAGTATGAGTGTGTGGTGCAACCCTCCTCACCCCCCAGTCCCCCTGATTGGCCAGTTTGCGACATGTTCTCTTAGCTCACAAAATAATAAGAAAGTTAATATTCTTACACTTTTTGTCCTTAGCAAACATTAAGATTCAACTGCACACCTTCTGAATTCAAGTTTCTCTCCTTCATCAAATTAAGACTACGTCATTGGCCTTGTTAACTCATCCTAAAACACACTTCATTGAAACTCAACAGAAACAAATTATAACTCACTAAATCCAACTTAGTCATAGTGTTGTCATGGTACCAAAATTTGGACCCACGGTACGATACCAGTGAAAGTATCATGGTTTTGAGTAGTATCACGATACCACAGATAAAATGAGGCAGATGTGCCTTTTGTCATTTATAAAAAGATAAATCACTTTTCTATAATACATCAATGATATTTCAATGGAATAAATTACTTACTGACTTATTCATACTTCAAAAACAGCATCAATAAGTGATTAACATAGGGGGGATCAAAATAAAATAAATTAATAAAATAAAAATCAACCAGCCACCCTCCTCCCCTGACAAGTCCCTCCATAAGTAAAGAACAGTCCCTAAAGTGCGGTGAGGTTTGTGGGCCGTTACCTGCCACAAAGAGAGAAATGTGAACGGCTCGTTTCTCCTCTGACACGCCACATAATTGTGTGCCACCACGGCTCGGTTGTCCAGGTACTTTTGGGCAGTCATGACGCCAACAAAGAGGAAATTATTGGACCTGGAGCCAGGCTTCTCGGTCGCCGGTAAGCCGTTATCTTGCGTCGCGGAGCACTATGGCCGCCGTATTTGACAGGAATACGGTATTCCTGTCTGTGACCCCCGTTCAACCCACAACTGGCAGGATTCGCCTTTCGTTTCTGCTGCTGGTTGAAATCTGTACTCACACAGCGTGCTTCTGAATGATTTCATTTGCTCGCACAAAACTATTTTTAGTGGCAAATGCGAGTAAAATGCTCGCACTGTAGAGCTCTGTGGAAAACAAATCACTGTAGCATAAACAAATCTAATCTACAAGTAAAAATAAATAAATAATAACTGTCACTGCTTAAAGATACTCAATAGCTCAGCTAATACCTGAAATGTCACTGGAAAACAAACCACTGCAGCAGCATATTGAGTGACAGGTGGACAGCGCACGCCGTTATTGGACGGCACATGGACACTCACCCTCTTGTGAGTGGACTTTGAACTTATCCCTCAGTAGTGGTACCATGAGGAACCGTAGTACTACGGTACTCCAACATTATGGTATCATATGTACCGTGGTGTTTTAGTACCGTGGTCTACCGTTGGTACCAGTATACCGTGCAACACTACATAGTCAGTGTTATTAATCATCTTGTCCGTTAGTCCACTGTTCCAACAATCACCAACTGTGGTTTGGTCGAAATAAACCCTTAATTCACCAGGGCTGCCCCTTGAAAGTCGGAGATTCAAATCACAAGTCGGAGACCCTTAGTCAACTGAGATTGCTTAAGTCTTTCTTTTCTTTTTTTGCTAGTTTTGGTTCCCAGATTTTGCTGCAGAGTAGGTGATTTTGACTCTCACGAACAGACAGCTGTAGACACAATGCAATTGTGCAAAGGAGAAGAAACTCACCGTAAGGCTCCAAGATAACATCATCTTCTCTTGTCTGCTTGGAAGTGGTGAATTTACAGCTCATAGCAACTTAAGACAACACAGTCTCTGGCTTTTGTTTGATGTCTGGTGTCTGCAAAAAGTGTTGTTGCAGATTTCTGATTTGTTGCTAGCACCATTAGCTTGTTTACAGTATTACATGAATATTGTTGTCACACTGAACGTCCCGCAGAGCCCCATTCAAAATACAAAAATCTATACGGAAAAAAAAGTTGAATAGTCGTATTAAACGACTGAATCTGAAAGATTGATAGATAAAAACATGCTGTAAATTTGGAAATTATTACGGCTGTCTTTGGATTTTACAGTGTTCTGGAGTTATTGAAAATGTCCACACTGGACCCCACGACAGTATACTGTACTAACATACTGTACTAATCCAATGGCCTTGAATGTTAGACCTGGGTTCAAACCTTTGTGACTGAAGTGCTTTTGAGCAAAATAAAATCTCAAGCTCCGGGGAGTTCCTCCTGAGATCAGTTTAGTACAGTATTCATTTGTCAGTGTCACATTCTTTCTAGAGAGGTGGAAGCTGAAGACTTAAACAGGATGAAATTGTACAACCTCGTCTCTGCAGTCGGGCCAACAAGAAGCCAAGTCAACATTTCTAACTAAAGCTGTGATGGTGCTATAATTTTATGACTCCATAACTTCTCCTCAGCTGACGGAGTGCTCTGGCAGCCGAAACATGGAACAAACATCATATATTTTAGTGGGGCTCGTGTCGCTTGGCCAAGTGGTGTAAAAATCAGACTTTCGTTTATGGTTTTTGAATAATAGACACGTGCCACGCCATGGAGGATTTTTTTGCACCCTACATTAATATCAAGTTAGCCCACAGCTATCGTTACCTCATTTGGTGTTAGTAAAAGGTTTATTTGAATTGAATTGTTTGAATCCCATAAAAGCCACAGAGTGTCAAAGGGCTTTTTGGAATTGATGCTCACTTATTATAAGCCCCATGGAGCAAATTAAATGCCTCAGATGCAGAGTTTTGACAGATATAACAACAGAAATGTTTGTCTTTGTTGCACTACAGTTTCAAATGAGGCTGTTGTGACATGATATATGCTCCTCAGTACTTAGTGTTTTATCTTTTGTATGGTCAAAGAAGTGCAGACGACTCATATTAGATGATACATTCCTCAACCTATAAATCAGTGATAGCAAGGCGGCCTATTGTCTGGACATAATCCTCACTACAGGCCATTTGATGAGCTTAGGTCTAGTCTTCATTGTGAGATCGCTTTCATGGGAGCTTGTATGGATCAATTTAGCATGAACCTTACCAAATTCTTACATGACATCACAAAAAACTTAAATTGCACGCTGAATTCAGTTAATAGAAATTGAGTTCTTTGAACACAAATACAGTCTTAACATTGAAGGTCTTTATCGGGATAGGATTTCAATACGTGGAATAGCTAATGCAATGTTAGAATCCTCCTTCATTTTTTTTTTTTTTCTTTAGAAATCAATTGTCTGTCTTTGGCTTTTCTGTGTCTCCACTCTGCTTGTTACCTCTGCCGAGGAGGTTATGTTTTCATTTCAGTTTGTTGGTTTGCTTGTCAGTAGGATTCAACATAGCCTTGTACAACGGTTTGTATATGTTGCAAAAATGCACATAAAACAGTTTGCACAATATCTAACAAATTAGCGCCCTACAAATGACGCTATGTACGCAGTTACTTAGGTCAGGTTTAGGCAGGTAAAGTTACGTAGGTTGGGTTTAGGAAAAGAAACATGGTAATAACATATCTTAAAATAACTACAAGTTCACCTGGTTGGTCACACAGTTCCGAACACCGACCTCCTGGGGAAAAGTCCTATGTTTTGTGACCCATCCACCATCCCAACCTGCCTCTTTACAAGGACTACTTCCTTCTGTACTCCCATGAGTGCATTGCTCTCATGATCATAGCCTTCCCGATTACATGGGTTATGCACAAATTTCTTGCTCATGATTACGTGGTTAATATACAAATTGTGGTGCATTACTTTTTAAAGGTATATATATCAACAGTTCATGAGAACAGCCTGCAGGATTACTACTGGTCCGATTTTCATGAAACTTGGTGGAAAGATTTAGCATGGGTCAAGGAAGAACCCATTAAATTTTGGAGAGGGTCCAAATCATGGGACAGATACCTGAATTACTTCTCACTGTTGTAAACATTGTGAGATAGGGCATTTGGCCTTGGTGGAGATCCGCATTCTTCCGGTGCCTCTCTAGTTAACGCTGTCTTTATACCTGTTTTTCATGTGACCCAGAAGAGGAACAGCAGGAAGTCGAATTCTGGAAGAAGAACCAACCCAGAGAAAATGGCCAAGGTAAGCTGTTTGTCACCCAGTCCACGAAGATGGCCGGGCTAGCTATATGATCTGTATTTTGATAAATACAGTTGCTTTGTCTATGTCTGTTTGTACCAGGAGAGAGGCGGTAATTTGTAGTAACTTCAGTAGTAGTAGCACTAGTACTTTCCTGCTTATACATCATCCTCCCCACACAAGTTTTGTTAAGGGCAGTAATTCAATATTATCACATCATCTTTAAATCATATTATTATGATGACATGAAATGTGAATATATAATGTGTCTAAGCTGATTAGGTCTTCAACTAAAGCTTATTTTCATTGTCGACTAATCTGTCGATTATTTCTTCGATTAGTTGACTAATCATTTTATCGAAAAATGTGTTAAAATGTTGAAAAATGTCAGTCTGTCTCTCCCAAACCCCAAAAGTATGTCATCTAATGTACTCACGCCAAAGGGTTTTAGTTCACCGTCACGGGAGAGTGTGTAAAGCTGCCAATATCTGAACATTAGAAGCTGCAATAAGTATTTTGGGGTACTTTTATAGTACTTTTCTATGCAAAATGACTCAAACCGATTAACAACTACTAAAAGAGTCACTGATTATTTTAATAGTCGATTAGTCATCGATTAGTCGACCAATCGTTGCAGCCCTAAAGCTGATAAACTTGGTTTTCTGTTTAAAGAAAAATTTGAACGGATATTTGGAGTTGTGTTTGACGTCACACCTCAAGGCTTATTTATTATACTGTCTTAGCATATGAGAACAGAGTTCATTTCAAACTTTGTAACTGTACCTGCCCACGTTAATCCCTGCGCCCTTTCTGTTGGCATAGATATGCTACCTTGATGGCACCAGAAAGCAAAGTCAAAAGCCTCTAGCAACAACAAACGAGGCAACAGTGGCAGTGGCAATAATGTAACTTTTAACGGAGGCAGCTTTGGTGGTGTGTGAGACCATTAAATACATTGTGGAGAATTCTTTTCATTATCTATTAGTCCTGTTCCACCAGTTTTGAAATATCTTTGTCGTGTCCTATGGCGGTGTCTCAGTTGAGCTCTGCAACAATGCCTCCACCATCTCCTGTGGTACTGCTGCGTTTTGTCCATATTAGTAAGCTTTCAGAGAGCATGCACAAATATGGACATTATGAAAGCAGAATATGGACAGAAGGCTCCGTCCGTTCCATATATGTATCTGAGTATAAATGAGCCTTGACTGATCATGCTACTTATTAACCCACTGTTCTTCGAAGCAGTGACATCACTTAGTCACATGTGTGAATTTTTGTCTCAAACCACAGCAGAAACTGTGAGGTGTCAGAGGCTCGGGCTGCCTGCTGATGTTGGAGGCGATTATGGTGGTGGAGGTGGTGATGGTGGCGGCGATGATGGTGACGATGGTGGAGATGAAGATTACCACAGGAGTGACCCTCAGATAGCCATCTGTCTGGACTGCCTGCGCAACACAGGACAGACGGGGGAGAGCACTGTAACGGTGTGTGTGTGTGTTTTAATAATGATATGTGTAACTTTTTCATCAAGAAGTGTTAAGTACTTTGTTAATCAATAAACCTTCAAATTAGTGAAGCTTTTCATTAGTTTTGCTCTGAAAGCAAATTTGACATTGGGGAAATGTTTTTGGACGACTGCTGGGTTTGTAAATGCTTCCAAGCTTTCTGGGACAGTCAGTAACTAATCATCCTTAAAGGTTTGAATGTGTTTGGAGTTTTTGTGTACATTCATCTTTAAGCTGCTTGTCTCATTAAATCAGGTTGTAATAGAATTTGTCTCTCGTCCAATTAGGATTTGATGAAGAGGTTCATCCGCTGCTCCAGTCGAGTCACAGTGGGAACAATTAAGAAGTTTCTCAGTCTTAAACTAAAGCTGCCTAGCTCTTATGAGGTAAGAAACCGTTTCAGAAACTACAGTTAAAGTGATACCACAACTTCTACAGATGTTTTCCATAGGGGTGTAACAATCCATCAATCTGGATCGATACATCGATTCAATGATTGATCCATATCATCACCTTTATCTTTATCAGCAGTGTGGAAATGTTTGAGAAATTACGGGCCAAAAGACATACCATGTGTTAACAAGGCCGCTATGAGATAAAATACGTACCTGCCTGGCCATCTTACTCCGCTAACTTCTTGCAGCAACTCGGCAGCGTTAGCTGCTCTGTTTCAACAATTCATTCATTCATTTTCCATAACCGCTTATCCTGTTGGGGGTCGTGGGGTTGCTGAAGCCTATCCCAGCTGACATTGGGCGAGAGGTGGGGTACACCCTGGACAGGTCACCAGGGCTGACACATAGAGACAGACAACCATTCACACTCACATTCACACCTACGGACAATTGAGAGTCACCAGTTTATGTCTTTGGACTGTAGACAGAAGCTAGAGTAGCCAGAGAAAACCCAGGATGACACGAGGAGAACATGCAAACTCCACACAGAGGGGCTTCCCAATCCCGAGGTTCCAACCCCCGACCCTGGGTTCAAACCATGAACCCTCTTGCTGTGAGGCAACAATGCTAACCACTGGTTCGGCCTTTTAAGCTGAAAAAACATGCATGCAGGCTAAAATTTAACCATGCTCTTCTGTTTGGAGATGCAGAGACTTAAACCAATGCTGAGCAAGAAAAAAATATAAATCATACATGTAATTTGTTAAGCTGCGAGTAGAGGAAAACTATGCTAGCTGCCAGGGCAATTTATACAATGTAAAAGTGTTTAAGCTTAAAATTAGTGAAAACAAGTGTTTTGTCTATGGCCCTTGAAAGTTATTGAGCTGCATTTTATAATTTTACTAAATGATGTTGTTAATCCGTGTTTTATGGCTGTTGGGAGAAATTTGTCTTCAGGGCTTTAAGCCAGATAGCCCTGAAGGTTAAGGAAAAAGATTATGGTTTGTATTAAAATTAAAACATTTCTATCAGACTGGAGCCAACAAAGAAAGGACTCAGATGCAGCACTCAAAAACACAAGGTCTTTTTACTCAAAAAAGAGGTTGGTGCACAGATAATCAGTCCACAAACACAAACAAAGGTATCCAAAGGCAGTAGGTGTAAGCAAGGTCAAAAATGCAACAGTCTGGTCAAATCCAATGAGAACACTGGGGAAAATGGCTGAAACACACTCAAACAACTGAGAATGAACTGGCAAGAGACAAAGGGCAACACAAGGACTAAATGCATGAGGGAGGAAAGGTAACGAAGGACAGATGAAACCAATCAGGGCAGGGCAGGTTATCACACAGAAGGGAAACACACAGGGACAGGAAGTAAAGCACCTGAAACAAGAGACAGAGTATCAAAATAAAACAGGAAATACTGACAAAAACTGTAAACAAGGAAAACATGACCTTAACGAGAACCTCAGGGTGTGACGATTTCTGGCAGAAAGGTCTTTCTGGCAGAAATTCCTAAAGGGTAACTTGTCACATGCACTGTGTTATGTGTGTTAGTGGAGTCAATTTAAAGTGAACTTTACTGCACTGAACCAGTTACAATTATGTGCATTCTTTATGTGCTGTTTTAATCTTTAATGGCCCAAAGCAAAAAAGAAGGTGGCAGCTACTTCTTCTTCTCTGATATCGTCTCATATCGATCGCAGGCCCCTGAATCGCATCGAGTCGAAATCATACCATGGCAGACTTTGTGATATCGGCAAATATTGTATCATTATCCAAAGAATCAATACAGTATGGTTTTGTGATATAACTAGTGACTTGCACCCCTAGTTTTCTAAAGATTTTGTTACTTACCCATCGTCAGAAAAATGAATACACACCTTTTTAGTCTGCACGTTACTTGAAGGTATGTTGATCAGTAAGTATGGCTTAGCTCACCTCAATTGGATATCGGGTATAGATCAAATAGCAACTTTTCTCAAAACCTTGAAAATAATACATTAAAACTCCATATTGTAATTAACACAGTTGTTAAGTTGCTACGTTCCCTAATAAGACAGCATATTAATTGACTCAAGTTTAGTAAAGGCATGCTGCCGATGCAGTCACATGCAAATTCATTTACTCATCTACACATTGCACTAAGAGATTAATTGGTAAAATGCCCACATGCAGACTACGACTTTATTACTGAACTGCAGCTTATGTTTAGGGGTCTCATATTGATTTGTTAGAATTTACTGATCACTTTGAAAGTACTACATGGTTCAGCTCTCAGTTAGATGAATTGCTGCTCACCTATAAGCCAGAGCGCACCTCAGACCCTCAGGCAGAGCTCTGCTGGCTGTTCCTAAGTATACTAAAGGGGACCAGGCTGGCTCAGGAGGTAGAGCAGTTGTCTACTAATCAGAAGGTTGGTGGTTTCCTGGCACCTGCACTCTACATGTCGAAGTGTCCTTGGGCAAGATACTGAAGCCCAGATTGCTCCCGATAGCTGTCATTATCACTCCTGATGAGCAGGTGGCACCTTGCATGGGAGCCCCAGCCACCAGTGTATGGCTGGGTGAATGGTGCTTGTGTTGTAAAGCGCCTTGAGTAGTTGCTATGGCTAGAAATGTGCTGTAGTCCGTTTACCATTTACAGGGCTTTTGCGGTCAGGACGACTCAGCTGTGGAACTTCCTGAGTGACGGTCTTACAAGGAAAGACAAAATCAAACAAAGTTGACACTGACTCTCTAACCAGTCACCGTTTGTGAAACCAGATGCTCATTATTATTCCATTTCAGTTATTATCATTAGTCAGCTTTACCAGGATTTAAACTGTTGGTAAAGACTGGGCTAAAACTGAAACTCACACTGTCGTTCACACACTCTCACACTGAGTGCAGCCTCCCACTCAATACCACAGTGAACTTCCCCTTTCTTTCATGTCGTGCATTAGGATTTAGATTCTTTTGATTTTCATTTCCGTTGTCAAACCTGTATCCTGTCGTCTTTTGACAGGTTTTTGCTCCACATTGTTATTTTGACTCTTTTATTAACATAAATTGTTTCTTTAATCTTTTTCGTAAATTTTGTTTTGTGAAAATACTTAAATGTGACTTATGTCTGATCATATTTTTTTCTGCTGTGTCTAGCTGGATGTGCTGTGTAACGGAGAGATCATGGGGAGAGATCACACTCTGGAGTTCATCTACATGACCCGATGGAGGCTACATGGAGAGAATGTAAGGCTGTCACCCTCACTTCCTGTTTATGTGTGTGTGTGTTTGCATGCTTGTGGGTTGATGCACTGGTGAAAGGATGTGTGTGTGTGTGTGTGTGTGTGTGTTTGTGTTGCATTCTATCACATTGTGGGGACTTAACTCTCCAGGGAGGGACTATAAGCTCATCCCCACAAGGTTTAACTTTTACATTATGGTTAAGACTTTATTCTGGGTTAGTTACGGTGTAGTGTGAGGCACAAGTAAAGATCAGGGTTGTGGTTAAGGTGAAGTGACACTATGGTTGAGGTGTGTATAAGTGTGAATGCATGTGTGAAAACTAGTACTGGTTGAATGGTTTCTCTTTTCTAAATAGTTCTGCAGAAAGAAAGTTTTATTCAAATAATCATTTATGACTCAGATTCTGTTGAAAGGGGGAATTCTGACTTCAAGCTGGCTGTTGTTGTGTTCTTAGTATAAGACCAGTCACATTTTCAAGATGCTTAAAAAAATTAATTAAAAAATATGTTGCACCTCTCATATCAAAGCTCCACTCACAAAAGTTGCAACATTAACATTGTAAACATTTACACTTAGACCTTTGCAGGACTTACAGGACCCTGTCCCTCTCACTGTAAACTCACGTGCCACAGCTTTACATTCTGTTTGGTTTCCACCCCACTGTGAACACTATACCTCAGAAGGTCACATTACAAACTGTAAATGTGTTCAGTTTGTTTTGTAACAGAATTCCAGTTGGCAACATTTTGCTTTAACTCCCACATTTTCTGAAGTGTTGTAAATCATTTCTAAGACTTTATGAAATCTGCGCAAGGTTCCTCTTGGATAGACTAGTAAATATTCATCATCATCAAGTTTACTTTGAAGAATAAATGACTCTCTCTAATTCATTCATTCATTTTCCGTAACGGCTTATCCTGTTGGGTTCATGGGGCTGGAGCCTATCCCAACTGACATTGGGTAAGAGGCAGGGTACACTCTTGACAGGTCACCAGACTATCACAGGGCTGACACATAGAGACAGACAACCATTCACACTCAGAGTTACCATTTAACCTGCATGTCTTTGGATTGTGGGAGGAAGCCAGAGTACGCAAACCTACGCTGACATGGAAAGAACTTCACACAGAAGGGCTCCCCCACCTTTGGTTCTAACCAGGAACGTTCCTTCTGTGAGGCGACAATGCCAACCACTGCACCACCGTGCCGCCTCTTCCTGATTCTGAAAGTTTAATATTGATTTTAATTGTGATAAGCTTTATTTATAAATTGCTTTTTCAAAACAAAGTTACAAAGTGCTTGACATGGTTGATCCCAGATTTAAAACAATGCAGGATTTAACAGGAATAAAAGCAAGCAATGTCAAAACATACAAAGAAGCAGGAACCCCAACAATAAAGACAAATACCACCACTAAAATGGAGAACAAAGCTAGCAACTAATTGCCTTGTAAATTGCACTGGGGTTTATACAATCAAACAAGTATGATAATAAATGCTCTAACCTTGTCTTAGACCTAAGAACCTGAACTCTGAAACAAAGACATGACCCACACACTCTCAGTGAAAAAATGAGGACATGATAAAAGTGTCCTCACTTTCAAGGTCTAAAATGTCAATTGCTCCTCACAAAGATAGAAATACAAGAACACACACATACACGCACAGCACGAGTAGGAGTTGTCCTGGTTTTGTCTGAGGCTTGATGTCTCTCTCAGCTTCAGAATTTAAGGTCATCAGTCCACTCTGCGGTTCGCTGGGCCAGCACGCGTGTGATCATAACCTTGATCTACAAGATACTATGTTCTTGTTTATGTCGGGGCGTTCAGTCCTGTACATGGTGACTAGTTTATCTGCACGTGAGAGTGTGTTCACATGAATGATTGGCTAACGAAAAATCCTGTCCACTTGTGGATGGCGACTGAGAAGCGCAGACAGCTGGCACTGCAGGAGGCATCAGATACCAGGTCAGGAGGAGGAGAGGAGGGGGAGGAAGTATGGAATGAGACGCTTAAAATGTCTGTAGTTCAGGTCCAGCTGTGCTCACGTGTCCGCTTAAAGGGATAACATAACTTAAACAGAGAAGAAGGGTTATTTGCTTCCATATTACCACACACAGGCATTCTTTATACTCTCTATTCTAGGGCAAGGCAACCTGTGGCTCCAAGCCACAGTGACTATTTCCTGATGCTGCCTGTGGCTTTGACAAAAAACAAATTATATATGCAAATGAATAACAGTTATTTATTAACATTTTAATTGTCATTTAACATTGTTGTTGGTCTGAGGAACTTATTACATTCTCCAATTGCAAAAATGTGTGATTTAAAAAAAAAAAAAGTTTTAACCTTCTGTCAACTAAAATTTTCATCATACATCTCTGGTCTGGTGCCATTTCCTCCACATTTTACCAGATCTCAATAGTGGTCTTGAGCTAGTCTTGAGTCTCCCTATAGGCTACTAGGGGTTAAGGAAAAAAATTGATGCTCCATAGTATTGTGATATTTTTGTGTGGCAATATCGTATTGACTTTTTTATAAATAAATCATTAATCTGACAAATACAAATTTATAAAAATATAATCAATTGCTTTTTCAGTCCACTACATATGTTTTGCTGCAATACAAATTACTGAAATGAGATGAACAGATTGAAAACTTTATCTTATTAGATAAAACAGATGATGACAAAGTTTTCCTTTGGGGACATAATTTACAGTTGAAAGGTAACAAATCGCAATATATTTTATCACAATACTCAGCATATGGCAACATATTTAAAATGGCGATAATAATGTATCATGACCTGGGAATCATGATAATATTGAGTATTGTGGATCCTCTGGTGATTCCCACCCCTGTAGGCTCGCTATGGATTTCAAATCCAAAAAAGTAAGTTAAGTACCACATAATCATAACTAGCCTGCTGCAAAGTAGCCACCTTGTGTTCATTGATAGTCTAATTCAGAATTAAAAGGCTCTGTTACATTCATTATAATGCTCAAATACTAGGGTTTCCATGGTCACAGATAACCTGTAAAAGTCATGGAATTTCTCAGTCACATAATTCCAGGTCTGGAAAAGTCATGGAATTAGTAATAATCACTTAACGTTTTGGAAAAGTCATTTAAATTTATTGAGCGTAAAGAGATTGTTACACTAGTCTTCCAAAATTAACCTTCCATGTAATTTAAATTTACTTACTACTTACTTAAATTTATTTTCTGCAGCTGACGATGAAACGTAGCTCTGATATGCGTCAATGTGTGACAACATTTTGTATACCATCACATACGTTTGTTAATTTTCTCCCAGCGTTACCTTCATGTATGCCCGCTAGCTTAAATTGTGCTTAACAGAGTTTGAATCTGATATGTTTACAAAACGCCAGGCAAGAAAAAAATATATATATTATTGGTCCTTGAAAAGTCATGGAAAGGTTTTGAAATTTTGTCCTTGAAAATCTGTGGGATTTGTTTTGTTATAAATACTATATATATTGGCAGGATCCTACTACCTTTAAAACAAAAAAGCTATATGTAATTATTATTCCTAGTCATAAAATTAAACAGCATAATGACCAGAAAACTACACAACCTAAACATGTTACAAAAGTCAACATTACTTTAATTTTGTTATTTCATTGGCGGTATTACAAAACCAAAAAAACAACCAAGCTTTTGGGCATAAAACCACATTAAATTGCTGCCTGTTCTCCAACAACACAGACATTGTTTGACCTTAATAATCCAATTTGAACTGACAGCCTTCTTATGTAATAATGAGATACAGATCGTCTGGTTAGCATGCACAGATTGTCAGAATTGTAGGTCATGTCATTTTCCATCTGGGCCTTTATCCCATATGGAAAGTTGTGGATACGCATTATGTAAACACAGTGTTACATTGTGAAGTAGACTTGTATTGATGATACGCAGCCAAAAAAGGCTGCTGGGCATCCAAACCGCAGAGACGAGCAGTGTTATAAGATCTGTCCAGTCTTACAGTCTTCTTTTCTTCTTTTTGGTTAGGTGAGCACATTTAGCACAAAATCAGCATTTCAATGACTGTGTTTTGAAGTGTAGTCAGGAGTTACTTAACATTGAAATATAGACATGATGCTGTTGAAATAATGGCTATAGTTTGACCTTGACCTCCACCTTATCAACTTTTTTAGCACAGTTTAACCCAAATGTCGAATGTATTTTGATCTGCACATTAATGATTACAAGGATTGTAATGAGATTTTTCTCTTTATGAGTTTTATGGAAACATGGTGGCTTGGCTCAACATACTCAAATAGCACAAGACCTGATGGTTTTGTATAGCATGCATTGTATAAGTAACATTCACTCAAGGTGAAGACTCTGAGTTTGTTTCAAGTAAAATGCCAAGTTAAAGTTATTTTCTATTATCTCGTTCCATTATGAGTAAATATTCTCAGCAGTGTTTCCTCCACTTTGCCCACCACTCTCATGATCCAAAACAACAGACAGAAATCAGTCCGTCAGAATTATTTATGTCCCTCTTGGTGAGTCAGAAGGATAAACGGAGAGAAATTATTTTTGAATCTTGTTGGAGCCCTGTCTGGTTAAGGACAAGGTAAGGAGAGCAGTGAAGGACAGATTCAAGGTGTGAGAGTCAGGAATGGAGACAGAAGAGGGAGAGAAAGAAGATACAAGTCATTCGTCAGTCTCATCCCTCTGACAACTCTGCAGCTTGACTTCATTTTCTCCCTCCGACGCTGAGGCAAACAGAGGCCGGTTAGGATGGCTGCACTCACAGGAGAGCGTAGAAAAATAAGTCTGTTACCGCTCGGCATCTTGGGATGTCATTTAGTCGAAACAGAAAACCGCCTTCTGATTGCCATGATGGTAATTTAAAGAAAAAAACACGAGGCTCGAAATGTATCTGGGAAATACTGTCGTCAGTCCTGACTGGGTAATGAACACAGTCTGAGGGCTGTTAGCACTGACTGGCAGTTAATTATATCATTCAGCAGTTAAGATGTTTGCACAGTTCAGTTGATTTCTGTTTGAATTAACTGTCAAACTTTTCTTCCAAAAATATTAGATTCAATAATGATGTTGTCAGTCTTTCACTAATATGAATAGCATCACAAATACTTATTACCAATGCATAATTTCAGAATCGTGTCTCCATTAAGACAAATGTATTTGGAAAGAAATGTAAGTTGAAGCTACTAAAATAATTTGTTAAAGGGAAATTTCAGTATTTTTCAACCTGAACCCTACTTCCATATGTTTTAGTGTCTAGTGACTAATGGAAACAACAATTTTTGAATTTGGTCGAGTATAGAGAGACACCATCGTACCAATGTAATCCCTGTTGGCAATTGTGCACCTTCAGTTTACGTCCACAAAGTGCATGTTTTCGACACTGACAGGCTCAGATTGTTAAAAGTGTCTAACAACATCACAGAAAGGACCATAAAAAGAAATGAAACAGTTTTCCACACCTTTTGTTATGGTCTTGCTCAAGGAGAAGTCTAATTCTGAAACCATGAGAGGTGACTTGTTGGAGAACAACAACGGTGGAAACATTAGTTAGAGAGAGAGGAGTGCTGGGAAGTGGGGCGGCTATGGCTCAGGAGGTAGAGCAGGTCGTCCACTAATTGGAAGATTGGTGGTTCTTTCCCCAGCTCCTCAAGCCTGCATGTCGAAGTATCCTTGGGTAAGATACTGAACCCCAATTTGCTCCCAAGTAGCAGGAGGCATCTTGTGTGGTAGCCTCGGCCACTAGTGTATAAATGGGTTGATGTGACATGTAGTGTTAAAGCACTGTAAGTGGTCAGGAGACTAAAAAGGCACGATACAGTCCAGTTACCAAGTCCAAGAGTTTTTTTGTGTTGGAGTACAGAGTGTGCCTTAGTGTCATCTAAAAGATATTTGTGTCATTGCTGAATATTAAGCTGTTTTCAGCAATGTGGAAAAGTCTGCCAGATTTCACACTTTTCCTTGAGTGAGACTTTGTTAAACACGCTAATGATGAAGAATGTATCAGTGAAAGATAAGGAAAAACATTTCATTTTTCCATTAGGGTCTTTTCCCTCATTTTCTAAGACACTTCTAGTAAGAATCAGAGTCTTTCATGCAAAAACAAGCACTTTTAAAAGATGCAAAGTGACGGTTTATAATCACCCGTAGGGTTTCGCTCAATACCGGATTCATTTCAAAAATCGTCATCTCCATTAGTCACTTTAGGTGCTTTCAGACCTGGAGTTGTCTTGCTTTGATCCGAATCAGGGACTAATTTTGTTACAAAGTTGCATAGTTACCTAGAGTTGGTTCATGTTCTCACGGCAGGAGAGTAGGAAGTAAGTAACAATGCGTAATATAACTACAATTGGTTCGGCTCAAGGTTGGAACACATTCTCACCACAAATGAACCGGGCCGAGACCACCTCTCAAGAAGGTCTTGGTGTGGTTGTTTTGGTGCGCACCCGAGTGTGATTGCTGTGTTCACACCTGCCCAAATAAACTGCACTAAGGGGGGAAACGAACTTGAGTTTGACTGAGCCGAACCAAACAGGGCTGGTGTGAAAGCACCCTTAGGGAGCGATCACACTGAGATGAAACACTAGAAGCGCGACGCCAGTAAAGCCATTGTTTTCCTATGATGTGGCGCAAGTTCAAGTGTCTTTTTAGATGGGCGTTTTTCCAGCATCTTTTTAGGCATGCGTTTTTGTAGACACGTGTTTTTAGACACGTGAAGACGCTGAAAAGTTAAAATATTTTCAACTTTTTTGAGCGTCAGACGCCATTGAATAAGCGCTTCCAGCGTTTTAAGCGTCTTTGAAGCGTCCGCGTCTCTAGCGTCTCATTCTGTGTGATCACCCCCTTAGACACAAAAACATAGGTCCAGGGGCCGTATTCACAAACATTTTGAGAACACTCTCAAAGAGCTCCTAATTTACCCTAAAAAAAATTGTAAGGAGTCCTATCTTAGGCGTGATTTAGGAAAGTTCTCAGAGCAGCTTTGAGCGAGGATGGGACAGAAACGTTAACCTTCGTGAGGAGGCATGGTTGACCCCACTGAGAGGTGTGAGAAGTTCTTTTAACAGATGTGATTGGTTGTCACAGACATGCCCTTTGCCAGCCTGCAGGGTGTGGACACCCACTGGAACTACATCCCAATATGAGACTGAAAGTGTTGTCAGGTTGGTGCTAAGTATTAAAGTTCACTGACTGACAGTAGTTGATGTATTTATGTGACACAAAACAGTACATCAAGATTACATCTATTTAATCTGTTGACATTCAAATGTCACTTTGCACAAAACACCTAGAACTTGTTAATTATGTAATTCCTATGTGGGCTTCACACTACATGAAATTTTTGCCTGTCTCTACAGTTACTATGTCAGACTGTGGCGTGACTTGGCCAACAGACATAACACACTACAAGATGGTCCACGACCAATCATTCCCAGTCATCATTCACGACGTGCGTTATGTCAATTGTTTTATTTTGTCCTGTTTTTATTATTATTACTATCATTTCAGTCACTGTGGCTGTTCATGTCCCAGCCGAAATGTTGTAGTAACGTAAAAAAGTGCCACAAGATGGCAGGAGCTACATTTGAAGTAAGTCACTGAATCCTCCACAACAAGTTCCTGCAAATGTTTCACAATAAAAGCCTTTTTAGAAAATGAAGGGATTCTCTCAACTGGAATTGTAAGGGCATTTTACTTTTAAAGACATACAGGAAGTGTTGAGTTTGAAATGAGGGCACGATTAACTTCATCAAGACAAAGTAAAAATATAAAAATACAGAGGGAATAATAGATAATGCTTAGTTTCTAATGCAGCCTGTTTGAAATGAAGCTGGCACTCTCTGCAGTTGTGGTTAGTAAAAGCCCCACTCACAAAATTGTATTACTTTATATCCTCCGTTGTGAAGAAATGATATTCTTTGCTAGCTTGATGCTAATGGCAGTACTCACTGGGTTGATAAAGTGCCTCTGCTTTTTCACCCCATCATTTTTCCTTTTTGACTCTGTGTGGTAACATCCCTAGAGGAAATATTAATAAAACTGAGGTTTTGTTGCCATACAGTTTCCACAGCAGCAGATGGCTCTGTGTACCTATTGGTCAAAGTGACGGCTATGACGGGAGAAGTCCTGAATGACAAAAAGAAAATCAAGGATGCTAGACTTCCTGTCGTGGCGTTGGTTGACGTTTACTATGACACACTCCACAAGATGAAACGATGGACTATCGCATACGACACTCATTGTCATTCACAATCCAAGCCAACCCCAGACAACGCAGCTCCACGCTATAGTCGGGCTGATATCGTGTAGTGTGAACCTGGCATTAGAATCATTTTTATAGTGAACAACATGTTTAGCATCCACCTTCTTTGGGTTCATTCATCAAGACATATCGTAGATGGCATATTAGACTCTATGGTGACATAGTTGCACTGAATTGCATAAGATTGTACCTGGTGTACCTAATAAAGTGGTCACTAGGTGTATAAACAGGCTGTGATCACACACCCAATAAATGAAGAAAAAAATTAAAAAAAAAAAATTAAAAGAATAAACACAATGCAACAAATCCCTCACAGCAGCACCAGACAGAGGGAAGTGGTGATAAAAAAAAGTGTCTAAACAACATACACAGTCTAAATGTCAGATGGTCGTGTTGGATAGACAGAACCGTCCCAGATCGTCTCTCTGTGTTTACTCTGCTCAGACAAAGGTCAGATCCCTCTCAGATTAGATTAGAGAGACTAATCACATTGTTTTTTACCACAAAATGTATTTCTCAGATCAGCCAGAGACGGTCCATCCCTGCTGTAATTGAGAAGCAGTGGTGGATGCACCTCGTTAGCACAAATCAGTTTCAGGTGTTGGCACCGTTTGTTCAGAGGCAGGAAAGTTTCTGGCCCTAATGATGGAACAAAACTCAAGAACGAAACCCAAAACTTTTTCCTAAACACCTTCAAGCGAGCGCTCCATCCAGACAGAGCTGAACCTCTTCACCACCTCAAACACACAACACTCCCAAGATGTGAAGCTGGAAAATAAGGCTTTTATTTTCCAGGATGAGTCTGAACAACAAAACACCTTAAGGGAAACTAGCGCCTTCACACAGTGCTTTGTGTGAAAGATGTTAATTAGAGAAACTACAGCACTTGGAAACTTGGAAAGTTACTTAAAAACAGAAAGGCTCAGGATTCAATAGTAAGGCAACCACGGATGTATTTGAATGCAAGGAGACACTGCATCTAACTTCCTTGAGACAGAGATGAGTATGCACACCTGCTGTGTTACTTGTACAGTTTCTGTATACTTTACAGTTTAGAGTTGGGAAACAGAAACAGAATTTTATCTTTAAACATATATTTGAAACCTTTTTCCCCTTGTCTTATGTGGGCTTAAAGGACCATTACACCAAAACCATCCATATTTGGTCCAGTGGTTTCTGCCGGACACTTCAGAGGACATAACGCAGAATGACAACAGTCCATAGCTTTGCATTATCTCAAAAATAAAAAGATAAATACTTGTGTCCAGGGGCATTTTAGTGAATTTAAATGTAATGTCTCATTCACATATTTATTTTAAGCTCTTCAAACCTCCAATAAATCTTTTTACTTGCTCTGTCCTAAAGGCCCTTACACACTGGGGGCATTTTTTCATTGGAATAATTTGCACATAAACATTTTTTTCCAAAATTGTTGTTTTTGTCATTAGTACTTTTACACATGAATATGATGCAGCAAAAAAGCATTGTCATTGTTCCGTAAATGAGGTCAATTTTTCTAAACTTTAGCAGCACAAATAAATGCATATACCATCAGTTCCATTTTTAGCTTTGAAAATAAAAGCCCTAGACATATACCATAAAGCCTCAATTAAAAGCCTAGTCCCAGTTAAACACCTAGTCCCTTTTACTGGCCCAGTGTGGCTACACATTCTGACAAATAAACACCTGTCTCAATTCGACGCCTGGTCTGGTTGCCAAGCAGTTCATTTTTATAGAAGTTCTCCGGATGTATAAATCCAGGTTGTTGGCTACCTCAAATTATGTGCCCATTCCTCGATCACCCTGCAAGTTAGTCATATTCCTTTAGTCCGAAAGGGTCCTCAGATCAAAAGAATCAAAAGTGTTTTACATAAAAATTAATCAAACTTGTGAGTATTGTTTTAACAGGATAAAGTGGTGTTGCGTCAAGCTAGATCAAATGAATGATTCCAAATTGATATATTGTCTGACACCTAATTTTTAAACAAGTAATAATCATACTGATTTAAATAAACAGTTTAGTTGTATTTCCCATCTTTGCTGAGCAACATTTTTTGTGCAAAAGGCATTAAAGGCCTGTCCCAGATACAAGCCTGTTGATTTCAGTGATTTAAGCAAATAATATGAATTGAAGTTTTATGGTATACTGCATACATTTTTGCCAGAGGGAACTCAAATTCACTAAGAGATCTTTGCTAAAAGGAAGCTCAATGAAATAGCTTACAGTATCTTAGGTTATACAACAACTTGCCTCAAACAGTCTGTGAGATGCGGCTCGCGGTCAATCAGTTTGGTCATCAGTTTGCATTAAAATGTTTTATTAATTGTATCTTCATTCAAATGTAGGGCAAACTGTAACCAAATTTTCAAATTTGCAGATGAGTGTTTGGCATTTTCATGTACAAAAGGTCTTAGCTCATTGTTTCCATAGCTGTCAGGGAGAAAGACATTTACATCATGTTGGTGGAGGACGGAGGCTGAAGTGGGGCTGAAGTAGTCACAGAGGGCAGTTATTGATACTCAGTAAAATGGACCAAAAAGTGGGTGAGCATTCTTATGGAAGCCCAGTATTCATGTTAAATGCTGTTTTGACCTGTCACTAGCTCCTGCAGTAGGGATCAGGCTGTGCCATTATTAATCTACTGAGCCCTCTGACAGGTGACATCATTCTCTAACCCCTGTGTAACGCTCCTGTGACGCCTACACTCGCCCAAGAAAAGAGCAGCAGCTTAACCCGTCCTTATATCTACCTTGTATCTTTGAATCTCTTCATTAAGTTCCACCTGTCTTAGCAATAGCCACCAGTTAGCAACTGGTATGATAACCTTTTCGTTAATCATGTCACTTGAGCTGTCTTACCAAATAATAGAAGATTAATAATATCAGTTGTACTTCATTCTGTATTCAACATCAACGAGGACAGTCACTGTTTTATCTAAGGATACAGATCTGTGAGAGCTCATTGTCCAAACTCTAAAGGTGATTAATGAAATTTGTTGAACCCCTGAGCTTTTCATGAGCATTTCAATTAAGTCAAAATTTCCACTTGATGAAGTCCTTAGTTAATGCAAAAGATTACAAAGACATATATTGAGATTTCCATTAAATTTGTTGTGAGTATTCAGGGTGCCCAGAGGAGGAACTTCTACATTTTTGACTTGTAATAAGCTTCAGTGCATCGCCAGACGGGACACATTAAAGTAGAATGTATTGGCATTAAACATAATAACCACATATTTCTGTACAATGCAAAATCAATTCATTCAGTCATTTTTGGCTGTACCAAACAGCATCTGACAGCAAATTTAGTTTTCAGTTTTTCACCTTCGAGAAGTTTTGCTGGTGCTGCAGGTCAGACAATTCTACATCTCTGTCATTTGACACCAGAACAAAATCCCCCTAAAAGTAGCTGACAGCTGAACAGAATATGTGTTAGCGCAGTATAATTAAAGTGTTTGGAGACAGAAATGCTGAGTGAAAGAGTGTCAGAGATGCAGATACAGAGACCCAGTGACAGTCTGGTAAGATTGGATTCAGTGTTGTTCTTTTTTTCTGAGGCATGATGCAGCAAAATGCTGAAAGCCGGAGGAGATGACAGCAGCTGTACTCTGCTGCACCAGCAGCCTCAAGCTGCCAGAAATAGGAGACAGACTCCAAAAACAGGAGACACACGCTTCACTTTGCAGCTGCTCTGATACAAACACTCGTCTTTTTTCTGTTTGGATTTTTCATAAAAAGGGCAGCTCACATCTTTTGACTGTTTCGATGCGCTTTTACAGCTAAGGAAGGCAGGAATGTGCAAGTAGTCAGCACTGACATTTCTATTATTGAAGCACAACGATGGATGGATGACTGGAAGGGCCCATAGACCACAAGCCCACACAGGAGCCTGAGAGGTCAAAGGCGCTCTGAGCCAAGGCATCTATATAAAGTGACTGTTAACCTCTGAAAAACTGAAGGTACAACCTAAACATTCAACGTGAGGATACCACATGACCAATGATGACATCAGCATCACAGAGAGTGTTTGTTTGGCCTGTAGTACTCATGACATTGTGCTATGAAAGCTCCATGACACCACTGCAAGAATTTTCATGTGGCAACAATGTTGCAGAAATTGCTATTTGTTGACATTTTATTACACTTTTTGCATCGTGGCATGGCGCTGTTGTGACATGGCCTTGTGCAATTATGGCAGTAAAAAGTTAAAAATAGTTCAAGTTTTTGAGATGCCACAGTGGGGATCATCTGACAGATCTCACCAGACAGCCAGTGACCAGTTATTTGGGAAACCCAATCTGTATTCCAACTTTTATATCGCTGTTGATCACAACTTCTCTTTCCCCATCTTGCAACTCTGTCTTCTCAGAATCTTGTTTATATACACGTGAACTGTAACTGATGCCTGTGTTGTGTTCACAGGATGTTTCTGATTGGATTGAATTTTGGTTATACAAAGCACAGGACTTTGACACATGAGACCAGAGTTTGCATCCTGAGTCATGTGGTTAGGTTTAGGCAACAACACACTTTTGATTAAATATTAAACCAGTGTACACATCTTTTATGACTTTTTCTGTATTAAACCACCATCTTGCCCAACCCTGTTTTCATTCACACGTCGTCAAATACCAACACTTTGTCACACCCCTCAGCATCTCATAGCAACGAACAGGGCACCCTTTAGCCTATCTATGTGATGCACAGCTCAAACACATTGTAGCATGTGGTTAATGTTGTTACGTTACCATGTTGTAATGTTAACAGTCACAGTTAGGTTAAGGCAACAAAACCCCTTGGTTAGGTTTAAAATAAGATCTTGTTTGGGGTTATAAAACGTAACTTTGTTATGTAACGATGTAAATGTAAATGCGTCACATGAGTGACATCAGTGTGCTACAACTGTGCTTAAAAACAACATTGACTTTTGATTTTACACGGGACACAACTCCTTGGTTAAAAGTCCTGTGTTTGTTTGACCTATCCATTTCCCTTCCTGACGGACCTACAGACTTTCTTGCTCTTTATACTACGTCATTTGCTCTAAGCTTCAAGTACAGCTGCGGATGGGTTTACCAATATCATAGGGGCCAAGGGGTGTGACAAATTGTCTGTATTTGATGCCCAGGAAATGATAACAGGCTGTCTTTGCTGAACCTAAAATAAGCCCATTGAGTAAATACACAACCAAATGTTTCATTTTGTCTTTCTTTTTTTTTTTTAATTTTCATTTTCATTATTTCATTTTATTATTTTTTTGTTGTTGTTGCTGAAGTTGCTCCAAGCACATATGATATTATTATTTTTTATTTTTTTTATTCTATTTGATGGGGACGATACAATTTAACATAGTTCCAATACAGAGTATAGGACTGATGTGCTGCACAGAGAGTTTATAGCTATTGCTAATTTTTAACTCTTGTCCTTAGTTGAGCTTTTACATGTAGACTGAAAATGTTATTAAAAATATACAGTTTAGAACATCTTACAACCACAATACACTATAAACATGGAAGGTACAATAAAATACATAAACCACAATCCACATACTACAATACACATACCACAGCACATATACCACAATACACATCATCATCACAACATATCCATATGCAAGATGAGACGATTTGGTTAAAGACAAATTAAAGACACTATCAGTGAACAATTTACTATGTTCACTGTCAAGGTGTCAAGGGGTTATTTATCCCCTAACCTAACCAATCAGTAGTGACTGACTTATGTGTCTTTCTAATGTAATTTAGAGTCGACATGGCAGCTGTGGTAGTGGTTGCTAAGAACAGTTAATATTTGTCTTTAGATCAAAGAAATGTGTGGATTAAAAGTTGTTATTTCTGTAAGCGGAATAACAACAACCTGTACTGCTGAATTGATTTCTTCTATGCTGGTCACAGTTTTCCTGTTTTTCTGTCTCTGTTTTTCCATCAACACAAACAGCTGTCACTGAGCACACTGCCAGCCTTATTTAAATCACTAAAGAAATCTAAGACTTATCAATTGTTCCGAAAGCACTGATGTGTGGGATTTGAATAATTTCGACATGAATGAGCTCAGAGAAACACACAGATGATATCATTTTTCATTGGCATTCTCTAATTCTTATACACAAATTTATGCCCTCAGAATAATATGAAATGCACCAAAAACACACAAACTGATAAGATGGCACCTTAAACCTAATGGAAAGAGTGGCTTGTTACACATGCAGCAGTCTCAAATACTTTCTGTATTCCACAGATATTGAATGATAAAGTTTTCAATTGAGCTTCAGCGGAGCGAGCAGCAGCCAGGCCTTTATTACTTTTTTTCTTATACGGCTCTTTTGCATCAGACACTTGGCTTCAGTCTCTGCAGAGCAGAGCCAGGTGGATCCTGGATGCTTTAATGGAAATGGGTTTACATTCTTCTTTAACTCAGAATTCAGGAAACCAGCGGTTTGACGCCAGATGAAGTAGGAGTCACCCGGTTTGTCCATCTCTGTCAGTCTGGCTTGATGTGGCTGCAAATCTAACTACTGGAGATGTATCCTGCCCTGGCACTTTTACAGCCTCTAAACTGAATAGAATACTTGATAAATGAAGCCCTCTTCATGTTTCCTCAATTTTTCTAAATATATTTGACAACCTTTTGGCCTGAACGACTCTGAGGAAATGAGCAAGAGGGAGAAAAATACAGTGTTCATCTCTTTTTTAAAGGATTTATTTGTCTCAGTTGCTCCTGTCAGCAGCTCTGTTTATAGAGTGAATGCATGTGGAGAGGATTTTTACCATTTAAGGATTATTATAGAATTTGACTGGATGGAACTGGACACTATATGACCAAGTATAAGATTATATAGGATGATTTTTCTGATTCAGGTTTTTTTATGTTCTTCATTTTATTTAGACAGTTAAAAGATGGCCCAGTGCATTTACTGTATTATGAAAATTTCAATATCAAACACTTTTTATGACATGCAGCTTACATTAACCCCATTTCCTTTCTTTTTGTTACTTCTAGACAAACTGGAGTTGAGGGTTTGGGTTTTATATAGTGTGTGTGTGTTTGTACGTACTTGTTCTTACTACATAGTGAGGACCGCAACAACTTTTAAGTAACATTGTGAGGACAGTTTTCTTCTTTTATTTTAAATGTCTGTTTATTAGTGTTTGCAAAACAGTGTAAATACAGTAAAGAGACATCAACAGCAAAAGGAAGAACAAAACAAAAAAGAGTGCTGGTGATAAGACAAAAGAGGAAAAAAATGATTAAATATAAGTTAGCCCAAAACCCATTAACTTTAATTCTTTGATCAAACTAATAACTGGTTGCCAGATTTTCTTAACACTTTCCCTGCTACTGATAAGATTTCCCATCATTTATGACACAACACTTCCCCGCCATTGACGAGAAATTTTGACAATCCATGTTTTCACTGTTATATGATAGGGGGCGCTATTACGCATCCTGTAAAATAGAACAGCACTACCATTTCAAACAAGAGGATGCCTTTTTTCACTGCAAGTCACTGCCCAAGTGCTGGATTTTGACAACTGTGGAGTGAGACCTGGCTCTAAATGGTTTTGATTGTGAGCATTTTAACTTTTTAGAATGTTGTAAAATGAGACAAGAATGAGGACGTTTTTCAAAAGTGAGAACATCACTTCTTCAAAAACCTATTTAAGGGTTACAATTTGGTTTTAAGGTTAAGGTTAGATTTGATTTAGGTTAGGCATAGGGTCAAGATTGGGGTATGGCATTTAGTTATCATGGTTAAGGCTAAGGTAAGGGCTTGCAATATGTCATTAAGGGGGTCTTCACAAAAGTAGAAGTACAGGCATGTGTGTGAATGTAGGTGTTTCGTGTTCTACTGGGTTGAAAGTACACACTGTTGATGTGACTACTGTTCTTGCACCTTTTGAAAACTCTCTAACAGTCTGTTCTGGAAATGATGACCTGCACACAGGGTGTTCTAGCTTCTATGATTCAGCATTTATCTCAATATTCCTCTCAGTGTTCTAGCAGCAGCAGTGTGGTGAATGTTTACGGTGTGAAGACCAAAAGATTGATCTCTCTCTCTGAGACAGTTTCTCTTTCTTCTGTCTCTCCCGCAGACGTATCCCATGGTTCTTGAGTACCGGCCACGTATCGACTTTGGATAAACCAAGGCTGTGAGAAGAGGACCACATACATAAACACACAGACATGTGCAGACATAAGTGTAGAAATCATTATACAGAACATCTACAGTTGCACGTGGACAAACACATACACACACAATGTGCAGAGAAAGAGAGAGATTTAAATGTATTTTTGTACAGCCAACGATGAAGTGCATACGTTGTCATGGTAAAGAGGTTTTATGCTACATAGAATAATATATGCTATAATATATGATATTTTTAAATGTATATGTCCCTGTGCCTAAAAACCTGTTGAGATCAGAAATGAAGTACGAGCATATCTTCACTTTGCCTGTCTAACTCTGTAGATTAAATGTTGATTTTCTACTGTTGATGGCTGGTTCTATGTCTTAATTGATGAAACACTTATGGTTTATCTGCATTGCATACTCCTTCTTATATCAGTCAATGATCTTTACTGCAGAAGTCCAACTAAAGGGTGCACATAGTTTTCTTCAATTTCCACCCTCCAGGCAGATGATGTAACACTTGTTATGGACTGCACTAACACCTAATAAATACATAAAGTTATTTATTCAGTTGCAGACTGTGAGAATCTGCAGCATCTTGAAAAGGCCAAAGTAATTTCCATCTCTGTTTTTAAGCCGTCACTGCCCTCACTGTTCACCTTAGTTTTTGTGATTCTTTCTGCATGCTTGAAGAGACCAGTATCTGACCTCAGTGCGAATGTACCTCTGCCCTAAAATTCCTCACATGCAACCAATAACATCACACACATGGAACAATAAAAAAACATCACATTTACAAGACAGGCATTTGGGTAAAAAAATGAATGACGTTGAGATGCAAGCATTCATCTCCTGAATGATTTGCTGCAGAGGTCGGCTGAGAGTTCATCAAATGCTGAAGTTGAGGGTCAGAAGACAAAGGAATGCAAAAGTCATAGCTATAAATCTATGAGCAGTTATTGCTAGTAGTACTGTAGAGAGGTGTGGGTGCAGGAGGTGATGGTCCAATATGTCTGTTGGCACTTCACGACAATGCTGTCACAGCAGGACAAAAGCAATGTTCACATTACAAGCAGATGTTGCCCCAAATACGATTTTCTTGCTCTCATGTGACACACATCTGATTTTTTAAATTGTGATCTTAGCCATTTCCCTATGTGATTCTAAATCCAATACATATCCAGCTCCTGGCCATGCGACCATTGTTAGAACGCTCATATCGGAATCCATGTGTGTTTTTCCCACACATCCATGGTTTTCCACATCATACATCACTGCACAGGCGCAGATCACTCACCATACAGTGTTGGAGTGGTTCAAGGAAACTACTGAATGCTGCCATAGCTCAGTAGTCAATACACTGCTGACGCTTTTTGACAGGGACAGCTTGCACACATGCCGTGACAGCCTTGACGTGAGGCACTGACAGCGATATCAGAGTAGCCCTGGACATCTTAAGGTGTTGGACGAACTGTTTCTCAATGGAATGCTCCACATCACGACTCCTGACTCCTCTTCTGGTTGCACCCACACCCCTCTCTCATTAGAGCTACCAGCAATAGCTGCTAATAGAGCTGGTGGACCAAAAGGCCATTAGTACAACAGCCAGTTTACCGAAAACAAACACATGTTGCTCTGATATTTCTCCGAATATGCGCTACACACTCTCCCAAACAGAAGCACATGGCTACTTATGATGCAGAATGACTTCTTCGGACCTTTCTTCTATGGCTATCATTTGGGAGATGAAGCTTGCACTGGTATATCCTTCATATTTCCCCAAATGGCTGTTTCGCAAATGTGACTTTTTTTTGGTTGCATGTGAGGCATTTCATGGGAGGGATCCACTCACACTGATGTCAGATATGGGTCACCTCGAACATGAATTTTAACAGTATTGGCAGACAGATCACATATGACTGAATAATCAGAATAGAGCATTAAGCCATGTCATGCGAACATTGCCTAAAAACATTGGCGAGCTGTCCCTGTCACAAAGCGTCTTGGCAATCAGGCACAGTTAAGTATAAAGTGGAAGAACCATGGATAAAAAAAAAACACACATGAATCCCAACGTGACCGTTCTTACAGCAGTCGATTGGATATGTATCAGATTTAGAAACATGTATGAAAGTGGCCAAGATCTGATTGGATGTCTGTTTCCACGCTACTCAGAAAAAGATTCATCTGTTTCTGGTATAACGTAGCCGCTGTTTAGGGAGTCATCAGGACAATAACAAGGAAAACTGAGCTGTGCTGGTCTTTCACTTGCAGAGAGGTGAATGACAGTGGCAAGTAGCAATTACAAGCACCTACACATTAATTATGGTCATTTTGTTAAAGCGAGACTGTAAAATATTACTGTTTTTACCTTGAAATGAATTATTTGAGTGCTTAGTCTGTCACTGGCCTCAAACACACACACACACGTACAACATGTTTTATGCGTTGTGGTGAGCAGGGTCAGGCAGGCAGCGTGTCAGCTCACTAAAACAGTCACCAAGTGAAATATGTCCGTTTCCAAATTTACAAATAAAGAAAAACAGGCAGGAATGTAAGCAATGACACACATACCTCATGACGACTGACTATATATACCCTGTAGTAGCTCCTGCTGGCATCAATTCCACACTGACACCTTTACTTGTGTGAAAGCATAGATGTCATGACGAGCACCTTTTCTGACAGTTTTACACTCATACGCTCAAGCTGTCACAGGCTCATATCTACACGGAAACATTTCCTCACACATACTTGTCCTTCTCGCTGTTCGTCTTACCCTTGTAGTTGTGTTTTTCAGGTCAGAGTTATGTAGGCCAGAAGTCCCTGTGGTTTCATACATGAGTCACAGTGATGCTGCTGACCCCTCAACACTTTAACACCTCTCTGGGTTTTTATGGAACATGAATGGGAGGCAATAATAGACAAATCTTATCCATATGAATTCTCACCAGCTCCCTTACTTAAACACTTAAACCCAACAATGGGTCAATTAGTAGAGACTCAAGCTGTGCAATCAAATGTGGTTCCAACCCACATAACTGTTTTTTTAATCTTCATTTTTTTATTGGTGTTCTCAAAGTTTCCAACAATATAAAATATGTCAGAGCGGATTTTGGCTAAATGTGTAGGCACGTCCCACTGGTACGAGGCCCCAGGGCAGACCCAGAACACGCTGGAGGATTTATATATCTTATCTGGCCTGGGACCACCTTGGGGTCTCCCAAGAGGAGCTGGAAAGTGTTGCTGGGTAGAGGGATGTCTGGGGGGCTTTCTTGGCCTGCTGCCCCCGTGACCCTGGATGAAAATGGATGGATCGTGTATAAAATAAAGCAACAGATGACTATAATCCTCTCATGTAATAGAATGGCGCAGCCATAAAAACATGAAGTCTTTGGTTTAATAATTCAATCATTGTAAAACCTGAATAAGGAACATGTTGTTCAAGAATATAGATAATACTGACAATGGCATTGAACATTTTTCCAACCTTAAGGCTACATCAGAAGAAACCAAATGGGAAAACAAGATTGTCTTTCCTTACTTCAATGATAACAAAATTTACATGTGCTTGGGTACAAATACCTAAATTCTCTCTTATTTACTACATTTTCATTTATCATAGCACACAGAAATTATTATTATATACACAGATCAGCCAAAACATTCAAACCACTGACAGATGAAGTGAATAACTTTGATAATTTTGTTCCAATGCATTGTTCTGCTGGGAAACCTTTGGTTCTGGCATTCATGTGGATACCACCTGACATGTTCCACCCACTCAAACACCCCTCCGCATGGCAACAGTATGGCAGTGGACCCCCAGCAGAAAAAAGCAGCATGCCACACTACAAAAACTGTTTAGAAATGTCCTGTGGAGCGTGACAAAAAGATCAAGGTGTCGACCTGGCTTCTAAATTTCCCAGGTCCCCAATCTGCTCAAGGATTCTTCTGATGTGCCGGTACCCCAGATGTACCCCTAATCCAAGGTGGGGCCTCCTTGGATGGGACTTGGCTCTGACCTGTCGATGCATGGACACAGGATCTGCGGTGTCTGGCACCAGTGCGTTGGTGGCAGATCCATTTAGTCCAGTGGGTTGTGAGGTGGGTTAATGGCACGTGCCACAGATGCTCATTCAGATTAGGATCTGGGGAATTTGGAGGCCAGGTTGACACTTTGAGGTCTTTGTCACATTCCTTGGGCCATTCCTGAGCCATGTTTGCAGTGTGGCATGGTGCATTATCCTGCTGGGGGGCCACTGCCATTGGGGAGTCCTGTTGTCATGAGGGTGGGTGCTCAGTCTGCAATGGTGTTTGAGTGGGTGGTACATGTCAGGTGGTATCCACATGAATGCCAGGACCAAAGGTTTCCCAGCAGAACAATGCACTGGAACAAAATAATCAAAGTTGTTCACTCCACCTGTCAGAAGTTTGAATGTTTTGGCTGATCGGTGTATTATATATTATAATTTGTATTTTATCTTTTATACTTTCTTTTCCAGACAACAAATCCAATTAATAAATATGATTTAAAGGGAAATAGGACCTGAAATCATTACACACAGAGTTAAACAAAACATTTGATTGTGTTACTGTTAATTGTCTTCAGAATTCATATGCAGTTTTACATTTTAATGTTATTCTTCTAACTTTAACCATTTTCAGGCCCGGTTTTACGAGGGTGCATAAGCATGCATTGCACCCTTATTTATGTGTCTGCATGCTCAGTTGAAAAGAGTGAAAAAAAATAATAATAATGTTGACATAACTATATAGAACACATTGATAGTGAAGTGCGTATTCTATTTGCCAGTTTAGTTTTAATTCAATGGTAATTAAATAAAATTCCTGCCTTTCTTCAGTAACGTCACTGTCAACGCTGTCTGTCATGACAAATGCGCGACTGCATGTCACTCATTTGCGTCCAGCGCAGTTACCGGCCCGGCGGCTGCTGCACCAGCCAGACGCAGCTTTCTGCTGTACCGTTAACAGCCTGTAACACAAATAACGTTAACAAGATCGCCATGGATATTCGAAAATGGTTCAAGCAAAACACGACCAGCAACAAGTCAGACAAAGGTAACGATGGTGAGACAGAGACTCGACCTCGACGTGAAGTTAGCCTAGCTGCTGGGAGCAAGCGGCAGCCTTGTCCTGCTCACTCCTGCCCGAGCCGCTGCCTTCACCCTCAGCCCCAGAGCAGGTGCCCGGCTCATCCAAAGCACCGCCACCTGACGACCTAGGTCAAGAGGAGCCATAAGACTCTATAAAACCTGCACCTTTTGCTGTGGTATGGCGGTTTCTGCCGGATGAAATGGACCACACAGGTTATTTTTATTTTATTTGAGCTTTTTTTTTTTTTTTAATTCAACTTTACTAAATATGTTTAAAAAAAGACAGAAAAACAAATAACAAAAATAGGGCATATAAACAATACAATAAATTAGCTGTTGAGTAAGTTAGATGGTATGTGTCATGTTCAAAGGGGTAGGAAGAAGTTAAGAATTTTTCTATGTCCTACCACATTATACTGTTTGTGCAAATTTGAAATAAAAAATAAAATAAAAAACTAGAAATTCAAACTAGGAATTCTATCTATAACAATCAGTGATGGTTTTGAGCTGACAACACTGATTGCTGTAGATAGAATTCCTAGTTTGAATTTCTATGTTTTATTTTCAGGGTAAGAAACATCTGTTGCTAGATGGACTGATGGGTGAGGTAGCCCAGACTAAATGTAGCCTTTTCTTTGTTCTGTTACAATATTGCTGCAATAAAGCACTTGAAAGACACTTTAAATATTCTTGATTGGCTGGTATCATCCAACTTGAAATGACTGGAAAATGCATAATTTAGTGTTGAATAACGTGCTGGGCATGTGCACCCCCTCTGATCTAAGATGCACCTCTAGTCATTATTTCCTGGAACTGGCCCTGACCATTTGACAGTATTTTGTCACTGCTATTCCTTCCTTTGCTGGTCTAATGTTGAAAGACAAAACAGAATTTGTAAGATCATAAGCACTGAATGACTCAACAGCGCTGTGTCAGCACTACAGAAATGTCTGGAAGCACCCATTGTCATTTTGCTAATGGGGGGAAAGTGTTGTGGTTTGTTTGTGGCCTCCCTCCACTGGCTGCCTGTGCACTTTAGAGTTCATTTTAAGATCCTTTTATTTGTTTTTAAATCTTTAAATGGCCTCGCCCTGCCCTACCTCTCTGAGCTTCTTCACCCCTACGCCCCTGCCCAGTGCCTCAGGTCAGCTGATCAGCTGCTCCTTGAGGTACCGAGGTCCAAGCAAACTCTTAGAGGAGACCATGCATTCTCCGTTGCTGCTCCAAAAATGTGGAACAATCTACCTCTGCACATCAGACAGGCCTCCTCACTGTCTGTTTTTAAAACCCACCTTAAAACCCACTTTTACTCACTGGCTTTTAACCCAGTATGAGACCTCGTTCTGTTTTTATTTGTTTGTTGCTGTTTTTATTGTTTTTTTGTTTTAACTGCTTTTTATTATCTTACTGTTTTGTTGTTTTATGACCTCCTATGTACAGCACTTTGTTTCAGCTGTGGTTGTTTTAAAGCGCTTTATAAATAAAGTTGAGTTGAGTTGAGTTTGTTTTTCTCTTAACTAATCACAATGGTCCTGAGCGGGTAGAAGTCCAGGATGCAGCAACAGTGCCTTTGCAAAACGGGAGTCCACAGATAGCGGAAGGAGGGAGAACGCTGGCTGAAATAGCCGGCCAAAGGCAGGCCTATAGCCACAGTCTACACCCAGAGAGTCAGACTAATCACATATTAGTTACATAAATTAAATACATTTTGTTTGCTTTTATGAATCAAGTCCTACATTTCCTAAGGTTTCGATTTGACAACCTGCTGGGTGTGTGTGTGTGTGTGTGTGTGTGTGTGAACTTGTCTCTTTCTGCCATGGGTGTAAGTGGAGAGAATGACAATGAGTGTTATCGATACTGAATGTAACATCAAGAGAAAGTTTTTCATGATGAGCAAAAGTGAGAGTTTCTGTCTCTGTACTCGAAACGTAACCTGCACTCTGTACAAAGACAAATGAGTTTCACTTCCTCGTGTTTGATTTATTACAGCTTTATCAAAAAGAAAACTATTCAGAATCAGAATCAGAAATACTTACTAAAAGGACTGGGTAAAAAAACTGTAACAAATATTTTGTATTGACGATGTATGAGCAGGGTCTTCGTAACTACTATGAGCTTCTTTACCATTCTGTAAAAATTTTATCAGTTTAAATTACTTTTTTTGTCATATGGTACTAACAAACAACACCAGATTTACGCAGCTATATGTCATTATCTTACACAATAAACACACAGTAGTTCAACATGTATACAAACCAAATAACACATTCATGAATAAATACTACATTGTAACTGAACTCAAGGTTGATTTACCAGCTTTTTCCAGAGCTTTTTTTGTCAGCAGACAGAGTTTTGCTCAGCTCTTCAAGGTGGATTTATACTTGTGTGTCAGCTCTATGCACAGCCTACATTGCAACCTACGCTGGTGGCCTAGGCCTTTGGCAGCATTTTTACTTGGGCGGTGGTGTGTCTGTGTCACTCTGCAGCCAAACATGGCTTAATAGAGACTTTCAAACACAAATACACAAATTGGCTTCATTATAACTCGCAGGATTCACAGAGAAAAAAAATGTCTTTATCTGGACACATTTTCCCCAAAAATACAACATGCTAACGTTATTAGCACAAGCCTATGGCATTTTACATTGAATAAATTAGCTCAACAGCTAGCGGATTTTTCCACTACTCATGAAGCCAGGAACAACAGCAACATTTAACAAAGGTAACGTTACAAAGGTCGGCTCCATTATAACTCACAAGGTTCACCGTCAAAACAACTGTCTTAAGGCCCATTTATTCTGAACGTTAAATACGGATATGGACGGAGCCTTTTGTCCGTGCTCCGCGTTCATTTCATCCGTATTTCTGCACGTTTCCATAAAGTTTACGGATACGGGCCAAACGGAGCAGTACCACCGGGAACCGTGGGGACAGTGTTGCTGTCACTACCCAATACGTAGCTCTAGTGAGACACGAAGACGAAATAACAATGGCGTTTATCGAATGCCCTGGCGGACATCCTAAAGAACTGGAAATGACGCTCGTCGTCAATTTCTCTCATCAGCAGTACTATAGACTTTGTCTTTTATGCAAGGGGTACATGATCCATATCTCCTCCACAGTGGCCATGTTTGTTTTTGAGTTTATTGTGGTCATAAACTTTTTACTCTGGGCTGCCCCCTGGTGGATATATTGGTTAACATCCATGCCAACGTAAAGGACACATGGAAGTATGTGGGCAGTGACGGTAACATCGTTTGAAACGGACGTTTACATTTTCGTACGTAAAGGGAGCATAAATGGGCCTTTATACTGAACACATTTTCCAAACAAATATGCCAAATCTTAGAAGAGGACACTCGGACTGAACTAGTTATTTTCTTACATAACATTTGGAGGCAACAGAATATAGAGCAAATTTTGAGAATCAAAACTCTGAGTTATTATTTCTATCTTTGACTTTGAACAGCACAAATACAAATTGTGAACCTGATTAAAAGACGGACTGAATCCCCTCATCGCATCTCTATCCGACCACAACCTCATCGATCTGTTCTGTTCAATCTAGTTTCTAAAGACATCCTTTGTCACATCAGACTGAAGGCTAAAGCCTCCTCTGAGTCCTTCAGCTCTGGACTCCTGCCAGTCTGCCGGACAGAAAGACACGGTGCGGTGACATCAGTGATATTGAAGGCAAACAGCGTCTGGCACGAGATATGGATACATCTCATCCCTGCAGCTCAGGTGGGCTCACTGACAGCAGCAACAGCCACATCTGAGCTGCAACCTTGGATTCAAGCATGTCCTTTTGTTATGAATATATAACCCTGGAAGGACAGTCCTCGGTGTGATTCTGCTGTTGGTGTGAGGGTGAATACTTCATGTGTCAGAGAGATTTAAAGTTCATTCTTGACCTTGGAAATACTTATTGACATTGCCCCAGCAGCAAGAGAAATGTGTTGATAGAGATAACAGTGCTAGAAAGAGTGTCTATGTGCACATGGGACCATGAGTTATTTGTAAGAGGGTTATGTTGATTTTTGCCTAATAACGAGCTCAGTTAGAAAATGTGTTAGCTCAGTTGGGTTGCTATCAAGTCAACAGTTTGCTACTCGTCAGCAGCACACATTTGAGAGTCAAAGTTAATTAAATTTGAACATTAAAAGAAATTCAAGCACATTCACTTTGCCTCTAGCAGTAAATCTACTAATTACAGCAATACCATTGGAATTAAAGTCACCATGAAATTCTGCCGTTTAAATCCTTAAACCAGTATTATGTTCCCAGCCACCTGATTTTAATGTCATTTTCATTTTGCACATTAGAAATCCCCAGGGGAAATACCGGGAATATGACACGCTCATGTGTCAAAGTGGAGTATGTATCATGATTGCAGCTTCATGTCACTACCTCACCCTCATACCATCCCACCGCTAGCTATCCACACTCGACACAGATATCAGCGTGTCAAAGGTTTGGCCAAGTTAAACAGCAGATGGCACGGGACGTCCCGCAGTGAGAGGAGGAGCTGACATCGCGTCTGCTCAGACAAACAGCAGCCGGCAGTATCCTGCTACTGAGGCACCATGAATTCATGTTCACACTGTGGACATACATAGTATACACAGTTACATTAAAGACACAGTGAAGTTAAAAAAAAATATATATTTTGTTTCTTTGTTGATGATTCTTATATCCATTGTTACATGCTAAATATATGTCAGTCTTTTTTATATCAAAATCGCTCTTTTTTCTCTTTCTGTATATCATGAACTCAGGCGCTTTAATCCAAATCTATTAAACCAACATGTGATTTGGGGTGCTAACTAGCCCTGCCTATTAGCCATATTCACAGCGCCGCCATCTTTATTGACGTCATCACTCAGGATTGAAAACATCCAGTCGGGAATCTGACAAACTGCTGCCCTTCCATCGTTTCCCGGTCGACCAGGCTTTAACAAAACAATGTATTGTTAAAGGGCCAGTGTGTAATATTTGGCATGGTTTATTGTCAAATCTGAATCTGAATCTGAATATTCTCCCCATTAATATGTTTATACAAGTGTATAATCGCTATAAAATAAAATTCGTTTGGTTTTCGTAGCCTTATAATTATGTTTTTTTACATATATATAGCAAGGGCCTTGCTTTAGAGAGGTCGCCATCTTGCGCCGCCATGTATGTACGGCAGCCCGAGCGGACAATCCAGCCAGCCAGAGAACGCATTTCGCGTGTATAAATAAACCAACTAAGACAGCGGAAGGAAGGAAGAAGGAGGAGGAAACAGCAGAGAGTGTTAGTAGTTCGTTGATAGAGAGTAGTGAAAAGTTTTTTTAGTTATAAAGTTTGCGAATGGACCACACTTACCATGCAACAGGAGAGAATGAACCCGAACCGTCATTTGCGAGGAAAAGAAGATGCAAAGAGGGGCAAAGAAAACGGGACAAGCGGCGGCAGAGAATAAACATCGGTCATGTTTTTCAGCGATGGAGGGGGTTCATAAAGGACAAAGGGCTTCAATCCGATGCTGAAGTGGCATGCTTTCTGCTGGACAGGTAAACTACTAAAATAAATGCTACTATTTGTCAGCACGTAGTATAATAGCGTTACGTGTCGGACTCGACAAGTAGGGAGTGAGGAGGAGAGTTCGTAACGTTACATCATCTCCAGGTAGAGCAATTACTGTAAAACACTTGCGAAAATGTTAGTCTTATGTCAAAGGCATAACAGACAATAGGATAGCAGTAACGTTACTCCTGTGTACCCTGCTGATTGGATTCAGTACAGCGGCAGCCTATTTCAAATCACCTGTGCTGTGTAATAAACCTGATGAAGCCATGGGCGAAACCAATGTTTTGTAGACTGATTAATAAAATAAGAAGCAATTCAGCCCTGTGTGCGGTGAATCCACTTTTGTTATCCTTGGAGAGCACAGGTGAGCGAGTGAGCGCTGCAATCTAGAATCTAAATGCTACATGTCACTGTTTTCAACCCATTTTACACACTGGCCCTTTAAAGTCCGAAGGGATATTGGCCCATATTTCAAGATAAAACATTTAGCCCATCAAGCTACCACCAGCATTAGCTGCAACTGCTAACGTTAACGCTAAAGTTAATGTTGATATGACATCCTTGCTAATGTAACATTTCATTATAAGATAGGAGTCGAGTAAAATTCAGGATAATCAACGCAGATCCTAGATACATTTCACGTCGTGTAAGCCTGGAAGTAGAACTCGTTTCATTTGATGTTAATGAGCTTATCTTTTCAGCTGACATCAGTTCTTGGGCTCTAGTTTCCCGGCGCGGCGCAGGGTGGTGAACCCCGCGCAGAGCTAGTTTCGAGCAGCGCAACCTGAGGCGCGCTCAGTTTGGTAGTTTGGCAGACCGAGGTGCGCTGAGATGGGTGTGGCAGCGCAGCAGGGGGAGGTGCCGACAGATCCAGCTTGGCGCAGTTACAGTTTCGTGCCAAAAGGCTTCGCCGAAGGTGCGCTAAAAGCTCGCCAACTGAAACCACGTCTACTGTCAGCGCAGGGGGAGCGCAGATGGTGTAAGCCGAAGTTTGGCTGACCGGCGGACAGTGCGCACACGTCACCAAAACCTCACAGGAAGGTTTCCAGAATATCAGGCACATTAACAATGCAATAAATACCCAAAAAAACTATTCAATGCAACTATCTGCAATCAGCACATAAATGTATCTCTATATCGACTGTCCCGTCACATCTGATGTCAGATCAAAGGGGATTGGCACCGTTTGGCACGCGTAATGGAAACCCAACCTGATTTGATTAACACAGTTGCAAACTAATGAGTTCACATCCCTCTCAGCCAACCACAAACAGCCACAGCATCAGATAGGGAGTATATACTCAGCATCTGTCATCTTAGAAAAGTCAAAAGAAAAGAAACAGAGTGAGACTGCGAGAGAGAAAAAGAGAGAGAAAGAGAGAGAGCGCGCGCACGAGAGAAACGCAACATTGATTTACAATTGTGGTGACCTCCTCCCAGGCTACCTTTGCATCATCAGCCCGTGGAGGTCTGCTCGCAGTTCCGTATATTCGGGCATTGCGAGTTTGGACCTCCCAGACCAAAACATCAGTTTCCTCCTGGGAGGAGTTTGGCCGTCTGACGCTGCTGCTCTCTTCTGCCATGGCGAATTGAGTAAACTCTCATTACGCCTTCGCGCGGCGCATTTAAGGACGAGGAGTGGGGCTGATTTGATTGGTGTGATGTGTGTAAAACCCACTCCACGCCTTCTCTCCTCTCTCTTTCCGACTTGCGCCGGTAGGAGGGACAGAGGTGGGAAAGAGGAGTAGCTGCACCAGGCGCACGGTGTGCCAAACTTACAAAGTCCGCCTGGCCACACCCAGTTGGCGAAGCACAGGTGCGCTGCGCCTCCACCGCGCCCGGTCTGCGAAACTAGAGCCCCTTGTGTTCAAGACAATTTGTCAGTAATCAACGTTATGTGACATTATGTACACTTGAACATATATGTCTTTGTAATGTTCTTTCAGATTACATTAGATTACAGTTTCCTTAGACCAAAATCACCACCGTGAAATAAAATAAGCATCACTGTTATGTTGTCACTAGCTTCCAAACTGTTAAGTAAAACCAACATTCATTGGACAACAGTGGATGACGTTTGTAAAAGCCATTATATAACTTTATATAACTTAGACCGTCTTAAAAGCAAGCCGAGCGAACATTAGCGTTAGCATAACAATGCGGGCAGTCAGTGCCAGTTTCTTACCTTCAATATCGTGAATATAACCCTTAAGGAAATTGCTATATTCCCTTTTTTGCACCCTTTTGGGGATGCTGGCCTTTTGGCTTGCCCATGAATCAATTTGGTCCCAGAAGATGTACGGAACAGCCTTCAGACTCCTGCTCCAGCGAGGCATGTTTTCAACGGGTTGCTATGGGACAGCGCTGAGTCTTCCCACCCCGAGTTATGATGTCAGTAATGATGGTGGAGCTGTGAATATGGCTAATTGTAGGTAGAGAAAATTTTTTTATTAATTTCTTCCTCGTCCTCCTTCTGATCCAACAATTCAGGTGCGGCTAATTTGCATCTCCTTGGATAGCGAAGGGATGACCAACCCTGCTCTGCCTTACTCTGCTGAATGACCCTGACATTCTTACCCTGACCAGTTTTGCTCCTCTTGCCTAAACTTAAGCAATCCAACCAATGGTGGTAACGAGTACTAGCCACCCAGAGGGAGAATAGGGCAGGGCTATCCCAGGAAACACAAAGTCATGGCCAGTTGTCATCTGCAGCTCCTTTTCTCTCAACTCTGTATAAGCTGTAATTGCTGAAACACATCTCCTTTTTTTTAGCAATCCAATCACATACATTGAACCTGATTTACTTCCCTCCCCGTCCACATATTTCTTCAAATTACTGATGCTAAAGACGATCTCACTGTGACTTTAAGGTACTGTCACATAGAACGAGATAAACAGCAAACAATAAGTGAGGACGAGACAACTCTCTGCAGTCAATCAGTGAGTTTGAAAGACACATTATAGCTGGAGATGCACCACTTACCTTTTGTCAAATGTGACATCGGTGAGTAGCTCCAATGGCGGATGGAAAGACAAACACAAAACTGGCGTCTGGATTGTGTTTAACTTTAATCATGGCTATTGTCATTCACAGAGAGTTTCACCAGATCTGACTCTAATTCAAAATTCGTGTGGCCTTCAGGTTAACAGCAATACATGGCGGTAATGTGTTAATACAGCAGCAGTGTTTATTCTCAGTTGGGCGCACTGACGTAGGAGTGTTATAAATATTTGCCTTTGACTGCTGTACTTTGTGACAGACAACTGATGTCACCACAGAGGTCATAAATATGTATCTACTTATTTCGGTTCATTTTTATGGTGACTATGAATTAATTATGAAATATGATTCTAAATGAATTCTGATGGGAGGTCAGAGAAATAAAAGACGACTAAATCATACTGGTGGGATGATGTATGTGCTATTCATAAGATCGACATGTAAGTTATTTTTATAAGTGACATTACAGTAGATTGTGTGTGTGTGTGTGTGTGTGTGTGTGTGTGTGTGTATAAGAAAGTGTGTACATGTGGTAATATTTACAGCAGCAGCCCCACCTGCAAATTTTGTCACCTCCTCTGTAGTCACATGTTGCTCTCTGCTTGCAGAGGCAGGCAGGCAATCTAACATGCAAAGACCAATGCACGTGTCTGATCACAGGCAATAACTAAGGAGGTGGAGCATGATTTGGGATATGATCGCTTGAAAGACAGATGTCACAGTTAGCTCAGTCTCAGTAACCATCGGCTATCAGCCTGATGGCAATAAAGCCTCTGGGAACAACAGCTGATACTCAGGAGATCCCATGTATGCGGCGGATAGCTGGGCTTTGTTTACAGTTCAGAGGGGTCCAGACATCCCGGCTAATCTCTATATTCATATATTTGCATATGAATGCAGATAAATTAGAAAAAAAATAGCGGATAAAATACTAAATTGTTGTCAGATAATAGCTGTTGGTTTCTGAGTTTTTCTGCAAATTAGGGATAAACTGAACTGGATTTTTTCAACCGATACCGATAACCGATAACCGATAAGTACCTGCCTCACATTTTTGATAGCTAACTCATATGAATGGGACTGAATGCACATTGGCAGGGCTGCGTTACATCTGGTGTATGAAATGTTTATATCTTCACGCTGCATTTTCAGCTCCCAGACGCCGTCTCACTGTCCCATGATAGACTAGCCTTCAACTACCAATTAAAATAGTGACGCGCTACTGATTCATCTCACATATTAAAACTGAACTGTGTCTCACACACAGAAAATAATCGCTAACTTTAGCATCACATGGCCAGCAGTTATTAATAAGTTTAACAACAGAGTCGAGCCTTTAAAAGCTCTAAAAGCTTGGTGTTGGATGCAACTAATTAGCTCGTGCTAACACTCTAACCTGTGTTTATTGGTGGCTAGCACACCAAAGTAATATTTACCATGACCCACTGTGTCGGGTGTTTACATGCTGCCCTTGTTAAGTCAATGAAAGCAGTCTGTATTTGTATTATTGGTGCTATTTATTGGCTATAATTTATATTATCGGAATAACACATACTTCTAAAATTGGCCCATTATCGGACAATCATTTATCAGCCCAATATATATATTGTGCATCCCTACTGCCAATGCATTCTGCCTCTTTTGCCCTCCACATGGCCCATTTACCTGCAGGCAACCAAAGCCTACTCAAGCATAATTGGTACTCGGGCTACAAATGGAAACAAGAACCACCAAAACCAAAATCTTGTACTGTTGACTACAAACTCTGCATAAACACAAAGGTATCTAGGCATCATGGAGCTCAACAGGTGAAGGGAATAAAAGGAACACACACTTAACAGGCTTGATTTCCAAAATGGCCAAATAAAATTGTGGCCTAAATCAGGACATGTCACACTTGTGATGGATGATGCACCAGAATCGGCTCAAGAATACTTGGGCTGGTTCCATGAGTTGTCTCTGGCCTAAAGCTGGCTGCTAACTGGAACTGATTTCCACACCGAAATCAGCCCAGATCCCAAGAGAGGGCTCACATTTAGTTCTCTGATGAGGTTAGGAGTAATGCTTATGTCCCATGTACTATGCTGAAGGTACTTTTTGTATTTCTATTTGTTGCTTAAACATTTTTATTCACATAATTTCCAGACGGAAATGTACCATTTACTCTGACAGCTGTTACAGTTAACTGCCATGACTATCTTTTTCACCTCTTCCCGTATGTGCGAGTTTTGTTGGACATATTAGGAGTGTGTTACTGATGATGATGATGACATACAGGGCCGTCGACTCAGCACATGGCTCAACAACAGCAGCCATTTGTGGGAATGTCGTGTTCGTGTATGAGACAGCTACTTGTAGCTGGTGACACATGAGGATGCCAGAGGAGTGACTGCATGACTGCAGACAGGCTGCAGGTCAAGGGTCATTCAGATTTACCAGGGTGTGAGGGCTCATGAGGCACAGTATATCACATATTAGCATGCCATGTGTGTGATCTTTGATACTGTTAAGTGCATATTTGGCTGATGGAGTGTGTGTATGCATCATGTCTATGAGAACTTTAACTTAAAAGACATGGCTCACAGTTTAAGATTGTCTTGAAACTATAAATAAGTTCCTATCTGAATACTGAAAGAGGTTTTGCTTGCTGTAACGGTTCTTCCTTTTCTTGGTGGACACTCAGAGATCCCTGCCTAATGTGATTCCCTGTAGGGTTTTGTAACCATGATGACAGAGGTCCTCTATTCTTAGCAGTCATTTTAAAAGAATACTTCACCCCCCAAATGACTATTTGTATATCAACTACTCTTCCCGTGTTAGGTTGAATTTGTGAAGGAAGCTTGTTTTTTTCTGGTATCTCAGGTGAACAAAAATTCCAGATGAATTGAAGTCAATGGGTTCCACATTTAACAATAGCAAAACTATATACTACACAACTCATGCAGTATAATTAGGGCTCATTTATCCAGTCGTATGCTCAGTACCTCCCAAACCAACCGTGTCTCACTCTGAAGTTGTCACAGTTCAGCGCTTGGGCAGTGACTTGTGGCATCAGACACCAACAAAAAAAGGCGTCCTTTGACGTTTGCATGATATGCGGCTGGTTGCTGTTATAGTTTGAAGGCACCAGGTGGCGTCAGAGGGAAATGCGGCTGAACAAGAATGAAAGTTAAGGCAGCAAAAGTCCAAGAAGGATGGACAGTAGAGGTAGTGGATGGGTCCAACTAACACCAACTTTCATCCCGAAGAATCAGGTCTTGCAAGATTATAAAGCCAAACCCTGTTCTTCCCTCCTAAACCCAACCACGTGTGTTTGTTGTTGAACGAAAAAAACATTAATTTGCAGTGTTGCACTGATGTAGTGCACTGATTATGAAAGGGACTGTATGTAAACGGTACATTTCCTGTGAAAACAGTAGTGTATTTTGAAAGAAGACAATGCATATAACAGGTAGAAGATGACAACCAATCCACCTAGGGTACCTTGCACGTTGTATCTGGACGTGACCAAACATCAATATGTGACGAGGTGGAGAAAAAAAGAAAAAGTTAACTGAAAGTGAAACTTATTTATGCGCTGTTCAAAGCCAGACTCCATTGACAGAAATACTGATTTTACCTTACTGAACACAGGAGCTGCTGGGCTACCACTGCCTCATTTATTCAGTTTGTTTGCATTATTGTGTGTCTTTGCTGAATCTGAACTACGCAATAACATAAACTATCAAACTGATTGAGGCAGCGGTAGACCAACAGCTCCCATGGTCAGTGAGGTAAAATTAGTTTTCTTGTCAATGGAGTCTGGCTTTGAAAAATACAAATATAAGTTTCGCTTTCAGTTCAGTTGTGAATCAAATGTTTTTAGCAAAAAAGCATGTGTTCTGGAAATACAGAGCATACGACTGGATAAATGAGACTTGGATTACACTGTACGAGTTATGTGAGAGGTTGTAAACTAATGATTTGATATAGTTTTGCTGAGAAAAACAAAGATACCTTTATGAATTCAACATAACACAGGGGGCTGAAGTATTCCTTTAGCTTAAATGGTAATCTTTCTTTAAACCTACCCAAACCCTAACTAGAGCAATGTCACATCATAAAACTGATTCATTTTTCAACCATGATTTGTAAGACTTTTGGAAGGCACAGACAGATGATCTCATCCTGCTGATAGGGGCGTCAGATAAGAAAATAAACTTGTAGTTCTGGAAGACAGACAAAATAGGTTTTTTGTCCTTTATTTGGAGGACTTTTTGGTCTGAACGTCTGCTGTACAAAGAAGCAAAAGTAAAAAACATATTTGGCACCAGTGATTCTGTCAGCTGTTATCTCTGTATGTGAACATCTCTCATTTACATAGAAAAAGGTGAAGAAGAGATGCAGAAGGGAAGCGACCGCAACACTACAGCGTCTGCCTCAGCACAGTTTGGTGTGCCTTCTCATACATTCTCATTTGCCGGCTGTAAGCTGAAACATTCACTCTGTTAACACTTTATATGTGCTGCTTCCTAACTATTTGCCCTCTTACAGCTGTATCTTAAAAAACGTGTTGGTGTTTACGGTCTCAGAGGAGCTGCTATCTGTCCTCAGAGTCCGGAATGAATTATGCAAAAGTGCCTCTGTATATTCTGCTTCAACTTAATGGGAGCAGCAGCAGCAGGATGATTTAAAGTTGAAAGAGCTGCTCTCTCTTGGTGAGTTTAAATTGTGAATAAAGGACCTTGTGGCAGATTCAATAAGGAGCTGTCCTTGCAAAATGTAAATGAGTCTGGCCTGTGAACCTGCTGATTTGATACTGGACTGCTGCCTTCCAGAGGACCCCTGTGGAAAGATTTGCTTTGTTAAGTCTTTTACCCAACTTTTAAACTGTTGTATTTGTTTTTCGGCTGAAGTCATTTTTGTTTATGTTATGCGGCTTTTGGCTGAGTTTTCACAGTTAATTTTGCTCTCATTATTATTCTCTGAATGTTTAGTTTAGCCTGGTTTTCCCACGCAAAGAGATGCAAATGCTGCCTTCAGATTGGACCCATCGTGTGTTTCTGTTTGTTTGTTTCTTTTTTATAAGCTTTATCATAAGTAGTTTCGACATACTCTGCATACAGCGACACATTCAATTACTATGATTCATATTTTACAGCATATTAGAGTATAAATGTTAAGAATAAGAATTAAGAACAAATTTAGGATAGATGACATAAAGAGAGCAATGCAGACACTCATTGTCAGTGTATTATATTGATAGTACCTAGGTAAGTAAATTTCTAACTTGAGTTTTACAATATCCACAAATGCAACTATTATTTTCTGTATGCAATGAAATGAAGGTGCTTCCTTCTGAGAGACAAACTGTACTGTCTGTGCTTTCAAAATGCATTGGTGCTGATGCAGGTGATTGTGCAATAAAACTGTAACTGGCGAAAGAAACTTTGCAGATGTTGACACTATTGGACCTGTCCTTGTTTTCATTTTACCCACCAGTAAACAGTATCTGCCTGTGTTTTCTGACACCACGGCAAGAGAACAAGATCAGAAAAAGAGCAGGCATTAAAGCTGCAGTTGGTAACTTTTGTAAAAAAAATAACTTCCTGTCCTATTTGCTAAAAATATTTTCTCACCATTAAAGGAGATATATGAGTGATAATGTGTGGGAAAATTCATATTCCTACTCTATTGCTTTGTAGCATTTCTAATGTCCTCACTGCATGTATAGGAAAACAACTGATCAGAGCGGAGGTGACTACAATGCAGCTGTTAATCATGTCAGTGCTCATGAACTGCTGTCAAACTGTCAGACTAGTCAATGCTGATCAGTGCTATACAAAGATTCTGGGGCTGGCTGTACAAAGCACCTTAAGTTAAGATTTTCCTTGAATTCTGAGTTAATGTTAAAGGATAACTTCAGTATTTTTCAACCTGGGCCCTATTTCCCCATGTGTATGTGTGCGTATGATTCATAGGTACAACTCATTCTAAAATTGGTTCAGTATTGAGAGAGGCGGATGCAGCTGGGAGCCGCAAAATGAGCTAAAACGGTAACGGGGGCAAATGCGTCCCATATAAGTTTGTGCATTAAAAGTGTTTTTTTTTTCGCCACTGACCGGTTCAGATCGCCAGTGTTATCTCTGTAAATAGCATACTAAGCATTTCCCTTACCTCTGGGCTGTGTGACGTCATCTTGCGAGAGCTTTGCTCCACTGTGTCTGTAGCTCTCTCTACTCATGGGGCAGCCGTTTTCTTGAGGAAGAGGTGTTTCGGGATTGGATGTCTTCTCTTCTTCGGCTGGCAGTAGTCATCTTGGGAGAAGTGAGCACTGCAGACCTGATGGTCTGCATGGCGCAGTGTCTGGACAGGAGTGTTAGCATCCATTTGTAGCACAACTAGCCACAACTTCAGCATCTCGCCGTCCGACAAAGGCAGCCTATGAAAGCTGCATGGGGTGTTGCGCGACATCCTGTTCTTGCAATTCGGATAAGCACAAACACGAACCATTGTTTTCAATCGATGCAGTAAAACTCTCAGCTGTACTCCGGGACAACCAGCACCACTCTGAGCGGCGCTCAGCATGGCTCCTCTGTTTTCTTCCGGCAACAAGCAAAGCTCTCGCGAGATGACGTCACAGCCCAGAAGTGTAAAGTGAAGAGTAAGGGAAACGTTTACTATGCTATTTACAGAGATAACACTGGCGATCTGAACCAGTCAGTGGTGAAAAAAGCACTTTTAATGCGCAAACTTATACGGGACGCATTTGCCCCCGTTACCGTTTTAGCTCGTTTCGCGGCTGCCGGCAGCATCCACCTCCCTCAATACTGAACCAATTTTAGAACGAGTTGTACCTATGAATCATACGCACACATACACATGGGAAAATAGAGCCCAGGTTGAAAAATACCGAAGTTGTCCTTTAACTAAGGATTTAAGGTTTTCTCCTTATCTTGGTCTTTTACTTAAGGAATTACTTAAAGTTAGTTAAACCATTGCACAAAGAGCCTTCGTAACCAAAGTAAGAACAAAAACATAAACTACCTCTTACTCCATCTTAACCACAATGTGGTTGAGTTTATGGAGATAAATGAGAAAAATTAAGGCAAGAACGTTCCACGCCCGGGAGAACCCGATGGACACACTTACTGATGAGCAACTGATTTTACACAAATTTTTACCAGAAGTCAGCTAATGATTGTGACCGTCTGGAGTCGAATCACTTAACTTTCCAAAGCTGCGCTCTTTAAGCCTCTCTACAATTAAGGATTGCTCTGTGATTTTATAAAACAAAATCTTTCCGGTCAGTTATTGCCGAGGTATTTCATGTAAGCCTTAAGTGTCATACTTAAGGTGCTTTGTGCAACTGGCCCCTGTTACTTCATTGTTTATTTCTCACCTAAGATGTTTTCAGAAACATATTTTAGTGTACTGTTTAGCTGTGAAATTAGGAAGTCAGTCCCGGTGGTAGGCGGTGCTTGGTACTTCATTCAACTGTATCAAACATGGCAGCTGCACAAACCTACTCAATTTACAGCTAAAAAGATGTAAAATGTATTTACAGAATCTTAATATTTGATCAGCTCTTTTCACAGTTTAACAGTTTGACTGCAGTTTACGAGCAATGAATGACATGATTGACAGCTGTGTTAGAGAGTCCTCAGCTCTGATTGGTTGTTTTTGGTGCACTGCAGTAGATACTAGTTCCTGACACACCAAGTCAACAACTGGCCATCGCTAAATATTGGGATGTCAGTGAAGGTCTGTCACCCTAAACGATGTGGTTTGTCCGTCATTATGCCACTTGTCGGCCTCTGTTGGCTTTTTTTTGTTGAATTGTTTTTGCCAATGGTCGAGCCTGTCAGTGAATGAAATCACTCTGACTGGTGAGGAAAGTAAACAAACAGCTAAAGTCAAGAGGGAGTGCGACTAAAACAAATTTGTTACATATGGCAAGATTTTTTTTTTTTTTTTTTTATTAGCCATTGAACTCTTAAGCACAAACGCTTTGTGATGGTTTGTGTTATTGTTCACTGGCACAAGGTGAATATGCTCTGTTCCTTCAACAGTGGATTGTGTTGTTCATGTGCTAACTGGCTAACTAGCATCACGACCATCTTCCAGTTTCCCTTTTTGAATGACAATTACAGACTATCAATGTCTGCTGGTATAGAGAGTTATTGACCCTCACATAGGTGCAGAACGCACGTGCTGGTTGGCCATCAGCTGTCGTGTTTGCGGTGTGTTCACGTGCAACCTTTTGGCCGCGACACGGCAACATGCGGTTTGCAGTTGGTTTGCTGTGTCTGGGCCTTTACAGGCAGTAGGAGGAGAGGAGGGACATGATTTTGATTTTATCTGTCTCATATGCTTCTTTCAGAATAAAGTGACAGTTTCACCAAACATAATGCAAAGTTATTTTGATATAAGTTACCAGTTGTAGCTTTGAGATGGCTGTGCACTGTGAGGCACTGTAAGCGTTGCCATTTTAAACATGTCGGCATACATGTCATAGTACTGTCAAATAATTCTGTGAATGCCATGACAGAGAAGCATTCATATGGATAGATTCAGAAAGCTGTTGCCAGAAGAAAGTCCCCATAATCTCAAGGGTCCTAATACATACAAAACAAATAGGTGCAACGAATATGCAAGTTTCACTGTGAGAGAGAGAGACAGTGACAGAAGTAATCATGGGCAGAAATAAGAAATATATCATGTGAAATATATTCATATCTCAGCCACCGGTATGTGGAGGAGCATGTGGCCTGGTTTGTGTGTGTGTGTGTGTGTGTGTGTGTGTGTGTGCATGTGTGTGTGTGTGTGATGTGTGAGACTGAGCCACAGGTGTTTTTCTGGAATAGAAATATGACATAATGCTCTAAGAAGCCGTCTTATGACAAGAACTGAAAAAAAGGCTGAAAAAGGAGAGGGAGAATGTGTGAGAGTGTGAAAAGAGGGTGGGTAATGAAGTGTGTGTGTGTGTGTTTGTGTTCTATATGGGAGATCTATATGGTGACTTGTGTGCATGCATATCAGTATGTATATGTGGGCGGGTGCGACTGTACTTTATGGCAGCAGGTGTGTGACAGCATTTAGTATATATGTAAAATATGCTGTTACTTCAGCGCCTGGGTAACTTTGTCTGAGCGGGCTATTGGGTGTGTGTGTGTGTGTGTGTGTGTGTGTGTGTGGTTGTGGAGTTATATTACTGAATTTGTCTTGAGAGGACATAAACACTTTTGTCTTTTGTAGCAGTTTGTGCTGCCTTGAGGCCTGAAATAAAAGCCCGCTAGACTTTATTTCACTTTGAATCATAGATATGACTCCACTCCACCACACTGTCGACTGAGCTGTCATTCGCTGCTGTTTGTTTGTCTCTCTAATATAAATGTGTGGTCCTAAATATCTAACCTGCTTGAAATGGCAGCTTAGATACACAAAAGGCTGCTTATTTTTGTATAGTTTGTATTATCATGAACACAGAATAACTGTTTTGTGCTCTGATGATTAAGCTTTGTTTTCTGACTGCAGCTGCAGCCAAATGAGTGGCCATGTAGTGATAATAATACTCGGTTTGATATTCCAAAAGAATCAGATACAGTCCTTGTAGTCAACAGTCAGTGTGCAACATAAATCAGATCAGATGTGATCTTTGGTTTCCTTATATGTCATCAACGCTTCAGAATCTACAAGTTTAAATTTGAATAATCAAGAGAGGAGAGTGTATAATACAATTGTTTAAAAATTGTGAGAAATCTTAGTGGTAAATTGTAAAATAATTAAAGCCATGTTCCAGAGGTACAAAGAATGCCTATGAGACTGACTTGACCCAATGTAGGTGTATACATTTTGTTTAATTTTTATTTCAAGTTGAAAGAATCATAACGTTGTGTTCACGCCAAACGCAGTGTGAATTTTTGCGTCACATCCCAGTGATGGCAGTGTTGGCAGCCGGAATCAGCCCAGTTGATTTGGCCCGTTTCTGGGGCAGCATTCATACAAGTCTCAGCAGAGTCAAGCAACCGGATGTGGCCCAGCTAATTTCATCCATCATGCCAAGTTCAGGCTGATTCTGGGTCAGGTCACTTTGGCTACCTGGGATTACTCCTGTGAGTTTAAATGCTATAATATTTTGTGTTTACTTGCTTCATGTGCACAAATAACTCACGTCATATGTGTGTGAAATTGCTAAGTCAATGATACGCCTTCTGTTTTATACGTTGCCAGAGGATCTCAGTGCTGATTGAGTATAAAGTATAAATGCTCACAATGGAGTAGGCCACGTGTGTAAGCTAGGGTGTAAATCTGGTTTTCGTCATCCATGGTTATGCAGCTCAAAGGATGAGATCAACACATGTTGCTTGTATATGCAGATTTCAGATGAGAATGGCGGCACTGAGAAATGCCTTTGCAACTCTACTCAGTGACTGCTAATTGTTTGAAACAGCACTTCTTTTACATATTTTGGTAGAGTTGGTTTTCACACCTGGTGTGAACTGTACTCGAAACCACCATTTCAAGTGGGCCCTGGCACACATAGTACCTTGGTACAATACACAGTGTTTCCAGTTCATTCACCAAATGAACTGGACTTTGGGGACACGTGTATTCGGATCCACGCCAGGCTCCCTGATGGGAAAACCTCCTTCAAGAATGTTAGGAGGTGTATGGATTTTCATTCATATGCTGACTGGTGAGTGTGTCATATGTAGTGTATGATTTAAGTACTGAATGCTGTATTATTTACAGTCCTCTCCACACATAGAGCCATTTGCTGTGACTTATGGCTGCCGTGTTATCGGGTTTCTGAAGCAGAGATCCGTCTTCCACGTAATCGTGTGTAACTGGATCACTTTACAAGATCTGAACATTTCAGCCGAACATACCTGCACACGCCTCCTCCCTCAGGTCACTGTAGCTGTCAGTCATCCACATTGTGAACATTCACAGCTAAACAAATCTGTGACATCAACACTTGTGACCGGAATGTGACTGCTGTCTATCCTCGGACTCAACGGAAAAATCCTTGTGGTCATTTTTTTTCCTACCTGTCTTTTATCTAGGCATGCAGATATATGGTTTGGTTTTATTTTCCCAGGTGTTTATATCTCTGTGAGATTTCTAACTCCAAAACAATAAAGTAAGGCTGAATAGAATGTGTGGCACTCACTCAATATGACTCTCACGCAGGTGGACAATGATTTTTCTTAACCTCAATCCAAAAGATTTTTATAGTTGCCGGTCCTTATTCATTCTATAGTTGTCATAAATATTAAAATCACCCAGATATTCTCTGTTGGCCTCAGGAAAGCACAACAGCAGATTTGTATAATCCTACACTTTGCTGTAATCAACAAGTATTTTTAGTTTCAAGAAATAGCTTTTTAGTCGTTCACAACCTCACATGCTAACTTTTATCTGGCTGCAAATTTCCACAAGGGGGAGCTATTGTCTCATCATCTGCTAAGTTTCTTTTTGGCCAACCATTTTCCACGAAAAAGCACTGAGATGTGAGGGAATTTTGGTCTCAAGTTAAGGCTTCCAGCAGAAAGCTTCATGATGTGCACTAGCCCAAGATGCATTTTTCCTGTACTCAATCTTAAGAAAAAAATCAGCTCTCATATGGTGAATACAGCTTCACAATCTATGAGCCCCAAAACATTGAAGTATGTGAACATTTTTCAAGTATATAAACCTGGTGAACAACTTTCATACGAACGAATTTTTGCATCTGGCATCTTGAAACATTTGGTACTTCTCAAATACAAGGAAGGATCCTTAAAAAGGTAAATTTTAAGTAGGCTACGTCATCAAATCTCACCAAAGGACTGCTCCAGTGTCAAGAATCCTTTGAATTCTACGAAGGACCAAGTCCTTACTTCAGAGAATTTTTCAAAGATGCATGTGTGTGTCCTCAGTGGGCAGGTTCCCACAATGCTTTGTGCACAGTTTGTAGGAAGTGAAGGTGGGGCCTCTTCACCAACATACATCTGGGCGTTTGCTACCCTGTGTCAAAGTGTATTCGCCGAATGCTAGGAAGGAGTCTTGCCTAGCCTCTGTAGGACTGAACTCTGAGGGATCCGGTCTAGCAAGGAAGCATCCGTGACTTTGAGAAACACCAGCTGTATCCAGTTCTTTGTAATAAATCCATGCTGCTGACCTGTATCAGCTACGGAAAGGAAATAATATGATAGCAACACCAGTACAGACCTCTGGAAGTAGAGATGTTCACCCACAGACAAGGAAATTAACAGCTGCTTTACTCTACTGTGACAATATATTTAAAAGATACAGTAATTATGGCAATACAGGGCAGCACAGTGGTGTAGTGGTTAGCACTGTTGCCTGACAGCAAGAGGATTCCTGGTTCGATCCCTGGTGTGGGAACCCCTCTCATGTTCTCCCCTTGTCAGTGTGGGTTTTCTCCGGGTACTTCGGCTTCCTCCCACAGTCCAAAGACACACAGATCGGGGAGAGCTTAATTGGTGACAATTAATTAATTGGTTAACTGTGACAATTGGTGAATTGTTCATAGGTGAGAGTGTGAATGGTTGGTTGTCTGTCTCTATGTGTCAGCCCTGTGATAGTCTGGCGACCTGTCCAGGGTGTACCCCGCCTCTCGCCCAGTGTCAGCTGGGATAGGCTCAAGCCCCCCTGCAACCCTCAAGAGGATAAGCGGTTAGAAAATGGATGGATAATGGTAATACAGTTTTCTACCTTGTTCTTTACCATATAAGGTCCAGAAATTGAAAATAACATAACTAGTACGTATGCGGGTCCTCTTCCACAGAGATTGTCATGTTGCATCTCCATGTTTCTACAATGGCCAAGAAAGGACAAACCAAAAAGTGGTTCTCCATAGGGCCATTCGTGTTTTTGAGTCGGGCACCGTAATTAGCAGTCCCTCCATAACGGGCCAAACCGCTTTGGAAGAACAATGAGTTTAACATCAAATTGCTTTTTTCAGGGTCTACGGTGTTTCCATCTGAGCTAGAGATGTTTATCCATGCTTTTGTGGCCTACCACTTAACCAGGTCCAACAGGGCAACCCACATCACTCCCATTTTAGTTTCTTTACGCTGGCTTCCCATCAAGTTCAGGATTCATTTCAAAGATTTTGTTTTCACGTATAGAGTCCTCCATGGTCAGGCACCTAAATACGTCAGTGACCTCCTCCATCCATTTATTGTCAGTTGGTCTCTCAGGTCTTCAAGTCAGGACCTACTGGCTGTCCTCTGCTCCAGACTCAAAACAAAAGGTGATCGTGCCTTTGAAGCAGTGGCTCCATCACCATGGAGCTCCCTTCCATTAGGTTTACGGTCTGTGGTCTCCATAGAAACTTTTAAAAATCAACTGGAGACCCATCTTTTCAAAACGGCCTTTGTCCCACCCCTAATAGTCTCATGTTTGTTCCTTGGTGTGTTTCTTTTTGGGTCCTCAATCGCCTATTTGCTCTATGTTTTATGGTCTTTCCTTTAACTTTCTTCTTGTTGCGTTGTTGTAATTGTTATAATGGTCTTGGATTTTATTGATTGCATGTTTTATTGTTTGATTATTTCATTTTACTTTGGTTGCGATCTGAAATCCTAAGCGCTAGATGCCACTAAATCCTACACACTGCTCCTTTAACTAAGTGATGGTATTTCTTCAAAAACTCTTCACTCCTTTTAAAATAAGTGGTTGTTTACTTATATTGCCTTTGACATGGAAACTGTAGGATTAAAAGCTTTAAAATTGCAGGAAACAAGTTTTTTTTTTCATTCAGTCAGATTGTATTCCTACCTTAGAAATGTTTTTAGTCAAGTTGTTTTTTTGTTGAGGCCACTGTTAGGTATGAACAACATGTAAATTTCAAACCATTAACACTCAGATGCACCAGTATGTGAAATACGGTGCAGAGACATATGGATGACATGCAATCACATAGTGCATGCTGACCTGGTTCAACTAAAGTACAGGGCAAGACATCTATAAACAGTATGCATATCATACTATAATTATACCTTCAACATACTGGGAAAAGTCAAACAGTTTTATGGTCACCAGCATGTGTTTTGCTCACGTGAGGAACTTGAGGAGTTCAAAATGATGACATCTGAATTCAAAACAGTAAAACTTTATAGAAGGTCAAGTTTAAATTTAATCAACCATATAGGAATGTGTGGCTGTAAGCAGGTCAAGTCAGGGCAAATCATGTGTTTATATGTCTCTGAGGGACAAGAAATGTGCTTTACTGAACACATGGACAAAAGTAGTTCAGCACTAAGTTCGGCAACCTTTTGAAATTGTCAAGCTGCCATGTTCTGGCCGTCTCCGCACTTTTCCAGTGTCTGTGCTTCGAAATTTAAATGTCTTTCTTATGTGGTGAAACAGTCCAAGATATCTGATCTGGACCTCTGCTCTATTTTGGATGGTGCAGTTTGGAATGAGTCACAGTTTGCAGCTCCTTGAAGTTCATGGTGACAAGCCACGTCAAAAGTAGAATCCATGACAGGAACAATACTGTAGTTAGAATTATTTTTACTGTATTCCCTTGACTCCATTTTCCTCTGGGCTTTAAACCTCAACGGACTTTCTGTGCTGTCGCTCTTACTTCTGTAAATGTAAATGTAAATGTAAATGTAAATGTTTTGTCTTTTGTTTCTTAGTTATGCAGTGGAATCATATGCACTATGGTGTTGCTGGACCGACTTATATGACATGCTACAGAGTCTGCTCGGTCGTAGGCACCTGGACTTGCTTTTGCTCTTTGAAGACATTTCACCTCTCATCCAAAAGGCTTCTTATCCTTTTCCAGTTTTGGCACATAGTCTATCACCTTCTTTTTATAGGCACTGGTATGATCTTGCCTCAGTGTCGCTGAGCAGATTGGTAACTTTTGCATGATAGCTGCTGTCTACAGTGCATCCCCTCTTTGTCTGCTGGCAAGATGGTGGTGTTCCAGTCTTTCTCCCGTGATCCCAGGGCCTTCCTTTCATCAGTGGTGAGGTTGGACGAGGATGCTTGTTCATTAGTATGAGCTGCTGATACCTTCAACATGAGTTGTTCTGCCTCTGTGTCCGCCAGCTTGTTGTTTCTGATGGCTGAGATCTAGTGCCGGTATCTGTTCTGGTGTTACAGCAAGGTTCAGTCTCTTGGCAGCGACATCCTTTTCTGGTTGAGTGAGCTCTCTGTCGGATAAGGCAGCTTACCCACCATGTGCTAATATATGCTCACTTTTTGTGTCTGATAGTTCAAGATCCAGACGTTCAGGAGGATTTCACCGGCAGCTGAGTTATCCGCAGAGGTGTCTTTGTGTCCTTAACAAATGAACCAGGTGATTAAACCAGTAGAAACACTGAATAAAGCAGTTTTACATTTCAAATCACTCTTTTTCCGATGCTGTTTATCACTGAGGGGCTGCTAATAATTTATTCTTTTTGTGGGACTTGTGACATCACCAGCATAGATACAGATTCTTAGTTCTCATTCTCATCATAATAAATCCATTTATTGTCACACTGATCACAAATCACACCTAATTTTAGTCTGAATCAAACATGGGTCTGTGTTTAAAGCATGGTCTCAGAGATAGCCCAGCAGGTGCATCTCTGTCTCTCTCTCACACACACACACACACACACCACACACCACACACCACACACACACCAGAGTCCAACATTAGAGCTGTTTGATGTGTGTGATTAATTAGATCATATTTCTACAGCAGCAGGAGCAGGAGGCTGTAAATAGGTGGTAATGTGAGGCACTAAATGTCTGTGGGACAGAGAGGGACACTGACAAAAACATACATAAATACACACACACACACACACACACACACATACACACACACACACACACACACACACACACACGCATTTTGCCCTGCTATACTTGGGAGGACCCGACTGACACACTAACCTACACCTAATTCTAGCCTGACAGGACAAGATATCCTCCATTTCTACAACATCTCAAGGTCAGCACTCACAAACACAAGAGCAAGAGCACACGCACACACACACATACACACACACACACACACACAAACAAACACACACACAGACAGAGGCCTACTGTGCTGAAGTCCGGGGGGACAAAGTCTCAAAGCTCTGTGGCAGGATGTTACTGGGTCACCATACACACACAGACACACAGAGGGACACTGACAAAAACATACACACACACACACACGCAACAAATGAATCGAGACAAACATGGACGTATCAGGTGAAAACCTTGTATTTCCATCATGTGACCTTTCTGAGAACAATAAAAGGTGGGGTCATCAAAACATATTACATCTTGTTTTTTGTTTTCAGAATATTATGAGAAGGTTGTAGATAAAGAGGAGAAAACAAGTCTGATATATGCTGGTGCATTTAAAAGCTGATTTCTTAAACATTTGCTTGAGTCACCTGCCTTTCCTCTCTCTTTAAATCCCGGTGGTGTGGAGGTTATTATGTTGCTTGCATTTTTTTGTCAGCTTCATATTTCAGATTCAAACTTTTGTTCTGTCTGTTCTAAAGTACCTGCTGCTTTCACCTCTACATTAGCAGACTAGTCAAGTCACATGACCTGAGTGAATAAATACATATGATTTAGAAGTTCTCTCTGCAAAATCACCTGATAAGGCTGCTTTCAGTCCAGCATGAGCAGTGCATGAAAGCTCTCCACATTACAGACCAAAACAATCGTCTGTCGACACCTTCTAGAACGACACATCGAGGTGTTTTCCAATCTGATGAGCAGGACGACATCATGGCTCATATTTTGCTGCTGTGCAGTGTGACACCATCTGGCAAAGTGCTTGGTTGGCCAATCCAACATGTGCACATTCCTGGTAGATTACCTTGTAACATGAAGACGGGATTTCAACTGTTTACACAGCGATGAAAAATAAGCAACTTACTAATATGGGACGGTTTATGAAGACGCAGCTCATCCCATGCCTACGATAAAAGATAATTACTCATCACTGTAACAGCTTTTCAGAGTTATAAAATCCTGTCTCAGTGTCATAAACCACTGCACAGTGTTTTGGCATCTCATAAGCCCTCAGACTCACAGATCTGTTTCAAGAACCTGTGCAGCTCCTTGCATTTTTTTTTAGGGTCAGGACTCAGCCATGAGACAATGGGCCCCTGGGCACAGATATACAAAAGGCCCCACCACCTTTCATACATAGAATCAAGAAATACAGACTTTTGTGGTGGTTTTCCCTCTTTGTTGCTGATGTTGTCATTGTTTTTGCTTCTCTTTGTTCAGTCATTTATTAAAGCCTTTGGAAACACAGCTTGAAATAGTAAAAATGCATATGTATGTATATCAAAGTCGAGTGTCTCATTAATCATCCACAAAAGTCTGAGTGAAAAAATAACCATTAATAACTATTAGAAAACCTGGTTTAAAAACAGCTCATTTTGCTGTTTAGACCACTTGCCAGGACAGAGTGGGCATGGCAGATAGCAGATAACGCTCTGATTGACAGCTCCCTTGTTTTGATTGACATCTCCCCTGGCTCAGCAATGGCTGCCACAAATTTAATCCAGCCGTACATGTTTGAGCCCTCTGATGATTCAGAGGACGAAGCAGAAGCTGAAAATGATTCCTTTCAGGTGGTCACCGAATGGTAAGTTTCAAAATGTTTTGTGATTCATATTGATGTTACTTCGTAGAATAGTTAGCATAACTTTTACATGCAATGTTAGCTGAGATGAATGACAACAGGAGGCTAGCGCTTTGCCTTCCTTCATTGAGATACGTTTTCATTGAAAACATAAATCTGCTCCGTTTTTCTGATAATAGCCTTTTTCATTCAAACACATCCAATCTCAATAGATTAAATATGTCTTTACTCTGACACACACACCGACCCACAAAGCGGGAGAGACCGGTGCCGGCCAGCCATCTCTCTGGCGTTAGAAGTATTCGCCCGCCTCGAATAATGTTCCCCTCCGGCTAAAATTGTGTTGTTTCCCGCAGCATCACCTCTACGATTGCGGATATGTTTATGCGTAGCAAAGCTAACTGCTTGGGGTTGGGGTTAGGGGTGAGGAAGGGTACACATTACGTCCCCTCCCCGCGACACTGGCACCGGGCCCGGGGGGCAAGCCCGGCCGCTCACAAGCCGCCTCTTCCTGCAGCTCCACGAGCTGCAAAGGCTCGGATTGTCCGGGCTCTGGAGCCGGTCAACCTGATTCGAGTGCTGCTGGGAGCCCAGAGCCTCCGCTGGGTCGCAGACGAGTGGTTCAGCCAGTTTACGATCTGTATTTTCTAAACATCAGACTAGAAAGCTGTTTGTTGGCTCAGACTCAAAGAGGCAGATTTAGCTGGAGCGGAAAGGTTTGTTGCGCTGCCACTGGGGGGCGGGATGAGACAACTGACGGATGATTTATATTGGTTTGGAATTTATTGCGTAATAAATCTCAGAGATAACCATGGCCAAATCAAACCCAATTTCAAGAATGTACAAAAACTTAAAAGACAGATATTTCGAATTTGGATGGAAACTGATTTCTAATTGTTTTTACATGTTTAATATTATGTACATAAGACCCTAAATTACATAGTTAGAAGGCTATTGTGGATTTGGGTTTCCAGAGGCTTTAAGGACCACATGGCTGAAGTCAGTGCAATTAGTTTTCAGCACAGCAGGGTGGGTAAGCTCAACACATATCACTGTCATTTACATCAAACATAGACATAATTCACATCACATTAGTCACATGACATTACAAGCCAGACATTGACACACAATATGCACAACTAACATGGATCTTTTTGTGGTTTTGTGTCTCTTTGAGGTCATTTTGTGTCTTTTGTCAATGTTTTTGTGTCTCTTTGTGGTTGATTTGTAGCCCAGTAAGACAATCCTGATGTGAGCTCAACATTCTGTGTTGCTCTCTGTATCAGCTTGGACTCAGTGCCGCCTTAAACACTTTTCAGAAATTAAAATCCCATCATGCCCAGTCAGGGATCTGCACTGTAGTCGACATGTAAAATGCAGGCAACAGCTTGCAGGAGAGTAATGGTTGCTCGCAAAGCAACAAGTGCTAACTCTATCGTTCATTCAGTCATTCATTATTCATAACCCTTTATCCTGTTGAGGGTCACAGGGGTGCTGGAGCCTATCCCAGCTGACAATGGGTGAGAGGCAGGGTACACCCTGGACAGGTCACCAGACTATCACAGGGCTGACACATAGAGACAGACAACCATTCACACTCACATTCACACGTACGGACAATTTAGAGTCACCAATTAACCTGCATGTCTTTGGACTGTGGGAGGAAGCTGGGAAAAACATGTAAACTCCGCACAGAGGGGCTCCCGCACCCTGGGGTTCAAACCAGGAACCCTCTTGCTGTGAGGCACAATGCTAAGCACTGCACCACCATGCCACCTAACTCTAACGTCAGTGGAGTAAACACAGTAATAAGTGAAGTTATTGCAGAAATAGAGTCAATAACAACACTGTACTCAAGGAGTTTTTCAGAGGAAAATACATTTTTGTATTTTGTATTCGTTCGTCCGCCTGGATTTGGAGATGGCCCTGGTGTTTTGTTACACTGAAAGACCTGCCTGTTGAGGTGAATGCTTCTACCCACTGAAGGTGTTTTGGCAGCGGGGCCAGACTGATACAGAGAGCGAAACAGAATGTTGAGCTCATGTCTTTAGGATGGTCTTACCAAGCTAGTTGTTTTGCTTCCACAATGCCAGCATACTGTCTGAAGTCACACACTGGAGTGGCATGATGACGCTGTTGTTTGGCTCTGTGTAAAAATGCAAAGGCAGCCTAGAGAAGGGACTTCTTAGCGGCCCCATAATGCGTTCTCTGTGTAAAAAGGGCTATTGTCACTCTTTTTTTAGTCTCTATCAGACTCTACATTCAGTGAATGTAGAGTCTATAGGCAAACCCTGGAGATCTTGAACCGGAAGAGCCCTGGTTTCTGGTGCTAGGCTGTTTGTAGTCCGCGTGATATTGACCAATCACGTTTGAGCCAGCTGCAGATGTTGCCAGGTTAAATGGTCTGTGCGGTGAACTAACGAGGCGGAACATAATTGACGTCACTGCAAACTCTGAACCCATTGCAATGGTTCAGCATATTTACTTATATATAAACGGAAGTCGGAAACGGAAATTCGCCTCCTCCGCCCTAATCAAACCGGAATGCCAAAAAATCGGGGGTCTGCCCCCAGAGGCTGCATTGCCGCTGAATACAGCCCATGGGTTCCGAGAATGGTGCCAGGTAGGCATGTGCAGTTATCCATCCAAGGTTTCAAAGCTCAGTCTGACTTCTATTGGTCAAACAGAAGCAGCGGAGCTACACTGACAAACACATACGATTTAATGTTTGGTTAAAATCCTAAAATTGACACACCAAACGGTGAAAACTGGAGGCTTTTGAATGCTCCACAATAAACAACCTTGGAGGTTCTTGAGCGGTCAGATCCAATAGACTGAGAATAGTCTCACACAGAGTCACATTGCAGCTTAAGCAGTGATACAGTGATACAGTGAGAACAACTGTATGTCAATTGCTGCCATCAGTGAAATGAATGCTGACCATGTGAATCATGGGTAAACAGCACCCTCTTGTGGTAGAAGAAGACATCACAAGTGATTTGTTATATAGGTAAATGTTCAAGAGGCAGGAAAAAAAGGGACATTACCAAGAAAAAGTTGAAAGGATGAAAAAGTTTTTTGTTTGTATTTCTTTTATTTTCTTAATTGTTTCCCCACTTTTCCTGCCAGACATTATCACAGCAGCTTTTCTCTTTGCATCTGTACATTTACTTGTTTTTTTTTTGTTTTTCATTTCTTCCATGTTTTTTCCCTTGTTTTACTTTCACTTCTTTCCCCCTTTCTTCCTCTCATCTTCTCCGTCTTTCAGCGCTGCTCAGACACACTTTTGTGTACTGAAATGTTACGAACGGATACAGAAACACACCCTCATGTGCAGGAAATGTGTGCGCCATTCACCCTCCTCTTCTCTCTCTCTCTGTCTCACACACACTCTCTTTCTCTCCCTCTCTGGATTGCAGTTGAACTAAAGTAACCTCTCTCCAGTTTTTGAGGAAAGGCGTGTGTGTGTGTTGCTGCCAAAAGGTCTGAAAAGAGGATTCTGCTCCTCTCTATCCCAGATGTTCATTCTGCTCCCTCTCTCTCTCTCTCTCTCTCTCTCTCTCCCACTGTTTGAGGCGTTGCTATGAATCAAACCAAATATTCCTCCTGACAACAGATGCCTCTCCTCCCTCTCAGATCCTGTGTTCTCACATCAGTGCAAACTGACAGTGATCACAGTAAATAAACAGAACCACCAATCATCTGTACACACACACACACACACACACACACACACCTCGAGAGTCACTGTGTTACTTACTTTGTTTGCATTTTATTCACTTGCAACTTTTTTCTCTCTATAACACATCTGCAATCGACACATTTTCAATAGCTGTTTTTACACAGAGCTCGCACTGTGGGGCCACTACAAAGTCGCTTCTTCATGCCACCTTTGCATTTTTACACAAAACCAAACAACAGCGTCATCATGCAGCTCCAGTGTTTGATTTTAGACAGCATGCCCGCGTTGTGAAAGCAAAAGAGGCGTGATGGGTGTGACATGTAACACAACAGCATCGGCCTCTAGTGTGACATATAACAGAGGTGTCGGCAGCCCTTTACAAACAACGGCAAATGACATAACATGGCAATAACAAACATTAACTCTGTCTTTTATATGGCAGCTGATGTCATCTTCTGTTTGAAAGGTGAGGAGCTCCTGAACATCATTTTTGGCTCTTTGAGTTAGCTGCTAACTGCTATTAGCTGTTTTTTTTTTGTTTGTTTGTTTTTTAAACTCTCCGGTGTGAGTAGCACACATAAAACACTGTCAAAACTTGCTGCCCATGATCCAGTCCTGCTGTTGTCCCGTCTACACAGACATTTCAGCGCTGTTACTACCTCCAATGATGGCTTAAAAGCGAGACAACTGTCCCCCCACTCTGTGATCGTACCCTTTTATACAGAATGGCCATACCTACACCAGTGATTTTAACAAAGAAATAAAGTCATCTAAATGCTTTTAAAACAACTGGTTATATGTAAGATAGACATCTTTTGTTTCACTTTTCCTGTATTAATCTGGACATATAGGCATCTTTTAGATTTACTTCCATCCATCCATCCATCCATCCATTCCAGGGCCAGGTTGCTGGGGCATCAGGCTAAGCCAAGCACCCCAGACATCACTCTCCCCAGCAACCCTTTCCAGCTCCTCCTGGTGGACCCCAAGGCGTTCTCAGGCCAGACGAGATATGTAATCCCTCCAGCGTGTTCTGGGTCTGTCCCAAGGCCTCCTACCAGTGGGACATGCCCAGAAAACCTCTAACGGGAGATGCTCAGGGTGCACCCGGATCAGATGCCTGAACCACCTCAACTGACCCCTCTCAATGCGAAGGAGCAACGGCTCTACTCCGAGCTCCTTCTGGATATTTTGGCAACTTCACAAGCAAAAGTACATGGTTAGATTCTGCTGCTTCCTGGCATCAGAAGAGTCAAAAATTAATTTGATTCTTCATAATCTATAAAGTTTTGTTAGTTAAAGTTAGTCTGTCTTTCATTTTGTCCTTTCTGCAGAGACTCACATACACAGGAAATAAAATTATTGGCTTTACTGTCTTTTTACTCTGAACACTTCAAATAAATGTGTTTTTTATTTACAGTGAGTGAAGATGCAGAGATTCAGTGTATGAGCCTCAAATCTTTAACTTTCCCTGTGCAGGACCTTCTTTAGGATCAGGGTGGAAAACCCGGAGGCAGCGTTCTGTTTTTCTTTTCTTTTTTGGCACTTTTCTCCAGGAGTGCCCAGACTTTAAAAAGTTGTGTAGGTCAGCAGCTTTGATGCTTATGTGGGTTATAAATACTGCAGTTTCCTCTCTGCCAACTGGTCCTCCTCTTCCCAACTTCTGTTCAGTTTAGTACAGGAACACTGCCTGTCAGAATCACGAGGAGTGTGCCCGTAACCAGAAAATGGTATCAAATTAGTCTGTCAGTGAATATTATCTGCATTCTCCATTTTTCCATAGAAGTTTTAAATTTATATTTATTCTTGGTATTTTACTGTAAAGAGCAGAATGTTAGATAGGAAGAAAGTTACATTTAGCTGAGGTCTTCACTGGTTTCATTTTATGGCCCCATTTTCATTTTTAACACTGGTAATTACCACTTTGTGAGCCATTTGGATGGATTTTTCATCAGAGTCTGACGCTGCAAGTCACTGCCCCAGGGCCAGATTTTGACGACTTCAGAGTGAGACCGGGTTGCCCATGAGTCCAGACACTGGTGGTGGCGGCTGCTGACTCTGAGGCTGATGAGGCGGATGAGGCTGATGAATCCATAAAGACTAGGTGGTGATGGGGAGGTGGAGGTCGTGGCAGCAAGAAAGAACTATGACAGAGAAAGAACCATGTTTAAAATGAGGAGCAGTAAGATGATAGGCTGATAGAGAGGGTGTGTCGCTGTGCTACTGGCTGATTGTGAATCAGCTGATGACTCAGTTAACAGACCCAGACACACCTAGAGAAAGTGCAAGGAGAACACTTAAAGCCTGAGCATGACAAGTACTGTCTTCCTGACTGTACTTTGGTTAGAGCTTCATGTGTCAGTGCTAGAAATGAAAGAAGCAGTCCTATGGTTGGCCTCTTAGTCACTTATTCATCAATTCACCCATTCACCTATTTATTTATCAACCTCCTGACTCATGTGTTCGCTCCCCAGCTCTTGGTATCCTTGACGTGTTTTCCAAAGAAGCCCACAGCCCATAAATCCATGAGTCAGCCACAGCCCATCTGCTCTTACATAAGACTCCCATAATGCAACAGTGCCTGCTGCCTCAGTCCGCTGCCTCGATCTTCCATATGTAAATGATGAACACGCAGGTTTGAGTCAGCTCTCTGTAGCGTAAAACTGTAAACCATTAACTTGATATGTGTGTTCGCTACAGACTGTGCAGAGTTCTGGTGCTGTACATTAAACCAAATTCCCAGCAGGCTTTGCGTCTCCACGTCAGGTGCAGCAGACTGCAGAGAGACTGGACTCAGTTTGAGGCCGTAAAAAGTGAAGCAAAACAAATCTGCTGTTACACACCACACGCACTGACTGCTGCAGAACAGTGTGAGCTCCGAAAACAAACAGAGCTCAACCTGACGGCTGGACTCTTTTTTTTTTTTTTAAGAAAAGCTGATGCTGAAGATTTTTCATACAGGAATAAATGAAAGTTTTTTTCTTACAAAAACAGCTTTTTCCCCCGGCAGCAATCTGATTGTCAGAAAAAGAAAAAGTCAAGTGTTACATAACAATGAAAAGTTCTGACAAAGACCCTGTGTGTGCAGCTCATCTGCAGCCACTCTGCCTCATTTTGGTGAGTGGCTGAGGTGTTTCTTAAGAAGGCAGACTTGTTTAGCTTTCTGTTTGCTTTGAAATAAATCTGAACAACAACTAAAAATAGCAGAGTTGTCATTAAAAGAATATCAGATCTAAAACTGTCTTCAAGGCTTTTCCAGGACCTGCAGAAACACTGAAGCTGTTTTTAGGAAACCAGACGGAGAGTTCAGATGATCTCAACTTTACCGAGAAACCACACACACACACACACACACACACACACACACGCACACACACCGATCTGCGACATCAGGAGCCCTTCAGTTTCTTTATGTTCAGTGAGAGCTGGCCTGCAGCCCGGATCCTGTTTCTCACTAATTATGGACAGAAGTTAAATTGTAGTGGTGACGCAGAGTCTGCAGGACCACCGTCAAGACAGAGGAAATCACAGCACATCACTTCCTCTCACAATGGTCAAAATAAAAGCCCTGCAGTGGGGTGGTGCAATAAGAGTAAAATTAAAAGACACTGGACTGGAAAATGATCAAAAGGATTCAGACAGTCACCTGTCAATAAATCAAAGAGGATTACTAAAACTCGGCTAGGCTATGTGTAGCCTACTGATTATTTTCAGATCACTGATAACTGAAGAAACGACATTCAATATTTTGTTTCATTTATATAAATTTAATAAATTAAATTAAATTAATTACAATTAAATTAAAGTGAATTAAATTGAATTATCTTAAATTAAATGAGATGAAATTAAATATTTTTGAGAGAATTTATGACCTGAAGAGATATTTTTTTTTCCTCAATATTTTTGGATCCCTGGGGCAGAGATGGTGGCCTTATTTCCTCATAACTTTATATACTCATCAGTGCAAATGTCTTGGAGTCTTAAAAAATAATGTTAAAAAGGTAGATTATTATAAAATAAAATAAAAATTAAATAAAAATTAATTATTTAATCAATTATTATTATTATTAATAATAATAATAATAATGATAATGATAATAATAATAGTAAATACATTCTAGGAAAATAAATAAAATAAAAATATCAATATAAATATTATAAGATACTTTGTCCCATTTTTTGAAAAACAAACTTTTTAAGTCACTATTTATTATTATTATTATTATTAAGTAAAGTAAATACAGATTAAGTCACTATTATATGTAAAAAAAATGTTTATTTCTGAGTCAAAAGTATTTACAGTACATTATTATTATTATCATTATTAAAGTCATAATTTGGTGTAAGTCAAGATTATGAGAACATAAACACAATGTTTAATTGCTGTCTCAAACGTTTAGTCAGTTAATGAAAAATTAAAAAAAGTTAAAGTAATCATTTTGATTTACCTCATTATATTTTATTAAAGTCATTTTCATATTTCAGTTTCTCCAGTGATTTTTATACTTGCGTTTATTGGCCTGTGTTTGCATCTGTTTGTTTTATTGCCTTCAGTTCAGTTGTGTTTTCAACAGTTTTCATGGAATTTTCTTCTTTTCTTCCTTTTATTGTGAATCTAAAAGCTCCAATTTCCCGTTACTCTCTCTCCCTGTGTGTGTGTGTGTGTGTGTGTGTGTGTGTGTGTGTGTGTGTGTGTGTGTGTGTGTGTGTGTGTGTGTGTGTCACTGCTGTCTCCAGGCTCTGCTCTCCAGGCACCTCCTCCTCCTCCTCCAAACATGGCGCCGGCCCGCAGCGTTGCTGCTTCCCCGACAGACGACGCAGAGAGGGACAGAAGGAGGAGAAGAAGAAGCGGGCAGCAGCCCACCCTCAACGTGTTTTAAAAACTACTTTGAAACGAAGATAACATAACACTCTTTAAGATTTCCTCCCGGAGACTTCAAACGCGCCGCTTTTGGAGACGTTTACGCGTCAAGCTGTGCGCGTAACGGAGAGCCCACCTGTCCGACGAAGGTAGATTTCACTCCCGTTACTTGGAGGATGTGAATCTCCCTGATTTAGGTGAAATACCGGAGCGGAGCGAGCAGACAGACGGGTACCTCGGGGTCAGAGCTGGCTCTGGTAAAAACATGTGCAGCCCTGTGAGGAGCAGAAACACAGAGTCTGTAGAGGACTGAGTCTTTCCAGGGAAAAAAACACAACTTTTTCCGCTCTTCCACACCGAGAGGATGGATGGAGAACATTTTGCGCTCTCAGGAGTTGAGAGGGAAAGAGAGAGGCTTCCACCAATTTACAACAGCTCCGCTCCAGCTGTAAGACAACTGTATTTTCTCCTCTTATATTATACAAAAAAAAAAAAAAATTCACGAAAAATTATCTTTGCTGTGCAAAAAAAGTTGTTTTTTTTGTGTGTGTTGACAGTGTAGTATTTACCAAAGTGGGAAAAACCTAGCATCCAATGAATAACTTCTTTTTTTTTTCATTATTTCAAATTAAAAATAACAATGTAATTAAAAAAATATATTGCCAAAAATTGCAGAAAAGGTGCATGGCACAACAGAAAACTTCCTTCATTATTTAAAAATTGAAATAGATTACAAAATAATTTATAAACCATAATTTTTGGAAAATACTAATTAAAGAAAATAAGGAAAACACAATAGTTCACCATTATATAATTAATTTATATTAATTATTGTTGCAGCAGCCTCATGCTAAGGTCTAAATGATGCTAATGTTTTTACTGTAATAATTCCTGTTGTTTATTTAAAGTGCTTTTTAAAATTGTTTTATTCAAACATGACATATAATTAGGGAGTGGGGTATCCATGCAGAGCAGTAGATGTAGTGCATGTAATTGTAATGCAAATTTTCAGTCAAATCATGCTTTAAAAACTTGTATCATATTCAACAGATTCTGAGATAATATTTAAACTCTCAGCCTGAACATGCAGTGAACACAAAGTGACAGCAGACTGCGGTTTCCTCCTTGTGGAAAAACTGATGCCCCTGTCTTACATAATGACTCCTGACATCAGCTCTCCAGCCGTGTCAGATGATGTAATAATTGTGTTTTTAAATGCACCAGTGTTGGCCTGTTTATTGGCGTGTTTCAGGTTCGGTTGTCTGTGTCACTATGACGCAGACTGGCGGGCTAACTTACAGGCTGGTTGGTTGATGTCATCTCCATTGTGTCAGGGAGCAGGAATGTGCAGATCAGATGGTTTTGACCAATAAACAGTCTGTCATTGCTCAGACTGACTCTGGTTGTGTCTGGAAATGCCATAAAGTGGCTGCATGCGTTCTCTCGCTGCAGCTCGTTTCTCCGGGACTTCAGTGAGACTGATTTTCGGATTCTTCCTCAGAAGTCTTCTGGCCTGTCGAGCTCAGTTCTGAGAAAAGTCAGGCTCAAAGGCTGGACAGTAAAGGTCCCACATACAGTGAGCTGTCATTGTATCAGTGAAATTGAGACAGCTGGTGTTCAGTGAAGAAAGTTTGACATTAAACCAGAGCTGCTGTTTCTGCCTCAGGGTTTCATAAAGTCTCATTCATCCAATTTTCTTAACGAGATTTTCCCCAGACCTCCAAGATTTCAGTCGACTGAATCTTGAATCGAGCCTGATTATTTTGCTTCAGTCTGGTTCTGTGCTTCTCTTTGTCTGATTTCTCCTCATTCTCTCATATCACTTTCACACCCAGAGAGCCAAAGGGACCAACGGTGTCCTAAATCTGTCACAACTGGTTACCATACTCATCCCAGACCTGTGATGAATGGAGCACCAGAATCAGCACAAGCCTGCTTGGATCGATTCTGTCAGGCGTCTCTGGCCCAAAGCTGGCCTGAGTGCTGCTAACTAGAGTTGATTCCTCCTCCTAAATCAGCTCAAATCTTGCAGAACCAAACCAAGTTAAATCTGGCTGCTGCATACAAGCCAGAGTCAGCTTTTTTTCTGCTCCTCTGGTGCCAGAGCTCCACCGAACGTGCAGACGATTTAATGAACGGTTGCCCAGTTTTTAACCAACTGCAGGTCTCAGTAAACACCTGGTGATCATGTTCACACAGACCTGCTCACCAGATCCAGATCTGTCAGATGATTCAGTCATGAGAAGCCCTTCATTCAAAGCAATAAACTGAAGAAATATTTGAACATGAAATTATGGGAGAAGACAGCCATAAAGTCTGCCTTTTATTCGGAAAAGCAATATTTCTCCCGTGGGCGGCAACTGATACCAACACACACACACACACACACACAGTCTCACAATAATCTGCAGGATCTGATTAGAGATTAACATCTGAGACTGAGGGGAAGGAAGGCAGTGCAAAGAGTGTGTGTGTGTGTGTGTGTGTGTGTGTGTGAAAGAGAGAGTCAGATGTGGAGCTCCTCTTGGTGTGGTTTCTCTCTGGATGACAGCATTTCCTCTCAGACTGAGTGACTGAGCCCAGTTGGACAGAACTGACATCACAAGACTCACTGAGACAAAAACTGCTGCTAAAAGTGTTAACTGTTGTCAGATGTGAACCAGGACGTCGTCGGTGTTTGTTTCATTGAGAATTATTTGTTGACAACCCTTTTGTCCTCAATGAAAATCAAGCTGCAACTGATCTGGATGTAGTGTCCGTGTGTGTTGCTCGGGGAGCATCACTGTGGTGACTCTGCTCCACATTTCCCAGAGATCACCTGTCAGTCGGCGGGTGTGGGTGTGGGTGGGGCTGTGACGTTGATAATGAAAGAGTTAGGAGAGAGAAGAGAGTGATGTGGCTGCTCTGTGGCTTTCCTGAAAAAGGAGTGTATTTATACACTCGTAACTTCTAGGTGTGAGGATGCAGCAAACCAGGGGCACACTGCCTTCTTAAAAGCGAAATTCACCACGTTTTAAGTTGACATACAATCTGAGCTCATGGTATATGCAGTCAGTCGGAGCAATAAATGCTCAAGCTGCATTTGACAGAGAAGCTGAGCTTTTCTTCCTGCACTGCTGTTACTGTAGTGCCCACATGTACAAGGATGGACTGCACTTAAGCTCCTGACGCTCAGCCCCCAGAAACTTCTCATATTAACGCAACACAGATGTGGTTTTGTTTACAAAAGGTAAAACTGTCTGAGTGTGCTTTCACACCTGCCCTGTTTGGTTCGGTTCAATCAAACTCAAGCTCTTTTACCCCCTAATTGTGGTTTGTTTGGGCAGGTGTGAACACAGCAAACACACTCAGGTGTGCACCAAAACAACCAGGCCGAGACCTTCTTGAAGAGGTGGTCTCGGTCCGGTTACAAACGAACTCTGGTGCGGTTTGTTTGTGGTGAGAACGTGTTCCGACCTGGATCTGAACCAACTGCAGTCACATGACACATTGTTTGGGTTAAACATGAGCATGTTACAGTCCTGGAGGATTATTAATGTGCACCTCCTCCTGTACTGCCTTAATATGCACATTCAGCACATCCAATGCATCAAAACATTGTTTTCTAGCTGGAGCCGCGCCTCGTTTTCAAACTGTATGGTTTGACTAAAATGAACAATGACAGCAATATAGTCCACGATGAGCAGCGCTAAAATCAACCTGCGTAGTTGTCCCTCCATTGTGACATTAGAAAGCGTCACATTTATCTTGCAAGTGTACTCTTCTTCAACGTTTGGTTTATTTCCTGGATTTTTCCCACATGGAAATTCTGACCAATCAAGAGCAGCTTTCTCACGCAAGGCATTTGATCTGGTCCTCTTGTAAATGCTGCCGTGAGAACACGAACACCAACTTGTTGTTTTATGACACACTTGACCCCAAATTTGTTTCGATGAAGGTGATGTTGAAAAACGGCAAAATGACCCTTTAATATGACTGGATTTATACTCATAACTGCTGATTGGGTAACATCTCTGACACACCCACCAAACGAGAGAGCATGAACCTCAAAGTGTGTTGCAGACTATTTCGAGGAAACATATCATTCAGCCCAGAAATCGACCACCTTCAGATTTATCGTACCCCTGCATTAGACAGTCAAGACTAGAACGTTTACAGCCATGCTAGAAGCCCTGTAAGTCTTTGTTTTAGCACAGTGGTGCTAAATGCTAAAAATTAGCATTTAGCACCACTGTGCTAAATGCTAATTTTTAGCATTTAGCACCACTGTGCTAAATGCTAAAAATTAGCATGCTAACATGCTCACAGTGACATTTGATCATAAAACGAACTGGACGCACATTTTACATTACATTTTACTAAAAACTACAAAAATCAACTGCATGGTGAGGGTTACAGGAAAAGTCAGGGGAACATAAAACTCAAAAAGATTCATCCTCTGGAGATCATGAATGTTTGCCAAAAATTCAGTGGCACTCCATCAAATGGTTGTTGTGATATTTCAGTCTGGATCACGGTGGTAGCCCGAGCAACACACACTGGCATCCTTAGAGCCGTGTCCCTAACGCCGGCACACTGAGTCAAATTTTGTTGAAAATAATAAGAAGCGTTGTGTAAATGTAGGTCAGGATAAATGGTCCACTGCACTGTTAGTTCTTCTTTGACCGCATGAGTCATTGTCTCAACATTCACCCAGCTTTGTGTTGATCCCACAGATGTTGCTCCTTTCACTGATTTCTGTGGATCCGTTTGATAAAACCTGCATTGGTGCGTCCGCTCAGCGCTCTGTGTGCAGATCAGTCAGTGTTGCCAGGGTGTGTTTGATCTGCTCTGAATGGAGAACCTGTTGTGTCTCATCAGAGAGACGGAGCTTCTGTCCGAAGGCTCATGATGAACATGCACATGTGTTTGTGTGCTGCGAGTGTGTGTCTGTTTTTGTGTTGTGTCATAACTCTGGAAACACAACCTGTTACTAACTAGCTGAGGTTGTTTCTTCGCAGACAAACACTCCTTTGTTTTCTCTCCCTCTGTGAAAAATGATATAATGACATGGAAACAGGAGAAATTGTGTGTGTGTGTGTGTGTGTGTGTGTGTGTGTGTGTGTGTGTGTGTGTGTGTGTGTGTGTGTGTGTGTGGGTGATGCCAAGACTGTGATTTTGTTCCGATTTGTCCTCAAGGTTTCATTTCTTTGGAAACTGATTGGTTTTGAACGTGGGATTAACCGTCTTCCTGCTCCTTCTGTTCTGCAGGCCGTGAACACATCACTGCTGGAGTGTGTGTTTGTGTCTGCCTGTGTGTGTTTGCTGCTGTCAGGAGCGGCTGCTGTGCATCTGTTGATCTCTCCACCTCCTCTTCCTCCACCTCTTATCCCCCCTCCTCCTCTCTTCCTTCTGTTTGCTTTCTCATCTCCATCTATTCTTCTGTCTCTTTTCTTCCCCCGCTTCCTGTCCTCCTCTTCCTCTTCTGCTCCACATATTTTCTCCATCTCCCCCCCTTTAATTCTTCATCTTTATTTTTTACCTGCTTTCTTTACACCAATTTCCTCTCCTTTCCTGACCCTTCTTTCACCCATTTCTCCCTTTTTCTTGCCTTTTTTAAATTTCACCCTCATATCTCCTTCTCCACGCCTCTGCCAACTTCATCCCCTCTCTCCTTCTTTTTGTCTTGTAATTTCCATTTTCCCCTCCCTCCTATAAATCCCTCCTTCCCCTCCTCTTCACGTCTTCCTCTGCTTCCATTTGTGGCTCTTGTGCAGCTTGCAGAGACCTGAAACCTGTCTGAAATAGAGGAATACCAGAAGGCGATTAATCATAGGAAACATTTAGGAAATGTTATGCTAGATCACTTCAGTTTGGGTTATATTGTCATTGTCTGTGCATGCAGCTGAATGTCTGGATTTATTTAAGAAGTTCCCATTCTGGTGAGAAACCGCAACATCTGAGAAGAGAGAGTGACTCTATTAGTAAACTTGTTCAGTAACATTGCCTGTCTCCCGCAGATGGTCGCTACTTGGTGTTTATTTAATGCATTTTGCAGAAAAATAGAAAAAAATAAATTTATAAATTAGCATTGGTGTTCAAAAGTTTTACATTCTTTAGCATTAGCCTCTTCTATTAGTAATAAATTGCAAAATTTTGCATATTCTGATCTTCAGTTACTGCTACTGTATGTTAGCTTCACATGTAGCTTCAGTCTCTGTAGCAACTGCCTTTTTAAGTAACTTTTATTCACTTTGTTGTCAGGTTTTATATGTAAGGGATAATGTATAATGAGCCGGTGAATACTGGGAAAATAACTTCCTTCAGGGGAATAGAAGAGGGGTTCTATTCCCCTGAAGGGAGTTATTTTCCCAGTATTCACCGGCTCATTATACATTATCCCGCTTATTACATGGCTAATTATCAGTTAAATAAATAATTTGAGACAGAATATTGATTAATTATATGATTTTTATTGATTTATAAATTAAATTGGGGGGAGAGAAAAAAAAAAACTGCCGGCAACGACTGAATCTCCTTGTCAGGGCGACGTCCCTAGCAACGCTGGGCTACATAGCAACGGTCATTACATAGTAATATAAGACATCTGAATGCCGCGACTGACTAATCAGAATACAGCATTTAATAGAGCCGTGCAATAAATTATTATAATTAATAAAGGTATTGTTGGCTTATCACAGGTAAAAGAGTGAATATTTGGCAGATAAGTAGAAATTAATTGCAGCAGCTTATTTAATTTACCTTTTAAAAGCTGAATTATTGTGTATATACATTTGATTTTTTTTCATTCAGGGATAAAATATACACCTCATTTTTCTTATTACTTACTTTTAATAGAAATTTGATTGCTAGCGGTGTGTAGTGTTCATATATTTAAAAACATGTATTGTTATTTTCATCTTTGATAATAAACATTGGATTATTAGAGGTGTAATATGCAAGATTTTTCTAAAAACAACAACAAAAAAATCATAACTCTGAAGGCGCTTGCACATGACCAGCGTTAAAAATCTCTTGATGTCTGCTGTGCCATTGTTTTCCAATGGAAGTTGGCGTAACCAGCTCAGTGGCCTAGTGGGAGAGTGTCCACCCTGAGACTGGGAGGTCGGGGGTTTTATCCTCAGCCGGGTCATACCAAAGACTATAAAAATAGGACCCATTGCCTCCCTGCTTGGCACTCAGCATCAGGGGTTGGAATTGGGGGGTTAGATCACCACATGATTCCCCGGCACAGGACCGCTGCTGCTCACCGCTCCCTCAGGGGATGGGTCAGAAGCGGAGAACAAATTTCATATACTCAGGTGTGTGACAATCAGTGGAACTTTGATCTTAATCTTTAACGCTGACTTCAGGGTACTTTTCGACTTTGGGAACACATTGTGGCCTTCATCGGCATTTGGACGCAACGCTGAAAGTTCAATTTTGTTGAACCTCGACCCCGTTTGACGCTGACCTTCCGTGTAGAGCCACTGATTTACAGTAGAATGCAGGTGGAGGGCAGGCGCAGAGATGGGGCATGGAAAAATTTAAAGATCCGACTGCAAGATGGAGGGGAGATCAGTGTTGGGTCAAGCGCCTTCAGTGACTCTGACCTCTGCCTGGGTTTTCCTCTTATTTTACTGTGTTCAGAATGGAATTTTTTTAGTGACCAGATGACAGACTAAAAGCAGCACACATCCAAGAGGGAAGCTACAAAAACCGCAGATACAGCACCTAAAATACACAGATGACGTGAGGTGAAACACCAAGTGGAATAAGTCTGGGGTCAGCTTTCACTTTTATTTTCGCCGGTGATACTGTTTGAAAACAGTAACCGACTAAACTAAATATTCGGTGCCAAAAATCAACCTGTAAACACTTAAAGCTGCTACATTTGTATGCAATATGAACTTGAAACACCAACATTTTGAGGCTGGTTACTCTGGGGATTTATTTTCATGGGATGTTCGTGTCCTTCAGAGTGTCTTCAACTTACAAATACATGAACAAAACTTCTGATGATGATGTCATCTTCCTGTGGCAGGGTTTTGGGCGAGGAGCCAAGCAGCCATTTCCATCTCTGGGCACCTTCATCTCCACACTGAGCCAGAGGAGGGACGCAGGGGGACGGGGCCTTGCTGGCGGCATGACGGGTACAATGGCCAACACCCAGTGGCTCAGACATGGTGAGTTGGTGTCCAGTGTTCTGTGGTGTTACATCAAATGGAACAGTCAGGCCTGATTTATTGGAAGGCTACAGTGCTTTTTAAAATAAATCAGCTCATTTTCATTTTCTCATAACTTCTGGTTATAAGAGGAGGACGTTGTTTGTCAAAACAAAGAAAAGCATCCAAAAAACTGAGTCTCCAAAATGTCTCATTCTCACATTTGGCTTTCAAAACTGCTGCTGGCGGTTCAATGGAGAAAAAAGTCAATGCCAGTGGGGTGAGATCTTGTCCGATGGTCTGGGAACAGATCACTGCACCAGCTTTAAGTACATGACACAAGAGTCTAGAAATTTTTATCTGAAACAAGATGAATAATGTCAAAAACACATGAAGTAATCATATAAATGTGAAGCCTGTTCAAGGAACATATGTGACTCATATGGGACTCTCTGTGTAGACTAGAGTCCTCTATCCTTCTCACATATTTGGAACTTGCCTAGACCAACATTGCGTTGATTGGTGTGGCTGTGACTGAAACAGAAAGAAGTGCACTTTTCAAGTTGAACTTTCTGTTGGGTGCACTGGATTTAAGACTACAAAAAGTAAAAATTGCACTCTTAGCTCAGTTCAGACCAAAGATTTGCAACAACACAAAACCATTTTAGAACGCTGCAGAGAGAAGTTGCAGCAGTGTGAACTGGCTGATTGATGGTGTCACCTGCAACTCATCTGGTCAAATTGCTGGTGGCCAGTGTTAGAACGTAAAGGTTGTCACCTGTTTCTGTTTCTAGTGAAGTCCGCTGGTCGAGTCAAAATGACCGCAGATGGCGTGTTCGCTTACTGCTGCAGGTACTTCTATGTCCCCACCGAGCCCTCTGTTTTGTCCTCATGGTGTGCCACTGTTGGACAGTGGGTCGCTGCTGCTGCTCGCTATATGTGCTTAAGCTGAGAGTTGTTGCATAGAGATGATACACTGTCTCATCTAGTTGCACTGGTGTGAACTGGCAGGTTTTTAGAACATTGCAGAAGGGCGCACTGCAGGTCGTTGCTTGTCTCAACTCATCTTGTTGTGAATCTTTGATCTGAACTCGGATTTATGACAAAAGTCGAAGAGTCACGTCATGTCCTGTGCATTTTTTCTGGTTTAATTAAATAAATGTGTTCCTCGTGAGGAGAGGCATCTCTGTGCAAAGTTTCATGTCTCTACGACATACGGGGCATGAGATACGCCCGTTCAAAGTTTGCAATTTCAGTCGGTTGCTATAGCACACCCCTTTGGCCAATTGATGTAATATTGCTTCATTCGCATCCTCCCATGACCCTCAACCACTGTGCCAAATTCCACATGGATTGACCAAGTCAGTGAGGAGAAAAACGTGGAACAGACACACACACAGACAGAGTTGTCGTCATTATATAGTAAGATATGAGGTGACCTTTAAAAGTGTTTTTTTTATCATTGGCAGTACGGCCTATTTCTTTCTTAAAACTGTTTCCAGTTTGATGCCAAAATGTGATGTGGGAATACTCATGGAAATTTTACGCATCACATCGCTTTACTCACCAGGTCTGTGTTGCCATGTTCCCCACATTTTGTTCCGTGACCAGCACATAATGTTAGTAGCTGCTGGGTAATCTCAAGACATATATTGTCCTTTATTTGATTGTCGAGGTGACATCACAGTGTTTGTCATATGATATTGGGTGTTGAGGAACCAAATTGTTAAGATGGTCCTTCATTGTGGCAGCTGGTTAATGACCTGAAGGTATGACATCAGTTGGAACAAGGGATTTCATTGGTCAAATATGTATTTCTGCAGATGGAAATCGAGGTCTGTATGAACATTTCTCCCCTGCATGGATGTTCTGTTGGGCTGTGCAAGCATTCATAAGAACCCAAAAAGTCAGTTTTTTTATATCTATGTGAATTGTTTGAACACAAAGCCATGCACTCAACACTCAGCTCACACTGTTTGCACTGTTGACTTCCTGTTGTGCAACAAACTACATCAGTACTTTCTTTATTTGCCGTCATATCACCAAACTGCAGTGTGAATATCAGCGTGGTGCGTTCACTGTCTTTGTTCTCATTGTGGTCTTGTCTTGGATGTAATGATGTGTTACTTCCTCTGTTTACAGTACGCTTGATATATGTGCTCAGACTCTGTTTATGTTGAGCTGCTAGCAACGACACTGGAGCTGCAACTCGTGTCTCCAATGTGGAAGGTTTTCAGAAAAGAGAGAGGACGAAGAAAAGCTGTTCGTGTTTTCCAGTTGGTGGCTGTGCACTTAAAGAATCTCACACTATGCAGAAAATCATAGGATCACACTTCTAATTAGATAGTGACAGGCATTTATGGGGCTGAAGTTAAGCTTCTGTTCTCGATTTCCTGCCATTTCAGCTTCATGGTTTAGGGAGAAATTTCAGACTCTCTCTTGGACAGTGCTTGAATATCCTCCCTGCTCTGTGTTTCATGAAAAATGAAAGTTTACAGATGCTTGATTCAATTAAATGTCACTGAGTTCTCAGAAAATAATACACAACAGATTAAGATTTAGTGAAATCCAAAATATCAATATCAGTGCAACAGAGAAAGAAGATGAAGGCAAAAGAAAGATGAAGAGGACAAAATTGACGGCGGCAATATTGTTTATTCGTCGTCAGCATTTCGACATAAAAGGGAATGTTGCTTCCTGTTAAAGGCGAGGTTATTTCTGACTGCCGTGAGAACGCAGACCCAGCAAAGTGCTCACCAGCCCGCTTTGTCACCACGGCTACTGATGCCAGAATAATTATGCAAACCTCCGCCCCAAATGAAAACCATATGAAAGTGAATACACTCAACACACACACACACACACACACATAAGATAGCGTAGCATTCCTCAGGCCCGTTACAGTCGTCCGGCCTGCTGGATAATCACCACAATTTGCTTTTTCATCTGTAAAGTATTACAGGAGGTTTGTATTTCCTTTTAATATTGTCAAATATGGTTTTGTGTGCTGAGGCTGAGCAGAGCAGAGATCCGTCTGAGTTTCATTTAAAGATCAAAACACAATGACACCTTCTCTAGAAACACTGGCATCAAAGTCCGGCTTGTTATGGAAAGAGATTAAGAACTTTATTGATCTCAGCAGGGAAACTGGGGAACTGCAGCAGGATACAGTGAGTGCATAGAGGAAAGTAACTGTGTGAGAAGAAAGCAGCAGAAGTGGTTGCATGAAAATTATATCTGTACTGCCATGCTGTTGGTTTGGTTCTTCTGTAAACATCTCTAATGTCCTAAACACACAGAGAAAATAATAAAAAAGTGATGTTCATGATACACAGTATATTTACAACATGTAAAATGTGACATTCACTATCAGAAACAGGCAGTTAGGTGACCATTTTCTTAAGAGTGTGGCTATACAGACTGATATCCAATCTCAGTGTGAGTCTGACCACCTCCAAATGTGGTCTGGCTGATCCAGTTGCATTCAGGATCCCAATGTCCTTCGCATGCGTATACACCTGGCATTCCTTATCCACATAACATACCAAGATCACATTTTAATGCCAGCTGTAAATGGGGTCAGAGAACACATCGAGCTGCATCGAACAACTTCAGCAAGTTTGTGTCGCTCTCTTAAAAGTCCATGTGTACCCGAGTTGGCTGAGTTTTATCTGCTGTTGCTTTTTGATTGAATAAGTAACCCCAATGAAATAAGGACTGCTTTTTTACAGGGATGCACTGATTTTGAAATTCTAGGCCGATACAATGTTTATTAAAGTACCAATTTGGTCGATAGCTGGTGCATTCTTTTTATATTGTTGCTTATTTTGTTTTGCCCTTATTATTCTCCCTTTTGTGTCAGGGAAACAAAATTAAGCCCTTCATCAAACTACCTTTGAATGAGTGTAAATTTATGAAACAACTTTCAATATAACCTTTCACATGAAAAACATCCTTTTAAAAAATAAGTTCTTCAAAAGTCTTTTCACTATGTTTATGACAATTCTCTCCCTAAGGTGTATTTTATAGTGCTGGGAAAACAACAAATTTCTCCTTTAAATTACTGCATTTATTTAAGATGTTCGACAAAAACTACATTTTACAAGATTATATTAAACACATCATGAGAACATTATAATTTACCTTTGCCCACTACTTACGGATCATAATGTAACTCAGTTCAACCTCTGTGAACTGTTGCGGCTACTAGCTGCTAACAGCTAACAGCTAGCAGCTAACGTTAAATAGTTGTACTCTTGCCAATTTTAACACAGATTTGTTGTTCACAATGTAGCACTATCAGGGAAACAACAGGATGCATCCCCTGATCTGACTTTACTGCGTCCTTTCGTCCCAACGGCATCCTTGGAAATATCTCTGGCTCTCTGGCTGCCACTCGCCATCGTCTGAGAGTCCATTTGTCAAGCAGTCATTGTATTCTTCTTGTACCTGCTCATTTATTTAATTTGTGGCCGTTAGTCTCTAGCCCTGCGCACTGACGTGACAAGACGGAAAAATGTCGGCCGTCTGACACCAGTCAACATTTGAATGCTGGCCAATAGCAATGTTCAGCCAACGCGTTACTTTTTTAGTAAGTGTTTGTCCTTTAATGTAAATTGTACCCTAATTAAATGGATTTATTAAAAGGGCATGTTGAATTTTGTAAGAAAAACTGGATTGAATATGCTGGATGACTGTCAGTCTCAGAACCCATCAGCTATCAGTCTGATGATGATGAGCCTCTGGGGGTAACAGCCGATGTTTTTGGAGATGTGGGCCAAGACTTCCTCTTCTGTGAACAAGTCATTTAGGCTAATCTCTATTAACATTAATTACTTTTAAATTAAGAAAAGAGCTCATATAAATCTAACTTGTCATCAGATGATAGCTGATGGATTCCAAGATTTTGAGCCAATGCTTCCTGCTTCTCCACATGGCCTGTTTACCTGCCGCTCAGATGTGAATGGTCAACACTTCTCAAACTTCAAACAGAAACCAGAATGCTTTTGATATGAAATCTCGTCTCATTAATTTCAGATGCTGCGTACATATGCAGATATCTGTTTAAAAAAATCACATGATAGCCCACTACTAACAGGTCATCTTCAGTCCTGTGTTTGTGGCCTGCTCCGTTCATTAAAGCTCAGCAGGAACAATAAGGTGAATTAATGGACAGTACTCGATGTCAACACTTGAGGAAGGTTAGTCCTCCTCAGGACACATCAAAGGCTTTGCTGAAGTAAACTTTGATGAAAGATGGAGGAGAGGTGGGAGGGGGGTGTCCTCGGAGGTCTAGAAGGTGACATTTCAGATTAAAGGGTGTCATGACAACCAACCTTGTTGCTGTCAGGACTAAATTGGGTGACGCACAAGCTGACAAAGCGGTGGTAATTAGGAAGCAGTGAAGGACGAGGAGAGAGGGCAAGAGTGCTTCTTGCTCCTGCTTCTATCAGCTCTATATGTCTTTCTTTATGTCCCATGGGAGGCGTAACTATGGCTACGTCAACTGCTTCAATCAAGTAAACAGATTAATGCACTTCACGGCCAGGTTACTATGAAACACGCTGGATATTCATAGTCCCCAGAGGATGATTCAGAGTGATATGATTTGTTTTTCCACAACCAGCATGTTAAGTCATGACGAGGTACCTCCAAAGCTAATGTGGTGTGGATGGTCATGGTCACCACAGGACCATGGACTTATTTTAAGAGTAATTTCCTTGGATATGATACACTTTACATTGGATTCATATCAATACTGCACTATATCACTGATTTGATTTGACTTCACTAAGTCCTGCCCCCGGATGCAGACTGGTCAATCATAACGTAGCATCTAGCCGGCTCAGGCCAGGGTCCAACACCAACACAGCTGTGCTCCATTGACTTTAATGCAATCGTTTCAGATTTCCTTCATTTTCAGGCAGGTTTTGTGGATTTGGAGCTAAATGTTGTGTCTGGAGCACGTCGTGTATTAATGATACTCGTTACCTGGAGAGGTTGGAAAAAGATATACATTTCTTCCCTTTTCCAAAACCAAAATTAAACCCTGAAAAGTGTAGGATTAGCTAGCTAGTAGCCTCTATATACAGACTCTACATTCAGTGAATGTCTGTAGGCAAACCCCGGAGAAATTGCCTCTGGAAGAAGAGTGGAAGAGCCCTGGTTTCCGGTTTTAGGCTGTTTGTAGTCCGCGTGATATTGACCAATCACGTTTGAGCCGGCTGCAGCTGTTGCCAGGTTAAACGGTCTGTGTGGTGAACTAATGAGGCGGAACACAATTGGCGTCACTGCAAACTCGGAATCCATCGCAATGGTTCAGCATATTTACTTATATATAAACGGAAGTCGGAAACGGAAATTCGCCTCCTCCGCCCAAATCAAACCGGAATACCAAAAAATCAGGGGTCTGCCCCCAGAGGCTGTATCACCGTCTGCCGGAAGTCAGACGCCGAATACAATTGATGGGTTCCGAGAATGGCTAGCTAGCTACTGAAGATATAGCCTACTGAATGCATACACATGCTGCTTTTGCTTTTTAATGATTATAACAGTGAAACAAAGTCCGACCCTGCTGTACAGGAACCAGTGAAGGGAAGCAGGGAAACTTTGCTGATATTCAACCAGCTGTGTGTCATCGCAGTGTGTGCAGATGAACGTTGCTTGACTTTCCCCGGAGATCCCTTCCTGGTCCAGGTGCTGGCAGCAGCACGGGGGCGAAGCCAAACACTGTTCATCTTGTGTGGCGATCAGCAGTGATGTGGTGGTTCACTTTTAAACTGTGATCTGTAGCCTATAGTTCGGCTTTAGCTTCTAACTATCTTTGTCTTTTTAACCTGTTGTTGCTGCTGAGTCAGTTTGACATCCTGGATATATCCTTCAAACACAGACTGTAGACCCCTCTGTCTGCTTCTCTCTGGAATCACTCTTTCATTTTTCCAAAAATATGATAATATTTCTTCAGGGAGTGCAGTTAGTTACAGTGTGGGCTCCATGCTTACTCCAACAGCTTGTTAGATCATCACAAAGTGCTTAAACAAGTAAGGAAAATATATATTGATAAATGGAAAAAAACAAAGGTTAAACAGTGAAATCTGTAAAACATTAACAAAGTAAACACAAATACAGATATATAACAATAAATCATAGCAGAAAATAGTACATAAAAACTTTATTTGAACCTTTCTTTGACCTTTCCTTTAGTGCCACTATCAGACCAATATTTCTTCTTGTACACAAAAAATGAAAACAATTCACTGGACAGCTTCACATGGGATTTCCTGAACACATTTCTTCTTCCCAGAGGATGCACTCTCTTAAATCTACCGACCCGATGACCTTTTCTCTTGTGCCACCCTCAGTCTGAAGCTCCTCCACTTTTAACACAAACCGAAACATTTGGGTTCCTGTGATGTAACACCTGCTCACATTGTCCTGAATCTGTCCGTCCACCTCTGTACTTATGTCCCTTTTATCTTCTGCTGGCCGTGCCTGCAGAATGAGCACCCACAATGCACCTGATCAGGCCTGCTGGTGGCTATTGTTACTGTGGAGACGGCGACAATAGGACTCTAATTATAAACAGAATGAATAGATGGTCACAAGAGTGGGAGGATGGGAGAACATGTCGTGTTTCTGAATAACTGTGTCTGTATGTATTTGTACACTGTGGTCACATCGTGCAGCTGGGCCTCTGTCATTACACACTGATTGAGGCTAATGGATGTAGTTTAGGCATTTGTGTTTGTGTTGTAGGCATATTGTGTGTGTGTGTGTGTGTGTGTGTGTGTGTGTGTGTGTGTGTGTGTTTTTGGAAGCAACATCATCAATGTCAATCTGTGTCAGTCTGGCTCCCTTTCACTGTCCGTCCTGTCTCTCTTCATGCTGTAAATATTCTCTACAACTTTACATGTTTCCAGATAGGAACGGTTTAAACTATTCTGTTTATTCCCTATTCTTATTTTGAAAGCTTTTAGCTGTGGGTTTGCTGTTAGCAGTCATCAGTAGTTTGATGTTTCAATTAAAGTTCTTCCTGCTTTAATTATTTGATTGATCTGTTTATGGATTGCTGAATCATTTTACACGCCTCATAAATCCAGTAAATGTAAAGCATGTCCTCACTGGCAGAATGAGCTAAGGTAGCAGCCAGCTGACTGAAGTGATGTTAAAGAGATAGAGAGAGTTAGACTTCACAATTTGTAACACGATTGTGATGACCATTTTGTTGAACTTTATAATCGCTTCTGCCAAGGAAGTCGTGGTTCTGGTGCAGTTTGTGCATTCGTCTGTTTGCGGGATTTAAAAAAAAATACTGTCCTGTTAATTGATGCAACTTAGTAGAAGGGTGAAGCTGGGCCAAAGAAGAACATCAAATGGGGCAGATACATCTATTATTTTTCACTTTTTAACTCACAAGATATGCAGACGACTCCCTCCTCGGACACCACAAGCATACAGAGGTGGTTGAGCCAAAATGGCAGTGGCAGTGCTAACAACAGCAACGTTGCTGACAGAGCTAACAGTGTTAATGGTGGTTGGCTTACACTCACCGGGGCGACCTAGGGGGGCACCAGAGGGGGCAATGACACTGCGGTATCAGTAGCAACTCTCACTAGGTCTGTACCCAAATATTCGGATATATTTTTTTTTTTTTTTACTTTTTTTTGGTGCTAAATGTAGTCTTTTTGTTGTTGGTAAATGTAGGTTATCAATAAAAATCAAAACTTTTAAATTGGATTGTTAAAAATGTGAAAATATAGTATCCTACCAACTGAGCTTGAGAGCATCCGTCTGAGGCTGTGGATCAATGCCAAGTTTTACCACTTTATCACTATTCTCTCTAACTTGTAGCTGTTTTTTCGTTATCTTTTGAATTTAATATGAATTATGGAACCGTTTTTGTCAACGTTTGTTTCCCCCGTTTTGTACAATAAATTATTGTTTAAAGTTTCAACAAGTTTCTTTTGGAGTACATGACACAAGTGTGTTTTGAAAATGACCGCGGACTGTCACCTGCTCAACGCATCAGTACCTTTGGATGCCATGACAGTAATAGCCAATAATGTCAAAATATCATTTACAGACCGATTTAACAGACGGTCACTGCTGCCCGACCCGCAAATGGAGCAAAATAGTGACGCACGCATCACTACTCAGCTCAGTCTATAAATGCTGTACACACAACAGTAAGGCTATAGACATTATATTCTATTCAGGCCGGCAGAACCAGCAGCGCATCGGCTCTACAGTTACTTGCAGAGGCTTCCTACAACTTGTTTCAACGATACCGATTTAATTCACATTCAATTCAAAGAACTTTATTTATCCGTCGATTTAATCAGAAGACAAATTAAACAGGATGACTAGCCAATGTGAAAATAAAAAGAAAGCATAGAATAATGTACTGAAGGAGACTGTTGTGCCAACCCCGCCAAGCTGCACTGATTCATACACACACGTCATACATCACTCTCCATATGTCATCTACAAAACACACCAATCCAATTTGGCAGTCTGTTTAAGCTGCAAAATCTTCCCACTGCTGCCCCGCATCACTGCTGCTGCTCGCTCTTTCAGCCCCACCTCCACCCCAGCATCTACCTGCAGGCTCCAGCTAAGGGGGAAATATCTAATCATCGCTCCCCAGTGTCTCTCTGCGGGGAGCGATGATGCCAAACGTCCAGACGCCAAATTCTAACTATGTTCTGCTGTTGAAATGAACAATTAAAACGTGAGTTGTCTGACTGAACTGAGGTCTGCGCTCTCTGAGTGCCCTTCTGGTTTTATCTATATCTATACTCATTTTCTGTGTGTGAGCTGATGCAGCTCAGAAAGATCTAACATGGCAGGTTTGGTCACAGAGAAGTTGATTCAAATCCTGTCTGGGTCTTGATTGACTGTTGAATGGGTCAACAGTGATAAAATCATTTTGTGCAGATGACCACTGCTATTGTCTTTCCAATTTCAGTCCTGAACAAACCTCTAGAGACGGACGTATCCACCTTAATCTAACGCCATTTCTAAACCCACACTGATGCGCAGCCATGACAACATGCTTGTTTTGCCAGGAGTTTAAGAGTTAAGCAAAGCAATGAAAAATCAAACTACAATGTTGGGCGATATTTAGAAGACCTGTCTATTTAGAGCCGCCTTGATAGCAGTGTCTACAGTGTTTGCCATTGTTGTTATTATTCCTCACTGGTTCCTGAGCACCGCTTGAAGAAACACAGCTGTTTGATGTCACATTTCCAGGCGAATCAGTCAATTCGGTTGAGTAGGTGGATTCAAAGGTTTGGACCCAGCCAAAGTTATAACTTTAATTGTTGAGTCTTGAGCAATAGACTTCTCCTCTGGAGCTGAAATGAACATGACACCCCTGCTCCGCTGGAAGCTCCGTTAATTAGTGGTTTATTGCCTGTGTATGTTTTTCTCACCCAGGGAGAGAGCTGCCTCCAATCTGCAGCGATGTTCGTCAAAAGCAGCGGATCTCCATTGACACCCTGCCCCCAGAGGTCAAAGCTCCGTTCCCCTCTGACCCCATCATCCCCCTGCGGACCAAGACCACCAAGGAGTTTCAGTGAGTTTCCAGGCCCTGAAGACTGTTCCCACCTCACTTCTGATGCTCGAAACACAATAAAACAAGTTCTAAGAATTATTCTGGAGCCGGGCGGGGTTTGTGTTTTTTTGAGCATTGTGTTTGTGTTGCCAGGGAGGACATGGAGCGTGCCGTCCAATCAGGTGACTGGAGGGAGGTCCGAGAGTTTTACCTGACCACCTTCGACTCCTTCATAGAAATCAACGCTGCCTTCAAGGTAGAACACATAAACACACACACACACACATACAGTTTGGCTCCCAACAGAATGCCTGTTGTGAGAAAACTGTTTTAGAAGCTGTTAAAATTTAACCAGACGCCATAATTGTTTTACCATGGGAAAGCATTTTTCCTCTGCTGTTTTCCTAATTTTTTTCTCATGCTCTCTGCTTCCCTTTCTTTCCTCAATTTTCTGTCCTGCTCCCCCCATTCCCAGCGAGAGGCGAACGGATCGTTTAACACCATAGATGATTCAGGAGTCAACGCCAAGTTTGTCAATGCTGTTTACGACGCACTGCTCAGCACAGTAAGAACGTGATGACAACATCCTACCTACAAACACACACATGAGCTCACCATCCAAATGCTTCCAGATCTGTTCACCCTGTTTGATCCCTTAATGGCATTTCAGGTTCCAGATTCTTGATGTTACAGACTTGATGTCTGTAACAGAGTTTATAGCGTCTATATAAGTTTACACACTTTCTATAAAACTTCACATACTTGCTGACTTGATGAGCTGCCAGGCGATGCTCATTAATGACACAGTGTAAGAAAATATTTTGCCTGAACTCATCAGCAGAGTTCAGTCAGTGAATGTAAAAACAGCGCAAGATTTTTTTTTTTTCAAGCATGAAACGTTCCGAGCTGCCCCTGTAAACACTTCTGTGTTCTGAAGTAACCTCTCTGGTTAAATAAAGGTTAGGTAAATATGGCGGCCAGTGTTTCCATTTCTCTTTGTGGGTCCCTGACATTCAGGAATGTTGACTCAACCTTCTGATTCTTTGTGTTTTTAGACGTTGAATATGTTTTGGTGTGTGTGTGTTTAGCCTCAAGACATCCAGAAGTCAGTGCTGAAAGGGATCATCAACAGCCTGCTGAGGGAGTGGAAAGGGTGAGAACGCCTCAGTGACACATTCTGCATCTTACAGATCTATTTGCTCAATTACTTGATCTGTTTCAGCTTCGATGTAATGTCCAAACAATACGAATTCAGATCGGATATTTGGTCATTAAAAAAATCCTAATAAATTGGACATGATGTCCAAGCAGGTAGATGTGATAGAAGAGAAACTGAACTACTTATTTGACTAGTTGGTTTTTCTGTTGTGTGAAAAGTGTTTGTTTGTGTTCTGTTTTCAGGCCTCGGACAAAAGATGACCTGCGAGCTTATTTCATTCTTGTTCAGGTGAGTCAAAGATCCTCTTTACACCTTGAATTCAAATGTGTCTTGAATCCAGATTGTATGTAAATATGATTTGACTCAGTTAAAATGACACCTTGTATCTCCAGTGTCCACATTAAGATGTGATTGAGATCCAGTCGCTCTGTCCAGCTCAAACAACCAAACATCACTCCTATTGTTTTCCATCATTTGCTAAGCCATTGTAACATAAATGGCTTAGTTGCAATATGAATTGCCATGTTTGCCAAGCTTTTTTGCTAGTAGCTTAGCTTTCTAACTGGCTATTGGCTGCTACCTCGCCGTTTGCAACAGTCGGTAGCAATTACGTATTGCTGCCCCTATAGTCACTGTATGTTGATTGAAATTCATAGAAAACCTATGAAATTAAAAAAAAAGAAAACTGTATTCCAGGCCTGGAAATGGTTTGGAATTAAGACAGTCTTTTGGAAAAGTTTTCAGTATACATAGTTCTGGCTTTTGTTTAAAATATGTTCATAAAAAGCCCCAAAAATGTTTGACAATTAGTCGAAATCGAGACATCCATACACATATCGATGTCCAGATAAGCCATATCCAGTCACAATGTTGAGTCATTGATCCACTTCGACAGGGGAAGAATAAAAGGACAGCGATCAGCCTTAATTCATTATAATATCACGTATGCTTTTTTGGACATGTCTATAAAACAAATGTTCGTTCAACAACAAATAAATGTATTCAGATTCATAACCCAAACAAAATTATAATGTAAACATACATACAATTACATTGACAGCTATATGATTTTGGTGGTCTTGACATTTTGCGAAGCACCTACGTACGTTGGCACGTGCAGCTAGTTGGCGGCGGAAGTGTCTAATGAGCGAGTAAAGTGAGCAAGTGCTAGCAGTTTGCTGAACTGCCTTGGAAGTGGGTGTTTAATAAGGTATGGCTGTATCGCTATTTAGGACTATCTATTTAAAACTACTTTAAAGAAGTCATGGAAGTAACGTAAAATATGGAAAAATTAAAGAAAAGTTTTGAAAATGCATGGTACACGGTATGTTAACTGTCAACTTTTATATCACAGTACACCTTGAAACTGGTATATTGGTTCAACCTCAAAGCAGAGTGGTGCTAAAAATGTTAAATAAACAACAATATTCAATCAGAACACGAGTGGATTAGACTTAAACAGTTGATTCTGAACCATAAACATAGTTTCTCCTGAATCCAGATCTGCAGGTCAGCTCAGGATGTCCATACTTCCACAAAAAAATTGAATTCACTTTGCTTTTATCCTTATTTAACACTGAAACTTTAACTGAACAACAGTTTTTTTTGTCCTCTTTCCTTCTCTTTCTCCCACACCCTTTTTTCTTCTCTCACATCTTTTTTTCTTTTCTCATCAGAGCTGGTGGACAGACATCTTTCCCTCGAACCTCTCTGTCGCTTTCGTAGAATGCCCTCCATTTCTGTCCTTTTTCTGTTTGTGGGGTCCTTTCTTTGATCCTTTTTCATCCTGTTTGATCATCTCTTTCCTTTCTCTCTCTGCCTCCATCTCTCTGTCTCACTCTCTGTCTTTCTGTCTCTCCGTGTCTCTGTCTGTCTGTCTCTTTCGCTCTGTACAGTCTGATTTCCATATATGGTTTTGGGGATTAGAACCAGATAAAGACAGGAATCTGCAGTAGTTCCACTGTGGTTCCACGCTCCATCAACACACACACACACACACACACACACACACAAACCAAATGTCTGATTTTGTCCCATTTGACTTTGAGGACTCGCCTCGTCTTCCAACTCTCATGAGAACACAACCACACACACACACACACACACACACACACACACACACCACACATATACACACACAGATTGGGACTGGGTGAGGTCATGTTGGAGTTGAGGACTGCTGGTTTCCTGTCTGATGACGACTCTCCCTCCTTTACAGGCTCTGAAAGCTTCACACTCAACTCTTCTCTTCTCTTTCTCCTCATCTGTGTTCTAACCCCGTAAAGACCGAACAGACCTCGTACTTATTATGTCATGTGTTATTATTCTCATTGCATCCAAGCACCAGTCGAACAGACAGAACTTTATGTTCTCAAAGTCAAAGTGAGTCATGTCTTTGAGAAAAAGACACAGCAGCCATTTAAATTCTGCTTGAGTGTGACCTGCACATCCTAACCATGACTGAACCTCGCATCTTGACTTGCTTTTGAAGGACAAATTCTCTCTCCATGATCTTATAGTTGCGAACGAGGTGGTGACGACGTTATTTGACAAGCTAATGACCGGCACTGTGTCCCAGTTGTTTCAAGCGAAAAACAATTTTAATGAAGTCAGGCAGGGGAATTTTCTTTTACCGTTTGCATGCGTGTGTCTGGGGTTTGTTGTCTGACAGTTTAAGTGCTTGTGTTTTTTTTGTTTTTGACCCATCAGACGTCTTTTTTGTGAGTAACATGTTATTAATACTGTGTGTGTGTGTGTGTGTGTGTGTGTGTGTATGTAGAACCCCCAGTATTCCAACACCAGCACCTATGTGATCTACGCTCACCTGCTGAGGCAGATCGCTGCTCTGTCTGAGGCCGACCACCACTTCCTGGTTCATTGGCTTAAAAAGTAAGTAAGTGTGAGAGTGAGTGAGTGTGTGTCAACGTTTGATGTTTGTTTGCAGCCAAGTTGCCATAGTGTTCCCTGTCTGTCTTTAGCTATTTCTGTTCTGTTCTATTCATCATTCTTTTTATCGACCCGTCATTCTCTTCACTTTGCTTCATGCAAATATCACACACGGCTTCGAGCTTTGGCGAATTCCTCTTGTCATGTGGTACAAACCCCAAATTTTGACAAGTTGCTGCAGCTGCATTCTGCTCAGCAACCAACTTGTTTTTCATCATCATCTTTGTTTTCTACCCCTTATCGGAGGAGGAGGGGTGATTGAAATGAATGTTTAGGTATTTTTGAATATGCTGCTTACATACACTGGTCCATCTACGTCCCAGCCCTCACCTATGGTCATGAACTCTGGGTAGTGACCAAAAGAATGAGGTTGCAGATACAAGCGTCCGAAATGAGTTTCCTCCGTGTGGTGGATGAGCTCAGCCTTAGAGATAGGGTGAGGAGCTCTGTCATCCAGAGGGAGCTCGGAGTAGAGCCGCTGCTCCTTCGTGTCGAAAGGGGTCAGTTGAGGTGGTTCGGGCATCTGATCAGGATGCCTCCCTCCCGTTAGAGATGTCCCGGGCACGTCCCACTGGTAGGAGGCCCCAGGGCAGACCCAGAACATGCTGGAGGGATTACATATCTCATCTGGTCTGAGAACACCTTGGGGTCCACCAGGAGGAGCTGGAAAGCGTTGTAGGGGAGAGGGGCGTCCGAGGTGCTTTGCTTCGCCCGCTGCCCCCACGACCCAGGCTCAGATAAGCGGACGAAAATGAATGGATGGATGGATTTTTACATTGGTGTCCAGTCAGATAAGTCAGATTGGAATTTTCTATTAAGCGTGATATGCACTAACTCTGCATTATAACTTCCAAAAGATAGGAATAATATGATTGACAAATTAACAGCACTATCTATATTTATCATGCTATTTTTTGTCTCAAAAAAAACATCCACTTCCAGCCTGTTTTATCAAATGCTGTAGCTTTTAAAAGTTGACACACAGCCTACAATTACAAATGTAAGCCAGCTTCTGTGTGTCTCTCTCGGCCCGAAGAATGCATCCTGTATGTGGAGATGATTTACAAGCGAGCTGCTTTAAATTACAAGTTCTATTTAGCTCCCCTGCGATCCAAAAACCCAAATTCTCCATCCAACTGTTACTATTTTTCTCTCTTGAAGTGTAAGTGTCTATTTTGTGTGTATTTTAAGGGTAGTGTTGACAAAAATATCAATGTGCAGTTTGTGCAGTTTTGACTCTGCCAAGCTGCTGATGTTAACCATTATTAACTCTGTGTGTGTGTGTGTGTGTGTGTGTGTGTGTGCGTGTGTGTGTGTGTGTGTGTGTCAGGCTGTCAGCGAGGCGTTTCAGGCAGCTGGTAGAGCGCCTCCTGCAGTTCATCTCCACCCGTCTGTTTCCTGCAGAACCAGACGAACTTCCTCCTCTAGCCAAGTGCTCCTGGTGGATTCCCTCTGCTACCAAAGTCCTCGGCCTGTTCAGTGAGTCACACACACACACACACACAAACACACACACGCATATTCACATCACGTTAAGAACTCACTGTATATTTATTGTACGTACAACAGCTCACATGTCACATTTGACTCTCCTTCCCTCTCCTCAGATGCAGCCAACAGTGTCTCCTCTACTCCCATCATGCCTTTCACGGACTTCTACAACATCACTCTGGAGCACATAGACTTCATGGAGGAGTACAGGACCTGGCAGAGCTACGGCAACTCTAATAGGTCAGATACAACTTGGCAACTTTCTCGCCAGATTTAGCAACTTATTCAGACCATCAGAAAAGTGGAGAGAATATATTGTTATTCATTCCCATGCATGCTGCTCAGAGTAATTGACCTTTTGCTAAGCCCCGCCCCTTTCTGATGGTCCGACAAGCTGTCACAGTAAGCATGAAGTAACTAACTGAAGAAATATTATCATATCTTTTGAAAAATGAAAGAGTGATTCCAGAGAGAAGCAGACAGAGGGGTCTACAGTCTGTGTTTGAAGGATGTATCCAGGATGTCAAACTGACTCAGCAGCAACAACAGGTTAAAAAGACAAAGACAGTTAGAAGCTAAAGCCGAACTATAGGCTACAGATCACAGTGTAAAAGTGAACCACCACATCACTGCTGATCGCCACACAAGATAATGAATATAAAGGGAAATGTAGCCGATATTCAACCAGCTGTGTGGCATCGCAGTGTGTGCAGATGAACAGTGTTTGGCTTCGCCCCCGTGCTGCTGCCAGCACCTGGACCAGGAAGGGATCTCCGGGGAAAGTCAAGCAACGTTCATCTGCACACACTGCGATGACACACAGCTGGTTCAATATCAGTAAAGTTTCCCTGCTTCCCTTCACTGGTTCCTGTACAGCAGGGTCGGTCTTTGTTTCACTGTTATAATCATTAAAAAGCAAAAGCAGCATGTGTATACATTCAGTAGGCTATATCTTCAGTAGCTAGCTAGCTAACCCTACCCTTTTTGTTTTGGAACAGGGAAGAAACGTTTATCTTTTTCCAACCTCTCTCGACTCTCGTAGCAACATCTGGAGCTAGTGCTAGGTATTCTGATTGAAAAAGAGCGGGCAGCACTGGTCAGATACCTGTCTGTCTCCTTGTCTGTCCATTTCAACCATTGGACTGATTAGTTTTTCCGTCTGCTGACTTTTAAATGACTAAATGTGTCCAGAATAACTCTCATGTCTCCTAAACTAAAACCTAATCACGTGTCGTTGACAGAAATAAAGTTTGATTTTTTGATTGAAAAATGTATCCCTGCATGTCTTTAGTGCTGTTCAATAGATTTGTTGCTTTTGTGTAACGTTCAAGGAAACTCCCACTCAACACTGACTCTCGTCTGGTAAATAAGACATGGATATGAAATGTTGGAGCAGTGGAATAGATGGCAAGCAGAGACTTTTCCCAGGGAAAGTGTCTCGGGTCTCGCCTGCTAATAGGGACCAGAAATGCTAACAGATGTGACAACACACTAACTTGACTCACTACCCATGACCAAGACTGATGTTAGCTCCTTCTGAAGATTCCTGGAAGTCAGACGGAGTATGTCTCAATGAGCAGAGACCAAGTAACGTTCCCACAGCTGCAGTTTATCCACAATTGTGGAAACGCTTTCAGAAGCCGTGAAGACTGTTTCACGCTGCGTCACAGCTCGTTAACGTCTGATAAAAGAAATGGATTTAGAGTTTACAGTTCAAACGATTGGACTCTAAAAGTCCCTGGCTGCTGTGGGGGGGATTCTTCTCATGTTGGGCTCGGGGGTGTAGATGTCACAGCCTGCTTATTCAGGTAAAGACAATGATTTTAAAAACACGCAAGAGCTGGACGAGAAAGAATTGTCCATGTCGATAGTTTTAACTGCTGGTAGCAAAACATTAAAAATTAAGTTTTCAGGGTTATTAACTTTTCATGTTTCTTTATGTCCTTTGTCAGGTTTTCCTTCTGTCAGTTTCCCTTCATCCTTTCAACGGTGGTGAAGAAAGCCATCATCCAGAAAGACTCTGAGCAACAGATGATCAGTCAAGCCAGGGTGAGACAAACGCACACTCACACAAAAACATATGTGGTCATCTTTGCTTTGTTTTACTTTTGTTTTACATTTAAATAATATATGCGAGCCTTTACCCTAACCCTAATTTAAATCAAACCCCAGCCTTAAAGGTCCAGTGTGTTGGATTTAGGTGGATATATTGGCAAAAATGGAATATGATAAAATAAGTTTTGTTTTTTTAGTGTGTAACCACGTAAAAATAAGAATCATTGTGTTTTCGTTACCTTTAAAGTGAGCCGTTTACATCTATATAGGGAGTGAGTCCTCGTCTCTGGAGATCACCATGTTGCACGGCTGTGTTTCTGCAGTAGCCCTGAACAGACAAACCAAACACTGGCTTTAGATTGAGACAGTCACATTTCCACTTGTTTGCATTGGCCACTGTAGTTAGCAGCCTGTCTTTTACAAGAGCGTTGGAAAAACAGTGATATTTTTTTAAACGTGAAACAGCTTTATTCAGTGTTTACTGGTTTAAATCACCAGGTCTGTTTGTTTTAGAGAGGAAGAGACCTCTGTGGATAATTCGACTCACTGTAAAATCCTCCTGAACATCTGAAACTTGAATTATGAAGGAAAAAGATGAGCACACATTAACAGGTGCTGGGCTAGTGGCCCATCTATGACATGCCAAACAGCATAGGAAAAACACTGAAACTGATTTATTCAGTGTTTTTACCGGAAATAATCACCTGTGCCGTTTGTTTTGGAGAGGAAGAGACCTCTGTGGATAATTCGGCTCATAGTTAACACCTCCTACACAATGAACACTGAAGAAATTCTAGCTGGGAAGAGTTTCAGCTGGTTGCAGTCTGCAGTCCTCACCACTAGATGCCACTAAATGCCCCTAAATCTCCCACGCTGTTCCTTTAACTTTAAGTGACCTTACTTTCTAAATACAAGCCCTGCAAAGACATACAGTAACGCGGACACAAATGCATGTCTACACATTTTAATTGTGTGTGTGTTTCACAGCAAAGCCTGGTCAGTAAAGTTTCTCGCAGGCAGAGAGTGGACATGAACCTTCTGTTCCTCAACATTAAAGTACGACGAGCACAGCTCCTCAGCGACTCACTGGATGAGGTAAGGACACACACACACACACACTCTTGTCACACCTGTTAAAGATGTTTTTAAACTACTACTACTACTACCAAACTAGCTGGAGAGGAAGAGTTGTGTTTCCTCTGCAGAGATTTTATTATTTTATGTATGAGGACACCTGGGAGGCGAACATAAGTGCATGTGCACAGGTGTTATTCCATCGTTCCAATATTCCAGTGAAATGTTTCCACGGTTGTTTTATACTTCTACAGCATAAGCATATGTTTTTCTATTTCATTTCAAACTCATCTCCCAAAACAAGCAGTTAACATGTTTGGCCCTCAGGGTCACGTGGCTTTTAAGGGCTCTGTGACTGTAAGGGCCTTGGTGACCACACATAGGTTTGCATGTATCTTTTGGTCCAGTGCCAGAATAATTAATGACTAAACAAAATACCATCACTTGCAGTTTAATTGGAGCATTTCTGTATATATTTGCCTGCAAGTAGTGTACTGCACAAAGGAAAGATAATGAAGAAAGAAGGAATTCATCTCACTAACTGGAAATCTTTAGGGCCTTATGAGGTTTTGATGACAAACAAAAATATATTTTTTGCAGTGTGTTTTATAATGAGAGAAAAACAGGCAAATTTGTGGTGTGGGAATGCGGAGGGAGCGGTGAAGATACAGAACCAGTTGTGAGGATGAGCCTTTAATGTTCTACATTCATGTGTCGACCTCAAATGCTCAGTGTAACCTAAACCGAACTGTAAATCTCATGTGAACCCGAAAATGTAACTGATGTTAAATGTTAGTTTCTTCAGGAAGTGAGATTCAGCCCAAGTGTCCACACAGTTCTGTCTTTGTGAAGTTGTTCGGTCTGCAGAAGTTTAGGAATACTGTATGTTTTTAAGTCTAAATGAAACTCATCTGTTTGTCCGTCTCCCTCCACAGTTGACGAGGAAGCGGTGTGACCTGAAGAAGAAACTGCGGGTGACGTTTGTCGGGGAGGCGGGGCTGGACATGGGCGGCCTGACGAAGGAGTGGTTCCTGCTGCTGGTGCGACAGATCTTCCACACAGACTACGGTGAGACACACTGCCAGTTCAAAGAAATTAAAGTCTGGGATGTCGGTAAGTGTGGGCCATAAGTATGTGTACAGTGCGGCACACATGGCGACATGATTGCACACTGAAACATGTCCGTAGTATATATAGTTTATGACTCAACCCAGTGTGAATAAAGCAAATGGAAAAGCTGAGGTCTATCAACAGGGAACAAAAGATAATGCTGAGAATCTGGAGGGGAATCCAGTTTGATGCAAAGTCAATGGAAAGTGAAGCCATACTTTATTGAAAAGAAGCGGAAAGAAAATTTTATTGGATAAAAACGGAAAGTAAATTTTTATTAGATGGAGGTCTCAGCGGACGAGCTCAGTGAGTTTTCAGGTCGGTGGAGCTGCAGCAGCAATAACTGTCAGATGGCTGAGAGAGGCAGTCACTGTTGGTTTTGGAAAATCAGCAACAAACTGGAGCAGCGTGTGTTATGATTATCCTCTTCTCTTCGTCTGTTTCTCTTTTCAGTTTACTCTCCTGTCTTTACCGACTGCCTGACTCTAATTATCTCCATATCTCTGTGTCGCTTTGTTTGTGCGTCTTTGTCTCTTTCACTTCCTCACTTCTTCTTTCATCCTGTAAAAAAAAGTCTTTTATCTTTGATCCTCTCTAATCCTGCCATTTTAAAGGAACAGTCCACCAAAAATATATTTTTCGAGTATCAAATTTGTCTCCTATAATGTTGGAAAGTGGCTCTGAAACAAATGTCAGAAAAAGCATCAAAACTTTTATGGAATATTCTCAAATTTCTCCGAAGCACAATCCACTTTTTCTTCATCAATGCATATGTTCAGCATGTTCCAAACAACTGTTATTTATAGTAAATCATGTAATGTATTACTTTATGTCGCAGTATCACCTCCTCCAAAGATCTGCCTGACGTAGTGTAAGATTGTTCAATGGTGTAAAATTGGATCATCATCATCATCATCATCTTCATGCTGCAGCAGCTGGTTGAGTTCCTTTGGAAGTTTTGATACCTTCTTTGCTTCACTCTGGACCACCACTTAAATCCATTTCATCCTGGTTGCACAGCCACACTTACACCTAAACATTATCTTTTAAAATGACAATGCTGGTATTATTCTGAAGACCAAAACCAACCTCTGTGAGGAAATAATGAGGAAATAAAATGTTTCTTTCATGTCAGCTAGAGCAACACATACAGTAGAGGTTCTTGCTTTCCGAAACTGTTACAAAAAACTGTTCTATAAATCAGTTTATGATGTGACAGCACTCTGTTTAAAGGTCCAGAATATAGGAAATGGCCCCGAGCGCACCGAATGCAAAACGTGAGGCGCACCACACTGACTTTTTTTTTAAAAAATTGAATGCTACTAGTAAAAAAAAAACACCCAAAAAAATGCTTGATGCACCTTTTTATTGTTGCCAGGCAACCACCCCATCATGTCCTTACACTAACCTTCCCATGTATTCAATCTACCCTTTATTTATTTATTTATTTTTTTAAATTCGTATCTAGTTCCTAAAATGTTGAGGCAGACGGTACTTGCTGTAGCTCTGGTTGAGGGTGCGAGGCTGTCAGCAGAGAAATGGATAAAAAAGAGGGTGGATCATGGGGAGTACCACCAGTTGGTCCAGGAGTTTCTCCTCCATGATGACTATTTCCAGGCATATTTTAGGATGACTCAGGGGCAGTTTGACAACCTGCTATCTATCATCAGACCGTATAGCTCTGGGTATCCACCAGCCGCTACCACCAGTTTCTCCTCCATTGTTTACCAGCTGTAAACTTGTTGCTGTGACCACCACAGAAGGCCCGCCTCTCAAATCATCCAATTGGACAATGGGAAAAAAAAAAATGACGTCAGAGTTGACGTTTTTTCAGCTCAGGGAGTTCAGAACACTCCGGCAAAAACGCCAGGTGCCTAGAGCTCAGAAACACCAGGCAGGTCACAACGTAAAAACCCCAAGCAAAAAGCTTCATTCTCATTTAAAACTATTACAAAAAGTTGCCTCCAGCTGCTAAAACACTTTCCGTGTGATCTTGGCCTATATCTTCATACAGAGTGGGTTCTCTTCTACAGAGGCCACCATGTTGGTGTACAGTAGCCTATGACGGACATTTTTGCGTCGGCCGCTGTCCTTGTCCCACAGATTTGTTTCAGTTGGTGACAGTCTGCAATATACTGCTAGATGACACTAAATCCTACCCACAAGACCTTCAAAGGTGCTGAATGTAACTGTGGACAAAAAGATTGTTGAGTCTCATTCCCAGGTCATCAAATACTGACACTTTGGGTTGGTTATCAGACTGAACCATAAACCCAAAGAACTGGTATCTGACAACATTGGAATGAGACTGTGTTGCTCTATGAATAAGAATCAACAATCCACTATTGTTCTTTGGAGTTACATACAGCCCTTTGAAGGTCTGGTTTAAATTTAGTCAAAGATTATGGTTTGGGTTACAGAAATTTCTTGGATGAGGTTAGGAAAGTTTCATTGTCATGGTCTCAATAATGATAATAATACGATAATGAATATGACGTCAAGGTTAGGGAATGATCCCATATACTGTCCACTGGAGATGTAAAAAAAACAGTGTGGTCTCCCACTTAAACATGTCTATTTGGGGGACTTGAAACTGATGGTGTTGTTCTCGACAGTCTTGTTTAGCAACAATCAGAGGCACCAGCTAATGTCCATACAAGCAGTGGAGTCACACTGCACAGGCGGTGAGGATTCGGTGGTTAACAGACATTATTTCAATCCAGAATCCAAAGTGAACTTAAATGAAATACTAGTCAAACATTTCTGAAACTGAACTTTCTCCTTTCTTTTCATTCAACAAGTGTTTCCATCACTGTTGCTCCAATATTTCCTTTAACCACAAGACGCAGTCTCACGTCACGTCAGGACAGAAACCTTTGTACAATATTGATCTAGAATTTCCTCCAAGATTCACTGTTTGAATTCAGTACATTCAGTTCAGTACATTGGAATCTGCATAAAAAATACACGTCTGTCTGCATCTGCCTCTTCTCCTCTCCCTCTCTCTCTTACCTTCTATCTGTATGTCTCTCTCTCTCTCTCTCTCTCCTCTGGTCGAGTTGTTCTTTCCATCGTCTTTCCATCTTTCCGCGGTCGTCTGTGTTTTTGGTGCCAGGGGACGTCGGCCCAAAGCAACACACTCAATGAAAGCTGTGTTCCCCTCATTAGCAGCACAGGGAAAGCCCCGACTCTGCCTCACACACATACACACACAGAAGCCCACACTCAGCTGCACATAGGCAGGTGTACACACACACACACACACACACACACACACACACACACAGGCTCTTTTATGCGTGAAGCGGTGTCAGTTTCTGGTGTTCAGAGATGTGAGTGGTCCAGATGTGTGTCTCGGCTCAGAACAGACTGCTGCTGTTTCTCTCAGTCGGAGCTGGAAAAGCTTCAGCGCTTCACAATCTTGTGGAGTTTATTCTGTTTAACTACCTGCTCATCGTCCTGTTTATCGCTCTGACAGTCAGTGTTGAGAAGTGACGTACTGCACAGCAGTGAAAAATAATAAACAACTCAGACCACGCAGACACCCTGACTGCGAAGGACAATAATAATTCAGAGGAAGATTCAGATTCTGTACACAATATTTATAAAAAATAAATAAAATCTAACACAAATTGCAGATTTTAGCAATTCCCAAATACAAAACAAATGTACCCGGTACCCTGACTACTGTTAGGTACTGGGATGAAATCCTCAGAGCGATTGTCAGACCTTACACTGGTGCATTGGGCCCTGGGTTCCCCCTGGTGCAGCAAGCCCTGGGTTCCTCCTGTTGCGGTGGGCTCTGGGTTCCTCCTGGTGCAGCAAGCCCTGGGTTCCTCCTGTTGCGGTGGGCTCTGGGTTCCTCCTAGTGCAGCAGGCTCTGGGTTCCTCCTGGTGCAGTGGGCCCTGGGTTCCTCCTGTTGCGGTGGGCTCTGGGTTCCTCCTGGTGCAGCAAGCCCTGGGTTCCTCCTGTTGCGGTGGGCCCTGGGTTCCTCCTGGTGCAGTGGGCCCTGGGTGCCTCCTGGTGCAGTGGGTCCTGGGTGCCTCCTGGTGCAGTGGGTCCTGGGTTCCCCCTGGTGCAGCGGGCCCTGGGTTCCTCCTGATGCAGGACAATGCCCGGCCTCATGTGGCCAGAGTGTGTAGGCAGTTCCTGGATGATGAAGGCATTGATGCCATTGACTGGCCCTCTGACCTAAATCCAGTGAGCACCTATGGGACGTTATGTAGTGGTGCATCTGACACAACCATCTGATGCACTGATCCAGGTCTGACAGGAGATCCCCCAGGACACCATCCGTCTGTGGATCAGTTGGATCAGCCTGTGTTCTCAGTTTTGTACTTTGACTTTCGGTGTGATTTTGAATCCAGCCCTCAGTGGGTTGATGATTTTGGTTTCCATTGACCGTTGTTACAGCATATTGTTCTCAACAAATTTTACAATGTGCATCAGTGAAGATTTACAACTTGAATAATGTGTTTGTCAAAAACCGATGTGTGTTGTAAGTGTTCCCTTAATTTGTTTTGAGCAGTGTATTCATCCCTCTTTCTTGCTTCCTTCCTTGTTACATCTTCTGTCTTTCCATCTTTTCACCCATCTTTTCTTTCGTCCTTACTTTCAAGTTTTCCTTTCATCCTTGTCTCCTTCCTTCCTCCCCTCCCTCCCTTGTCAATCCATCTATCTCTTATTCATCCAGGCTTTATTGGTTTATAAACCACCAGAATTGTGCTCAACCTAAATCTGTTTTTCAGGAATGTTCACCTACATGAAGGACTCGCGCTGCCATTGGTTCAGCAGCTGGAAGTGTGACAACTATTCGGAGTTCCAGTTGGTCGGGACTGTATCCTTTATCAAAGACGTTAGAGTATGGACACTTCCTGTAGTGTGTGTGTGTTGCATGTTATGCATGTTTGAAGGGGACCATGGCTGTTATATTCTCAATTAATTAAGGCGGAGGGTGTGTTTTTACCCAACAATGTATTTTTAGGTTCATCTATTATTCACCAGCAGGAGTAGCTTGTTTAGACCACATTAGCATTTTAATGATCTTCCATTAGAGTTATTATATTCATAGTTCTCCAGTGGTTTCACAGCTTCAGGTTGCAGGGGTTGTTCAGTCTTTAACGTGTAGGTAATGTGCACTCGGGTACAAATACACACACTCACACACACACTCTCTTCTCTTTTATTTCCCCTCCCTCCCCCTCTCACATACTCTAACACTCCTCTATTTTAAACCACAGAGGAGAAAGAGATACTATAATGTGTGTTTTTAGGCTGTAAACCCGCACGCCGAACACATATATCTCAAATAAATAAGTCTCTTTTCAGCACAGAGTATAAAATAAAACAGACGAGGTTTCTCACTGACACATTTCTCCGAAACAAGACAGCCTGAGTGATTTCACACCCACATACTTACATAACAAATACTCCAATAAAATTTAAACACTCAACCGAGTATTGTAAAAGGCATTCCTGGTAACATTTTCTTAGCTAAAGAACACTGCAGGATTTAAATGCTGCGGGCAGTGCTGTAGTCTTTAAGGTGCATGTAGATTGAATGTGAAGGGAATTTTCTATGGAGTGTTTTTGTAGTCATGGTTGGAACAACTGATGCAGTGACTGTAAAGATGTTTGGTCAAGCTAGTTGACACCACTAAGTCCTCATTTCTAACACAAAATACTGAATGTGCACTCACTCTTAAAGCATTTGCACCTTATACCTGTTGGTTTCTGCACAGGCAGTGTATGGGTGGAGGATTTCAAAGCTGAAATCAAAGCTTTTATTCAGCGACCTTGTGTCCTACAAATTATGTCTCTGTGCTACTAATTTACTGCCAATTGCATTCTGTTTGGGACTGTAATTGCTGCCTGAGTGATCTTCAAAGGTGACTTTTTTTTCCCAGTGAGGTAGGGTTTAGTTTTTGTACCACACAGAAGTCATAAGAAGGTGGCTGGTGTGGGTGGTGGAGGTACAAAGAGCAGGACGTAGACACCAGATAGAAGGATTCACGTCCTGAGCCCTGCATGTGGTCAGATGTAGGCGACAGAAGCACTTTGGTGAAGGTTAGGGAAGGATCGTGACCTCGGGGAAATATTAGTTAAGTCATTTGACTTTTTAGCATGAGACCAAATGTATTAATGTTGTTGTTTTCTAAGAGCAGATAATATGTGAGAACATTTCACTGGTGCGTTCAACAACACCTGATGACATGCAGGATATGTTAATTAACAATGTTTCCACATTAAGTTAATAAGAAACATGGTCAAATGGCATTTTGTTTCTTTCAAAACATGTTTGCTGTTTCATATTAAAGGGATAGTGCACCCAAAAAAGAAAATTCAGCCATTATCTACTCACCCATATGCTCAGGTGAAGTTTTAGATTCCTCACAACACTTGCGGAGATCCGAGGAGAGAGGGGGTAGCAACACAACTCCACCTAATGGAGGCTTATGGCGCCCCAGATTCAAACGTCCAAAAACACATAATTGAAACCACAAAATATCTCCATATTGCTCGTCCGTAGTGATCTAAGTGTCCTGAAGCCCCGACATAAAAAGTTGTTTGGAATGGCTGAATTTTCATTTTTGGGTGCACTATCCCTTTAACCCTTTAAAAACAGACCTTCCGTAGGCAGCCATGGGAGATCAGTGTTTGCATGATCTTTTATGTATTGATTTCAAACAAAAACCCTAACAGCTAGAACATTCATTCATTTTGCAGCAGAAAGATAAGGCTTAACAACAACAACAACAACAACAACAAACTTTATTTATAAAGCGCTTTTCAAAACAAAGTTACAAAGTGCTTTACATGGTTGATGGCAATTTTAGAAAATACTAAGAACCAAAAAAAAAAAAAATGAAATAAAGATACCATGTCATCACTGAAGCAGATAAGCAAAGTTGGCAATGTATTGCACTGTTGAAAATCAAATCAAACAATTAGAGTAATACAAAATAGAATAAAATAAAAATAATTCACTGTCATCATGTCTTTACCTTACATTACGTTACTTATCCTTATGCTTTGCTCTGTGCAAATACAAAATTTACCCAGGAGGCCACGGGAGATCATTGTTTGTATGATCCTGTGACCATTCGTTCTTTCTGCAGCAGAAAGCTAAGGAGGAACAAGGAGTGCCTTTTCACTCTGCTCATAAAAATGAGTATATCTCAAAAATGAAATAATGTACAAAGTTCACTTAACTAATAGAGAACCAAGAAATAGTGTCTTTATATTTCTACATTTAAAAATCCTTTGAATTGCTCTGTTTTGTGTTTTAATTTTGTGCATAGCCAAAGAAAAAGGAAGTTCCCACACACTGTCCTGTTACTTGCAATAAGCTTTGTTAGATAAACAGCTGACAGAGCGATCAGTCCCACAGTCAGTGTGTGTTTAGCCTAATAGAAGGCACCTCCCATGGCAAATATAATCATCATCATCATCAGCATAATTGCATAAATATATACAGTACAGGCCAAAAGTTTGGACACACCTTCTCATTCAATGCGTTTTCTTTATTTTCATGACTATTTACATTGTAGATTCTCACTGAAGGCATCAAAACTATGAATGAACACATGTGGAGTTATGTACTTAACAAAAAAAGGTGAAATAACTGAAAACATGTTTTATATTCTAGTTTCTTCAAAATAGCCACCCTTTGCTCTGATTACTGCTTTGCACACTCTTGGCATTCTCTCCATGAGCTTCAAGAGGTAGTCACCTGAAATGGTTTTCCAACAGTCTTGAAGGAGTTCCCAGAGGTGTTTAGCACTTGTTGGCCCCTTTGCCTTCACTCTGCGGGCCAGCTCACCCCAAACCATCTCGACTGGGTTCAGGTCCGGTGACTGTGGAGGCCAGGTCATCTGCCGCAGCACTCCATCACTCTCCTTCTTGGTCAAATAGCCCTTACACAGCCTGGAGGTGTGTTTGGGGTCATTGTCCTGTTGAAAAATAAATGATCGTCCAACTAAACGCAAACCGGATGGGATGGCATGTCGCTGCAGGATGCTGTGGTAGCCATGCTAGTTCAGTGTGCCTTCAATTTTGAATAAATCCCCAACAGTGTCACCAGCAAAACACCCCCACACCATCACACCTCCTCCTCCATGCTTCACAGTGGGAACCAGGCATGTGGAATCCATCCGTTCACCTTTTCTGCGTCTCACAAAGACACGGCGGTTGGAACCAAAGATCTCAAATTTGGACTCATCAGACCAAAGCACAGATTTCCACTGGTCTAATGTCCATTCCTTGTGTTTCTTGGCCCAAACAAATCTCTTCTGCTTGTTGCCTCTCCTTAGCAGTGGTTTCCTAGCAGCTATTTGACCATGAAGGCTTGATTGGCGCAGTCTCCTCTTAACAGTTGTTCTAGAGATGGGTCTGCTGCTAGAACTCTGTGTGGCATTCATCTGGTCTCTGATCTGAGCTGCTGTTAACTTGCCATTTCTGAGGCTGGTGACTCGGATGAACTTATCCTCAGAAGCAGAGGTGACTCTTGGTCTTCCTTTCCTGGGTCGGTCCTCATGTGTGCCAGTTTCGTTGTAGCGCTTGATGGTTTTTGCGACTCCACTTGGGGACACATTTAAAGTTTTTGCAATTTCCCGGACTGACTGACCTTCATTTCTTAAAGTAATGATGGCCACTCGTTTTTCTTTAGTTAGCTGATTGGTTCTTGCCATAATATGAATTTTAACAGTTGTCCAATAGGGCTGTCGGCTGTGTATTAACCTGACTTCTGCACAACACAACTGATGGTCCCAACCCCATTGATAAAGCAAGAAATTCCACTAATTAACCCTGATAAGGCACACCTGTGAAGTGGAAACCATTTCAGGTGACTACCTCTTGAAGCTCATGGAGAGAATGCCAAGAGTGTGCAAAGCAGTAATCAGAGCAAAGGGTGGCTATTTTGAAGAAACTAGAATATAAAACATGTTTTCAGTTATTTCACCTTTTTTTGTTAAGTACATAACTCCACATGTGTTCATTCATAGTTTTGATGCCTTCGGTGAGAATCTACAATGTAAATAGTCATGAAAATAAAGAAAACGCATTGAATGTGATTACTGTTTTTGTATGTATTGTTTTTAACATTATATGATTCAGTGTATATATTTATACAGTTATTGCTGACAATGATGATTATAGTTGAAGGTGGGAGGTGCCTTTTATTAGCTTAAATGCACACAGACTGAGGGACTGATTGCTCTCAGATCATGGCCTCTGATTAGCCTCATCTTGGTCGGTGTTATCTATATAGTTTTCTTTGTTTTTTTTCTCCTCACCTGATGAAGGTCGAAATTTTATCTAAAAAAGTTTATTGCAAGTAACAGGACAGTGTGTGTGAAATCCCTTCACCCTCTTCACCCATGGACACTTTTCTGCTAGGTGTGCACGAGCTTCCATATTTTAGTATTTTTATTTCGTAAAATCTGATGAAAAAACATGGCTCATTTTCAACACAGTTATCAGTCATTGTAATTTATTGACTTACATAACCTTTTAGCTTAGGTTCCATAGATCTTAGAGATATGAAGCATTTGATCGCACTCCAAGAAATGACATCACAATAAGCAAAACCAGTGCAGACACTAGAGGACCATTTATATCCCAGAGTTCAAAGGGTTAAGGGAATGCATATGTAATTTCTTGGAAACAGAGTTGTGTCCAGCAGCTCTCTGACCAAAGAGTACATATTATACTTCAGACAGCTGCACATTTTTTCCTCCACTTGCAGCCTGTTTGAGCAGGAAATGAGCCTATTTTGCCCAGCACTTATAATAACTACGCCATGTGTACCTACATTCATCGGAAAGCTGCAGGACAGAGTATTAAGAAATGGTTGTCAGGTGGACACAAATCGAACATGTTGGCACTCCAAACTTTGCACTCTTAATTTGAAGCATTGTGAGCTTATGTGAATACGTCTTTTTCCTGTTTAGCAACCACATTCAGCAAACCTGCTTTTTCTTGCTTCCATCCACTGACTTTACGCTTTAGCACCACCTCTGAAATTCTCTTTGCATCCAGTCTAAACACGCACGATCTTGTTTAAGGTTTGGTCAAAGCAGCGAGATCTTACGTTTCCTGTCCTGACACGACTTTCTATTGGTTCTGAGCCACTGGTCAGCAGCTGTTATTGATATTGCTGATGTTATTGATTTGTTTATATTATAGCACAGATGAGCTGGACACAGTGTTCTCCAGTAGCTTTGCATCGTTAGTGTGAAACAGTCATACATGACTTTTGCCTCTGTAGTTTCAGATACCGCAGGATAGCTCTGCTGCTGCTCCTGCTATTTGTAAAATGTACTTTCAGGACAACGTGTATGCGTGTCTGTGTGTGTGTGTCTGTGAGTGTGTGTATATATACAATATGTGTGTATATAGAGAATGATCCAGTACTTTAGCCAGAGTTACTAGCCAGCTGGGAACTGTCAAAAGGTTATATAACCTAATAGCTGCCTGTTCTTAGCCAGGTTATTGTGTGTGTGTGTGTGTGTGTGTGTGTGTGTGTGTGTGTGTGTGTGGTTGAGGGCAGGAACATTGAGTTCCATGGGTGTTCCATGCATGTTCCACATGTGTGCTGGCGCTAAGAGCTAAATTATCAATCTCCCTCGTTCCTGTTTAGTCGTCATGGTAGCGTTGCGTCACTATGGAGATGGAGAGGGAGCAGCGGCGAGAGAAGGGGGCTCGATAGAAATTGTGTAACAGAGAGGAAGAGCGTAGCCCAACAGAGGGAGATGGAGATAAATGAAAAGCAGAAAGAAAGAGGTGCAGTTAGGGTGAGATGGAAAGATAGGGTATAAACAGATGTAAACAAGAAGGAGCAAACACTGATGAGAGAGCAGAGAGGAAGAGAGGCAAAGTGGGACATGAAGAGAGGAAGACAATAGAGAGATGAGGATAAGGCATTGCAGCTGCCTGGATTCTCTGCTCTTTGTGTAATATGTACAATATCCCTGTGCTGGGATATAATGTCAACCCATTAGCCAGAAAAATGTTGGCGTTGTACGTTTCTGCAAACCACAGATACGTTACATTTGCTCGTTATTATGTAGTGGATACATTGGAACTTTACATTTCAGCAATGCTGTGATTAGGATTAGGCACAAAAACCACTTGGCTAGGGTTAGGAAAAGAAAAGACCATGTTTTTTAGCTTAACATACCTGGTTTTGGGGCACAAATTCCACTGGAAAGCAGCAATGTTTCAGTAGAAAACAACCACTCTTTGTGGTGCTATACTGGCAGGAAATGCAGCAACAGGTTGCGAGAAAACACTCACGTCATGAGGCTAATATGCACCTGAAAACACAGTAATGACTTCCCTAAAAAACCTCTCAAACAGTCCTCAAACAGTCTCACTCCAAAGCAGTCAAAATCCGGCACTTGCAGTGACTTGCAGCGTGTGAAACCAACGAAAAAAGCCTTTAACGTCGGCATGATACACAGATGGTTGCTATAATACTTTAGCAGCACCAGGTGGCATCAGGGGGAAACTCTCTGGGACAAATGAAAGTTAAGGTGGGTGGGAGAGGTGGTGGATGGGTCCAACATCCACTAACTTTTACACGGGGGTACGGTGTCCGCGTCCTGTAAGACTCTAAAGCCAAATCCTGTTATTTTCTCCTAAACCTTACCATGTGTTTTTGTTGTTGGAGGAAAAAGAAATGTCAATACGCGTATCTAAAAAATACATTTCCTGTGAAAACAGAAGTGTATTTTGAAAACAGACAATGCATGTAACAGGCAGAACTTGACACGGTGTCCCAGAACGTCAACAACGCACCCAGAGTACCTTGCATGGCGCACCTGGACGTGGAAAGACCATGACCAAACGTGATGTATGTGACGAGGTCGCAGTGAGAATGTGTTGTGTCTGCAGCTTGGCAGGCGTCTCACCCAGGTGTTACGCTATACACCGTCCCCAAATCCCGCTAATATACTGCGTCACTTTAGTTGTGTTGATATAGGCCTATTATGAATGACACCTAAAAAAAATATGTATTTATAGTTTGCAGAAACGCACAATGCCATTATTTTGTTGTGGCGACTGGGCTGATTATTTAATCATGTTTCCTGTGTGGTACTTTGATTAAGCACAAATTCATTTGGGAATATGTTAATAATAAGTTTAAAACATTAAACAGACATAATGAAGCAGTTATAAATGAAAGCAAACTAACCACTAATTAGTCATGAATATTATACAAAGATAAAAACATTTCCCCAAACAAAATTACATTTATTAAATTAGTACAAATTGCCACACGGTGAACTTTTTGCTTCTGGGGCCCTCAGAGCACTTTGGTTAATCCAGCTTTGAACAACAAACGGGAAGAGCAGGTGATCAAACATCTGGTGGAGAGAGCAAATTGTTCAGGCTGAATAAATGAGGAGGGTTAAATAATTGCAAGCTGGGACCAGATTTGTAAAATAATGTGTACATTCAGGTCTTCAACTCTGTGTTTATACTAACGCAGAGATATCAATATGTACACTGTATTTATCACATTGATAAAGCACAGGCCTCACATGGGTCTGTCTCATACATCTCATTATTGTGAAAATGTTCACATATGCACAGACCACACTAAGAGGAATAAGATGATTTTAACCATAAACTTACTGTATTTAAGGGATTAAGACAGACTTTTAAGTAATCTTTCAGAACACTGTTTGGACATGAAATTTACTTAATTTTCAGTTCTAATATTTTGATAGACATGTAGCTGTCAGTCATGTCCTGCTAACTGCACCTGCTAATAATTTGTGAGCTGAAGATGAGGCTCCATACAGCGCTGCGTAAAGAGACCAACATGCATGCACATTAGTTTGAGTTTGTCTTACCAGCTGGGTATAGCTGAAAAAGTGCGTGACTTCAACGTGGCCTCAGAGGGCATTGGTTCCCAACCTAGAGGTCCAAACCCCCACTAGGGGTCGCCAAAGCTTCACAGGGGGTTGTGAGGCCTTCTTCATGTTAAGGGGTGTGAAAAAATAAATTCTTTAAAAAAAGATACAGTAGGCCTCGGCATTTTATTCATTTCCAACACATTCTAACTCCGACCTTGTCACATATTGACATTTGGTGATGGACTTTCCACATCCACATATGACGTTAAAGGTACCCTGGGTGCGTTGGTTATTGACCTTCTGGGACACTGTGTCAAGTTCTGCCTGTTACATGCATTGTCTTCTTTCAAAATACACTTCCGTTTTCACAGGAAATTTAACGTTTACATATAGTCTCTTTCAAAATAAATGCAAATTGACTTTTTTTTCCTTAAACAACAAACCCACATGGTTACATTTTGCCAGCACTTGCACATGGTTGGGTTTAGTGAAAAAAGAACAGGGTTTGGTTTTACACTCTTACGGGAAGTGAACACTGGCCTCCTGGGTGAAAGTCAGTGGTTGTTTGACCCAGTCACCACCCCTCCGGCCCACCCTACTTTGACTTCCGTCGCTTTAACTTTCATTGCTGTCCCGCCACGTTTCCTCCTGATGTTGCCGAGCTCTGTTAAACAATAACAGCAGCTGAATGTGTACCATGCCGATATTAAAGGATAGCTTTATTCATTCACTGACAAAGTGCCGGTTTTCGATGACTTGGAAGTGAGACGGTCATTTCGGTGAAGAAAACTAAATTAAATTGTTATTTTCTAAGTTTGGATTATTATTTAAGATATTAACTGAAAAAATAATCTCTCAGGAAAAGGACAGAGTGTAGCTATATTCACAGAGCCTACACTTTCTGCTAAAAGCCTCGTCCTGCAGTGGAAAAATAAGATACGCAGTTAAAACAACCAAAGAGCTAATAGATCAATGGCCAAATGTCAGAGTGATGAAAACACTGAAGTTATCCAAGAAGAAGCCATGTATAAATACAGAATAATACAGAGAATCTATAAAGTTACCAAAAATATGACAGAAATTCATTACTGATGGAATATTTACAGGATAATATGCACTCAAAATTCAACAAAATTGCTCATTTAACTTAAACTTCCTACAGTTATTGTTCCCACTATTTGGCTAATTGTACAGTTTATCATTTGTGGTGTACTGTCATTGTTATATATTGAATATCATATGAAATATCTACAAAATATGTCACTTAGTTAGTTCACACAATCATAAAAGGGAAATGAAAATGTGTTAAATAAGAGTCTGAAGGTTGATTGTTTTTTATTTCCTGAGGTTTTCGTTGCAGTTTTTGTAACCTTGATGTTGCAATTTTGTGGCACGGCTGGATGTTGTACCAGTGAAGCAACACGAGGTTTAAGAAACAGTCTGGCGAATAGAAGGAAGTGGGCAGAAAAACAGACGGAGACGTAATGTGAAACAGAGCGGGCATGAATAGAGAGATAAAGAGAAAGAGAGAGCTTTATTCATGCTGTCCCATAAAGTGAAGATATATGAATGAGGGCCTCTAAATGCTTTTCTGTTCCCCTCTCTTTGATATCCGTGTGTGTGTGTGTGTGTGTGTTTGACTTCATAATGACCTTAATGGCTGTGGTAATAGTACAGTTTATGTTTATTTTCATGCCAGCGTCTGTGTGTGTGTGTGTGTGTGTGTGTGTAGAATATTTGTTTATTTGGGTATGTGTGTGTGTGTGTGTGTGTCACCTACCTGTAATCAGTAGTGTTCAGTTCACAGACACACACCCTCAACCTACACACGCAATTACACCACATATGGTCACCACATGTAGCAGCTGTGAACACTGTGTGTGTGTCCGTGTGTGTAGGTGTGTGTGTGTGTGTGTGTGTGTGTGTGTAGGCCACCACCCTTTGGACATAAAAAAAATAACTGCAGGTGGATGGGACATTAAGTACATGAACTCACCATCACACACACACACACACACTGAAGTAACACAATGAAGTCATTTAGCCTACATTAAACTCTTTTTGCTCTAAAGAAAAAAAAAGACTGGTTGGTCTTTTTCAGTTTTCACACACACACACACACACACACAGTCCGTGAAATGAACCATGAGGTCAGATTTTACACTGCGAGTTTCAGACAGACTGAACCCCAGCAGAAGAGACGTTTTCTCTCTGTCTGTTATTGATGTCATGAATTTCAGTTGTTCATCTGTGTTGGATTTTCAGCTCCATGTTTTTATAGAGAACCTGTGTTAGCTTCTGTTCCTCCAGCTTTCAGTCTCAGTGCGTTCTCACCAACAGCTTCTTCCATCAGGTTTTTGAACATCTGAATCAGGTTTCTGTGTTAACATTAGTGAAGGGCTCTCTCTGCCAAATCCAGAGCGTTGAGTTGTCTGGACACGGTTCTCAATATGAAGGTGGCTGAGCCGGTAGCTAGCAGCTAACAGTGCTAACTCCGTATATAGCAGTAACCAACGGCAACAATGACAACAGAGCTACTGGTGTTGACCGGAAGGTTGGCACTTTGCTTTTGCAGCAATGCTGTCTTGAGATCAGCTGTAACAGCTGTATGAGTGCAGTGCAAAGTGACAGTGATGAGCTAACCAGTGGGATACTCACGTGCACTAACATAGTGGTTCCCAACTGGTCCAGCTACGGCGTCCAGATTTCTTCTTAGTCATTATTTCAAGGTCCACACGGTTTGATATATTCAGTGCCATACTTGTGTTTGGCCATGTTGCTGAGCTAGTTTGCTGTCTCTGTCAAGTAGCTGTCCGTCACTCACTCTGAGTGACGGACAGCTACTCACTCCCACTCACTCTCACTCCGCTCTGAAGCGGAAATGGCACTTCAAAATAAAAGCTCTGTGCTGGAAATTGTGGAGTCTGTTTCTGACAGTGTGGTCAGAAACATGCACACCAGTAGCCTGCTGGAGGTCATTTTGTAGGGCTCTGGCAGTGCTCCTCCTGTTCCTCCTCACACAGAGGAGCAGATACTGGTCCTGCTGCTGGGTTAATGCCCTTCTACGGCCCTGTCCAGCTCTCCTCGTGTAACGGCCGGTCTCCTGGTATCTCCTCCATGCTCTTGAGACTGTGCTGGGAGACACAGCAAACTGGACTACCTGTGCAACCTGATTGGGCTGCAGGTAGCACCTCATGCTACCAGTAGTGACAAGGACACTAGCGGAACACAAACTAGAGAAGAATCAGTCAGGAGAGAGCAACTGTCTGTGGACACCACATGTAAAACCATTCTCTTTTTGGGGGTTGTCTTGCTTTTGTCTCTCCATTGCACCTGTTGTCACTTTCATTTGCACCAAAGCAGATGAATTCACAGTCACTTGTGCTTCCTAAATGGACACATTGATATCCCTGAAGTTTAACTGACTTGGTGTTACACTGTGACCATTAAGTGTTCCCTTCATTTTTTTGAGCAGTGTATGTACACACAGCCAGAACGGCTTACCACAACAAACCACAGAGAAGCTCATATTACAACACACAGAGGTAGCGTGACTTCAGTTTCTGCTCAGGGTGCAATACAAAACTAATAGTGGTTTGTTGCTATATTAGTGCTCTGAATGTTACACACATAACCTTTAATATTCCATATTATAATAAAATGGGATGATAATCTAAGGTAAACGAGTCTACTGCTGTACTGGGCAGTAATATGTGACCTTTTTTTAAATTATTATTATTTTATTTTAATGATTTATTTTAATGATTAAAGATTATTTTGGTATTTTGGGATATTTTGGTTCATTGCTATTTGTAGGAGAACATACAAACAGTTCATGAGAACAGCCGGATCGAGATGAGACTGAGTTGGACTGCTTCTATGTGACATCATGAAACAGACTTGTAGTAAAAACCTGAGCTCATGAAATGTAGGTTAGTTTATGAGGCTGCTGGAGGCCACGACAGACTCCCGATGTTTTTTTTGTTTACTATAATTTAACATCTGAAAAGTCAGATGGTAATGATTTTGTGATGTTTACCTGCAGACGCTCACTGTATGTTTATACTGATGTGTCGACACAGATACTTAACGGTAGAGTAAATGCAAACAGAGTAAAGAACATGACGCATCATTGCCCTGGTAATAAATATATTTACATCTACTGTGTGTATCGGCGTGTGTTTGCTCTGTCAATAGTTACTTCCTCCTTAACCTGCTGTGTTCTCAGCTGATGGGCTTAGCAGTTTACAACAGCATCGCTCTGGACATCCACTTCCCCCTCTACTGTTACAGGTAGGTGTGTGTGCGTTGGACTGATGGAGTAGAACAAGCATCAGCTCAGGTTTTTCAGACATCCACTTAGATGACAAATGTTGCTGTTAACCATGTAGAAATCTTTCCTTTATGCTTTCTGATCCAACCCCAAGAGGAATGTTTTGGGAGAGTGTAGTGTAACTAGTTATTTAGTTTGTTTGTTTATTTGTACCCTGAATGTGTGTCCACTTTTACAGGAAGCTCCTCACTCCACCTACTGTACCATGTGACCAAAATGCACTTATCGGCATGGCAAACGCCACCCTGGACGACCTGCAGCAGATCATGCCGGTATGTGTCTGTAGCTTAATACTGGGTTAGGGTTAGGGTTAATACTGAATGTTACTGGTTTGAATCTTAGACTGTGTGTTAAAATGACAGTATAATGAGATACAACCATAAAGTAAGACTAAGGGGGCGGCCTCTAGCTCACTTGGTAGAGTGTGTGCTCCGTATTGGCTAAGTCCTCTGCAGCGGCCGCAGTTCAGCTCCAGCCTGCAGCCCTTTGTTGCATGTCAGCACCCCTCTCTCTCCTACATTTCCCATCTATCTGAGCTGTCCTGTCAATAAAGGCATTGCAAGCATTTAACAGCAGCCCTGCACCACAGCTAAATGATGACTTTTTTTCCAACACAAATCAACAGTGGAAATAGAAAAGCCATTGCAAAGTACTTGAATTAAGCGTGTGTGTTGTAAAAATCATACAACAGCATATACGAGGACAAATTGAGGACAAATAACTTTGTTTACCATTCACAATGTGCACAGCCATCTTCGTCGTGACATCATTTCTACCGATTCAGTCTACCTGGACCTTGCCCAAGTTTGATGATGAGACCTCCGGGTAGAACAGGTGTTCTTTTGTACCTTTCCAGACCGGAAACCGTATCAATCCTGGTTCCGGCTACCAATAGAATGCAGCTATAGAGTGCCGAAGTCACGCCCCTTCTGGTAGAGCTCATGGGACTCTTTGGGGAAAGCTACTGATACATTAGCAACCTGGAAAACAAAAGGACTATCCTCCTCCTGTTTTGGTGAGATGAATCTCCTCCGTTACTGCCGTAGATCAAGCTTTTATTCTACCAGGTGATCATACCTGATAGCAGACAGAATTGCACAGTGAAAGTGAGGCGTTTAGGTAACCAGTCTAGACACAGATGGTGTCATTATTCTACACCCATTACATTATGCAATCAATATTTACTTCATAATTTAGTGAAAGCATAAAAAATCCTCTTCCTCTTTAAACGACTTTGCAACAAAACCGCAGCAGCGTTTATGTTTTCTTTGTTGATGCATATTATTTAGGCGGTAGAAACCCCTAAAACCTGAAAAGGAAAACCAAAGATCACCCACAGAATATTAACCTGCACATACACCCTCACTCTGGCTCTAAGAAAATGACATACTCAGTCTGAGTTGTGTTAAAGATCAAGGCCTTAAACTAAAAAGCTCATTTTTTTAATCCACCTCTGGCAAGCTTACACTTGCACTTTGCTGTTTTGTCACTAGATGGTGCTAGTGTTAAACATTTCATCTCTCTTTGCTCACCCTCACCCTGCTAATCCCTCTAAGCAGCGTCTTTGTAGAGTCTAAATTTAACCTCATGTGTTGCCGTCAGAGTGAAGATGAGCTCCCACCAGAGAATAGATTCAGCTGCGTGAACTTTAAGTCCCACCCTGACATTTAGTTTGTCTTCTGCTCCAACGTTCACCATGCTCTATACAAATGTAACATATAATGTTTTTAATATTTCTATAACCACATTTTGTACAACAGTGTACTCGCCTCCAGCCATGCACACTCACTGTCTGAATAATAGTTGAGAGTATTTGTTTAGGTAACATATAACACGCTGATGATGTAACAAAGAGTTAGAAAGTTTTGTTTCACTTGTTGAGTGTTCCCAGATGTGAAGCGTATTCAACCTCTACGACTCACTTCCTTGTGTTTCTCCTCTCTCTCTGTCTCTCTCACACACACCCCTGTAAAAATTTCAGTCCTGACCATACACACACACACACACACACACACACACACACTTGTAATTACACTCAGGCGTGCCAATGTATGCATCACAGTACACATTGTACTCACATTGGGTTTTTTTGCATTGTGATCTGACGGTAGAACAAAACATGCAGCTGAACAACAAGTGTGTTTAAATTTTTGGATTATAGGAACAGGATTACATCCCTTAGTGTTGTTTTTGGATGCAGTTAGGAGATTTGCAGTTTGACGAAAACATTTGCAGAACAAAAACTCATTTTGAGAGGTTTTTTTTTAAAAAAAAAAAAAAACAAAAAACATTTTTATTTGAATCTAGGGCAAAGTTTGAGTACATTTGAGTAATTGAATTTTCTGACCATGTTATAGATGCAGCTGTTAAGTAAGACTGAGATTCTTTTTTTCTGAGCAAGGCATTAACCTATACACACCTGCTGCAGGGGGGCGACACTTGTAGTCTGCAGCTTAGTGAAAATACTGTGCTCACTCTTTGTCCTCACTTTGCAACAGAGACACACTGTGTGACCGATGAAATGATTCACCAGTATTGTGCAGCAAAGATCCTCAACTTTCTCTTGACATTCGCTCAATGTTACCCGATCCTCAAGGTGTGTCACATCCAAAACCTTCCTCGCAGTGAAGGTCGACACTCTGGATCTCACCAGGAAACGTGCATATAGACACACACAGTGGGAAGCTAAAACGAGCCCCGTGGTTGCGTAACAACAGGATATTAGATATGAGCTCTGCAGCCGGTGTCAACTTCGTAACAGTGGTGACCACGGGCAAGAAAAATATTCAAAGTTGTTCAATAAATAAATGAAGCTGTACAAACGAGTGCAGCTTTGTTGGCTTGCTGACATGTTCATATCATTTGAAACAGTGATTTAACCAGTGATTTGTCGCCAGACCTCAGGCCAGACTGCAGCATTTGAGACAGCTTGTCGCTTATCTTCTTAAATTGGTATTCTGTCTGAAGAGCATGTGATTGAAGAGCCTTTTCATACCTAACATGAAGTGGAAGATGAGAATCTTTTCAGCTCTTCAATGGTCTGAAAGCTGTTTTCCTCATTAGATACCTTTCTTGTCGACTGAAAACGTGGCACGCTTTTCTCTGTTTAAGAGGAATCACTTGTCTGATTCTGATTCTCTCAGTTGATTTGGGGCTGAGACAGTGAGCTCTTTGTTCCATTACTGTCTGCTGTTGTTCCAGTAGATGTTTCCTGATCCTGAACTCTTGTGTGTGTCGGCAGGAGCTGGCTCATGGTTTGGGAGAGCTGCTGAGCTACGAGGGAAACGTAGAGGACGACTTCTACCTCACCTTCCAGGTACAGAGATGCACTTAAAACTTGGGTAGGAAGTTCATGATGCACAGGTTAGTTGAATCTAGCAACAGCAGAAGAAACTTATTTGTTACGTCTATTTTTAGTCGCTTTTAAAGCATAAAAGTAGCCTACAAAAACAGCCAAAATATGTCACTTACATTAAGAAAGCTAAGAAGGAATTGACTCTTTTTCGTTGTCATCTCGTCAAGTTTAAAGTTTGCAAATCATTACTTAGTTGCCAAGTTTTTATTTTTATTTTATTATCACTGTTGTTAATGATGTGAGAAAAACCTGAGCTCATATAAAACTCTTCAAGGGACTCTGTTAAGAGTCAAGGCACACACACACACATACACACACACACTACAGATGTCATGACTACAGTGTCTCGGCAGGACTGACGATGCTGACAGACAGCTGTGACTGCTGTCACCGCAGTGTGATTTTAATAACGTTAATTCGAGACCAGAGGGCGATCTATAAAAGACTCACTGATGTCACACTGCAGATTTATTTAACTAAATGTAGAGTTTCAGTAGGCGTGAACAGTTCCAATTATTACACATATTTAAACAAAGTAATTTAAAGCAACAAGTGGGGGTTAGTGGGGTATCAATTGAATGCCTGGGCAGATTACTAATTTTGTTGTTATAGCCATGGAGCTATGAAGCTATGGAAAGTATTAGGAGAAGGCATAAAGGGGAAAAAAACTGATGAAGTTTAACTTTCACTTTAAGTGTCAGGCACAAATGTATTTATTTATTTACTTTTTTGACATTTTGAGAAAAAAGTCAAAATATAAAGAATAAAGTCAACTCTTCCAGTCCATCAAATTCTGTCTTGCCATTAGGGTTGCAGTGATTTACCAGTTTTAAGGTAAACTGTGATATAAAAGCTGATGCACGTTTGCTTATCTACGATGTTGAAGGAAAAAAAAGCAACTGGACAGAGAATCTCCCTTGTACTGTAGTTATTTTCAAAGTGGAGACTTTTTATACAAACTTCCAATTAAAAAATTGTTTCAATTTTCAGTTATAGTAATAAAGCATTTGTTCAACCAAAATAAACCTTCCATTTTCATTCCTTTAAGGGTCGTTGTTACTGAAAATAATATTACAGTAACACCATGATACTGTGAAATTGGGATATTTTCTGAGACGGTTATTTTACCATTAAAATCTCACACCACTGCAGTCCTGCTTGCGATACAACACATCATCTCTGTATTGCACTCAGGTGTAGCCATTGATACATTTGCATTAGTCCTTTACCAGCTTTTTCTTTTTTTTAAATCCACAGTGTGTAGGAATTTCTCCCATCTAACGTTGAAATCATATATTGCGTTCAAACGGATAGCGCACTCTAGCGCCTCACTGTTTCAAATGTGTATTGCAACAATGGTAGCTGCTGTGTACCAAAAAGCTATGATAACACTGATGAAACCATGTCAGCCGATACTACAAGGAGTATTCATTCAGGCTCCTACACAGACACACGCGACGCGAGTTGACAAACCCCCTCCTCACCATGCTGGCTGTGTTTACAACGTAGGACTGTTGGGGCGGGTGTAAATCAAACAAACCAATCACGTCTTGTCTTTTGACAACTGACAAGTGGCTCAACCTCACACACCTCATCCCCCTCCTCGCATTACTGCGCCGCTAACAGCTGTTAGCGACCAGCACCACTAAGAGCGGCTAACCGCTAACAGCTAACAGCGCTTTCTTGGCGACGAGGATTCCTTCTCCCGTGATGCTGCATATGCATGATCCTGCATTATGCTCAAAGAGTGGGACTTTGTTATGTTGCAGTAGTGCCAGGGTAGTAGCAAAGCGCTCCTCTCCTTCAGCTTCTCAGTCACGCAGTGCTGGCCTGGCTCTCAACGAAAGAGCAGAAGGCGGGGCTGTATGTCCCTCGCTGACGGATGTATTCTCAAGATGGCGAAACGTTATGGAACCACCTAGACGATTTACCTGCACACTGTACAAACAAATCCGAAATTCTCCTATTACGAGAATATGTCAGATTAGTGGTAGTCTGAGTGGGCGGAAATTCGCTGCATAGATCAGCCTCTCATTGGGTGGAACGAGCCACCTGCTGAAGTCCCGCCCTACCACCTCCGGTTTTGTAGCAGTTTTCAACTGTTTTCAACACGTCCTTTACTAACTTTTGTGGTGTTTGATCTTGCGGGGATGTAGCCATTTTTCTGCCATGGTTCGCATCCTGTAGGTGATATTTTTGTGGGCGTGTTACACCAAAACCTGTTTCCCCCCGGCAATATTTTTGCAAGCGCACCATTGCTGTGGCACCGCTCAGAACGATTGTGATTGGTTGAAAGAAATACAAGCAACCGGGGCGTTTTTTTCTCCAATCTTAAAGTGAGAGTTGGCCCGGCCAAACCTTTCTTTTCTTGAGAAAGGTCTGGTGAGCAAGACTAGATTATTGGTGGAGGTACACCAATGATGACATATTTATGAATGCAGACATCGATTTTTACCAATAAACAACTGAAAATGTTACACGATGTCCTTTTAAGTTTGTGTGGTTTCTTCCCCCAAACAGACGCAATTTTTGGCACAATCTCTTTAAAGTCCCAACACTTGTTACTGCACTGTGTTTATGTGCTAAAAGACCCAGGGGTGCTGTGAAACTGTGCCTATGTGGGACAACAAAAAAGTTTGTTGTGGGTGCATCTGCACATTAGACAAACAAGAGAGGAATGACGAGGACGAGGAGCAGTGATGATAGTCAAGGACTGAAACGTAATCATTCACTTTGAGCACCTTTTTGTCCACAGATGTCTTAAATAAATAGACTATTGTTGCATTGACCTCAGCCTGTGGATCTTTTTTATGGCTCTCTAGCTCATGTCAAGTTTATTCTCCACATTTTGACTTTAATTTTGAAAGGCCAAAAAAAAATCCCCTTCCTCCTCTGATTGAAAGCTGACTAATGAAATTTTGACTTATATCTCTCACTGCAAAAAAAATTAATAGAAATAAAAAAATATAACAATAATAATAATAATAGTAATAAATAAAATTGAAAATAAATAATAAAAAAATAAATCGTTCTCCTCTCATTTGTTTTTCCTTATGTATGGACCTAATTCTCTGTTGTACTGATCAGATAGTTCCTGATTTTAAGCATAATTTTGCCAATTTTAGACTTTTACTTTTATGTAAGCAAAGTGTTGCATGGCTGCGTGTGTTTAGACAACAGCTTCAAAATCATTTAGTAGAAAAACAAGTTAATAGTTCTCATATAAATGTATCATAAAGGCATGTTTCCTTACTGCAATTGAAAACATTTAAACATTACCAGCCCTAATTATTTTCCTTTAGGGAAAATGGATGACTAAATGTGAACTAAATAGAAGCTTTGTTCATGTTTTCTTTTGACGGTAATGAATGGAGACCTTCTGATGATGGCCTACTGATTATAGCTGCTCGGTGTCTGTAAACAACTGTGTTTATTTTTAACAAGTGCAGTCTGATCTGTGCAGACCATCTTTATACTTTCACCTTAACTGAACTCAAACTTCAGTGAGCCATTATACTTACCGCGATGAGAGGAGGATAACACTACATTTCCTTAGAGAAGCACTGCAGACTGCTCCAAACATGGTGGTCTTCCGGGTTAGATATCTGTACTGATTATCAGTGTCAGACAGGAATGTTTACCTACCTTCCTGGAACTAAATACACGATTGTTATCTGTCAGTGCTGTTATTATGGCGGCATCCTCCCACACACTTAAGTATCAGTTTATCTCCTCTGCTAAGGGGGTTGTGTTTTTTTGGGTCAGTTTGTTTGTCTGTTTTTCAGCAGGTTTACTGAAAAAAACTACTGGACAGATGTTCATATAATTCAGTAGAAGGGTGCAACACAGGCCGAGGAAGAACCTATACAGTTTCAGAATGGATCCAAATCATGGGGCGGTTAACACAAATTATTTTTCACTTTCATTAAAGCTACAGTGGGCAACTTTTATAAAAAATTTAAAAGCAGGAATGAGTTCACTCTCACTTCCCTCTTCTTGAGGTCATTGTTTTTTTTTGACCACGTTTTTGGGTAAATGCCTAAAATAAGCTCTGTGGCTAACACAAGCTTAAGAGACTCTCACAAACACCCCACTTGCTATTCTGAAGCCTTTATGTCACTTTAAAAAGACAGTTGCTAACAATGGAAAAATCCCTTTGGCTTTTTGTTGAGGGAACCAGGCCGATGTTAACTTTCGATTTGGCCTGCAAATACATGTCATGCCTTCAGCACTCTGTAGTACGTGCCACAGATTATCTGTGAAAAACACAGGGGATTCTTGCCATTAGAAGCTCTACGAGGAGCCAGAGGAACCGTATTTTTTACAGATTATCTGTCTCATGTGCTAATGTCAGAATATCGTGACAGTTTCAGGAAATATGACAAAAAGTTCTGCTTTATAAAACTTACCTACTGTAACTGTAAAGGTCCAGTGTGTAGGGTTTTGGGGGATATATTGGCAGAAATGGAACTCATATAATAAGTATGTTTTATTCAGTGGATGATCACCGGAAAAAAAAGAATCATTGTGTTTTCGTTACCTTAGAATAAGCCGTTTATATCTACATAGGAAGTGGGTCCTTGTCTATGGAGATCGCCATGTTGCACTGCCATATTTCTACAGTAGCCCAGAATAGACAAACCAAACTTTGGCTCTAGATTGGGCCATTCACATCCACCTGAGCATCTGGATCTAAAGTTATCAGAGAAAAAAGGTGAACACTGGTGTCAGAGTGTCTGGAATGGTGTCAGAGAAACACTGGTTTGCAACATGAAACTGGTTAATTCAGTGTTTTTTACCAGTTTAAATCACCTGGTGTGTTAATTTTGGAGAGGAAGAGACCTCTGTGGATAATTCAGCTCCTGGTAAAAACCTCCTGAACGATTATCAGTGAAGGAATTCTAACTAGAAGAAGTTTCAGCTGGTTGCAATGTGCAATCCTCACCACTAGATTCATCTAAACCCCCTTAATCTTACACATTGGATCTTAAACATTGCAAGAGCACGCATGTTGCCATGGTGGAGCTCTCTATACTTTTACTGCAAACAACACAAAGGAGTTGCACATTGATTTACATGTCATAAAAGCTGCCCCAAATCCAGCCATTGTAGTCCATAGTAATCATCTGCAACATCACCATGCCCCTCACACTGCGCTTTCCCTTACATGACATAAGCATGTTATGTAGAGGCCTGTCAGACCAGACTGTTCTCTGCTGCAGGGCGTAGTAACCAGATACAGTGGAACACTTTATGGTGCAGCTGAGGTTATATATGAAGGCGGAACATATGTGAGAAGAAACATTATGCAAGAGCTGAGCGGAGGTGTTATTTTAACCCACAGTGTGAGCTGACTGTGGGCTATAGGCTGGTCACAGTCGCACCACTGTGGCACAGATAAACCCACTGACCCACAGCACACTGGGTCTCACTCTCGCTGTGTCTCCCCAGTTTATTCTGTGTGTTTGTACATCCATTTGTGTCTCTCGAACTGTATTTATACACCTCTATTTTTCGCACACATATTAGCTTGTACTGCAGCGCTTGCAAAAGCCCCCACTGACATATTTCAATCCCTATAGCCTCCTAACCTAAACCTAATTCCAGCCATAACCCCAACTTGTATTTATGCACCACATATGAGATGTTGACACACATTTTGGGGAATATGCTTACTCCCTGGTTGATAACAATGCTGTCTTTACGCTTAATATAAAGCTAGAGCTCACCTAAAGCTTGTTGGTTTAACCCTACGTTAATAATAGCACAGTACGATATTAAATTTAACCCTACATTTATAATCCTACAAAAACCAAAGTGTTAAAATGACAAGTTGTTCTGTGTTGGAAAGTAGGCCACCATTTTCCTTTGAGATAATACCAAGTTTGTGAAGTTCTTTATCACCTGTGTGACATGCTTTGTGTCTCTGTGTGTGTTCCAGGTGTTCCAGGAGGAGATGGGCGTGGTGAAATCCCACAACCTGAAGCCCGGAGGAGACAAAATTCCCGTCACTAAGCAGAACAGGAAGGGTGAGTCCACACTCAGGGTCACAGCAGTGAGTGTTTCATGACTTTATCCATGACTGATTCAGGAGTTTATCAAACGTGCTCACTGGCACACACACACCACCATCATACCTGCATGAACCTGCATCCTGCTGAGTGCTCAGGCTGGAATGCAAACATTAAATTCAGAATGAATTGCTCCACAATGCAATACCAGCATCCACACCGCCACCAAGTACTACTCCCAGCTATATGCGGTACCAGTTTCACGTGTCTCCTTGATGTTTAAAATACCCACGTCTCAGTACGAATGGCTGCAGTGGTTCATTTTATGTTAGGAAACTTTATATCTTCTAGAAGTTCAAACTCACAGTGAGGAACATGAGCTGGGGCCTGTCTGGGTTACAGTCGCCTCTTACCTCTGACATATTCTTCTGCAGAAAATCAGTCTGAAACTATAAACATGAGAGGAAAAAAAGGATTGTTAAAAGGTCCTTCCCTTGTAGAAATTATGCCCTTACATGGTCATGACAGCAGCAGCCACCCTCTCCGTCATTGATGCGAACCTCTGGGCACAGCTGGTGTATTTACATTGGAAACTCTTATCTGTGGTGCTATTTATCAGTCTAGATTGTTTTGGAGTGAGATGCCAAGTGCTGAAGTTACCGCACATCAAGATGTCTGTCCTCTCGCTCTAATATAATGGAACTAGGTGGCACTCGGCCCATGGTGCTCAAAGCACCAAGGAAATATTTTGCGATGTCTCTTTCCAGAAATCATGACCCAGTGACTTGAGATAATCCACAAACCTTGTTGTGAGCAGTTACATGTAGCGTACATCTCTGTACATCTGCTGCTAGCTCACCATGCATCACTAAGCCAGCTAACATTACAGCTCAGCTCAGGAGGACGCCAGTACAATTACATCTCGCTCTGTCATGAGCACGAGCCTCTCATCCATGAATAGATGCACACTTCCTTCTGCCCGGTGATTCATTGGTGGGTGTAATTCGCTGGAAGGAAAATAGTTCCTATGAAACTGCCCACAACAAGGTCTGTGGATTATATTGAGTAACCAGGTCATGATTTCTGGAAAGAGACATTGCTGTTGAATTTTTCAGATGTATTTTTGTGGCCCTTTGAGCACCACAAGCCGAGTGCCAGTGCCTAATATCAGACAGAATTGCCAACTTATATTGTTTCCATTTTCCTAACCAATCACAACAGACTAAGGTATCTGCCTAAATCTAGCGTCATTGTAAGTCCACACTGATGTGTAGCCACGCTCACACGCTTGTTTTGCCAGGAGTTTAAAGGCCTTTGCACACTGAGTCTGTTTATTCGTTCTAATTTGCCGCACATTTAAAAATGAATATGACCTCATGTTGTGTCAATCTTGTTTGAACACTGAGTCCGAAACTTCCATCCATCATTAAAATTTTAGGAACAGAGCCTTTGGAGTCGTTTGACCAAGAATCAGTGAAGAACATCCGCAACAAGCAGAGGAGCAGGGTGCACAGAATCATTTCATTACTCAGATAGCTACTTTCAGCAGGTCAGATAGTGATATTCAGGTGGACGATGATGAAGAGGAGGAGGATGTGGACCACACACAGAATGTGGAGGACAGCTCCGCCCCTTCATGCAGCTGCAGTGCCAAATGAAAGACAGGGAAGGAGTGGTGACGGCCAGATAGGTAAATGTGTCTTTTCATTTGTCACGTATTTCGAATTTTCGCAATGAATAAAACAATCAAATGCATCAGTATCACTCTGCAAGATTTCTGTGCAGATGACGGATTAAAAAAAGGCATCCAAAAAAATGGACTCAGTGTGCAAAGGCCGTAAGAGTGGAGCAGAGTAAAACAACAACAACAAAACAACAAGTAAAACAACCTACGATTTCTGCGATATTGATAAGACGTTGATTTAGATCAGCCCCAATAGCAGCGTCTGTCTTATCTCTAGCGCTCGCTACTGTTGTTATTACTCCTCTTTGGTTCCGGTGCATCCCTTGACAATGCTCAATAACAGCTTGACGACCGCTGGTTGTCAAGGTCATCAGTTGTTTATTATTTCAACCAAAAAAAACCCACTGTTTCATTTCACAATGCAAGGTGCTCTTTATGTTTTACCATCAGTACAGCACTGCACTGGTCAGAAAACTGCGGCACTGTGTGTAAAGTCTATAATCCAGTGACTGTTTAAATCCTCCTCATGTGCTGTTTGACTTCACGAGAGCAGCGACACAGAAAACTGGCTCGGTTCAAAAGCTTCTTTGTTCTTTTTAAGAGGGTGAAGTGGAGCCGAGGACGTCAGCTTGACTTCACTTATTACACCTCATTTTCCATCGAGCGGCTCTTATTGCCGTCCAGGTCCAGCGCTCTGCCACATCCCTCTGTGTGTTCAGTGGAAGAGTCCAGGCTGCGGGGTGAACGGGTAAAAGTTTGTAATGGAACATATGTAAAAATCACACCATTGTGTTCCTTCTGTCTCCACAGAGTACGTCCAGCTCTACGTCGACTTCCTGCTGAATAAATCCATTTATAAGCAGTTTGCTGCCTTCTACCACGGCTTCCACAGTGTGTGTGCCTCTGATGCGCTCATGGTGAGTCCACAGGGTTAATGAAACAGTCAGGACTTGGTTGTTTGTTGCACAAATGTTACAAGGAAACTTTCCATTAGACAGTCCTTCCAGTTTCTGGGTATTAAAGGTAAACACTGTTTGCAGTGTCTCTTCAAACATAGTTTGCTGAAGGCTGCGACCATTTTACAGTAGGTCAGTGGTACGCACTCGCTGACACCTCCTGACAATAAGTAAGCTAATTCACTGACATACAGTTAGCAGTAAGCTCCATCCAGGACAACATCACAAACAACACATGTAACATGGCAAAACAACTTTTCCCATTGCTCATTAATTATATTAGACACAATATCAGGCAAGCTTAATTGGATTTTTTAAATTCTAAATTACTGGTATTAGCCTGGCAGCATGGTGGTGTGGTGGTTAGCACTGTCGCCTCACAGCTAGAGGGTTTCTGGTTCGATCCCGGGTGTAGGAGCCCTTCTGTGTGGAGTTTGCATGTTCTCCCTGTGTCAGCGTGGGTTTTCTCCAGGTACTCCAGCTTCCTCCCACAGTCCAAAGACATGCAGGTTAATTGGTGACTCTAAATTGTCCATAGGTTTGATTGTGAGTGTGAATGGTTGTCTGTCTCTATGTGTCAGACCTGCGATAGTCTGGCAACCTGTCCAGGGTGTACCCCGTCTCTTGCCCAATGTCAGCTGGGATAGCTGCAACCCTCAAGAGGATAAGCGGTTAGAAAATGGATGGATGGTATTAGCCTCAGAAATCCAGTCTTGGTTGAGTTCTGGTAAAAATGCATAGAGGTGTTTATAGACTGTGAGGCTAGGTACTCAAGAGGATTTGATATTCACTCCTTTACTTGCTCAGATCGTTTACAGATCATCAGATTTCATCACCCTTCTCTTAAACAGCGTTGTTGTGTCAGTAAAAATATTGAATTTCCTGTGATTACACAGTCTGAGAATGTTATCAGTTGAAGATGATCACACATCATTGCACACCTGCTCACTCAGAGCGGATATGACTCAGCCGACTCAATATCAGATGGTTTTTGAAGGAAAAAAAAGAGATATCACATCAACCAACTTTCTTTTTAGTGAACTGAACCACAGCTGCCCACTCATCCAGTGACCTTACTCGGGCTTGTTTCAAGATAATCTATGAATAGGAATTTCCAGGAACCTTTGACACGTTTGTCACAGTGAAATCGTTCACCAGTCACAAGGTGCGTTTACATGGACCCTAATATTTCACTAATATTCACAACACTGGTGTAACAGTTACAACCAGAGGAAAGTCATTGTCATTAAAATATGGCCTTACCCATGTTTAAAATGACCCGTTGAAGTGAAAAAACGAGTACTGACAGGAACAGACGAGTGGAGTCGATGTTTAACCGGCGTGGAGAGCGCAGGAGAAATGCGCTGCCTCCGCGGCACTAACGCATCTGGTGTGTCCAGGCAGAGATATTGGATAAAGCAAGATACCCCACTCATCTCACTTCCTGGTTCAGTGACGTCAGCGCCACGCCCCCGTAGGAGACTTGCGGCAGCTCTGAATGTATTGTCATCAATGAGGGAAATGAACGTGATCACAATTTATGGTCAATTCTTTCGCCCTATAGTCACTAAAGTAAATATTGGGTTCATTTTCCACAAGCCACACATCTTACCAACATTCTGACACTAAAGCTGCATTTTTCATCCCCACAGATCAAGAGAAAGTTAACTTTGTTTGAGCCCTGTCCATCTCAGAAAACAAGTTCTCACGAGATCTCGTGATCTTGATAAACAGGCAGTAAAATCAGAGTTTCACAGTTAGCTTACAAACAGTTATTTACCGCTAATAATAAATTAAAAAAATGCCCAAGCTTTGTGCAGCAATAGCCTGCAATAATAGGAAGAATGTATTTTCATTCCCAAAGGAAGCAGACAGGTAATCCACAGATCCTCTGTTCAACACGAGGTGGTGGGGAGGGGATTAGGAGGGGGAGAACAGCTCTGATTGGAGGGAGAGTTAACCACGCCCACTTAGGAGACAGAAAGAGTAACCGTTTTCTTAACATTGGATAAGCCTACAGTGGGGTATCTCCTTTATCCAATATCTCTGGTCCAGGCCGTTATGTCAACAACGCTACATGAAGCAGATGAATGACTTTTTCTCTGCAGTGTGAAAACGGCAGCCACTTAAACCACTGACTGTGCACTCCACCGCCAAGTGGGCAGGGGTGGTAATTGCAACCAGTCAAAATGACCGACGGCCTTCAGATTTTCCGGTCATTGTTGTAAAAAACCGGTCAGTGACCGAGAATATCTGGTTAACGCGACCCCTGGATCAGAGAACACATCAGCGAACTGAACTTTTTGAACATATTTTTTGGGGCATTTCTTTAGCCTTTATTTGACAGGACAGACAAGTGTGAAAGGGGGAGAGAGAGAGGGAGTGACATGCAGCAAAGGGCCACAGGCTGGAGTCGAACCCGGGCCGCTGCGGCAACAGCCTTGTACATGGGGCGCCTGCTCTACCACTAAGCCACCGACACCCCAGCGAACTGAACTTTGAATCTTTCCTTCACCTCCTCCATCAGAAATAGAGTTCAGGCGGTGAATTCTGTTTGCTTTCCTCCTTAGTTAAATGTTAGCTCTCCCTGATAAACAGCTGCTGTTTCAGATCATGTTGTTGCGAGTTGAACTCTGGGGACCCCGAAGAGGCTCAAAGGCCCCTGAGGGACCCAAATATACACCGCAGAGAAAGTCACAACATACATCCAAACTAGCTGCTGCTATGTTCTCACTGCTGAGAGACATGTCTAAAATGTTCCTCTGACGTCATGGTGTAGTCTTTCAACAGAAGCACATGGAAGTGCTGGAATATAGGACCTTTGACCTCCGACCCCTGGAGTCCTGGCCTACATATTGCGTTATTTATGGTCCCAGGTCAGCTCAGTCAAGTTCACAGTGATCCATACAGGGCTGTGTACGTTTTTATTGCAGCTGGAGGCCACACCTCCGTTCTGATCTGCAGCAGAGGGAACACAGTGAAATAGCTCAGTGTGTGTGTGACTGCAGATAAGACGGACAGAGGACAGTTTGACTGCAGATTATCAGCTGAATCTGGGGCAGTGACGGGACAGGCTGATCTAAACTGTGAGGACTGAAATGGCGAGGACAAGTCTCAGCCGTACAGATGAGATAACTTTTCACCCACTTTTGACCGCCTCCAAGATGATAAGTCCCAATGTCCTCAAACGAGACCACAATAAAGTAGTGCTGTCATTAGGGCTGCCACGATTAGTCGACTAATCTATGACTAATCGACTATTAAAATAATCAGTGACTATTTTAGTAGTCGACTAATGGGTTTGAGTAATTTTTCACAGAAAAGTACTATAAAAGTACCCCAAAATACTCTAAATGCAGCTTCTTATGTTCAAATATTGGCAGCTTTACACACTCTCCCGTGACGGTGAACTAAAACCCCTTGGTGTGAGTACGACATTAGATGACGTAATTTTGGGGTTAGGGCGAGACAGACCGACATTTTTCAACATTTTAACACATTTTTCAATGAAATGATTAGTTGATTAATCGAAGAAATAATCGACAGATTAGTCGACAATGAAAATAATCGTTAGTGGCAGCTCTAGTTGTCATGGTACCAAAATTGGGACCCACAGTATGATACCAGTGAAAATATCATGGTTCTGAGTAGTATCACGATACCACAGCAAAAATGAGGCAGATGTGCCTTTTGTCATTTATAAAAAGATAAATCACTTTTCTATAATACATCAATGATATTTCAATGGAATAAATTACTTACTGACTTATTCATACTTCAAAAACAGCATCAATAAGTGATGAACATAGGGGGGATCAATATAAAATAAATTAATAAAATAAAAATCAACCAGCCACCCTCCTCCCCTGACGAGTAAAGAACAATCCCTAAAGTGCGGTGAGGTTTGTGGACCGTTACCTGCCACACAGAGAGAAATGTGAACGGCCCGTTTCTCCTCTGACACGCCACATGCCTGTGTGCCGCCACGGCTCGGTTGTTCAGGTACTACTAGGCAGTCGTGACACCAACAAAGAGGAAATTATTGGACCTGGAGCCAGGCTTCTGGGTCGACGGTAAACCACGCTACCTTGCGCCGCGGAGCACTATGGCTGCCGTATTTGACAGGTCCGCCGTATTCCTGTCTGTGACCCCCGTTCAACCCACAACCGACAGGATTCGCCTTTCATTTCTGCTGCTGATTGAAATCTGTACTCACACAGCGTGCTCCTGAATTATTTCATTTGCTTGCACAAAACTATTTTTAGTGGCAAATGCGAGTAAAATGCTCGCACTGTAGAGCTCTGTGGAAAACAAATCACTGTAGCATATATAAACAAATCTAGCCTACAAGTAAAAATAAATGAATAATAACTGTCACTCCTTAAAGATACTCAATAGCTCAGCTAATATCTGAAATGTCACTGGAAAACAAACCACTGCAGCAGCATATTGAGTGACAGGTGGCCAGCGGGCGCCATTGTTGGACGGCACATGGACACTCACCCTCTTGTGATTGGACTTTGAACTTATCCCTCAGTAGTGGTACCATGAGGTACGGTACTCCAACATTATGTTATATGTACCGTGGTGTTTTAGTACTGCGGTCTACCGTTGGTACCAGTATACCATACAACACTACAATAAAGTCCCAGTGTCCTCAAATGAGACGATAATAAAGTCCCAGTGTCCTCAAATGAGACGATAATAAAGTCCCAACGGCCTCAAACAAGACCACAATAGAGTCTCAATGTCCTCAAATGAGACAACAATAAAGTCCCAATGTCCTCAAATGAGACGACAATAAAGTCCCAGTGTCCTCAAATGAGACAACAATAAAGTCCCAATGTCCTGAAATGAGACAATAATAAAGTCCCAATGTCCTCAAACGAGTACTACCTAATTAACAGTGTCTTAGCTTGTTATTGTTGCTGAATTCGTTGCCATATGAAACTACAAACATTATTAATCATAAATTAACAAGTTTCAACCATTAAATGTGATCAGGTTTTGGACCTTGTCCAATTTTGTTTCAGGATCGGCTGCAGACTAACTTGGCAGAGATGGCTGCCACCTTGTCTATTGTGCTCTAACTACCACTAGATGGCACAAAAAAGTGTCCATGAAGAAGACAACAGGTCTGAGTTTAGCAGAATGAAGTATAAGGTGCAACAAACCCAGAGTATCTCAGGAGGTTGTATATATATCACAACACAACTTTAAGAAGTTACACACGTATATTTGCATTATTTATTTATGTGTTGACTGGGATCAGTTCACTGTGAGGGACATGTCTGCTCTGTAGCGTCCATCTTTCAGTTTCTCATTCTGCATGTCTCTGATTCTTCTTTGCATTCCATCAGTCACGTACACACTGTCTGACGTCTGAGGATGTGATAAAGCAGCCTGTGGTTTAATTGTGGGTGTGTATGTGTATTTGGTTTGGAGCTGGTGTGTATGTTAGTTTTAGGCTGTGGTATTGTGATACAGTGTTGGGGTTTTTTTTCAGGTAACTAGTATCTCAGATGGCAACATCAAAGTCATACACAGTATAAGGGTTATCACTGCTGGTGCCATAATGTTACAAGTATTTTTATTAAGTGTGTAAACTACTGTCATTAGTATCTTCGTGTCAGAGCAACTATAGAACTATGTACTTTATAACTGAGTGTATTTCACATTTATTATTATTATTGTTGTTTTAAAGGTTTAAAGATACAACACAACATGCTCAACTCATGATTAGACCATGAAAAGTGGGTGTTGGATAACAGAAAAGGAACTAAAATGAGCAATAAGTGAACTCAAATTAAATAAATCACCAGGATCAGATGGCTATACGGCAGAATGGTACAAGGAGCTAAAAGAAGAGCTAATACCAGTGATGCTTCCTACACTGAACGGGGTCCTAAAGAAGGCACAAACACCACCCAGCTGGAAAGAAGCAATAATCTCAGTCATCCCAAAAGAAAATAAAGATAAATTAGAATGTGGATCTTATAGACCAATATCAGTTCTTAATATAGATTATAGGCTGTTTACTTCTATCATAGCTAGACGATTGGAAAAGTTCTTAACTAATTTGATACATAACGATCAGACAGGCTTTATCCGAGAGCGCCAAACGCAAGCTAATATACGACGGACATTACAAATTATTAACCACATTCAAAAGAATAAAATAACAGCAATGATAATCAGTATTGATGCGGAAAAGGCATTTGACTCAGTGGATTGGAGCTTTTTTCTGGAAAAAGGAACAAGGCAGGCTTGTGCATGTTCACCACTATTATTTGCACTATACTTGGAATTATTTGCTCAATATATAAGACAAAATAAAGAAATAAAAGGCATAAATATTTATGGGAAGGAGCATAAATTAGTCTGCTATGCAGATGATATCTTGATCTTTCTGTGCCATCCAACAAACTCTCTGCCTAAACCAATGCAATCGTTGAGCACTATGGCCAATTATCAGGATACAAGATCAAGATAAGTAAAACTCAACTGCTTAAAGACAATTATAGCCCACCAGAAGAAATCATGAGTAAGTACCACCTATCATGGCAAACAGAATATTTTAAATACCTGGGAGTAATAATACCAAAGGACCTCACAGAAATATTAGAACGCAATTACTCACCAATACAAAGGAAAATTAAAGACGATATAACAAGATGGAACCTAATCCCATATTTAAGTTTTACCTCAAGAATAGATTTGATTAAAATGAATATTCTACCCAAATTATTATATTTATTTCAAACTCTGCCAATAGAAATAAGCCAAAAACAATTTAATGAATGGAATAAAATTTTGTCCAGATACATATGGCAAGGTAAAAGGCCCCGAATCCGATTTAAGACTTTACAATTGACTAAAGAAAAAGGGGGGTGGGGCCTTCCTTCTCTCAGGGAGTACTGTTGGGCAGCACAATTAAAGCCTATGATATGCTGGTGTAATCCCTCATATGATGCTCAGTGGAAAAGCATTGAAGCGGGCCTGACCTCCATTCCCATACAAGCAATTCTAGCTGACAGTAGCCTGCAAGACTTCATAAAAAATATAGAAAACCCATGGATCAAATTAACTCTGAAAACTTGGAAATCAGTAATAACAGAATACAAATTAGAAGATGATTTAACAACCCTTAAGTGGTGCGCATATGATCGACATTTTGCCCCAAATAAATTAGATACTCGATTCAAGGATTGGACGTAGCCTATAAAGGAATAACGGCTCTATGTAAGATAATGAAGGAAGGTACACTACTTAGTTTTGAAAGGATTAAAGAGAAATATTTACTAGAAGCACAGGATTTCTATCGTTACTTACAGATGAGACATTTTGTCAGTGACAAGATAAAATGTGTATCAGAATCAAGCAAACAGCTGTTAGACTTGTTTAAAAGGGCATATGGTTCAAATATAGATAGGGGTATCATCTCAGGTCTTTATAAAGGACTTACAAACCTGAAAACACACTCAACTGTATATATTAAAACAAAATGGGAAATGGAGGGAGGAATAGATATAACGGAGGAAGAATGGATGACAATATGGGCATATCAATGGAAATGTAGCAGCTCACAGAGTTGGAGGGAATTTGGCTGGAAAAGCCTGATAAGATATTTTATTACACCTTGCCAATGTGGAAATGCATATCATTATCATGTTTTTTAGGACTGTCAGATTATTAAAATGTTCTGGAAGGGAATACATATTGCAATACAGGAAAGTTTTGGATATCACCTGCCTATGGACAGTAAAATTGTATTTGTTGGACTCATGCCTGGAGAATGGCCAAAGAGAGACAAATATCTGTTTAGTATTTTGTTGGTGGCAAAAAGGCCCTCACGAAAAAATGGCTTTCACAGGAGAGCCCAACTCTGAACATGTGGATGGACATCACAATGGACATATGCAGGATGGAGAGAATGACAGCGGATGTGAATTACAAGAGGGTCCTGTTTAATGCACATTGGAAGAAATGGATGGACTTTATAATACCGCGCAGGCCGGATTTTGATTAGTGGCAACAACCTCATCTCACTCCCTATGTGTTAATGTTCTTGTTGTGTTTCTTTATTTGTGTTTTTTTTTTTTTTGTTTTTGTTTTTCTTTCTTTTTATCTCAGAAAAAAAGAAGACACTCAGGTTGAGACTATGTGACTAATAATTGAAGTAATGTACATAATAAATGTGTTACTGAATGTCAATAAAAAGTAAATTAAAAAAAGAAAAGAAAAGTGGGTGTTGGATCCGTAATGTGGATAATAAAAAGGTAAAGACTAGGACAGCACTCCAGTGTGACTTTTAACACCGATTTTTAACCACAACCAACTTGACAAGAACACCCCAGTCGTACTCGTCCAGTCTAGTGTTGAGCGTTTTTGGTGTTTGTGACCTACAGTATGTGAGTGACATGCAGAATGAGATTCCACCTGCCTGCACGCTTGTTAGACATTAACGTGTTATTAACTGGCTCACAAAGCAGTTTCACTTCTGCAAGGCTGTTAAGAAAGAAACAAGGCTGTTAATAAGAAACCGACACTATCACAGGAAATCCTCTTGAAGTTGACTTACTGACACATTTTCTCTGATCAGCTGCTCTGATGAGGCAGGACTTCCTGTTTCTCCTCCCAGATTACTGGTTGTGTTGCTCTTGTATGAATTTCTTTCACCAGTCGGGCAGCGGAAATTGCGTTCAATGACTGTCGTGTTTCAGTGGAAATTCTGCCAAAAGGCTGGTGTTGCATCTGCTCAGCTGTTTTTTCACTGTTGCCATAGCTGAGTGGGTTGAGCCCGGAACTGACACTGCAGGGGTTAAAGTGTCAAAACCTGCTCTTATTGTCTTTCTTCACACAACATTACATTCTTTTACGTCTGTTATTTTATGTTCCGTTATGTTGTGTTGTTACAATAGATTATATAATTTTTTTGTAATCATATTTTTTACATTATCTTATTGTGTTAACATGAGATAATGACAACAATTAACTAAATCTAACTCATAAGATGTAAATGGAGTAGTGTATTCTAGTCTTCTGACCACTCAAAGTGCTTTTTACACTTCATATCACATTCACCCATTCACACGCTAGTGGCCAAGGCCACCATGCAGTATGTCAGTAACTATTCACACGCATTCACAGCCATCAAGAGCAATTTGGGGTTCAGTATCTTGCCCAAGAAGGCTTCAACATGCGGACCAGAGGAGCCGGGGATTGAACTACTGATTTTCCGATTGGTGGACGACGCGCTCTACCTTTTGAGCCGCCCGGGCTGTCCTTGATTTTTATTTGTTTTCATGATATGCTGATTTTTATTTATTTGATGACGTGAAAAGTCATCAAAAAGACTTTGAAAATCAAAATCAAATCTCAAAAAGTCACTTTAAGTTGAATTGCTCATAACCTCTGCATTACTCATATACCATTGTGTTAGCAGTAGTACTATTTACAATCTGTTTCTTGCTTGTGCAGTTGCTGCGGCCAGAGGAGGTGGAGATGCTGGTGTGTGGGAGTCCAGAGCTTGACATGAGCGCTCTGCAAAAAGCCGCACAGTACGAGGGATACAGCAAGACCGAGACCACCGTACGGTAAGACGCCTGCACTTCCTGTCAACTAACATTGACCTTAATCTGCTCTGGAGGAAGTCCACACATACTTCACACTCACTGCTCATACAGTGACTCACACCACCTCCCATTCCGTTTTAAGAAACTATGACACAGACATTTGCAAAATCTTTTTCCAGGAATGTTACAATTCGTAGAATTCGTGATTCAGTGCGTTTTTGATACAAAAGTTTATTTATTTATTTATTTATTTATTTATTTATTTAAAACTAAGATCATAAAGTATGATCTCTTTTCACTTTAAACAATGATGGAGCTATACCTGAGAGACTTGTCCTCTCCTTAGCAGCATATAAAACAAAAACATCGTAGTTATCAACTCAGTTCAATTCACTTTCATTTTAGTTATAACGCCCAATATCACAAACCACAATTTGCCTCAGAGGGCTTTTCAGCATACAACATCCCACTGTCCTTAGGACCCTCACAGCGGATAAGGAAAAAACTATCTTAGAACAACCCTTAAACGGGAAAAGAAAATGATAGAAACCTCAGGAAGAGCAACTGAGGAGGGATCCCTCTTCCAGGACAGACAGACGTGCAATAGATGTCGTACAACAGTTCTGAAATGTTCTTTTTTTTTTTTTCTTTAAATTTCTAACATCATCATAATATCATAATTTGGGCTTTGAAGGGGTTTATTTTTTTGTACAAAGCAGGAATTACAGTCTGCCTGAAATGCACTCCTGAAGGAATATGGTAACAGGTCCTGAATACATGAAGCATGTTCATAAAGCCTGTGTTTTCCTCTACAGAGTCTTGTATCCGTGGCAATAAATCTAAGGCAACAAATGGCCACAGTGATTTCTTTTGCTTAGTGGGGAATGGCTGCCTAAACACTGCAGGGGTGATGTTAGCGCGTAGTGTTTGTGTTGCTCACACTGGGGTGATGACAGCGTAAATGAGTTGAGATGTTTGGCCATCGTCCCCATAATTAACAGTGGAATTAAAGTGGCCCCAAACACCAGCCCTACAGGTTATTGTGTGGTCTGGTGATGGTGTTACTAACCATCATGGAATGACCCAGTTTAGCATAGCTGCCTCCCAGCGTGACTCACTGGAGTAAAATGTTTTGGTTTAGGGGTGGAACGTTATATTAAACACAGTTTAAGCTGTATATTTCAACTTCCAAATGCCATGGGATCAGTTTGACAAATTGTTTGGTTTGTAATGCGCACTGAACAGAAAGCCTTGTACCGAACGGCTCAATACAAACTAACAGACTGATTCCACTGTGCAGTAGAAAATCACTGTCCAGCTTTTGTTTGATAGTGAGGACAGTCTGCTTATTTTAAGTTGCAATTCTTATTTTTAACAAAGTATACAACTCAAAACATCAGTGGTGCTCGGCTCCTTTATCTTGCATTGCTGCATGGGACTGGAAAATAGAATTGTGGCCTCGTTGTTTTCTCTCAGCCAGTGTTTGATTTTTCTATTCAAGTGAAAGTCAGTGATGATTGAGCAATGGTTTGCAGTGTGTTTCAGCTGCAAGGCTGTAACAGGAAGTTACTCTCTCTCTCTCTCTCTCTCTCTCTCTCTCCCCCTCTCACACAAACACACACACATAAACACACACAAACACACACAGATGTCCTTCAGTCCTTTTGTATTTCCTGCAGTAGGGCATGAAAATGAGCCAGCACTTGCCAGCCACAGATAAAGTAACTCAGCATGGCGGTGACAGCTGGCAACAAGCAGCTGCAGGCTTGTTATGTAACTTCTATTCAGTCTGTCTGTCCGTTCGTCTCTCTGTCTGTCTGTCTGTCTGATTGTCTAGCTTTCACCTGATTCACCTGTTTCTTAGTCTGTCATTTTAGAAACTTACTGCATGCAAACAGTCTGGCTCTTTGTATTCCTTGTTCGCAGGGCAATCGTTTAACGGTAATTTTACGGTATTTAACAGTTAAAAAAAGCACATTCATTTGGAAATGAAAAGCTCCACCCCAGTATCACACTGCACTGTCGTCCTCCCTGCAGCAGCTTCGATCATGGTCACACTGAGGCCTCTTTGCAGCAACAAAATACATATTTTTTGTGTTGCACAGGTGTTTCTGGGACGTGGTGTTGGCCTTCCCTCTGGAGCTCCAGAAGAAGCTCCTGCACTTCGCCACAGGAAGTGACCGCGTTCCCGTCGGAGGAATGGCCGACCTCAACTTCAAAATCTCCAAGATCGACGTTTCAACTGACTGGTAGGTTCCAGAGCTGACACCAGAACTCAGCTGGGTCACGGACAACTTTAAACATGCGTAAAAGAACCTGTTGACACAGTGCTCCTGGGAGACACTATTCACACTTGCTTTAATATATTGCTGCCAGATTACCCAGAAGCTGAATAAAGGCTTTGCATTTTTTTAACTGCTTCAAACAGGCTACACTGAAGCAACACAATGAGAGAAGAGCATGGCCTTACACATAACTGTCAATATCTTACACAAACACACACAATCTACAGACTAAAGAATGTGACAAAGTCACGATGACACAACAACAGCCTTCACTGACTCCTCACTTTCTGATTTGATTATCTAAAGTTTGAGTCGCCCTGCAGAAACAGCTGGTCAAGTATTGAAGCAACAATATGCAAGAATTGGGATTTTGGGGATTTGGCGCCCCTACAGTCTCAGGGTGGTACACCACTGTCGTAAAACTGTCCAATTCCATCTGCCATATACATAGTGTGCCCAGTGTTTGAATGTCACTTTTGGCATCCGGAGAATTCCAAAACTCTGTATGACAGGGATGACACCAATAAGGTTACAGCCTATGTTGCAATCCCTTTTTCAATTTTTTTCATCCCTATTTCGAACTGTCAACATGCATTAGCACACAGAATCATGCACATGCAGATGATGCCTAAGAAAAACAAAATGAAAATCAGTGGCAGCAGTCAAGCCAGCGTCATGTGTGACATGGTGCCGTAAAGCGTCACACACTTATCCCAGGCAACCTGACCCGCTCACAGAGTTACATAGTGCAAGAACAGGTGTTCAGGGCATGGAGTGGAAATGAAAGAGGCCCCGTTCTCCCATGACGAGGCGTTACTATCAAAATGACGTCTGGTCTTTGTAGGTGGCGCTGACCAGATTGTAACCGCAGTCTGCAGGAGATAAGACACACTGTTGTACTTTAACCACAAAGACCATGAATCTGAGTCAAACAGTGAATAACTGCCCCACCTCTTTTCTTTTACACACACACACACACACACACATTTTTTTGTCTGTCCATTCCTGTGTGGAAATCATGTCTTCCCAAGCCCTTATCCTAACCTTAACCATTATAACTAAAGGCCTAACCCTTTGCCTGTGCTTCTGCACCACTTGCTGCACTGTCAGAATGTAGGCCGCCTCTCTTCATGAGCATGTTGAGTCGGCAACAATGGAGTCCATCAGCAAATGAAATCGAAACGAGAAACCGAAAAGGACAGTAAACAAAAAGCTAATATCAAGAGGGAATGAGACCAAAACAAAAAGGTAAAGGTAAGGTAAAAATATATGTCTTTAGCCATTGAGCTCTTTGTCAGAAACATTTTGGGATGGTTTGTGTTACTGTTCACTGGTGCACTGTAAATATGCTTCGTTTTTTCAACACTGGATTGTGTTGTTCATGTGCTAACTAGCTAATTAGTGTCAAGGCGGTATTCCGGTTTCCGTTTTTGAATGACGAACAGACAACTACCGTCTCCTGGTGTAGACGCAGGCGCAAAACCGACATGCTGGTCGGGCGACGTGAGGCGACGCAGCAGGGGGCCTCCAGCGCTGCTAGCTCTCTGAAGTCAGTTTGGTTGCTCATTCATTCAGTCATTAATTTTTCTGTAACCGCTGGAGCCTATAACAGCTGACACTTGGCGAAGGGCAGCGTGCACCCTGGACAGGCCGCCAGACTATTGCAGGGCTGACACATAGAGACAGACGAACATTCACACCTACGGACAATTTAGAGTCACCAGTTAACCTGCATGTCTTTGGACTGTGGGAGGAAGCTGGAGTACCTGGAGAAAACCCACGGGGAGAACATGCATACTCCACACAGAAGGGCTCCCCCACCTGGGTTCAAACTAGGAACCATCTTGCTGTGAGGTGACAGAGCTAACCACTGCAACACCATACCACCCCTTAAACCCAACCTGAACGTTATTCTAATCTGAACTTTCAAACCAAGTCTTAACCCTCAAACAAATCGAAGACTGGCTCAAATGTCCTCCATGAACCATTAGGGAAATGTTAAAAATGTTCAAACTTTTACAGGTAAATGTTTCAAAACATATCATATCATCCTTTCTCTCTGTGTCTCTGCAGGTTGCCGATCTCTCACACCTGTTTTAATCAGATCTGTCTGCCTCCGTATCGAACCAGGAAGGAGCTCAAACACAAACTCACCATCGCCATCTCCAACGCTGAGGGCTTCGGCTTGGAGTGACCAGCCCACACACACACACACACACACACTCACACTTTCACACACACAGCCTATTAGCAACACTAGCTATCCGTCACAACTGCCGCACTGCACATCATGCATCTCTGTGGTCGTGGATCAGACTGTAGAGGAAACAAGGTTCTCAGCAAATGGGTTCTAATGTCAGACAATATTATCATGGACTGTAACGCAGTTTGTGTTGTTATTTTGGAGTCGGGCTGATGTTTGCTCATGTCGATGTTTTTTAAATTTGCAGCAGATGTGGGAACATTCCCTGCAGAAAAACAGAGAAATACTAGAAATCCTTTATTTGCACATGGCTGTCTTAGCTCTTTGATAAGACAACCCTGAAGGCAATTATATTTTTGAGTTTGAGAAGATAACTTTCAGTGTCAGCCTTCCAGGAACTCCACTGATCAAATCACAGTCACAGTTTCATAAACTAACATTTAAATATATCAGGTCCCATACCATTAAAAACATATCAGTATATATGTTTTTTTTTTAAACCTTGTATCACTAAATGGTTAACTTCTCTTAAATTATAATAGGTTGATGCTTTGCTCAGGTAAATATAATCAATATAACTATTTTTTTAACAGATTACCAGGTACCTGCCGACCAATGACATTTACTTTTGTGACACTCTTTTCAATGAGCCTCTATTATAAAGTCCTGATAACTGAGGCAAAAATCAGGCGTGAGTTCAAAATACATATCCTCAAATTACTTACATTAAACTAGCAATATTAACACCCCTGAGTGTGAGGTAAAGAAATAATAAGAGGTAGAACAGTGTCAGTAAAAACGTAAATTTTGGAGGGTACTCGAGATTTAATATGTATGTTTTGATATTTCCTGTTTTCTGTCAATTCTGACTTCACTGCTTTGGTGACTTTTTGAATATATTTTAATGAATGCATAGGAAATGTGTTTTATATCATTTAGCTTAGCACATGATCAGGACATAAAGCTTTGCTGGGAGAAGAATGCTATCGTGTATCATGAGATATAGATTGTCTTGTGAGGTTTTGTTGTTTTTTTTGACATTGCCGCCTGTTTAACTGAACAAAAGGCTGCAGCAGAAATGTTTGTTTTAATTGTTGTAATATTATGGTACGGTTGAACCAGAGCTGTTGATTCACAGTTCGGTGTTTGTTTAGGTTCTCTTATGTTGTATTGTTGTATCATGGCTGCCGTGAGGCTGAGAGATGAGCAGCTGGTAGATGTTGACTGGTAGTCGAGTGTTGAGTGTACAGAAAATGAAGCAGGATGGGAAAGAGGCCATCTTCTTGATGTCCTGTTCTGTTTCTGTATGTACATGTAGGTGAATTGTCAGACTAGTTATTTGAGGTTTGAGATGTTTCAGTGATTTTAGCTTCAGTACTTACTGATTATTACATTACACCATACACACAGTCCTGCAAAGCAGCGTCAGTTAAGCACCTACTTGTGGCATTTAGTGCTTATAGATTTCCTTATTCATCCAATCTTGGAAACACGACAACATATGTCCATAAATCCAAATGACCACATCATTTCTTGCTGCCAAAGGTGGTCATAGATTTTATTGCAGCAATATATAAAATGATTCACATTGTCTGCCTGCATCCTTACTTAATGGAAACGAGTGTCTCCAACCCAGTCACCAGAAAAAATGTTGGCATCATACGTGCCTGCAAACCATGTTACATTTGCACCGTATTATGTAGCAGATATATTGAAACTTTACGTTGCAACAATGCTGTAGTTAATGTGTGGTTATGGTTAGGAAAAGATCCTGTTTTGGCTTAAAATACCCAGTTTTGGGGGGCACAATCCCAACCAGAAGTGCAGTGATTTATCTGTAAAAAAAAAAAAAAAAAAAAACAGCTTTTTGTAGCACTATATCTGCTGGACAAACACTGACGAGTTGCGAAAAAACACCCACATTTGGTGCCTAAAAAGCTGTTGGAAACACAGCAGTGACTTGCTTAAACATAACCAGTTTTGTTCTGTTGGTCTCAAACAGTGGTCTGCAGCTCTGCAGGCATCTCACCAAGGTGTCCCACCATCCACCATCCCCTCTACCTCCAGATGACAATATCAGCTCAAATACTACTTCACTTTAGATACGTTGGCATGACACTAATGAAACGTGCAAATGTAACTGTGTTCATGGTTGGAAGAAACGTATAATGCCAGCATTTTCTCGTGTGTAACTGAGCTCTCTTCTCAGTCTTCAAAGATAAAATATGGGAAACAAAACAACTCTAATAACTGTAGTTTGAGGACGACATCATGGGCCATTTGCTTTTTACATGTGCTGTGTTCAGTATAAATGTTTTCACCTGCACTCAGTGCAAGTCATGTTTTTTTTTCTCCTCTTGAATTTTAATTTTCTTTTCAGTGGGTGCTGCAAAAATCAGTTAATATGGAACTTCACGAGCAGAAACAGGTGCTTCTTGTTCTTGTGTTTTCATTGTGGAGCTTGTACTCAGTGTGTTTACATGCACTCAGTAACCAGGTTACCTAGAGAAACACATTTGCATGCACTTATGTAACCTGGTTACAGTAAATCAGCTTGTACATGCAGGACACCAGCAGTCAGAGTCAGAGTATCAGTTAAACTGTCTGGTTAGAGGTCACGGTTTCCTGCCTTTACAAACTTTCAGATTTCCTGCAGTGTAAGATAACTTATTTAGACTTTTTGTCAGACTTTATATGGAGTTGTAAAATAGAAAATCACATTGCTACATGTAATTTTATTTCTTGAATCCACCTGCTCTGCTGTCACTTTTACAATTAGACACCCAGTTATCTGTACACATGGCAGAGAAATTAACGTTCTTGAGATATCTAGCCAGAGAAACTAGCTTCCTCCAATGTTCTACCCCAATGACAGAAACCATGTTCCTGTGTTACATGACATCAGCTTATGCCTAGTTCACACTACACAACTTCAGCCCTGATTTTTCTCTGACACTTTTTGTGGCTCAGTGGTAAAATCCCCACATCAGAGGCAAATTGGTGCCTGCAAATCTGGACACGTTAGCAATATGTGAACTGTTCAACGATGTAAGCAGAGACACATCGCAGACGCTACACACCCTGTTGACAGACAGTCACGTAGTGTTAAAACCACAACTTCAAGATTCCCAATTACAAGACAAGAAGGTGTGTTGTGTAAAGAGTCAAGGTGTCGTCATATAATAATTAGTATATCTTAGAATAATTGCCCCATGGTTGACGTTAGATACCGTATAAAGTAACTTTTTTTTACTCCCATCAACGCATTGGTTCTGTGATCGCAGCCTTCCTGATTACATTGGTTATACACCCATTACTGGCTCTTAATTACTTGGGATATGTACAATTTACGGTGCATTATTTTTGTATGCTTATGTATGAATAGTGTATGAGAACAGCCAGGAACAGTACAGCTATCTGACAACTTTTAATGTTACGTAACGTGAACTAGGCCTGACAGGAGAAAGCCGACTGTAAACTGGTACTGAGTGCATGTAAACGCATTTAATGTGAAGCAGCTAAAAGAGGCCTCTCTAGTTGCTTGCACAGCATCAGACCTCACTGAGCTTTGATAGAGCAGCCAAGTGGAACAGTGAGGTTTGGCTTTTGTGTGATAATTAGCGGTAGCCAAAAATGCGTCGAGGATCCAATGAAATGGAAGTGCTCTTCCTCTGGTGAAGCTTTATGTAACTTTTTGGCTCTCAAGTCACTGCCAGCTCTTGTCTGGAGCTGAGCAGCGCTGGTTTTAAACACTCAGCATTGTCCTATATATGGTGGGTTGCCATGGTAAGATGTCTAAAGTCCTAAAGACGAACTGGCAAAGACCCAGAAGTAACCAAGCAACGGCAAAGCAGCTCACATCAGTCTGATCTGGGTCACTCATTGACTCGGTCCCGCTTAGTGTCCATGGCTGCTTAACAACAATGGGTCCTTTCTGTCATTTAACGAACAAGTTCAGAGCAACAGCAGGAGCCAGAAGAGACTCTTCTCCAAGCATCTGCTCAAGGACATCACACAACATTCACATCACGTTGGACTCTTTGTACAAACAAGCTGCTGACTGGGAGAAAAATGTCAGCGTCCTCCTGCTAAATCCAAAAAGGACATATTTTATGGTATGAAATGGGAGATGATGTCGCAGGAACTCGTGCTTGGACAAATAGATTTTTTTTTTATTTTGAGATGTTTATCAGGTGTGTTATTTGTAAATGGGACCAAACTGTGCAGGTTATACAGTGGAAAGGTAGCAGGAAGACCTGGGCAAAAGTCTGTTTGAAAATAGTTCAAACTGATTGTAAGAATTTGTTGAGATGTAATTATTTTCACTTGTCATATGTTTTGAAAAGTGCAGACAGCACTTAAAAGTCGAAAGGTCGTGTATGTCTGATGCTTCTCTTTTTTATTTAACAACCATAAACCTTCAGGTTCATCAGTATCTGTTAAATGTTGTGTACACTAAGTTCTGTTTGATTTTAACATGTGTTGCGACAGTTTGTAATGATTCTATCAGTGACCACATATACTGTGCTTCTCTGTCGCGCTAGTCTTGTGTAATGTACTGTATGTACTGCATCTACAGTAAAAGTGGGCGAGGGGTCATTGCTCTCGAAGAAAAAGTTTGCTGACTGTGCTCGTTTTTGTCCAAGACACCTGCTTATACAGTCCATGCACATCCTGTTATATTCACACTTGGAGCTACACACAACAACCACAGTCTTCTGCTGTTTGTCAGTTACTAGTTTTTTTCTACACTCAGTTTCCATAATGACAAAGCAAAAGCAGGATTTTATTTTGCAAATTTATTTAACAGAATAATACGAAATGACAAAAGACCCTGCTGTGACACTTATAATTGAGTTCAGGTGCCTCCCATTTCTCTTGATCATGTTTGAGGTGTTGCTTCACCGTGATTGGAGGCCACCTGTGGTAAATCAGCTGATTGGACATGGCACACACCTGTCTGAGGGCTCAAAGCTGACAATGCAGAGCAGAAACTCTACAGCTCAGAGAGAGGATTGTGTCCAGGCACAGATCTGAGGCCACAAAAAATTGTCATTGAAGGTTCTCAAGAGCAAAGTGAAAGATGTTTAGAACAACCAGGCCTCCTAGAGCTCCTCCCAGAGTTTAAACTGCGAAAAACAAGATTATCAAATCTGAATACTGAATTGTTTGGCCTCACTTCTGAGGGTCATGTCTGGAAGAAACTAGGCACTGTTCATCACCTGCACAGTGAAGCATGGTGGAAGCAACATGCTGGTGTTTTTCAGCTGCAGGGACGAGGGGGGACTGGTCACATTTGAGGGAAAGCTCAGTGGAGCACAGTACAGGAATGTGCTCAATGAAAATCTGGTCCAGATAATACTGATGTTTCAGCTTCCTTCTTTTTAATGAATGTGCAAAAAAAGAATCCTCAAATTCTGTTTTTACTGTGTCATTTTGGGGTATTGAGATTGATGATGTGGGGAATCAATATAAATAAATTGAGCTTCAGCTTAACAAATGTGAAGAAAGTGAAGGAGTCTGACTTCCAGGGTCGGAGCAGAGGGTGGCTTCTGGGGCTCCAGTCCCTAGTGTGTCCTCAAAAGCCCCAAATCTGTGCTATTCCCTCAGGCAGGGGTTTTAAATGTTTTTCAAGCCAAGGACCCCTTAGCTGCATGTTTAGCGAAGCAGATGGAGGTTGTCGGGCAGAGGGCCACATCAGCCCCAGCATGCAGTCTTGACTTGTATTTGCTTTTCATGTAGGTGAGGAAGGAAACTTTTAAAAAGTTATTTTATTGGCAATTCAATAAAGGTATACAGAGTATAAATAAACAAACACAGAACCAGAAAGGACATAAAGACCATCAATCACCCATCAACACAAGAACTAACAGAGAAAGCCAGACCAGCCAAAGAAAATCCGATCCAGAAGAAAAGAATAAGAAAGCGACAAAAAAAGCGACATAAGTAGGGGAGTATAGGGTGTTTCGTTAAAACTTGCAACTTCCGTATTTCCCACAAAAGTTAAAAATGGTTGCCAGGTTGCAAAGAAGTGTGTCGTTGATCTTTTGATAAAACAACAGATTTTCTCCAACTGTAAATGATACATAACATCCTTAATCCAATGTCCACTTTCACAAAGTTGTTGTTGAAAATGAAAAAAACATTCAATCAAAATACTCTTTCAGAATGATGAAGACCAACACATTCTCACTCCCACCTTGTCACATATCGATATTTGGTCATGGACTTTCCACGTCTAGATACGACGTGCAAGGTACCCTGGGTGTGTTGGTTGCTGACGTTCTGGGACACAATGTCAACTTGAGCCTGTTACATGCATTGTCCTCTTTCAAAATACACTACCAATTTTACACAAGCACCTTTCTCCCGGGTGAAAGTCTGTGTTTGCTGGACCCATCCACCACCCCTCCTGCCCGGCCCACTTGGACTTTGATTGCTTTAACTTTTCGTTCTTGTCCCACCGCGTTTCCCGGCCAGGTATCATGCTAACGTTACAGGATGGCTTTTTCCGGGCGGTGTCTGATGCCGCAAGTCACTGCTTAAGCACCAGATTTCGACGACTTTGAGCGAGACCAAGTTGTGAAGACAGCTGGAGAACCCCCCCCCCTTTGGAAACTATCATGTTTTTCCCAAATGATACAGATTTTTAGTATATTCTACCATCTCAGATATCTTGAAAAATGGTGCTTAAAGCTGTTGTATATGGGGAGAAATCTCATTGGACAACCCCAGGGTTTGGGCTTAGCCTGAATGTTTGCAACATCTTACCCCGAACCTGCTGAATTCCTTCTGAATGCACTGTAAATAATACTTTCACACTCCCATGTCTTTATTTGTTGTAGAAAACAAGGTGCCTGCACTGATGGAAAAAGCACATCTTGACATTTACGTGAAACAAGTGGTAACTACTTGCCGTCTGGGATGGAGAAATAGTTTTTAAAATATACAAAAACAAGTTTCAGTAGCACAGTACGACCCATAATGTGACAGTCAGAATTTTAAAAAAGGAAGAGCAGTGGAAGTGTTATTGTCTTTAAAGCTAAGTGAGTTCTGGTCATGAACCTTTACACCCCACATGCACAATCACACATTCTCTCATATTCAGTTTTTCTCTCTACCGTAAACACCAATTAATGTTCAATGATGCTTTTTCTCAGGCTTACTTTCTTTTCCCCTCCGCCTGTCTCTCTGTGGTGGTGAGGTGCCCCACTTTAAAGCCGGGAAAGAGGGATCTTATCGCTTATTGAACAAACAGAAATATGTAGGCCATGGCCAGCACCGCTTTGTCACTCAGTAACCCGCTAACAGTCCACCATTATGTTTTTTAATAGGAGAGCAGACTAGCTGACGGAGCAGATTTCCCCCTATTAATTTCAAAAATAATCACACCATAGTGCCAAGTGCTGGGACAATGGCCTTAAATTGGTCCCTTTTTTATGTGTTGTTGCTTCAGTGTGGTTTAACACTTGATATCCCTTCATTCAATCCAATACAATAAGTCCTGATTGAGTTGTTGGTTCATATGTAAACATATATTGAGACACATCAGGGGAGGGGTGGAGGTGGTGCTGTCATTGGTGGTTTGTTATTGACACTAATACATGCCCACAAAGTTGTTTTTAGACACTGAATTCAAAGTCTGCTTTTAGGTTTTGTTTAGGGGTATTCAGAAGGATGTGTGCAGTGACACACATTTCCTCTGTCCAATACTGTCCTCAGAGGACTGCAGGCAGAGAGCTCTACCTCTGTGACAGTGTGTCATCAGCAACCGTCTCTTACATGCCGGTGATGAGACTCATCATTCAACAAATTCGGCCAATTTTTTTGGAACATGATCCATGATTTCATTAAACTACAACCTGCTAAAAATGTTGATGCGCTATACAGTGATTTAAAATTATAACATACAACTCCAGTTCCAAAAACGTAGGAAAGCTGTGTAAATAAAAACAGAATGCAAATCCTTTTCAACCTTTATTCAGTTGAATACAGCACAGAGACAAGATACTTAATGTTCAAACTGACTTGATGCCTGTAACATGTTTCAAGAAAGTTGTGACAGTGGCATGGTAATCACTGTGTTGCATCACCTTTTCTTTTAACAACACTGAGTAAGTTTGGGAATTGAGGACATGAACTGTTGAAGTTTTGAAAGTGAAATTCTTTCCCATTCTTGCTTGAAATATGACTTAAGTTGATCAACAGTCCGGGTTTTCCGCCACACAGTTTCAGTGCTAAACAGGTCTGGCCTGCAGGCAGGTCAGTCTAGTACCTCAGGGTGTCCGTGGGGTCTTAAAAAGTATTAAAAGTTGATAAATCATGATCGTCTTAATCACGATTTTATGAAGTATTAAATTTTCTTGGCATTCAAACTTTGACAAAAAGTCAAAGTTTTGGAAGGTCTTAAAAAAGTCTTAAAAAGGTATTGAAATTAGCCTCATGATTCCTGCATATACCCTGTACCTGCACTCTTTTACTATGAAGCCACACTGTGTAACACATGCAGGATGTGGTTTGGCATTGTGTTCCTGGAAGCGACGTCCCTGGAAAAGGCGTTCTGGATGGCAGCCAATGTTGCTCCAAAACCTGTATGTACCTTCCAGCGCTAATGGAACCCTCACAGATGTGCACGTTACCCATGATGCCATGGGCGCTAACACGCCCCCATACCATCACAGATGCTGGCTTTGAACTTTGAGCTGGTAACAAACTCGATTGCCCTTTTCCTCTTCAACCTGGAGCACACAACATCCAGATTTCCAAAAACAATCTGTGTCTGGATGTTGTTGATAAATGGCTTTAACTTTGCATGGTAGAGTCTTAAGTTGCATTTGTAGATGTAGCGACGAATTGTGTTAACCGACAATGGTTTTCCAAAGTGGTCCCGAGCCCATGTAGTAATATTTCTTACTTCTATAAAGTAATGTTAGTTTTCAATGCAGTGCCATCTGAGGGATCAAAGGTCACATGCATTCAATATTGGTTTTCAGGCTTGCCCCTTACATGCAGAGATTTCTCTGGATTATTTGAATCTTTTGATGATATTCTGGATTGTAAATGGTTAAATCCCCACTATTTGCCCAGCAGTTTTTCACAAAGTGTTGAACCTTGTGTGTGTAAACAGCTGAGTCTTTCTAAGATGCCCCTTTCATACCCAATCACGATTCTTTAATATGTTACCAGTTACCAATTTTAGCATTCCAGAACTTTCCTAGTCTTTGTAAGATGTTGCAGGCATGAAAGTCAGAACAAGTGTATATTAAAAGTTTCTCAGTGACATTCACATATCTTGTCTTCTTTTTTTGAAGTGTAAGATAGCTGCAATGTAGCATTTATCATCTTAGATTAGAAAGGATTCCCTCCTTCAAACCCCATATCAGCAACATCACCAGGACATCATTCTTCCATCTCCGCAACACTGCCCATCTCTGCACCTCCCTCACCCACTCCACTGCAGAAATACTCATCCACACCTTTATAACCTCCAGACTCGACTACTGTAACAGCATTCTCTAAGGTCTTCCCTCTACCAGCCTTCAAAAACTGCAACACATACAGAGCTCTGCTGCCCGGTTACTCACCCGCACCCCCTCTAGAGACCACATCACCCCTGTCCTCAAACAGCTTCATCAGCTCCCTGTCCGATACCACATCTAGTACAAACTCCTCCTCATCACCTACAAAGCCCTCAATAACCTTGCCCTCCGACTTCGCCCTACTGACTCCAACCTCCTGACCCTCATCACTAGAACCAAGCACCAAACCTTGGGGGACCGAGCCTTCGCCGCCGCTGCCAGGCACTCCACTGTTTCCTCAAATTTTATTTCCTGTGGTGAATCAGATTCATGGGAAATGATATCAACTGCCACACCAGCATTATTAAACATGAGTAGTGAAACAATGGGATAATTACATTTCCGTAAATCAATATAATTGTTTGTAGTACTATTGTGGCTGAAGTTGATGAAGATGTTTTGTAATTGTCTCACCTGTTTTCTAATTGGACACAACCGAGATTTTAATGACATGAAATTAAAAAGTCTGACCTTTTTTATAATTATTACAATTGCAACATTAACTTTACCTACCCTGGGCACTCCTGTTATTGTCTTGTGTACAATAACACACCTCATATCTGATAATCAGTCAGGCACGACAAACTATACTAAAGCCTGACTCAGGCATTGATCCGAGGCCCGGGCAGGTAGAGAAACAATGGAGGCGACAGTTAGAGTAACACAGGAATTTCCTTCAGAGTGATGATTCAGTTTCATCTTTACTGTCAAACAAACCCTGTGGTGCAGGCTTTATCACTTCCTGTAACATGATCCTCGTCAGGTCAGATTATTACATCACCTGATGGCCAAATCAAAAATACACACATTGCTTCGGACACGGCAGGCGATTATTTCTCAACTTTATTTCAGTGAGTAATTTCTTAGAACTTTCCTTATTGCAGAATCTACAAATACTGTAAATAGTCACTTTTTTGAGGAACTGAGCAAATATGTCTTTACCTTTAAAGTCTTGTAGTTTTTTTCCTGTTCATCACCAGATACTGGTGGATACTGAGGTGAGCCTGGATCAAAACGAAATAGCAAAGTTTTGTGTAGAAATTAATTTATTTTGAATTCATGAAATTTCCAACCAAATAAAAAAAGAAACATCATAAAAAGCAAACAAGACAAAGATAACAGTGTCTGAAAAGGAGTAAGTAGTAAAGTAGTAAAACTTACAACCCTCCTCCCTGTCACAAAATATTTTCTGAATGCTGCCTGGAAGTGAATTATTTCTTGCTTTAAACATGATTATTGCCGTTTTAAATATGACCAGATCTACACATTTCAATGCTTATGCAATACTTATAAAACAGTGTGTTGGCGTGTTTTCTGTACCCCACACTGCATACTGTCCTGATTGCTCTCCTTTAGAAGATGTAAAATTGTTCTAAGTTGCTTTTGATTTGGATTGACACATTTTATATCCTGTAATGGTTAAAACTGCAGCAGTCTGCTTCACTGACTTTGTAGACAACCTCATACAAGACATGTAGGTCAAGGTGTGGTCCAGCTATGGTTGGTGCTATTACCATCCCTTTCCCACAATGATAATGGGTGTAACAGGTAAATGATGGTGATTGCTGGTGCACATCCAAAGTCACACACTCAAATCTGTCGATCTGGAGACAGCTATCCGCTGTGCAAAGGGCCGAAAATTCTGACCTTAAATTGAGGCACTTTTCCTACAGGGGGCCGTATTAAACTCCACACACTGCTGATCCTGCTGTCTGAAACGTCGCAGTCAATTTTCCCCCTGTGGTTAAATCCTCCTGCAGACCGCCGTCCTCAGCTGACCTCTGAGGCTGCTCCCTTCAGTCTCCACAGGTGTCGGCCAAAATAAGTCAAATTTATTGTTAGTCACCTGCAGAGGATAAATGGGACATTCATTGTGCATGCACACTGACACACAACAACACACAGACTGTGTATTTGCATCACACTGTATGTGCACATGCACAAAGCCACACAGTTTGTATATCGGCATTGGTGCTGACTCATGACAAAACATATGAAATAAACCGTCTTTGGTCTTTACTTTTAGAAGAGAATATGCAAGAGACAAAAGAAAAGCTAAATCCTTCATTGTTGTTTTGTTTGGATAGTTTGATAAGTGCTTTTATTTGTTTTGGAAACATTAATGTCAGAAAAAATCCCTGGTATTTGTTTCAACTGTCCTTTTCTCTTTCTTGTGTTGAAAGCGTCTTTTCAAACACACACGTACACACACACACACACACACTCGCTCTCTCTCTCTCTTTCTCTCCCTCTCTCTCTCTCTCACTCACTCACTCACTCACTCACACACTCACACACACACACACACACACACTTACAGCCATACAAGCTCTTGTTGTTTCTGCTCCAGATGTGAAGAAGCAGTCTTTGTGTGCAGCTGACTCTTAGAGCCCGTTTGTGGTCTGGAGGAGTTTCAGAGCTTGACTCGACAGATTTACAGACTTTAACAACCTGTTTTGGGGGAGAAAAAAAGACTTGGCCGGGAGCGAGAACGGTTACACAAGCAGCTCTTTTAGCTTCGTCATTGCTTCCTCATTGCACTGATGGGAGAGTAATGCAAAAATCTGCTCAGTTTCTCCACTTCTCATCCATTTAGATTTTCCTCTAACGCATTTTATCCATTTAGCTGAGTGAGTCAGGAGCCGATTAGTCAGTCAGTGAGGAGGGTTCTTCTGTAACATCAGTTCCCAAGATCAAGTGAAAGTCCTTCATGTGTTATTGAAATCATAGCCATGCAACGCTGTAGTTAGCACACTAAAGGCTACTAGCTGGCACAGCAGTGAACTAGCCAAATGGACAGCTAAGAAAAAAGCAGAGATAACTTTGCATAGTTGCACCATCTACCTTGATTTATACTTTATATGTGACAGCAAACCACGCCTCACAGCTTTTTACTTTACCAGAAAAGAAGTGTACTTATTGGTTTCCCTTTTGTCTAGTTTAAAATTGCAGTTCATGCAGCAATTGCCGTGCTTTTGTTCGGATGGCTCGGTGCAGATATTCAACTATGAACAAGTTTAACTATGGTTTGGATATGTATTAGTTTTATACTTTAAAAAAAGAGATGTATAAAATTGCATCCATCCATCCATTTTCATCTGCTTATCCAGGGCCAAGTTGTGAGGGCAGCAGGCCAAGCAAAGCACCCTAGACGTCCCTCTTCCCAGCAACATTTTCCAGCTCCTCCTGGGGGACCCCAAGGCGTTGCCAGACCAGATAAGATATGTAATCCCTCCAGTATGTTCCCGGTCTGCCGCAGGGCTTCCTACTAACGGGATGTGCCCAGAACACCTCTAACGGGAGGCGTCCAGGAAGCATCCTGATCAAATGCACAAACCACTTCAACTGACCCCTTTCGACATGAAGGAGCAGCAGCTCTACTTCGAGCTCCCTCCGGATGTCTGAGCTCCTTACCCTTTCTCTAAGGGCTGAGCCCGGCCACCCCTGGGAGGAAACTCATTTTGGCTTCTCGTATCCGTGATCTCATTCTTCTGGTAATTTCTCAAGCTCATGACCGTAAGTGAGGGTTGGGATGTAGATGGACTGGTAAATCAAAAGCCCTGCCTTCCCTCTCTCAACCCTGGTGTCCACCACCATTTTCTTTGGTTGCTGCCACAACAGGCACCAACAACCTCAAAGCAGCTGCCTCCCCAATGGGTTGCTCTTGGTCAACGGCGCAACGTGTCAAATTTCACCAAAGCTGAACCTGAGGCCAAAATGAAGCAAGATTAAGACAAGCTTTTTTTGTCCATCTTTCTTTGCACTATCTCGCACAATCAGAAACTAATGTATTCATCTTTTTGCTGTGCTAAAAAGAAGCTGCAACCTCCAACTCTGAAAACTGAAGCCACTGTGGAGGTGCCAAAAACTGCAGTTCTTTGAACAGCCACTTGAGGCTGGCTCCAAAAGTGAGTCAATCCTCATAGACCCCCATGTTACAATGCCTCGGCCACCAGTGTGTGACTGAATGTGGTGTAAGAGGATTTCAAACATTTTCTGCAAAGTCTGTATGTTCTCCTTGTGTCAGTGTGGGTTTTGTCTGGGTTCTCCAGCTTCCTCCCGCGGTCCAAAGACATGCAGGTTAGGTTGATTGGTGACTTTAAATTGCCCGTAGGTGTGACTGTGAGCGTGGCTGGTTGTCTGTATCTCCCCCCTGCAACCCCTAACAGGATAAGCAGTTATAGAGAATGATTACACGAATGACGAATTTTATGGATTACTTTTAAAGCACCTCATGGTTCAGCTGTCACCGAATCCAAAATTAAAAACAGTGGGCTATAAAGATCTTTTGTCCATCAGCTCTGGTATGTGTATCTCTGTTTGCTCCGAAAGATCAGTGCCCTCTTTTGTTTGGTGCTATGAAGCGATTAAGCAGGTTTACTGTTTAAACCTGACCTAGTTGTAGACCATAAAATCGAGGTGACAGGCTGTCAGCCTCAGTGGCTATGATCTCATTTCTTTTAAACTTACACTGTCTCAAGTAATGATCCATTGATGTGATGCTTGTAACAGTTTTAAAAAGTCACATTATAACCAGGGAAAGCCTGTCACGTAGTACCAAAGCCTCAGTCAGCTCATAATTCATGCTAAAACTGGCTACAGTGCTCAGCTCTCTGCCCAGACTTTTATAATGAAGTCCTGCTAACCCTCCTGTCTCTTTTCAACACCTTGATTATGCCTCTTTGAACAGATCTCTGCCACTGGAGCTAAACGCCGGGGAAAAATATGAAGCAGCAGACAGAACTTGAGCTGATTAGCCTTTCACATATATTCTCTTTCTCCTCCTCCACTCCCCCCAAACTCCCTCCCTGGCCACCAAATCGTTCCCATCTATTAAAACATGGCTATCCAGTATCTTTAGTATGTCCAACTGATGCCAGAGGAAGGTCACCTGACCTCCTGCATGTAAACAACATTTAGCAGATGCTGAGTATCTCACACTAAACATAACCCGTCCTGCAGAGATGTGCACAGGCTGTCTGGAGGCAGGGGGTGCAGTGAAAAAAGACCTTCGCTTGCAATAAAAAATTAAGGAGTAGATTTGGGCCACAGATTTGGAGTCTGTCCTCCAAAGAAAATGGACAAAATAAATCACTTTAGCAGCCTCATTAATTATGACCAGAGCAAATAAGGTAGTCAGGTGACAAAGAGAGACAGAATCTGCAAAAGGGGGAAGTTCAAATGGTGAATGAGACAATAAAACATCAGACCATTGTTTGTTTGTTTGCTTTGTCCATTAGCAATGGTTTCTTTTATTCATGACTGCGGTCATCCCTGACCTTAACAAAGCACTTACTCACGTGGGCATGGACGAGTGATGACATCCCGTTGATTGGGGAGTCAGATAAGACGCACTTTTGTGTATCGTTCTAAAGGACAGGTACAAATGATCTATCGATTGTCATCAAATTTAGATGATTTTCTGGATGTTTATTGTGTTTATCTTCATGAAAATGACACCAGGCTGCTACAGTTTAACCAACACATCCTAATTCGACCTCGTCACGTATTGACCTTTTGGTCATGGGCTTTCCACATCCACATACGACTTGAAAGGTACCCTGAGAGCGTTGGTTGTTGACGATCTGGGACACCGTGTCAGGTTCTGCCAGTTACATGCATTGTCTTATTTCAAAATACACTTTGGTTTTTACAGGAAATTCACCTTTTACGTACTGTCTCTTTCAAAATAAATGCAATCCATTTGTACAACACCACGAATTAGCGTGTTTTTTTTTCTTCAACAACAAAAACACATGGTTAGGTTTAGGGATAAAAGAACAGGGTTTGGCTTTAGAGTCATATGGGACGCGAACACCGCCCTCTCAGGTGAAAGTTGGTGTTTGTTGGACCCATCCACCACCCCTTCCGGGCCCACCCCACTCGGACTTTCGCTGCCTTAACTTTCGTCCTTGTGCGATCGCATTCCCCCCTGATGCCACCAGGTGCCGTTAAACTATAACAGCAACTGGCAGCATATTATGCTGATGTTAAAGGACCTCTTTTTTCATTGGTTTCTTATGCCACAAGTCACTGCCCATGCGCTGGATTTCGACGGCTTCGGAGTGAGACTGGGCTCATATAACCACACACACACCTCTACACACATCAAACTGATTGGTTATAATTTGGTTTGATTACCAGGCCTCATTAATCCTGTGTGTAATGACATCCTACCCAATGTTCTTTGCAGGTTTTTCTGCATGTCCTGTTTTATTCTTAAAATAAATGACCTTGCAAACGGCGTATTGCAAAAAGATGACGACAACATGAGATCTGGCTTCAACACCTTTTTTTGGTCATTATTTGTGTTGCTAATATACAAATTAACCGTCAAAAACATGTTTAGTCCTGTGTGTTCACATTGTGCTACTCTGCTACATCCAATAAATATATGATTTATAATTTTCTGGAGAAGCCCACTCTTAATTTGTTGTTTGTTATGGTACTACACTGTGATCGGAGCAGCAGTTTTAGGGTGATGAGTGCAGTGATGTGATAGGCTGATAGCATATTTATTAATCACCACACCCTCTGATCTATATTCAACTCCAGCCAGCCCTCCTGGACTTTGTCCTCTTGCACTCTGTCCTACTGCACATACACAAACCAAAACAGCAGGTGGAAATGCCAGTGTATTGTCTGTGTTCCCAAGACCTAAATAACCTGTCTGTAGCTGTCTTTTTATTTATTCAAATGTCATATAGTATACATAACAATGATCTAATCTTGGACTTGAATCTATGCAGTAATGAATATAAATGTCCTGAACTGATCTGGCATATCAGTCAGGATAAACTGTCATTGTATCTTCTTCTGTGTGTTTACATACATCAGTGGGTTCAGTCTAACATCTATCAGATTAAATAACCCTGTCTAATGGTACATTTACAGAGTCAGTTAAACAGAGACTTGGTGTTCCTCCATATGGACTCCGTGTTCTTCGTTGATATGCTGCAAATGTGTGTTTGTTTTTATCTCTATCAGCTGATTGGAGCTGATAGAAGCCAGGCAGCAAACAAGCCTTCACTTTACAGAGCAACACTCAGCTGAGGAGATCTTATGCTCTTCTTGTGAGGACCATCATTGACAAAATATGTGACTTGCTCTGTCATTTTTGGTCACAATGACCCAGAGACACACAAACTCTAAATATTGAGCAAAATACAATACACCAGCCTTGAGATTTAGAAAAAGGCCTTTGAATTTTACAGTATGGTGGCTGCAAAGTTCCATGACAGAGCCCATTGGCCTTCCCAACTGGAAGCGTATGCAGCACTCCAGGGGCTGTCCTGGGGTGAAAAGACACAGAAAGCTTCAGGACACTTTAATTTTGCAGCCAGCAAGTAACCAAAATAAGCATCCCCAACAATACGGTGCAGGAAGAAGAGAAAATATTGTTTATGCTGGAAGAACATTATTCTAGTTGACAAACAAATAGACAGAAAGCAATGGACTCCACACAACATTGGGTCTTATTCACCAATATCCTTCTAAGTTTTTTCTCAAATTTGTTCCCAAGAAAAGTCCCAACTAAAGTCTACATCAGATTCATGATGTGTTCTTCTACCCCAAAATTCTCCAATGTGTTGGTGTTCAGAGGGAGGCAGAGACAGAGAGAGAGAGGAAGAGGAGGTGAAGGTGATCGTGAACAATTTCACACAAACTTAAGTATTCATAACTTACTCAGAACGCTGCTTTGTCACTTTTTGTCCAGCCTGCCGGTGATATTTTCTGGCGTGATCAATCACTAATTATTAGATGGCATGGTGGCTGTATTCCTAACGGATGTGAACAAAGGTTTTATTTGATTCTGTTCTTATCTTAGAACAAGTCCTGAATAAGCAAACACTGGTGAATGTCATCAACTTCCTGAAAACTGTATGAGGGTTTTTCGAAGAAATTTCTTTTTAAGAATGCTTAGTGAATGAGGCCCATTGTTCTTAACCTGGATTCATTTCATGAAAACCCTTTTGATTCCTACTGACTAAAGGGGTATAAATAATCAAGGAATTGACACATACTCAGCGTTTATGACCGACTTGGGGTAAAGTGTACCACTTTTTTACCCCAATTTGTCTTGTTTACTTTGCCGGTAAATCTGAATGAATTATATTTAGGTGCTCACGTTTTATGTAAAATCAACTTAATGATTAAATCATGGAGAATCTAACCAAGCATGTCTGCATTGACAAAGTTTAAACATTTAAACGCTATATTTTGATGTGCAATGCCAAGCCGCTTAGAATAGCTTATGCGGGTTGCCAGTGTAGACCCAGTGAGTTCTAAGAGGGAAAGCCAGACTTTGTTTATATGAAATCAGATGGACCGTGCCTTGATAACGATAAGACTTCATTCATAATTTCAGGGATAGTCCTGCTTAGAGGGAGGGAGAGTGTGGCTGGCAAGTTGTTGCTGCCAGCTTGTCATGTTTTTACAAGCTTTACATTTGTATTTATTGTCTGAATTTGGCAATAAGACTTTAATATTCTTAAAGTCAACACTTTGCTATTTAAAATCCAGCTAAAACCCAAGTTTACCGAAAATTGAGATGTTGGCATCAACTCTAGAAATGAGCCACCGTGACATCCAGCCAATGCTACATGTATACCATCTCTACATAGATAAATATAGTCCCTAATTCTAAACTTAACCCTTAAATCAAGTCTTTAACAGCACTATGAAGGTGTAAAGAGCACACAAACTGTTCTCACTTTTGAGAAACATCCTGACTCGCTATTAAACTAATACTGCTCCTCACAAAGATAGAGGTACTACATTTTTTTTGGCCACTTGGGGGCAGCAGAAACAACTTGTGAACACAATATTGACATATCATCACCTTTAAGTTAATATGGAAATAACAACCAAAACAGTAGAGGTGCCAAACAATGAGCTTAAACTCATTATAAAGCTCTGTTAAGCTGAGGAGGCTGTAGGTTCAACTGATCATTCTGTGGAGGTTCATCACTATGACCGAATAAGTGGCAAAAATTTCTGCAGTGTCAAAGTATTTTAAATTGGAAGTGTTTGGGAGCAACCATTAGTTTAACCACAAAATACAAAATAATAATATCTAAATTTGAAATAATCACCAGTATTACTCAGAACACAGATACATTAAATGGCAGATTGTTTTAAGCAGCACAGAACATTATAAATTGGACATCATACAATCAGACATTATAAAATATTATGAGAGTAAGTTTATCTCAGTGCAGTATTACTCAATTTGTTTCTGAAGTTTTCTGAGTTTGTTTGTTGTTTTTTGACTTCCTCTCTATTCCGTCTCAGGAGGAGGACGTGCTGCTGTAAAGTCCATAAAGATGCAGCACGGCTTTTTGAACTTGCTTCACTTCCCTTCACCAGATATCACGTCGTCACTTCAGAGAAAAACACATCACACATCCTTCTCCATTTTTTTTGTTTTGTTGTTGAGGTTTTGTAATTCTACTATAGTAAAACCTATGGGCTCATTTCTTTGAAATTGGTTTGGTTTCTTGATATTTATTTTGTTTGTTATTTGACATCTCTGTTATGATGAAGTTTAATTATTACTAAACTAAAACTTCCAAGTTACAACGTGTCGTTCAGCAGGTTGGGTGCTGCTGACTGATTAAAAATGAAATACATTCCTTTCACCTCAAGTCTGATTAAGAAAATTGCTAGTGACATAATTAATGCAAAACTTTTATTTTTTTTCCCAATTATTCAACCAGTATAGACCACTTCACCTTTCACTTACTTTTCATCATACTTTTCATCGCCGGTTAATCTCAACCTTTTACATACAACTTCTGAGACATGCTGGCAGCTAAAATAACCCTCTGTACCCACCGAAACCCCATGGCATTGTCTGTATATGGTCTGTCATTACTGGAATGGTCCGTTACCTCACATCTACTATCCCTTATAGCATGTTATGGTGTTTTAGATTTATTTCCTGAGCTGAACAGAGTCATGAGGATGGGGAATATTTGCTAACAAAAGCTGATGAGATGATAGAAATAGTCCAGTCTTTTAAAATGTCAGTATTCCATCTTCAGTGCTCGGTGTGACTTTTGAGAACATTTGTGATTTACTGAGCAAAGAGGAAAGGATGGCAACAATGCAACAGGTGAAACCAACCGCAAAGCTTGTGCAAATCACCATCATTTTGTCATCAAGCAAAGTAAAGTCTTAAACCTTGACTTATCTTCACACAGATCATGCTGCTGTTTCTTTATTTCCTTTGTTCGCATCTAAATAACTCCACCAATGCCAAGACTGTGTGTGTTGGCCTTGTATTTACAATATCAATAAAAGCAGTGTTAAGTGTGTATGTGCTCCTTCTTCTCTTTTCCTTGATGCCTTGTAATTATGTTCTCTCCGCCCATTAACTGCCACTTTAATGTTACATCACTCAGACAAACTTGTGCAATTTTTGCTGGATTACAGCAGTTAAGTTGGGCGTGACACGGTTGAACCAGGTGAGGATTCGATAAAAACACAAAGCCTTGGCTGCCACATAAAGTCTTTACACAGCCAATGGCCCCGATGCCTGTTAATACCTTCACTTATTATTCTGGGGTATTAAAATGCAATTATTTAAGATTCACAAGTTCTGGATGCATTGATTTGTGTTTTCTTTGTGTTTCTACTTTGAAATCAGCCAATGATCGTCATCATCAGTAATCAGGACTAGAGTTCTTTGCTCATTATTAAATAGGCTGCTGCTGAAAGGTGATTATAACAATTCCTGAATGAAATTTGGCTTTCAAGAATGTGAGGCAGAGACACATTTGCTCAGTTCAAATAAATGTACTCAACTGCCTCTTTGGTGAAACACTGATCGCTGTTTAGATGTGAGGTATTGATTTGAAAATCATTGTTCTATACATCATGCAAAGTTTCAGGATTAGTATGTATCCTCTGTCTCAGGCATCATTGTGTCTTTTGAAGACATACTGCACTTTAAACTGTTTGAGGAAGATGCTAAATGCCCAATGCTTCCTTTACAAATGCTGGAATTTTCAGTTTCTTTTCTAAATAATTTGGCGAGAGGAACAAGGCTGTGGAGACTTGACTAACTCCATTTAGGGCTCAATCAAGTAAATATATGTATCTGTAATTCTTCCCTCTCCATACTGTAAAACACTTAGGCGTGATCCCTGATGTTTCTTTGAAATCATTATTACCTATCTGTAGCAGATGCATCAAAGCATTCACATGTTGGACTCCGTTCTTGTGCGTAATATCATGTTTCCACTCCATGTGCTTTTCGCTATTGTCCTATTTTTCCAGCGTCGCCGCCCTTGAAAAAGCGCTATTTTGTACTTCCCAGCCTAGCAGACTGGAGTGTGCAATAGAAATCCAGTTGACGTCCCGCAGCGCAACGCTTTTTGTGTGTGTTGGGGGCAGCACTTGACTCGCGTCAATGACGCCGCTGTCATATGACACCGCCAGTGTGTTTGGCCTCTTAGGTGTGTAAACAGGAATCATATCCTGGGAATGTGTGTTGTGTAACAATGACTAGACTGATGTTCCAACATAACAGGCTGAGTCTTGCCCTACTTAAGTGATAGTAATCATTTCATTTGTGGCCCAGAAACCTATATAAATGCCTATATAACAAAAAAAAAAAAAAAAAAAAAAAAAAAAAAAACTTTTCTATTTTTGAAGTAGCCGCGGCGCATTGGACAGAGCAGATTGAATTCTTCTGCTAACAGGCACTGTATGTGAAATATAGATACGATATAGTTATGAGGATAAATGTTTTTTTAATAACTGAAACATAGCCATGTCGTTTGTAAGTGGACTTTTAACAGTAACTAACTTTATCTGCACAACAATGTGGGAAATAACAATAAACATAATTTAAACATACAAAGAAAAGAAAGAAAATAAACTAGTAGCTACCTTACTTTCTTATTATAGACACACAAATAGCAAGAAAAAATGAGAAAATCAACAAAATCTGCAAGTCTACAAAATCAGTGTTGCATGATACTGTGCTGCGGACCGAACAAAACCGAGTCGCAGCATTAGCATTTGGTAGAATTGTCCCTCCTGGCTCCCTCACAGCCAAAATTGCTGCAAAGATACTAAATAAAGGGAATGTATTGATCACGTAACGTGCTGTTCTGTAGTGGATCATAACATACTGAGCATAGAATTAATCTGCAGATGCTCTTAAGGCTTTTTGTTTTTAGCTGAGCCAGTATCTGGAAATCTTGCACCCCTACCGACTAGTTAAGTGTAGTCAGCTGTCAATGATGGTTTTAAACAGTCAATAAAACAGGTTCTTCAACAAATGTGAATCACCGCAACCATGAGAGAGCCTTGATCATACATTCATATGTGCACACAAAATATTAGACTGGTTGATCCGGTACTTTTTGAGATTCGAGGCAAACAGACAGACGCAAACACTGATACGACCTAACGCATGAGCCCCTCTGGGTTTACCTCCAGTCCAAGATAATGACAGAGAGCTTTCAAATGTGAAGGAGAATGGGAGGAATTTATTTTGTTTTATTAACGAGTTCTCGAATCAAACTCTGCATCAGAGTGAATCAATAAATCAAGACTCCCCAGACTGGCAGCACCAGACCAGGCTCCACATTCTGCCAAAATTCAGTTGGCATGGCAGCCATGTCACAACCTGTCTAAGACTGTGCTGCCAGTCATCCAGACTAAACCTCCTTGTTGTGGTTATATGTGACCCAAGACTCATTTTAAGATTTTAGGGCTAACCCCTGGATCTCAACGGACACTGGAACCAACCCTGGTCCAGGCAGTGACATGCACAATGATGCAATGAGTACTCACTGAGAACTCATGAATCACTGGTTTCTATGTGGTTACAACATCACAACTGACTGAGGGTTTAGTTTACCTTGAACCATAGTGTTGGAAGATGATTCAGAGCGTCTTCTGTGGGAACTCCACTTACAAACAACAATGGCATCTTTATTGGGTAATATCAGCATATTTCATGTTTGAACTGTTGTGCTGATGCAACGACTGAAAGGTGCAGTCATGGGGAGGTGACTGCACCACAAAGGCAACTTTAAAGATGTTAATTTTAAGGAGTGTTATAAAGTGATCTTAACTGTCACTTAGCTGACACTGTCACTTACACCCATGCTCCCTCCTTAGTGCAGGTGGTGCAAGAGCTTCAGACTGCATTTCAGTCAGTGATTTTAAACACTCAGAAAACAGATTAAATGGTCTTCTCAAAAGCTTGCTCACAGTTGCTTGATGATTTTAACATCTTCCCTTCTGACAGAAAATCCATGGAAAGAGTGTCATCATACAAGTACCTTGGTATATGGGTAGATGACAAGCTTTCATTTAATGTACATGTTGTTGCTCTAGTTAGGAAGCTTAAATGAAGATCAGGTTTTTACAAGAGAGACCTGACTTCAGCCAGGTCTCTCTTGTAAAAGAGATTTCCAATCTCAGTGAGACTTCCTGGTTAAACAAAGGTTAAATAAATCAATAAATAAAACAAATGAAAAAAAATGAAAGAGGATATGCATATCCTCTTTCATTTTTTTTCATTTGTTTTATTTGATTTTTTTTTTTGTTTCATCATGTTTTTGGTTTACTGCACCTCATTACTTGTTTAGCCTTGTACTTTATTTCCTGATCCAGTTAATTTTATGAGTTCTAATGTGTGTTCTCCCCTTTGTGTTGCACAGATGGTGAAATTTAAAAACTGAAATTCACTCATTCATTTTTTTCACTTAAAACATGCACAGAAACTGCATTAACTTTTCATGTTATTTTATTTTAATATCACATAATTATCTGAACGACATGCACTTACTCAGCTTTATCAGCTGATTTGCCTTTTTAATATTACCGCATTTAACAGCCTAAAAAATACCATCAAACTACAGAAACCATAAGCACCCTTCTCTGTGTTTGTACAAAGCACCCGATGCTTCCTGTTCCACAAATCAAATCAAATGTATTGAACTCCCTTGAATAAGGATAAAAAAGGAAATACATTAACATCATCGCAGCTTTATAAATCTGTCCTTGCTGGACCTTTGTCCTCTTTCTTGAGCAGGTACAAACAACAAGTACATTTGGGTGTCTGAGATCCCAAAAAGCCCTGTTGTTGGACTGGAGCCCAGATGATGTCCAGAGTACATATCTCTCACACTGGCTGCAGGTTGTAGAACTCAGTCTCAGCCAATCAACTTCCTCCCTCAGTGTAAACATATGCAGGTTAAGGGCACGGTTTGTCCTAACATGTACTCTGACATTTATATATTGTAATATATAGGTCAAGTGTTTAGACCAGGATGTTAAATGTTATATTAGTTATATGTTTATTTGCTTTTTCATGATTTATTTATTTTTTCGTACAGGGTTTTTTAAACTAAATTCCTCTTGCACCAATGTTTGTTTTTTACTGTTGAGACATTTTCTTTCACTTTTTCTTTGACTTCCTCCTCTCTAACTTGCCTTAATGGGCAGTTTTTGGGGTATTTTTACTGCCTTTACTTTTAAGCTCATATCACAGTCATTATAAAGGCTACATACACATGCTATATCTTGTTTTTTTCGGGGGGGTTTTTTCAGGACAATCTGGGCTAACCAGATTTGCCATCATCCCATGACCTTCCAAGTGCCTGTATTTTATTTTCATTTTTATATCAATGAAAAAAAAAACAAATCTGTGTTACTAAATTCTTACATTTTTACATGTATCTCACATCTCTGAGACATTTTTCCACCTTGAGCTCCCTTCACAGTCCCCTTTCACCTCTCTCAAACTCTTTCCTCTTATCTCAGCTCTTCGCCACCCACCCAGCTTCTTTCATTCTTGTTTCATCATGTTTACCCTCACCCTCCCTGCACTGTTACAGTATCTCACATGGCCTCATGTGTACTGTTCCAGCCTTCATCTATTTTGGGTCCACCTGTTTAAGCTGTCTGAATGTATTGCATTGAATGCATTCCCTGTCAAGACGTAATAAATTTGGGTTCAGCAGGGGAACTATGTGTCACATGATTATTATCATATACAAATTACATATTTGGTCATGAAAACGAGGCAGTCATGAGCTGATGACTCAGCGTTGAGATGATTTACATGATATTTAAGTTTATTTGAAAAGCTTTAGGAGGCTTGCTCTGTTGCCCTCATATATATTGATCTGAGTCATGTTTTGTGTTTGAAGTTTGAATGACCCATAATCCCAAAAGTCATCATTTTTGTGTATTTATATCTTGCCAGAGACCTGAAAAATAAGCTTTGCCAAATATAAAGGTAGTAAAAAAGGAAACAATTAGAATAATTAAAATTATTAAACTCATTTTTTTGAGTGAAACTGATCTAAATAGATGTGTCTCTTCTCAGTTTCCTTCACTGCTGTGTGCCTTGTGTGGCTTCCTGTTTCATTTTGTCCAGGGCTTGTGTGTCAGCACCATGTTGTGTCAGTTTCAACACCCCTTAATCAAGTCAACCTCATTCCGCACCTGCTGTGCTCAGTGAATAGAGACCACAACAAGGTGAATGCCCTCTATTTGTATTATATGTTCATCTAACAATTACTGCTCTGTTTGTGATGTAAACAATCCTTCAAGCTGTAACAAAGAAATTTTGCAAATGCTGACATCACTGACAGCAGTGACAGTGATACAGTGTTGACCGTCATGATGTGTCATGGAAAGTGACTGAATATAGTATGTGAATGTCATGTAGTAACTGTATTGTTGCAATTGTATGAATGTATGATTTAACTGTGGTTTTCAAAGACCTCAGGGTGCTTCACTGTCTGCATGCAGCCACGTGATGAGGCTCCAGGATGTCTGAAGATTAAGATACTGTAAGATGAAGACCTTGTGGATATTAGACTCCAGTATGACGTGTGTGTGATAAGCTATATAAAGCTAAATAATTGTTCTGATACTTTAAGTTGTTGGTATGGCTGTGTCTATGCATACATGATGTACCAAGATCGTCTCTGGCGTCAGATTTTTGCTGTCATAAAGATATTTTCATAAGATCAGCTGAGGCTTATCAAGTTTATAATGTTCTCTGATATCACAATGAAACTTCCACAGCTGATTTCTAACATTAAGTAAAGATTTTTTTTGTGTGTTGCAAGTTTTCTAAAGTTTTATGTTTAAATATGCAAATGAGGCATTATTTCATTAAATATGTGCCTTTTGGGTTTGGAGAAAGTTACTGCCTAAAGTGAGGGAGTTCAAGTATCTTGGGATCTTGTTCACGAGTGACGGTAGAATGGAGCGTGAGATGGATCGGCGGTTTGGCGCGGCTGCTGCAGTGATGCAGGTGCTGCACCGGTCCGACATGGTAAAGAGGGAGCTGATTTGTTGGTCCATCTATGTCCCAACGCTCACCTACGGTCATGACCTCTGTGTAGTGACTGAAAGAATGAGATTGTGGATACAACTGGCCGAAATTAGTTTCCTCCGTGGGGTGGCTGGGCTCAGCCTTAGAGATAGGGTAAGGAGCTCGGACATCCGTAGGGAGCTCGGAGTAGAGCTGCTGCTCCATCGCATTGAAAGGGGTCAGTTGAAGTGGTTCGGGCATCTGGTCAGGATGCCTCCTTGGCGCCTCCCGCTGGAGGTGTTTTGGGCACGCCCTACTGGTAGGAGGCCCCGGGGCAGACCAGAGATGGGACCAAGTCACACATGTGCAAGTCTCAAGTAAGTCTCAAGTCTTAACCTTCAAGTCTCAAGTAAGTCCCAAGTCATTTTTTCTTGGGCAAGTCAAGTCAAGTCACAGGTTATGTCAAGTCAAGTCAAGTCCTGTAATAGGTCAAGTCAAGTCCAAGTCAAGTTACCTTAATATTGTAATTTTACCTACAGAATCTGATCTTAATAAAGTGAAAAGACAAGATATAAGTAACTGTCAGTAAACATTGACTTCATCGCTGCAATGTTTACTTTGCAGGGACGACCCCCATGCATGTGCACGTACACACACACACACACACACTAACCAAGGCAGCGGCCAAAATCACCCATTTAGCTCATTTAACCCTGTGTTGCTCGTTCATGAAACGTACAGCCGGTCTTGTGATGAACCAGTCGGAATGTTTGCTCACGTTTTCTGGGGATAATGTTAGCAAATAAATTAAAAAACAAGTTCCACCAAACCAACCCACCCCTCCACCCCCGTATCGTATCAAGCTAACGTTAGCTAACTACCGACTAACCAGATAATATTAGCTAATTGACAAGCACTTACTGGGCAGAATGGCTCTTCAAATGACGAACAAAGTTTGAAGTTGTCATCTGGCTGTCCGAGATGTTTATGCCACATGTCTTGCACTGTGCTGTTCGTCTTTTGCCGTCATAATGGTAATTCCGAAAGCCGAAGATGATGACTCTCGGTACCTCTCCCACTGACATGTTGATGCCTATCTGATATAAGAGGGCCTGTTTCTCCAATAAACACGTAAGGTACGTAGAGAGGGCATGACTGATTGACAGGGTAGTGATCCAATCATGACAACGCCATTCTCAGCCTGTGCTCCTACCGGGTAATCGACATTATTTTTTAAATCAATTTATTAATTTTATACTCTAACCGAAAACATGATGTGAATAACACTCAAGTCATTCAAGTCATTGTATCTCAAGTCAAGTCAAGTCCCAAGTCTTTAACTTCCAAGTCTGAATCAAGTCTCAAGTCTTTTATTTTTTGTCAAGTCAAGTCACAAGTCATCAAAACAGCGACTCGAGTCGACTCAAGTCCAAGTCACAATGACTCAAGTCCCCATCTCTGGGGCAGACCCAGAACATGCTGGAGGGATTACATATCTCATCTGGTCTGGGAACACCTTGGGATCCCCCAGGAGGTGCTGGAAAGTGTTGCTGGGGAGAGGGATGCCTGAGGTGCTTTGCTTGGCCTGCTGCCCTCACGATCTGGCCCCAAAAAAGTGGATGAAATGGATGGATGGATGTGCTTTTTGTATACATTTCCACTGAACTAAAACAAACTCCTAAATGTATAATTTGCAAGTTTTCTCTCCACTAGTCTGAAAGAAGAAATCTTATAGAGGCAAAATAGCCCCAAATCTCAAAACTGACCACCTGCAGTGCCTCGCCTTAACATGTCTCTAAAAGAGCATCATTAGAGAGTTAACAGTGTCAGCAGGCCTCCAAGCAGCTTCATTAAGTCGCACAGTACAAAGTCAAAGCGACCTCTGAATCGCCTTGTCCTTTACTGTGCCTCATCTGGCATCTGACATTTAACCTCTGTGCATTTTTTCTGCTCCAAATTAGCAGCAGAAAAATGTTAATGAATAACGTTGGCCTCTGAGACAATAAACATGTAGTGACACTTTATGTGTTTGTATGTGTGTGTCTATGTTTGTCGAGTGGAAGTAAAGATGAAGGGTGACAACTGCTCACCTCTCATGTGTCCATGTGTTTGTTTGTTTGCATTCATGAGAGTACATGGAGGCTCTTCATGTGTATGTTTACATGTGCGGATGTGCAACATTGTACTGCTTGGTAGGGAAGGGTATAGTGTGTGTGTGTGTGTGTGTGTGTGTGTGTGTGTGTGTGTGTGTGTGTGTGTGGTTTGATGAGGCTTCTGCTCCCTTTGTCTCCTCTGTCTATTCAGAAAGACTCACGTGGATTCTGCTCCTTTTCAAACTCTCCTCATCACATTTCTCTGACAGCAGACACAACAAGACCCCATTAACATTCTCTCAGACAAAAAAACGACAGCACTGCCCCTCCTGCGTGTGCATTACTGGTGCTAATGGATGCTTTTTTTCTCTCTCTCTCTCTCTCTCTGGGCACGTACTCTGAGGCTGTTTACTGATTTTTCCTTCTATCCATTCCAGCATTTATTCCACTGTGGTTTCTAGAGCAGGCTGCAGAACAGAACTCTTCGACATGCACTCTTTTTCATGCAGTAACCACATTTCAACGCTCTTTTATGTTTTCATAATAAACCCAAAGAAAAGTTAAAAAAGTTGAATCTATTAACCATAGTAACCCAAGACAACATCACATGATTTGAGGGTCGGTAATTCTTGATGTTGACATGTTTCAGGATCTGTAACATATAAATACTGTAAAGCTCTGCTGTATGTGATACACTCAACCTGATCTCACAGAAATACGTGAAATTCTGTGGTGGCAGCATGTAATGGGTTGAAATTACGTGCCGGTACCACGGAAACAATGCCAATGTAAAGTCAATTAGGATTCATTGTCATGGTGGACACACAAATTCCCTGATTCAACAACGTCACGTCAACCTCGTTTTCCTCAATGGTATCTTTAACAGTCCTGTATACGCACAAAAACACGGAAGTGTTCTTGATATTAAAACGGCAAATATATTCCTCTGTTATAATTTCCCACCAATAATAATAACATGATAGTTTGGCTGTACTAGATATTTGATATATTCAGTAGATTTACTTTTTTACGACACTATTTGACAACTCTACAACCGGAGAGTTGTAGAGTAAAATATCTGAAATCAGTGGCGTGCACAGACTTTTTGAAGGGCAGGGGCAAAAAGAAAAAAAAGGGCACTTTAGCGCGCGTTTTGGCTCCCAGGAGGGCACTTTAGCGTGCGTTGTGGCTCCCAAGAGGGCACTTTAGCGAACGTTTTTCAACAATTGGGGTGACCCCCCCTTGTGCACACCACTGTCTGAAATTTCTCATTTCATCCTTACTTTTTCTTAACATGCAGTGTCATTACTGTGCAGTGTCAGCTTTACTAGACATTAGATATATTCAGTAGATGTATTTTTTTTATGACTCTATTTTACAACAAGCCGCAAAAAACTGCCGTCCCAAAAAATAATCTAAAATATCTGAAATTAGCCGACATCCTTGCTTTTTCTTAACATAGTTCATCTAGATACAGTGTCATTACTAGTTCGGCTTTACTAGATATTAGATATATTCAGTAGATCTATCTTTTTACAACCCTATTTTACAACCCTGTTTTACAAGCCGCATACACCTACCGTCCCAAAAACACCATTTCTAGCATATTAGCTAAAATATCAAAAAATTAGCTGACGTCTTTACTTTTTCTTAACATAGTTCATCTAGGTGCAGTGTAATAACTAGTTCGGCTTTACTAGATATTAGATATATTGGGTAGATATATCTTTTTACAACCCTATTTAGAACCCTACTTTGCAAATCAGAAGAACTACAACTATGTTGCTGATATGTATCAAGCTGCATGGCGCGGTCCTAGGGAATTGGAGTTTTTGAAAAATATAAGTGTTTTTCCCAGATTTGGAAGTTGTAAATACTGAATTGAGAGTACACTGTGGACTTTAAGGGGGTGCACCCCCAGTTGCTGACTACACTCACATGATAGTTGAGGTCAAGAGCTCTCTATAACAGTTGGTCCCATGTCTGTACCCCCTTTTGTTGCTGGGTTATAAGCCTTCAAACATGCACTGAGGTCAAGGTTCAAAGGTCAATGGCTCAAAGCAGGAGCCATGTAGAATCCTCATACTGACATATGTTACTCTCCAGGTTGAGACCTTTCCAATGATGTATTTTGTTTAGCTCTACGACAAAGTTTTGATTTTTTCATTTTTTGGACACAAGCCATTCCAGGTCTAGTTTCAGAGAGCTCTTTGAAGGCCCCGTGTATAAAATGAGTTTTGTTTGTTTCTTTGCTTGTTTTTTTCTTTTTTACTGTAGATAGTTACTAAAATGAGTCATTCTCAGACAATACTACTAAAAAGTAAACCGCTGGTTCTGTGGCGCTGGCTTGGGGTCCACTCTCCCCTGGTGGAGTGGAGGGTGGCCGGGTTGCTGTGGGCGGACGGCTCCATGTGATGGTGTTTCCTCTCTGGTTCTTCCGTGCTCAGCCTTATTTTTTTTCTTCTTATGTATTTATTTATTAGTGGCATTTGGATTCGGTTACGGCAGATGGACGGCAATTTGAAATGGAATGAAGCCCACAGACTGCAGACAGTAGCTACAAAACAGTAGTGGAACACACCCCATCCGCCCACAGCACTACGCTATCAAAAGCTGGCAAATGCATTTATTTTATTTTATGGCCTTGACATTAACCTGTCATGTTGTTGAGTTATCAAGAACACTTCCGTGTTTTTGTGTGTATACAGAAATGTTAAAGATATCATTGAGGAAAACGAGGTTGATGTGACATTATTGAATCAGGGAATCTGTGTGTCCACCACGACAATGGATCCTAATTGAGTTTACATTGGCATTGTTTCCGTGGTACTGGCATGTAGTTTCATCCCATTACATGCTGCCACCACGGAATGCGGCGTTAAGAGGTCGTGGTCATTTCACGTATTTCTGTGAGATCAGGTTGGATACTCTACATGGAGAATGATGGGCTTGTTGACACACAGAGCTCAGTTTGGATTTGAACAAGGTCTAGTTGAGGTCAGGGCTCTGAAAGGCTCTTTAGTTCTGTGTCGCCCCCTCTCAGCAACTCTCCAACTCTCCTCCGCCCGTCCTCTACTCTCCTCAGCCTTCACCACTCTCCTATTACGCTCCTCCCCCCTCTTCCTCCTCTCCAGCTGATCATGCTCTCAGAGCGTGGGCCCAGTGTGGCGGCACTATCTGGGCACATCTTTGGTAGACCCCATCAGCTGCTGCCGCTCTACAGGAATAGCTGCTCCTCATTCTCAAACGTGACCCCAGCTGACATAAGAAAGAGAAGAGAGGTGTTTATGCTCAGTGTGCTTTTATGCTCTCCACACGTGAGAATGTTCAGAATGGTCAGATGCAGCATAAACTGCTGCCTTTAATTAGACATGGACACTTGGGAAGCACACTGAGGATCTGTGTTTAAATGGCAGATTGCTTTGAGGTGTAGTACATTGACAGGAAGCAGTCAGTGCAGAGACACATAAACCTTTCAGAACATTTACAGTTCAGCAACAGATGGAACAGGAACACCTGATCAACACAGTCTCATAGATTACATAAAATGAGCATTTGCTTAGTTAAAAAAAAAGTATAAGCTAAGGCTGCCTCCTAATAGACGACCAGAAAGGTCATTAGTTGGCAAGATTTCACTGGTCACTTAGTAGCAAAAAACAAAACAAACAAACAAAAAAAAAACAAGCAAACATGAACCTCCATTAGGAGCTGCATCTCATCAAAATAAATCAAAACTTATATGACTGGACCATGACGGCATGTTTACAGTCCCTAATTTCCAGGGCTGGCACCTGCGGTTATTCCACAGGCTAGTTAATAACATGTCGGGCTGGAAATCCAAAGTGTGGGATCATTTTGAGAAGGTGAAGGACGAACCCAAGGTGATATGTAAACTCATCTTCATTGGTCGACTACAAACATGACGTATCATCTGAAACATGGAAGTAGCTACATGCCCATTAGCCCACAGCGTCATTAACAGGCGGCTCGCTCAGTGTGTGACGTGCACTTGTAGATAAAATATAGGCCTATATTAATGAAGGTTCATTAGTGCGGTTTTGTATTTCTCTGTAATGTAGCACAGTGTTAACAATGTTACTGATACTATTCTTTCTCACACCTTCAACTCAAACCACCAAAATATATAATTTAATCATTAAATTAATATTGTTAACATGCGGGCGACTAGTCGACTAATGGCTCAAAAATGATGACTATTGGTCGACTAGGAAAATTCTTAGTTGGGGTCAGCCCTCATATAAATTTTTACAATAACTGGTCCTAACAATTTCTGCACATTTTATTCTATATTATGTTCATATTCTCTTCTTTTTCTGACCATGTCAGAGTCCTGCATTGAAATTTTTTTATGTACATGCAAAATGAAGAAAAATGAATTTCATGATTTCAGGTCAGCTGAAGAAAGAACAAAGAGGATCTTGTACAGGTTGTGTAAACTTCTCCCAGCATGTGACACTCCTGAGTATTTTATCTTAACCTCTTGAGGGTTTTCTATGCAGCTATTAATTTGAAAGACCTCTACTGCATTTCTGAAACGTTGACATTGGAGATTTTTACCAGACAGCAGCTGGATCTCATGTTGAATATACAATGTAGGTATGCAAAATAACCAGTGCACCAGCAGTCAGATGAATGTAGGCCCAAAAAGTTAAATATTTATGTCTGAAATATTGGTGGAAAAATGCAGTGATACAAACTTAAAATGCTGAAGTACCAGAATCTTAAAAACTTACCCATGTTATCTTGTACCTGCAGAAGAGAGCTGATGACTGCAGAAAGAGATTACTCACTGACCTCCTGAAGTGCGTGTTTGACCCAACAGTTCTTATCATTGAGAATAAGCTGACCTACAACAGATAAGACTTAAAGGATTCTTAGAACTGTGAACTAGTTAGTTATGATTAAGAGAAGCCTTTGTAGCTTGGAAATCATCTTTATCACAACATATTCTCCCATATCTGTCAGAGCTTCACTATCTCCAAAGCTTTGCTTATCGACGACCTGTCGGCAGTCATTTAGCTCCTCTCATTTCTAACTGCTGACTTCAGCCAAGGTGTGGTTATAGATTGCTTTATAGATTACATGTGCTATTTTTAGCTGCGACCAGAAATAACACAGGATGTCTTCCTAACATACAGTGAGTGAACGAACTCTGGCAGATGGTGCGCAAAAAAATATCCAAACATACAAAGTGCGACAATGTTTGGTGTTGGCTCATTCGCATCATGTACAAGGAGGTGTAAGAGTCCACAGCCTAACTCGCAGCTCTGTGATGCTGCTGAACTAAATGCTAATGCCCAACACATTCCATCTCCACCTTCATCACATAACGCGTTGGTCGTGGACTTTCCATTTAACTTGCAAGGTACCCTGGGTGCGTTGGTTGCTAATATTCTGTGACACTGTGTCAACTTCTGCCTGTTACATGCATTGTCTGTTTTCAAAATACACTTCAGATTTCACAGGAAATGTACAGTTAGCATACAGTTTCTTTCAAAATAAACGCACTATGTCAGTACAACACCGCAAATTGATGTTTTTTTTTTCCTTTCACAACAAACGCATGTGGTTATGTTTTGCCTACACTTGCACGTGGTTGGGTCTAGGAAAATGAACAGGGTTTGGCTATACAATCTTACGGGAAGTGAACACCAGCCTCCCGGGTTGTCCTGCCGCATTACCCTGTGACTCTGCTGGCCACCATTACACAATAATGGCGTCCAACCACGTATCATGCTGACGTGAAAGGAAAGCTCTTTTTGTCGGCGTCTGACACAGGAAGTCACTGCCCAAGCACCCGTATTTGATGACTTTGGAATAAGACTAGGTAGTTAAATTAGGCAACAAAACTACTTGGTTAGGCTTAGAAAAAAGATGTTTGGGGTTAAAATAAGATATACATAACATGATGAAAATAAGTCATGTGAGTGATATCAGAACAGGACAGACTGACATACTGTAAGTTAAGCAATGTTATGTTAAAACAATACTGACCTTTAGTTTCACGTGGAACATGAACAGCTGCGTCCTGATTGAAAATCTTTGTTTGACCCATCTACCTTCCCTCACACCCACCCCACCCTTCTCACTCTTCAAACAATGTCATTTGCTCTGAGCATCAAATATTGCCACGCCTGGTGCATCTGATAGAGACCACAAAGTGAGCCTTTGGCACTGGTATCACACACTGATGGGCATCACAAAGCATTGGTATGTAATGACAAGGGAATGAGAACAGGCTTAAATAACAGGACAGTTTGTAAAATATTTCTGTATGCTGACGATGTTACAACTTATCTACATAACTCTGCTCCTCTAGTTTATTTTCAGGGTTAAGGCAAGTTAGAGAGGAGGAAGTCAAACCCTGCAAAAAAAGTTTTTCCTCCAACAACAAACGCATGTGGTTATATTTTCCCAGCACTCGCTTGTGGTTGGATTTAGGCAACAAAAGCACCTGGTTAGGTTTTGGAAAAAAGAACAGGGTTAGCCTTTACAATCCTACTGTAAGTGAATGCAGGCCTCCTGGGTGAAAGTCGGTGGTTGTTGGACCCATTCACCACCCCTCTTGTTCGCCCCACTCCGAATTTGCAGGCTTAACTTTCATTGTTGTCCCACTGTGTTTCCTCCTGACACCTTTAGGTGCCTTTAAACAATAACAGCAACCGGCCTTGTATCATGCTGATATGAGGGGACATCTTTTTCATCAGTGTCTGAGTCACTGACCAAGTGGCAGTTTTCAATGATTTGGATTGAGACCGGGTTCTGATTCCATCATGCTCACCATGACAATGCTACAGTAGCATACTGATGTAAGGCAGGTGTAATGTTTAGTGCCATCTTAGTTTGCCAATGTCCAATATTATGGCAAAGCACCTAGTAGTTAAGACATTTCATGATAAGCCAAAAATGTCAAGCTCACTCTGGTCCAAAAGGAAACGTCAGAGGATTACCAGAGGACTCATCCTCTGGGACACGTGATGTGATGTGTATTTTAACATGGAAAAACTATTACTATTATAGCTCTTGATATATGATATGTGGTATAGCTGGGAAAAAGGTACGACTGAGCTTAGTTTATATTTAGGCACACACGCGCACTAAAACATGGTTCTGCCACAGAGGAATGTGATCTTCTCTCAAGTTCAGGAGACAAAATATTTCTGTGTTGTTTCTGACCTTGAAGGCTGCTTACACAGATACAGACACACACACACTGACGTACAATCTGCTCACATGACACAAACCCGCAGACTAACACTTCTGTCTACAGTAAAACATCCATCTGATTATGACCTCATAAACTGAGCAGACTGTGTTTATCATCAAACAACGCTGCATATATGCAGCGACTGTACAGAGCTGATGTGACCAGAGGGATGAAGAGGAATCTTCACCCTCCTCATGCCTCTATTGATTTACCCAATTGGGGTTTAACAGATCTGTGTTTACTACACTCTGCTATCACCTGAAAGGAACTCATCAAACACTCTGTAAACACTGTCTAACCCTGACCCTGACTCTGACCTCTGACCCTGACCTTCAGAGTCACACTACAGCACACGTTACAGAGGATATGTTACCTCCTCGTATGCTGCACAGCAGGCTCACATGTGAACTGAGCTGAAGTGACAAGAGGAAAGTTGTTTTAGTTCTGCATCTAATGATGTCTCTTTATATGGGTTGTTTCATTACCATAACAACAGCGCTGATGCTTCAGACTCAAAATAAATGCACTACATCAGCACAACTACACAAATTCATGTTCTTTTTTCCTTCAATAACAAATTCATGTTGGTTGCATCTGGCCAACACATGCATGTGGTTTGGTTTAGGAAAATGAACAGGGTTTGGCTATACAGTCTTACGGGAAGCAAACACCAGCCTCTAAGGGGAAAGCTGGTGGTTGTTGGACCCCTCCCACCTACCCAACTCGGTCTTACGCTCCATTAACATTCATTGTTGTCCCTCCGTGTTTCCCCCTGATGCATCATTGTTAAACAATAATGGCGACCAGCTGCGTACCATGCCAACTTGAAAGGATGGCTTTTTTTGTCAGTGTTTGATGCTGGAAGTCATTGACCAAGTGTTGGTATTCAGCAACTTCAGAGTGAGACCAGGTTGGATTTTTTTGCAGTGCAGCTTCAGTCTGAGCAGTCATGTTGGAATGCAACTTTTACATCACTTTAGATTAACATTTTTCTTGCTGCAACAGCCTTGTGGAGAGGTGCTGACAGATTTTACGTAGCCCTTGACATCCTGAAATTTTGGAGGAAATCAGTTTCAGTGAAACCACTCACGTCATGGTCCCACTATTCCTGGATCTGTCTCTGCACCTACCGAAACCTCATTGCTGCACAAACAGACATAATTAAAAGTTCAGCTTTCTTGCTCCTCATCCTAATATTTGTTATCATCTGCTCACAAATTCACTGCCTTCCATTGTACAGAAACTTGTAAATGAAACCTTTAGGACAAGTTCACACTGGAATCTAACATGAGCCACATTTAAAAGTGATGTAAACAGCCAGGAAAAAAATGGATCTGAGTAATAAGTCAGATGGCGCACTGAGGCTGATATCTCCCCACAAAAAACAGCTAAACAAAGTTCAACTATTGGAAAGCAGCACAATGTACACTTGGGCATGTGACAGGGAACAAAAAATCAGAGCCAGCATGTTTCTTTTACTTCTTCTGTAAATATCAGTCAGTGATGAATATGGAGAAGTTGTTGATCATTTTAGTGCAGTGCTACCCAGAGCTTTTTTTTTTTTTTTTTTTGGTAAGTAGGCTGTGATAATGGGCTCTAGTTTCACAGACCGGATGAGGCGGAGGCGCAGCGCACCTGCGCTTCGCCAACTGGGTGTGGCCAGGCGGATTTTGCAAGTTTGGCACACCGTGCGCTCTCTCTTTCTCTCTCTCTTTCTCTCTCTCTTTTTCTCTTGCAGTCTCACTCTGTTTCTTTTCTTTTGACTTTTCTAAGATGACAGATGCTGAATATATACTCCCTATCTGATGCTGTGGCTGTTTGTGGTTGGCTGAGAGGGATGTGAACCCATTATTTTGCAGCTGTGTTAATCAAATCAGGTTGGGTTTCCATTACGTGTGCCAAACGTGCCAAACGGTGCCAATCCCCTTTGATCTGACATCAGATGTGACAGGACAGTCGATATAGAGATACATTTATGTGCTGATTGCAGATAGTTGAATTGAATAGTGGTTTTTTGTAGCCTGCGTGTCAGACTGAAGCTCCCAGAACCTTCAGTCTGACATTGCCTCCACTGAAGGCGATTTACAAGGGGGAGGGAATTTGATTTTTCCCTAACCAATCAGTAGAGATCAACGACTCACCCAGAATCTGACGTCATTAGTATCCATGCCTCGGGGGTGCCGAAAACAAGCGAGCATTGCCTGTTTAAAATGTCTCCGTCGTCTTGCACGCCCAACTGCATCGTTAATCCAGTTTAGCAGCTTCCTTAATTTGGTCCTCCATTAACGCGAGTAGTGGCGAAATACCTCGATAGCATCGTTAATGTGGTCTGTAGGATCTGTAGCGGTTGCCATTGTTGCTATCCTCACCAGTTACCCACCGGCGTGCAGCTTGACATCAGCGTGGCGCTGATTGGCTAATCACTAGACCCCCGACGTTCACTGGTCCGTCCATCATTTGGACGAGATAAATCGCAAATTCATTGCAGTACGCCAGACCAGAGATGCAAGCCTACTCAGTTGAGTGGGCAGGGTCTATGGTCTGGAACCAGGCTAGGTTTTTTGGGTATTTATTGCATTGTTAATGTGCCTGATATTCTGGAAACCTGCCTGTGAGGTTTTGGTGACGTGTGCGCACTGTCCGCTGGTCAGCCAAACTTCGGCTTACACCGGCTGCGCTCCGCCTGTAGACGTGGTTTCAGCTGGCGAGCTTTTAGTGCACCTTCGGCGAAGCATTTTGGCACGAAACTGTCACTGCGCCAAGCTGGATCTGTTGACACCTCCCCCTGCTGCGCCGCCACACCCATCTCAGTGCACCTCGGTCTGCCAAACTACCAAACTTAGCGCGCCTCGGGTTGCACTGCTCCAAACTAGCTCTGCGCGGGGTTCGCCACCCTGCACTGCGCCAGGAAACTAGAGCCCATGGAGTTATGTTATGATTGCTCAGCAGCTTCAGATGAAACCTGCTCCCACACCTTTGAAAGCTGGCACAGAGCAGGCACAAGAGTAGCACCCAGTGCCCAAACTCACATTTTTCAGGTGGTTACAGATGCAGCATGTGTCCTGGCCCTAAGCACAGGAGTAGTGTTTTCATGATACTGTGCCATTAAGCATGTACATCTTTGATATTATCTCCTCCAGTCTCTCTGTGCTCAGATACAAAAAAGGCTGTTTTGAAACTGAACAGGAATTTTGGCAGCTGCTGTTGCTGATGACTCAGTTTTTCTACTTTATGCCCAAACAAGGTTTAATACAGATGTGTTGACATTGCATTAGACAGTATCTATGGCTAGTGGACTTGAGGACAATGCCATAATAACAAAGATGTGCAGCACAGACTTATGTATAAACAGGGTTTTTTTTTATGTTTATGAACAAATGGTACGCACACTTCTGCTTTCGTTCCATCATTCTTGTTTCCTGCTTTGCGGAAGCAGAGGCAGCAGGGCTACGTGCAGGCAGGCACCCTGTCTCTGTTTTTTTCATTTCAAGTACTGCTGACTTGCTGACGTCAGGTCCTGGAGCGGTGTGCTTTATTAAACACAGAATGCCATTACACATTCTTTTTACTGCATTATATAACTGAACTTTATACAGAAGCTCTTTGAGGAGTAGGTTGCTACCGGGCAACAATCATTCACACTGCTTTCATCTGGTGCACAAATAGACTGAGCTAAAAGGTTTCAATCAGATGTGAAGGTTGATAAAGGTGAGACAGGGCTCATTTACCTCTGTGTGCCAGTGACACATGATAGCTCACACTTGCAGAAGAAAACAATTATTACAGTAATTTCTATGAAACAAAGACGAATGGTATGTGTGTGATATACTGCAGTACCTGAGCCAGGAAAGTTCCCAGCATGAAACTCCCAGCACAGTTAAACCTCTGACACATGTAGGCTGTGTTCTCACTGCCACTTTAAAATCTGCTCTTTCCTGCAGCAGCTGAGGAACATTTAGTCCTGCAGAGCTAATCTGGTACCTGAAACAGCACTTTGTGCCCAAATTTGGGGCAGTGGTCAAGACCACAAACCACATGCACCTCTGCAAATCTGCCATAAGACCCCGAGCTGGGACCTGTTTCATCACCTCCTCTGCCTGTCTTTCATTTCCAAATTTGTGCATGACTTCCTCAAAAGTTAATTTCAAATGCAAGACAATTCCCCTTAATCAGAAATCTTTTTTCCCAGCAGTTGTTCAGGTCCTGACGTGTGAAGCTCTGCCCAGAAACACACATGCAGGTACCGTGACGAAGTCAGCAGTGGAAGCACGGAAACAAGGAGGTCTTTGTTGTTGGTTACTGTTTTTTTTTTTTTCTTTTTTTTTTTTTAGCAAAACCTCCCCCACCTGATCAGACGCTACTATATTTGTATGTGGTTGGTTGAGTGTTTGTGCTTTGTGCCACAGTTTAGAGTTAGGGATTTTAAAGAATTTGCCCTCTGAGTATTTTTTTCTGGTAGTGTTGCTTTTTGTTTTGTTGTTTCATACATAGCTATATGAATTAGCATTTCTGCATCCTTGAATCCTGAATCGTGATAGTTCTTAAAGACAGAGAAACTCAACACAGCTGTGCAATGTTAGGAAAACCCTGCAATTTATTAATGACTTGCAATTGGGGAAAAAAAATGCAAAACTATTGTTACCTCTCTCAGCAGCTTACCAGCTCCGAACCGTAGCTGGGAACATGCTGGCTTATTAACATTAAAGCTACTCTTACCTTTATTGCATTTCACACAGCACTTAGAAAAAATCTGAACATCCACAAGCCCCTCCTCCTGCAACTCCATCTCCCTCCAAAGGCCTACTCCGCCCTCCTCCATTACGTCCTCATTACGTCTATGATAGACGTAGGCGTTGGCATGGTAACGTTAGATACACAGAAAAGGAGAACGAGTGTAACATTACAACCAAGACAGTCAAACTCAACCCCGGAGTTTTAAAACTCAACCGGAGTCAGTGATGACTGATGAGTTTTAGAATAAAATTACAGTGCTAACGTTAGATAGTAGCGTTAACGTTACTAGTAAGCGGAAACGCACAAGGAAGATAAGGTTGATGTTTCAGAGGCTACGCTATAGTAGGCTAACGTTAGCCGTTAGCAACTGGATGCTGTGTTGTCATAACATTATATGTTGTATCAGAAGCAAACCAAACATAACGATACCTGTCCTACACAGTCAAACGCAACTCCGGAGTTTTGAAACTTATCCGGGGTCAGTGATGACTGATGAGTTTTATAATATAACGTAAACGCTAACGTTAGATAGTAGCATTAACGTTACTAGTAAGTGGAAACACACAAAGAAGATAATGTTAATGTTTCAGAGGCTACACTACAGTAGGCTAACGTTAGCTGTTAGCAACTGGATGCTGTGTTGTCATATAACGTTATATGTTATATTAGAAGCAAACTAAACATAATGTTACCTGTCTTGCACAGTCCAACGCAACCCCGGAATTTTGATTTTATAATATTAATTAATATTACGTAAACGCTAACGTTACATAGTATTAAGTCAGTCGGAAGCCTCCACATGGGGAAGACAGACAGGACACTCTGCCAAGCGTAAAATTTCCAGAAAGGTAAGTGTCGCTTTAACTCTAGCTTGGCTCGTTATTAGCTGGTAACTAGCTTCTAGTGGTCCGGACCACTCTGTAGAAGGAAGGATGGCGAGGCGTTCGGGTGCCATTCACCAACAATGGCTTTATTCATCTAGACACTTAATTCACCTGACTATCATCACTCTTTGCCATCTTCACCAAGAGAGCTGCTTCCCTCCACACACACACACAATGAAACACACGTCACACCCTCACAGGTTACCCACAAGGCCACTGCCCTTAAAAGAACATGTAAAGAGATAGATGTATAAAATATCACCACATTATTTTCATAACAGCGAGACCTAAGGATGGCAACGTTTGTCTTTTCCTCCATCAGTCATCACAGTGCAGAGCAAAACATCTCAAACTGTCACAATGTCAACCTGATTGGCCGTTCTCAAAGCAGACATTCTCCTTGTCATAGCAGGAAAGAACAGCTGCCATTAATAACAGTAACGATGACTCTGTTCTGTTGAAGTGTTCCAGTGAAAGTGACAGGGAGAAAACATGCACGACACCAGGACGCTGAAGTCAAAGCAGCTAAATGGAATTAAGCCATCATTAATGTCATTATTTACATCTCCTACTGTGACAACTCAAAATGTCTCTCATGAGAAATCTCTGTTCTGTTTCCACATCGTCTATCTGCTCTCTTCCCCTGCAATAACACCTGTGTTCCTGTCATTCCTCATCACCTGACCTCCCCCGCCCTCATGCACACCTGTTCCCAGGCAGATTGTCTCATGTGTTGTTGAATCAAGGCAGTATCTGCCAGCCTGCTGCGTTGCTATCACTAACTGGATAAAGTTTGCCTGACCTTCCTTTGCCTATCTGGTATTGACTTTTGCCTGTTTTTGACCAAGAATAAAACTGAACTTTAAACTTTACGTGATTTGTCTCTGAGTCATGCTTTTGGCTCCAAACCTGGCAATACTGAAGTTACACAAATAACTAATGACCAACTTTGCTATGTAATGTACGGCTCATGATGTGGATCATGGTACTTGTACAAAAATCTCCTAATAAGTTTGTTAACTCTGATTTTTTTTGTGTAGCATCAGATCAAAATTTGCTCTTGAATTAATGAGTCCAGTACGAGGTCTCATTTCCATTACATTTACTGTAGATATTCAAACATGATCCCATCCCTACTGATGGTATTTGCTGCTTGGATGTGGCTGAAAAGGCTGCATGTGTCGCTAAAAAATGTTGCACTGTGCGTGATGAGATGAGGGTGAAAGAGGCTGGGTGAGTGGCGAAAAGCTGAGAGAAGAAGAGAGAGTGTTACAGAGGTGAAAGAAGACTGGGAAGGGAGCACAAGGTGGAAAATAATTCAGAGATGGGTTAAATATGGTAAACACAGTAAATATAAGTGGGCTGAATTTTGGCAAAAGAGGTGACAGAAAAGATAAAAAGTTTGGACAGAATGGGGTGCTGCATGAAAGAGTTGGGAACAGAGAGATAAATCACAGACGTTCAGGACGTCCAGAGTGCAGAACTGCAGCCAAGTCCTCAGCTGACTGAATGTACTGCTGTGAATAAGGACAGAGAGAGAACAAAAGGTCAACCTGTGGTTCAAACCTGCAAATCTGATGTTTATATTAAAATTTTTTTTAGCTACTCTGGACTCTAAAGTAAAGTAGCAGAAATCATACATGAATATGAATAAAAACAGTAGAACGATTAAAGCTGTATCCTTCAGAGGTAGCAGCAGATACAAATGCTAGACTTAAAGTAACTGGAAAATTCTTTGAACCTTTAGGACATACAGCAGGATCAGACAGGTACCCTATTTACCCAAGCATTTGTAAGTGAGTGTTGAACATTTGACTGAATTTATTCGATCCTAAGTCAAAATAGATGTTCAGGCAGCCAGTGGTTGCCAAATACAACCCTCCCTGGTTGTCAAATACTGACACTTTCTCGTGCCTTTGGCATTAGATACCGACGCAAAAGGCACCCTTTGGCATCTCTAAGAGACGCAACCTTCCACCATGAGTCTCACCCAGGAGGCAGCTGTGCATCACAGACATTCAAGTCAACACATTCTCACTCAGACCTCGTCACGTATCGACGTTTGGTCATGGACTTTCTACATTGACATATGACGTGTAAGGTACCCTGGTTGTGTTGATTGTTGACGTCCTGGGACGCCGTGTCAACTTCAGCCTGTAACATGTATTGTGTGTTTTCAAAATAGACTTCCATATTCACAGGAAATGTACAATTTACATACAGTCTCTTTCAAAATAAACCTACTATGTCGGTACAACAAATTGCAAATTGACTATTTTTTTTTTTTCCAACAATAAATGCACAAATAAATTCATGCGATTACGTTAAGCAAACACACACACACGGTTTAGATATAGGCAACAAAAACACGTGGTTGGCTTTAGAAAAAAACAGCAGGGTTTGGCTTTACATTCAAACAGGAAGTGAACACCAGCCTTCCAGGTGAAAGTTGGTGGTTGTTTGACCCATCTACCACCACTCCCACCTGCCCTACTAGGACTTTTCACTCCCTTAACTTATGTTGTTATGTTGCTGTGTTTCCCCCTAATATAATGCTGACATGAAAAGACGTCTTTTTTCGTGGGTGTCTGACAGATTGAGACCAGGTTGTTTACTTTGAATATACAGGTAGGTGCTCGCCTGCTATGTCGCACCTCCTTTGGTGCCTAATGGTTGGCCAGCTGCAGGGTCATCAGCCGGGTGCTACCGCCCATCACCGTTTTGCTCCTTTAAACCCGGAATGCCTCCTGGTGGTGGAGCAGTGGCAGGGATGTCTCCCTGCCATCCCCTGCAGCTAGGCCTGGGCGGGGCACCACCTAACCAAGCTCTGCCTAAGTGGCGCCCTAACTTTTGTCCTTTCTCCTCAACCAAAGCCAGAAGCTGCTCCTTTCTGCCTCCTCCACCAAGTCCTTGAGTGCCTTGCATTGGTTTGCTCCAGTTATCCCCATGTCCCTCATGAGGCGAACGGCTGACGTTCCCATGAAGCCACGGCATCCTACTTCAACTGGATAGATGGTGGTTCTCCAGCCTGCCTCCTTGCATTCAGCAGCATGGTCGTGGAGGAAGGCCCTTCCTCCACGACTGACTGACTTCCCCCAGCACTGATCGGTCCCTTGGCACTGTGGTTTTTGATCTGGCCTTTGGTCCCTCTTGTCTTATCTGACGTTGCAGTGCAAGGTTGCTGGTGAAGATTTCCCTCATACTTCGCTCTCCCCCTGGTGGATTCAAAGTCCCCTGAATGTAGTCTCATTTCTCCATCCGCACCCACATGTCCGCAGGATTTTCTCATTGTCCTTGTTCATTCCTGTCGTTTTCATGTTGTCTGTCCTATTAGGCCCATCTTTCACCCTGCCTCTCGGAGGGCCTGTGGGTTGAGCCACAGGCCCTCCGAATACTCAGATGAAATGAGTATCCAGTGCAGATGATGTACTTGTTACGCGTACAAGTATCATATGAGTAAATTGTGTCATTATCTGTACTCATGATAAAGGAAAATCCTCATTTGGGTAGCTGTGTTTAATCTACAGTGGTGGAAAAAAGTTTTCGGACACCCCATGCTTTTGTGAAATATTGCATTAAGAATCACTCTTAGGTCTTCAAGTGCAATTTCTTTTAGTACAGTCACAACCAAAATACTAAATAAATCCTAAAAAAAGCCATTAAAAACTTAAAATTGATTGGTTCCATAAAAATACATAAGGAATTTTGAGTATTGGGTCATTTTGGTACCAGTGATGAAGGTCGTTCTTTTTATTAAAAGACACAATTTTTGTTGCCAAGCTTCGTGTCTACATAAAGCCAGCACATTTGAAAGTTCTTCAGACACAAAAATGGCTAAAACAAGGAACCTAACGCAGGAAACACGCCTGAAGATAAAGATTCTCAGCCAGGAAGGATACAGCTGCCGCTAGATAGCCAGGAAGTGCAGATGCAGTCCTTCAGCAGTTGGATACACTCTGCAGAACTACAGACGAACCAACAGCTTGGAAGACAAACCAAGATCTGGGCGTCCAAGGGTTTCTTCAGCAAGAAATGACCGCATCCTGATCCGCATGTGCAGGCAAAACCGCCGAATGACATCACAGGAGCTTCAGCAGCAGTGGTCAAACCAAACTGGTGTCCAGTGTTCCACCCGCACTGTACGTGGCTGACTTTTAGATCATGGCTTAAGGTCCTACAAAGCTATCAAGAAGCCCCTGATCAATGAGAGACAGAGGTTAGCCCGGCGTCGTTGGGCCCAGGCACACAAGAACTGGACAGCCAGGAATTGGAAGAAGATTTTGTGGTCAGATGAGTCCAGTTTCCAGCTTTATCTTCCTCCTACTAATGTGAGGGTACGCAGAAGGCCAGGCGAAGCATTATCTCCAGCATGTACAGTACCTACTGTCAAGCATGGTGGAGGCAGTATCATGGTTTGGGGATGCATGAGTGCTGCTGGTGTGGGTCATCTCACTGTCTGTGATGGCACATTGAACTCTACCAAGTATTGTACCATTCTCAAAACCCACATGCTCCCTTCTGCGCGTGCACTGTTCCGTCGAGGTAAAAACTGGATGTTTCAACAAGATAATGCCCCTTGCCACACATCCAAGGCCAGTAGAACTTGGCTGCAGGAGCACAGTATCTAGGTCTTTGAGTGGCCAGCTCAATCCCCGGACATGAGCCCCATTGAAAATCTGTGGTGGATTATCAAAAGGTCTGTTTCAAAGCATAAACCAAAGAATTTAGAAGAATTAAAAGCAGTAATTCAAGAAGAATGGGACAAGATTACCCCTCAACAGTGTGAAAGGCTCGTGGGGAACATGCCAGCCAGGATTAGAGCTCTACTACGTGCCAATGGCAGGACTACTAAATATTAATTTGATGATGTGATGGTTTATTTATTTTTTGTTCAGTTTTGAACACATTCTCTGTTATTTGTTGACTTTGATACCGACAATTTTGAGAACTGACATATTGAAACTGTCAAGAATTTAGTTTTGTTAGTTTTTCTTGTAAACAATAAACAAAAAAATATAATTTGTATTTGTTTGTATCTGTCTAATGCAGCCACACCTTTTGAAACACAAAAAAGATTTTTCCACAAATATTTCATGATAATATTTGAGATTGTGTAAAATTTTAAGGGTGTCCGAAAACTTTTTTCCACCACTGTATTACTGTTGTATAAATAGTTATATTTGACGGCCAATTCTGAGGCTGTACACAGAAATACTCATTCATTATTTTTCAACCTAGACGGTCTTCTATTGTAGCTTTAATTAACATTTCATTTCACCTTGGACTTTATTTGTTCATGACTCCACCTGACTTTCTCTTACAGCACCACATGAGTCATAAGTTAGTGCTAATTATAGTTTTTCCTCTGCGTGTGTGTGTGTGTGTGTGTTTGTGTGTGTGTGTGTGTGTGTGTGTGTGTGTGTGTGTATTTTTGGCTCGTATGTCTCCCTTCATGTCTACATGTCTCTTGTCATGTACAGACAGCTCCCCTGGCCGTCCTCAAGCTGAGACACACCGTCTGTTGCAGCAAGCAGCTCTTCAGGCCTCGGCAGACAAACACGAAAAACACACAGACTATTTTGCATCCTGGTTAACCACCGTCACACTCCTTCCTGTCACGGCAAAACAGAACATTTGTACTAATACAGTCGTGTCCTCACAGAACAAACCTGCGAGCCTTTAAAAAAATCATCTATAAAATTCTAAATACATTTGACAACTGTCTCCTGGACATATATTTATATTTTTATGTTTCATCTTGATATGCAGGAAAGTGAAGCTCTCATGTTCACGCAGCAACTCTTGTACACTCCTTGATTGTGTAATACTTATTCTCGATTAAATTTGTGGTTACTTACAGAAACCTGAAATGTTTTTGAGTTTCTTCACAATAAAAACTTTCTAAAAAATAGCTTAGCTCTGATAAGCTTTTGCAGCTGTTGTTGGGGTCATAAAGGTAAAGGAAAAAAATCCATACTTTTAATGTTTTTATGTAAGTAGTACTCGCTTATCTTATTAACAGTGTTTGGAAGGCATTAATAAAGCAGCAAATATTTATTATTTTCCCACTGAAAATTAGGACGTTGCACACAACAGCTTTCAAGAGAAACAATCAGAGCCTCGCCCTCTTTCACTCCCAATAAAGTCATTATTCATGGTAATTATGTTGTTTGTGCAGTCATCCATCTTTGTTTTTGTGTAGCTGACTGGGTGTGTGTTGGCATGTGTGTTCACATGCACATTAAAGCATGTTGAGCTTGTCTGAGTTCATACACGTGTGTGCAGAGTTTATCACTGTGTAACTCACACTGGGTCAAACAGTGGTGATAATAATAACACAGCTCTCTAACAGCAGGAGCCACAAACACATTGTTACAGTGGAAACCATTAAAATGTTTTCCTCCCCTTCCTTCCTTTGATTGTTTAATGCTTAATCTGTCATATGTTTTCGTCCTACTGCCCTGAGAAGTGTATCTAAAGTTTGGAAAAATAAATAATTTTAAAAAACTCAAAAAATAAAAATAAAGATAACGAAATAAAATAAAATAAAATAAAATAAAATAAAAATCAAGCAATAGCCTTAAGCCAAACTAAAAAAAAATCTGGACTTCCCAGTGTGATAGGCTAAATGAATAAATAAAATTGGGAATTACCCTTTGACAATGATTATGCAAGTAAAGCCAGTAAGGTTTAGTAAGTGAGAGTAAACAGGTATCTTGTACAGTACACTTGAGCTTGATCAGACAAAGAAATGTAAGATGGTCATCCAGTCACCACAAAAAAATAAGCAAATAAAAATTGTGTGTGTCTGCAAATCACAAATATGTTTCATTTGCATGTGACTATTTGGTGGCTACATTGAAACTTCACATTTTATAAATGCTGTGGTTAACGTGGTTAGGTTTTGGCACGAAAAAAATCCTTGGTTATTAAAAAAAGCTGCTGGAAAGCACAATCAGTGTTGCTGTTTGTTGGTATCTTGAACAGTGGTTTGCAGCTTAGCAGGTGTACCACTATCCACCATCTTCTCCACCTCCCTATGACAAAGTCAGATCACATACAATGTCACTTTGAATACACTGTGAAATCTTTAAATTAGTACTTTCATTTTTACAAAGTACCTCGAGTAAATTACCCGCGGGGACCCCCTGTAGATGATCGGAAAACTGATCAAATACACATGAACACATGAACACACACACTGAAATAACAGCACTTGACCGACTGGTTGCTTATCTGTCTGGTCACGTGCCAGAGGAAGAGCTGTCCGATGTGATCTTTGACTTTTCAACTTAGACAACATGCATGCACTCACTTTACACACACACACAAGGTCAAACAGGACATTAACAATCAGTTCTCTTGTGTGACCCTGTGATGTCCAACACACACACAAAAACAAATGTATGCACCTCAAGATTTAGCACAAATGTGAAACTTATTTGGTTCAACTCCTGCCAAAACAAGCAAGGGCAGATACAAAACAACACCCACCTGGTCACCTAGTTTTATTTTCCTCGTCATGCATGTAGCTCAAAGCTTTTATTTGTTTTCATGCGTAAAGATCATACGTCTGTTTGGTTCAGCTTCATGCCAACCCTCATCCTGCGCCTCTGCTGAGGCTTGTCTGTTCACCGTGTACCTGAACAAAACACTAATTATGTTTTATTCTCACCTGTCAACCTGGTCATTTAGCTGAATGTAGGGTTTTCCTGTGGGTTGTGTCAATGCCTCAGGCTTCACTGCTGTCATAACATGGACGAATACCAACAAAAAAACAGATCCTGCATCAATACAAATAACTGAAGCAATAGAAAAGGTTTACTTGTGTTCTCCTTTTAGCATACAGACACCTACAGGCTGATTGGCTTCCATTTACAACCTATTTAAGTCCAATTTTTGTAGTTTGCACCTCAGTAAACTTGGTATATTCAAAGATCAAAGATGTTTCATTCAGCACTATGCATCCATTCATCCACCCACCCATCCATGCATTTTCATTCGCTTATCTAGGGCTGGATTGCTGGATTGCAGGGGCAGCAGGCCAAGCAAAGCAACCCAGCAACTCTTACCAGCGTGTCCTGGGTCCACCCCGGCGCCTATTCCCAGTGGAACATGCCCAGAACACCTCCAACGGGGAGGGCCCAGGACACATCCCGACTGCATGCCTGATCACCTCAACTGACCCTTTCAACAGGAAGGAGCAGCTCTACTCTAAACCCTCACCCCGTCTCTAAGGCTGAGCCCAGCCACCCCAAAAGCAGAGACACAATTCTGAGGCTCCCATACAGGACCTTCCTCAGATCCTGTCCACAAAGATCACAAACAGGATAAGTGACAAGGGACAACTCTGGCAGAGGCCAACACCAAGAATGATGCATGTCTCATTTTGGTCGCACAGGGACCGGATGGCTTGTAGCAGCAACCCTGGTACCCTGTAATCCAGCAGTACCCCCCCACAAGACTCCAAGCACTTTAAAAACAGACCGTTTTCCTGGTAGTTTTGCAAGTAACTTCTCTGGAGGACACGAACTAAATGAGCTATGTTGTTTTTATTCTTACCAATGACTGCTGAAGGGTTAAGCCTCCTTAAATGGTATAAACAAACAGTTTATCAACATTTTTCCAGGGAACCATGCAGACATGTTCGTCACGTCTTTGTAGGAAACCTCTCGCTGGCCTCATCTAACAGATTAGTAATAATTGGTTTCCCCAGATTTCTACTTCCTTTTGACATATTTTAACTCACATGTTCCAGTGTTCAGTCTTTTACACAGGCACACACAAAATACAAGCACATACTGTAGTTTCCATTTTTACAGTCACTGACCCAGCATTGCAAGAAGTCACAAATCTGTTTTTCTGTCTTTAAATCCTCTCTGAGTCTTGTCCAATAAACCCAGTCCAGACTGTAACTAAAATTGAACCGCAGCCTTTACTGCTGCCTTTCACACCACAAAACTTTTCACCGTCTTGCTTTTGCATTTATTTCATTTTCTTGTTCTGGGGAGCTTTTTGAGGTGATCATGTTTTTGCAACCCAGTCTCACTCTGAAGTCAAAATCTGGTGCTTGGTCAGTGACTCATGGTGTCACACACTGGATGTGGTTACACAATGGCTTCTCATTCGCCTTTTAATGGCCTGTATTCGGGTCCACACAAGGTTTGGGGCAGGGAAGGTTTCTGATTAGATAGGGGACGGGGCAGACACTGTAGTCCTCGCTCCAGATAACAAGATGCTTGACGACGCCGTTCTTAGTGCCTTTTTCGGGCTTGTTTTGCTTATATTCTTGAAGCAGCAGTACGACAACAACCTTGTTCTGCTAATGCTTCATCTGTTGAGGAGAAGAAGGGAGATAGAAGACTGTGCTGTGGTGAATGGAAACCAGTGAGTGCAACAAGTCCAGCTGCTCTATTTCAGCCCGTTGCTATGCGCGCTATATACATCATCGCGCCAGAAGGGCAAGGAAACGAGCATGCACAGAAAGACCGGAATGAACTTAAAGAGGAATGAGTGTATACAAGTGCGAGAAAATCTTTCATTCGGAATTAGAAACGGAATATTCCAGCCCCTTGCATCGGATTGAATTTTCAGTCGCATTGGCCATTTTCATTCCGAATTAGGTGTTTACAAGATCACTTTTAATAGGAATGAACTTTCATTCTGAATGAAAAGGGGATTAAACTGTCCATGTAAATGCACTCACTGATGAAAAAAGCCGTCCTTTCACATTGGCGTGGTGCACGGCCAGTCGTCATTATTGTTTAAATGTGCCCGGTGGCATCAGGGGGAAATGTGGTGGGACAGCAACAAAATATAGGGTAGCGAAAGTTCAAATCAGGCTTGTGGTAGGGGTGGTGGATGAGTCCAACAACCACCGACTTTTATTTGGGAGGCAGGCGTTCGCTTCCCGTAAGATTCTAAAGCCAAACTGTGTTCTTTTTTCCTAAACCCTACCATGTGCCAACGCAGTGTGTTTATTTTGAAAGAGACTGTGTGTAAACTGTACATTTCCTGTGAAAACGGGAGTGTATTTTGAAAATAGACAATGCATATAACAGAATGAACTTGCATCCCAGAATGTCAACAACCAATGCACCCAGGGTAAGTTGCACATTGTATTTTGAAGTGGAAAGTCCATGACCAAATGTCAAAATGTGACAAGGTCAGAGTAAGAATGTTTTGGTTTTTGTCTTCCAAATGTATGTCACCTTTTTTCAATCATCCTCATTGTGCTCCTAATCAGTTATATAAAATAAAATGCCATCCACAGCTTTAAAAGAGCAGCACATTTTAGTAAGGATGACAAAGTGTCCTCACACGACTTTGAGTCCCTGACTTGGATTGTTTTTGTGACCCTACTATCACGGCATGGGAGGATTCTGTATTTGCATCCTCATTGCATCATTCCGGTCCAGTCACTCTGTGGAGGCAGCCCGGCCTCCTTTAATGTTTGACCAGCTTTAGAATGAGCTACACGTGACTCCGGCTGCACATTTCTGCCTGTTAATGAACCAATCTGATAAATAAATGTGAACTTGTCTCTGACTCATGTTTCAACACGGACACTTACGGTAAAAAAGGATCAGCGTCAGAATTGGTTGACGTGGTTTCTCATTACTAGCAGTCATACTTCACCTCTGGGGACAACAGCCAATATTTCAAGAGATCCAGGGTAACCAGCAGATTTCCGGGCCAAGACTTCCTTTTCTGTGCGCCGGTCATTGTTTACAGTTTGAATAGCAATTTGAGTCAGATCGAGAAAACATTTTGACGAACTCAACTTAACCCTAAACACAAATATCTGCATCTGAATGATGAGTTAGTAAAAGCGACATCAGACAATAGGTGAAGAGTTCTGAGATTGCATTTCAGCCAACGCATTTGGCCTTGTTTGCTCTCCACATGGACTGTTTACCTGCAGGCAACCAAAGCCCTCTCAAACGTAATTGGTCAACACTGCTAGGATCTACAAACAGAAACCAAAAAACCTCAGTGCCTAAATCTTGTACTGCTGCCCACAGATTCTGCAGTCATACATATAACAGGACAGTTTGAAGACACTATTGGTTAACTGACTTGGTATTTCCGTCATTCCTTACTGTCATACCCTCTGAATTCACCAAAAGGAGAAAGGAATGTAAACAGGAAAACTGAACAGAGAGAAGGAAATGAGACTAGGCCCTGCAATAAACAGAAAGACAGTGAATGCTGCCGTGGAGACAAACGTATGTATGCAGAGGGAATGAAAAACAAAATGATGGAGGGGTTGCAGAGAAAGAGGCGGTGATCCATCAGGAAATTACAGGTATTAAAGGAATGTGGTTACATCAGCAGGTGGAGATGAGCTGTTGCCTGGGGGGCAGGTTGAGTTCAGGATAAAGCTGTCTTTTGAAGCTGACATGGGATCAGCTTTCCCATTTTCCATAATAAACCCCACAGTGAAAACTGGAGGTCCACCAGGTCAGACTCACCTCTGGAGATCAAACTGGGATATAGGTATACTGTAGGGATTATCCAACTGTTACAAAATGAAATGCTTTTCACAAAATGGATGCTTTTATTGGATCATTTTGTCCCAATGATCAGCCATGACTTATTTTTCAAAAGATCAACAGTCAAGGCTCAAAACATTGGTGAATAACAACATAAAAAAATGAAAGAAAATAAACTCCCCTAAAACACCACTATGACCCATGAAAATGTTATGTCATGGTAGTGTTATGTGCTTTGAGTAAAGATCTGCCACATGTAAGATAAATACCCAGAAAGACAAAGTAAAGCCTGTACATTAAGAGTTAACTTTATCATATGAAACAGGAATTTTCTGGCATTAGAAGGTCATCCCGGTCCAGCCTGCGGTCTTTCCTTTGTGCATGCCAGAGAAAGGGAGTGAGCATTCTTCCTGCTGAATATGAATCATCCATAGACAGCAGCATGGACAATTGAAATGAGTCTGAGGAAAGCAAAAAAAGATGTCTGCAGGCAAAGAAGGCCTCTGCTTTCATCCTCAGTCCACATGTACGATAAACAGAAGAGTGTGCATTAGTTTGATACTGTTAAAGTGTGTGGTGTGTTGCAGCTGTGGAGTCTGTATGTCAGAGTCTGTTGATGTTTAATTATTCATTTAAGGGTCTTGCAAAATGTGGGAAATTTTGCATAGGCCTACGTTCATAAATTGAAATGCATGTCATAAATTTATTGTTCGTAATCAGTGTGATGATTTTTGGTGGGCGGAGCTTAGCTGGAAGCAAAACAATTCTCCACAGACATTAGCTAGTGCTAGCTAGCAAGTTCTGTTGGCTTGTTTTCGACAATGGAGGAAGATGATGAGAGTGTTGCATTCAGAAATACTCATTCTGAGTGTGGGAGCGCACTCTGGCACAAACTGGCCCGTTCATAAATTTGGAGCGCTATACCTACCCCTATCTGTCTGGGGAGACGGAGCAGCAGAGTGCTGATCAGAGTGAATGTTTGATTAACTTAACTGTTAATTCATATAGACATGTAACGCTCCGTTTCTTCCACCAACAGGGCTCTCATTTTAGTGTAGAGTGTCAGACTGAATTTACCAACGCACCATGTCAGGTCACTCACTCTCCGGAACGGCGAGTGTTACTTGAATAAGTAAACACTGACCAACGGGACCAGACTGGCCGACCTGTACACTCTCACTCAGTGCATAGGTGATGTCACAGGAAGCCAATCTTACAAAGGAGGACGACACTTGAACGGTTTCCTCCAGATTGTTTTGCTATCGAAGCTAACGTTAGCTAATGTGCTAAAAAGTTAGCATCACAGAGAAATCCAATATTCCTCTTAATACCTCCCCAGTTTCTGATGAGGTGGACATGTTAACCCTTAAAACACATAACGTTATTCATCCCTACAACAGGAAATACTTTTCCCCTAACCTGATATGAAGTGTGCGTGTATCGCCTCCATCCAGTCCTTTCGTCTTATTGCATTTAACCATAGTTGTTTTTAGCTATGACTCCTTCTATTCTGGCTCCCAGTAACACAACAAGATGATGTTTTAAGACTCCTGCTAACACACTGACATTACTGTCGCATCATCCCTAAATGGGTCTATAAATCCATGAGACAGACTGCACATTTAAATATAAGGAATGGAGAAAAATAAAAAATAATAAAAACAGTTTACATGTGCAGAAAGGGCCAGAAATGGCTTTTCATGGTACCTCACCTACAGAGAAGAATAAAATATGCATAGATTGAAAAAAATACAACATGACACAAAGTAAAATGTCAATAAGATACATATCTTCCACACAATCAACACTGAGGAGAAAATAACACAACATCAAATACATCAGTTCCATGCAGAAACACAGCAGCCACATACCACACTGATGATTCATACAGTACCAGTTCTTTTTTGTCGTAACCCACTTTTAAGTTTCTTTTTTTACTGGGACAAGGACATAGAGTCAGTTTAAAAGTTCAAGTTCATGTTCCACAGTTGGGCTCCACGGTATCACAATGAATAGGGGACGTGAGGCACAACCTGATGTGGGGTAAATTGTAACATGGACTTTTTAAGTGGTTACACTGGGTCGATCCTGTTGTGCTTCTGATCAGTTGACTACAACACCACCAAACAGTGACCTGCATAATTCCACAGAAACTGGATGTGTTTCACTAACAAAGAGTGTTTTCAGCCGACATAAGTTAACTTCTTTGTCATACTTGTTTTTCGATTACTGAGCCGTCACCGAATCCAACCTTGTATCACCTGAATAACTGTCTGCTGCCTAAAACATAGCACTGTTTTTGAATTATGCAACTGTGGAGGTGGGTGTGGTTAGCAGTTAGATGCATGGGGGAGGTGTGGGAGGATGGCTCATGAGAGTAACACCAGGGGTCCATTTCACAAAGCAGGTTTAGTGAAAACTCAGAGTCTGTTAACCCTGAAATGAGGGAAACTCTGAGTTTTCCGTTTCAAAAAGGGAGGTAACTCAAACCAGAGAAAGAGGAGTAACTCTAGCCTGTTTCAGAGAGAGAGGTAACTTAAGCTCTCGGTCAGTTACCGTAGTAACAGACTCTATGAACCTAACCTGGTCGGGACCAGGTTTTTGTCAATGAACCTCGAGTTTCTCTCTGTCTCCGCCCTGTTTCAGAGCCACACAGTCCATTTGATTTCCTCATTCATTCAGTCAGCAGGCGAGTTTTGGCGTAGCCTAGTTCTGCCGTCTGTCATTTTAAAAAATCAGAGTCATTAGAAGTCCATTAGGCACAGTAGGTGGCGACTTTTTTCACTAACATGGCATGTCCTTTTGATAACGATCCCTTGGATGAAGGTGCAGCATTACTGCGCAGAGAATTAAATATTCGTCGGGAGATGGTTATCAGACCACGCATAGATGTTTTAGCATTTCCACACAATTATCTTTTTGAGCTGTACCGTTTCACGTCACAGTCCATCATCTACACAACCTAATCCGTCCTTACATTTGCAACATTACCAATCGTAGTCATGCTCTCACATCCCAGCAGATATTATGTGTTGCGCTGCGTTTCTTTGCAAATGGAAGTTTTTGTACAATGTCGGAGATGCTGAGCACTTGAGTAAGGCAACTGTATGCAGGGCGGTCAGAAAAGTGTGCTCGTTTTACGGGCATCTGCCTTCTTTCTGTTGGCTGAGTAGAAGTCTGTGTTAGTTTAAATAGGCTTAATTATTTAACAGAACATGATATAGATGAGAAGATATTTATGTGTGTGAAAACTGCATTATGTTGGGGATAAAGCAACTGCACAGTCAAACAGCCACTTAATATTTACTTTACAATGTAAAACATGATCAAAATGAGGTACCCCCATGAGATTATGCCGAGGTCTTACCTGTTTGAACAATGTTTTTATATTTCATCCTAAACTGCTGCCAAGTGCGCTTCTCCCCTGCGGGATTGCACCTAAATGAAATAAATTAATAGGCTACCATTCAAGCAGTTTTCCCCTGTAATATTATTGTGATTGCAAAGGACTACATTTAAACTTACGCATTGACCCGAGCAGCAATGTTCTCCCACGCCTTCTCCCTCTCTTTTGCAGCTGCAGCAGTGTTGCACTTCTTTTTGAAAACGTGTGCAAACTCGCCGTATGAGCGCATTAAGATTTCTAATTCTAATGGGGTGAAAAACGCAGCCCTCCTCTTCCCCGTTGCCATGGTGACTCGTCGAATCGGGGCTCCATTGATGCTGGCTTTTTATAGTTGTGGTGCACGCGCTTAACTCCAGGTGAAACTACTCTGAGTTGATTAAACTGATTCAAATCAGCTGTTCTGGAACCGGAAACTCAGAGTTTCCTATCTCAGAGTAGATCAACTCAGAGTTCAGGATTAGACTCAGAGTTTGTTGAACCTGCTTTGTGAAACAGACCCCAGGTGAGTTGATCGTTACAGCTGCTGCTGGTTTGTGCTGATTACATCTCCCCCTTTTTAATGCAGTGGTGTGATGGCCCTTGGATGAGTGTAGCCCTGACCAAGGACAAGGACACTGCCTGAGTTTTTGGTGTAAGACTAAATGGACTGGAAGACATGGAAGAGGAGCCCTGCAGCCATAGTCACATGCTGTGGACTGATTTTGTTGTTGTTGTGTGCTGGGCTGCAGTAAATAAAAGTATTAGTGCTGAATCTGTTACATCAAAGCCACCTATAGTGCATTTTCTCTATTTTTGCACATCAGTTTGAAATAATGTCTTTAATTAAATGAGATATACTTAGTTTTTTTTATTTGGCAGGTATCTTATACATAAGTGCTCGCCAAGACACTGTAAGATATGGATATATTAGACTGTAATATAATGTTAAAACTCAAGATGAATGTAGCAAAGGACGAATTTCTCTAGTAATTCCCTGACATTTTGTGACCTTGTTGCAAACAAAACTGATGGGATATTTCCAAATGAGTTTCTCGTCAATTAAAATTCCAACAAATCTTGTTAATGTGACTTTAAAAACTTCTTCACCATCAAAATATAATTTTGCTAATTTATGAGAGGCTGTATTGGTGGCTCTTGCATGTATGACTGCATCTTTCAGGTCAGTGTTAACTGACCCACTGATGACTGGTCACACTGTTGAGACCAGTGTGTTTGTATTTGTGTGTTTAAAGGCACAGTGACGTATTTTCAACTGTAGTGTAATTTAATATATCTCGCTTAAATAATGAGAAGGTATTCATTTCAGCTTTGGTTGCCGTCTGTATGGACGAATAAAAGGGGTAACGCGATCACATGTACTTATTGTAATACTACAGTGGCTTGTTGATTTAGTAATTCTGATTGCACTAGATATTTAGCGGTTACTAAAACCATTATTTCCTGCTCATGTTCCATAATAAAAACTCAAGGGAAGGTACTGTACTACACTTCCACATTTAACAGCTGTTACGCTGTTAATGTGAAACAGATGGAGGAAGTTTTGTTTTGGTAATAATAAAATAGAACTAAAGGAGCAACAGTAAATCAAAATAACAGTAAGGTGCATAGCATGTATTATATTTACAATAATACATAAATAATGGAATTTATAATAAAGTCTTGTCTCGTATAAAAGCCTTGCACAAATAAAGGCCTGGTTTCCTGCAGGTAAATAAAGGCACCACTCCCTGATTACTTAACCATCTGCATACATTTTTTATGTAACTCAGATGTTTGTAAACACAGGACTGTTTTTATGTTTTGCTACTATGTTTACAAACATCGCTTGTGTAATCAAACCTTTAACAGCATAATAAACCACGAATAACTTTTATTTGTTGTTGTGTATGAGCCACACTTTTAAAGGACCTGTTGGGGTTTGAACTTTGTACTTGGAGTTTGATTACATTATATTATATTTGATTACACTGTGAGGACTAACTGTGATTTAGCTCATGTCTATGTTTATTTTGTATTTCATTTTATTATTTATTTTTATTTTATTATATTTTTTATTTTCATATATATTTTTTTAAATTTTGATTTTTTGTTTTAGTTTATCCTAAACCTAATCCCCATACACATTTATTATTATTATTATTATTATTATTATTATTATTATTATTATTGTTATTATTGTTGTTGTTGTTGTTGTTGCTATTTTTTTAAATATACAAACTGATGGAACTGATGATTGCATTCAAACAAAATGGTAGTATATTCATATATTAGAAAGGTATTGTAGAAGACCTTTCTAATATATGAATATTAGAAAGGTATTGTAGAAGACTGTGTGGAAAAATTAAGTGAAAACTGTATATTTAACTGATTAAAAATATTCTAAAAAATATATCAAAATTACTTTGGTTTTGGATTTTATTGTTATTAACATTATTTCAAATATTATTAAATATTTAAGCACTTGACCTAGTATGTTTTTCGTGATGAGCTGCTCATCAAAAATTAATTCAAAAAGCATACTGTGCAAAAACTAACCAAAACATTCATAACAAAAGGGTCAGGAGTCATGAATATTGTAGCACAAATATAGAAATTTATTTTTTGAATGGGATGTACATGACACACACCTTCAAGTTAGATGAAATGCTGGGGCACAGACCTTTCTTCACAGTGAGAAAAAAATAGATTATTCAAGAAAGAAAAATCTTGATTCCAGCCACACATACTATACACTCATCAAAAAATTGCACTTGTTAAAACAAGCAAATAATATAAACATCTGGTCTTCAATCATTCCTTTTTTCCACATACTGCAACCACCCCAAATTCCCCAACACCTCCCTGTTCGAGACAACCAATCACGTGCAGAGTCTCTCTTGCGGCACATCTGTTGATAGCAGCTGTTTCTCAGCAAATTCACCTCAATATTACATCATCAAAACATTTTACATCAGAGATGTGCAATTTACATGGAGGGAAAGAAAGGGCTGCATGACTCAAAATTTGAAAATTAAGGCCATTTTGAATCATGTTTGATTATTTTCTCATTTGAGGGTGCAAAAGTTTAGTGTGCATTTTTCATTAGAAATAAATCAGCTGTGTGTCTTTCAGTAGAGAAGCATTTTGTCGCCATGCACTCCCACACTTTCCCTTCAATATGAAGGATTTAATCAGCTCCATTTCCACTTCTTCAGTTTACAGACATCACATTGAGAGGGACATCTCAATCAGTGCATATTTAACCATGACATCAGGCCCTCAAAAGGGGCTTAACATTTGTTGTGGGCTGTACAAATAGTCTGCATTTTAGTGGGAAGGCACTCTGAGAAGGCACATCAATATTTTACAAAAGAGGAATCTGAAACATGATAGATTTTTCCCATTATCCCCCATCCTCCAACCACTGATCATTAGGTCTCTCAGACCAAAATGACCCCCATACAGCAAAAAGCAGGTCAGTTGAACACTTTACAGTTAGGTTTCTGTCTGGTTTGTACACTTCCTCTGCTATAAAAGCAGAGACTGTTTGCTTCAGTTTACTTTCTGGCTGAGAGCCAGTCTAAGCTCAAACCCACAGCTGGATTTGCACTGAATGCCCTGTCAGTGTCCATTATCTTATTTTGATGCCATTTCAACAACCATTTAGAGGTTTTCACCAGTAAGGCACGGTGTTTTCAATCTGACCCCAGCTCTGCCAGCCGGGGAAGAGTCCGCTGGACATGCGTGGGCTGCCAAACTGATCGAACTCCATCTCCAGCACTTTGACACCCCCGTTTTTGTGCTCTGCAGGCTTCTTCTGCCCAACAGAAGTTGGGGGCATAGTAATACTCAGGTCCTGTCCGTTCCAGCCAGCATGCTGGATAATGTAGTTTTTGCCATCGTTATTGTCCCAGAAGGTCTGGCCCTGGGCTTTATAGCAGATGCAGAACTCGACGCGATTCTGTGGTTGGATGACGGCTGGCAGCTCCAGGACGAATGTAAAGGTGTCAGTATCCTGACAGCTGTAGACGTTGTTCATGAAGGTGCAGTCGATGTCAGTGAAGCTCGCCCATGAGTCGAAGGTGGCACGCAACTGCACCATCTTCTCAAACCCCATGTTCCGGACCTTGATGGTGCCGGTCAGCGAGCGTTCCTGCAGTGAGCAGTTCTCCAAGCAGACTGAATTTTTAATCAGGCGGTTCCGGAAATCCAGATAGTCGGCTGAGGGCTGTTTAAAGTCCAGCGCCAAGCTGCGAACTGAACTGATCTTAAGATCCATTGTGGCTGTTTCAAGGTCTGTCATGTCAAACTGCAGTTCCTCACTAATTCCCCTTCTTTTGTTTTGATATGGCTCATCGTCAAACTTGGAGAAGACATGGATGGCGGTGAGTGACATTCCCTTCGAGTCTGCGAACACCACCTTCTTCTTGCTGGCCTTATTGTTGTTCCAGCCCACACAGTTGCCATCATCCACTGCTTTCTGCTGGCTGCTGAGGCAGGGTCGCAGCGGCTTGTAGAGCTGCTGGTTGCGGCTGTGGGTGGTGGACTGGTTAACCAGGTTCTTGGCCCTCTGGAGCTCCTCGTAGGAGCTGAGGAAACCACGCAGGGGAGGTGGAGAGTGGCTGATGTAGAATCTCATAGCCACATCCATCGGCATTACTGGACCAGGCATTGCTGATGGACTGAAAGACCTGAGCACACTGAGGGAGGGAGAGCAGAAGAGAAGAAGGGAGGTGGTGTGAGAGGGAGGGAGGGTGAGGGAAGAAATGTGACGGAGCAGGAAAAGAAAGACACAGACGGGGAGAATTAGAACTGTGGCTTCACTTTTTCTACTTTAAAAAAGCTCTGCCTTGATGTAACACGTTACTTCTGCAACCAGGAAGACAACGGTACTTTGCAATGTCTGCACATAATGTCCCCATCTCGCAAATTATGGGTCTGGTTTTACAATGGCTCAACTTTGCAGATAAATTTAATTACATTTAGACTCTGTTTAAAAATCTACACATGAAAACAGATCTAAATGTTACATTTCAGCATGACGCACTTTTACAAGAATCAAAACTTGTTCTGATCCTTACCTTGCAGCACTCATGAAGTAAAGAAATAAACTGTTCCAAGGAGGATAAAACTCTTTTTTAAAAGTTTTCGGCCCCTTCGACTTCTCTCTATAAATTATCTTTTCTCTCAAAGTGCATGCTGTGGTCACGCCTCCTTCTCTTCCACCTCTCTCTTGCTCTTCCTGTCTTACAGTGCAGGGGTTTGCTCAGCACTCAGGGATTTCAACTGCCACATCGAGACAATTTGCATATGCTGAAATATGGTTCCTCCAACAGCCAATGAAAAGTTAGTGAAATCCCTTGCCAACCAATCGGCACAGACTTGCCCTGGCTGACAGCCAGCTGATAGGGGAGTGTCGCCTGCATGGGCCTCATGGTTGGGATGCCTCAGGCTGTTGCCTCAGCTGCTATTTGAGAAACATGACAGACCCCTGCTGGTGCTGGGGATGATATTCACATTAGTCACTGCAGATTGCTGCTTGAAGCCTCTGGCTCTTCATGACTGGGATTCCCACACCGAATCACGGCAAGATTATTTTTGCCCCGGTGACTTTGTCACTGCTTGGCACTGAGTGTAACTTATTAGAAAAGATAATGAGTTACAGGAAGAAGAGTTGTGAATCGTCTTATATGATGGCATTTTTTTAAATTTTAAGGGTATTCTTTAAATGTAGTACCCAAAGAATTCAGATAATACTTCTCAGATCTGCTTAAACTGATGTTTTGTAAGTCATGATGTCCCTTTCTGATGTCTTAAACCATTCACTAATGATGGGTGATCACATGTTCAAGGTGTTTAATATCGCACTTCTTCAACAGAATTTCATTTTAGTTTGTGTGTTAGTTTGGCACATCTGTGGATCAACAAAAAAAATAAAAATAAATAAATAAAATAAAATAAATGGTGAGATGCCTTTAAGGGAAGAAATATGTTTGTAAAGGTAAAAAACAGACAGATGTCACACTGACACGGAGACAGTGTGATGTCTGAAATGTGTTTTGCGGTTTTATATAACGAGGGTGATGAGTTGATCTGATGTGATGCATCTGATGGCTTTTTAACACCTTAGCTTTAAATGAAATAATTAACATTGTCACTGTGACCTCGCTGGCTTTTCCTCCCTATTCTTGGTCTTACAGAAATGTCAGCGCAGATCAGACCAAGAAAGCACTCTTAATTAGTGGTTACTGAAGGCTTTAATACTTTGAGTGTTAAGAATGTTCAGTTAAACATTCATGTCCAAAGACGGAAAAAATTTAAGTGTAAAAGATGAAGTTTAGGGGTTTTGGCTTCTTTTTCCTGGTTGCAAGTGTTTTGACTTCAGGATATGGTGACAAAGATGCTATTTTTAAAGCATGTTTGCTTTATTGATTTCAGCCGTGGGTTAAACATTATCCTCACAGTCATCAAACTGAGCAGAGTCGACTTTATTTGGAGCCCGATCAGGGAAGTTTCTCCACAGCCAGTAGCAATGGGTGAACTTAAATCATCCCTTCTACTTTTAATTTGTGCACCAGAAAACAATTCACTCAGCCACACTGTGAAATCTCAGCTGAAGGTCATCAGGTCTCAGGCGACTGCATTTTTCAGTGACAAGGCTGAGAGTTGAGAGCCCTGTTTGTGCCCCCTAGAGGCCATGCCGCTTCAGGACTTTTGTTCTTTCTTTAAATTTGGAGTTTGTTTCTGTGTCTTGGAGTGGGGTTCATTTTGACGTGGAGCCAGATGCAGACTGCTTTCTTACCTTAGCAAAGATCAGAGAGCATTGCTGAGGGGCTTTCCCCTCCACCAGGCCTCTGTGTACCTCTGAATCACCTGCAGGGAGACTTTAGACTCCAAGTGCCAAACATGCCACTTCCACATGCTCATAAAGACAACAGACAGTATTTACCACAGCCTTAGGTTGCACAAATCAGTCCCGACATTGCATCAGAAAACATATTTCTTTATATAGCAGCATTTACAACCAAGTAAACTCAAGAGTGATGAAATAATGCTTTGAAAGGTGATAAAGATAAACAATAAAACATTTTGAAATACTGATAACAGGTTTATATGAAGACAAACAAAGTAAATATTATGGTTTATAAAGAGCTCTTTCCAATGGGTTTGTATCAGGGAGATATGGGATGTAACCAAACTTTGTTATTTAGACATATTTCACATACAGTGCTCTTTTGTCTGACAACAGAGATCTCTCTGCCGAGATCAATTGACGATTTTTGCTGTGGTGCAAATGTGGGTATTTATGCTCATTGAGCCCCTACTGTCACGTAGTGTTCATGTGATCATGTCAAATTTAGAAGTCTGGAATTTCAAACAAAGGTTAAACAAACTAAAATCATACTGAGGCAACAGATGTGCAAGACAGGATGACCTTGAAGGTAAATCAAATCAGTTTTGAAAGCAGGGAAATGACAAATACATGGGAGGAGCACTGCCAGCGGTTAGATTTCTGTCTCTCAGAAGATGTTACTTCACAGTTTGTTGTAGTTTATGTGGTCGCAGCTGTTTATCAGAAATTGTGTTGCACAAGATGCGCACAGAAAGGGAGTTATCTTAAACCAACAAATGAAAGCTGCTGAGTCTCACTCCACAATATGATAAGACATTCACCTGGCCATCTATCCATTCTTACTATACACACACACTCCACTATTTCATTATCAATAAAAATATGATCTGGATCTTCCTCTGTGTGCCAAATATGAACTCCCAGTTAGTGTTCCTTCAGTGTTCATTGTTCAGGAGGAGCCAAATTGTCCGCAGAGGTCACCTCATCTGTGAGGCAAATGGACCCAGCGATTTAAACCAGTAAAAACACAGAATGAAGCAGTTTCACATTAAAAAAAAGTGTTTCTCCAGCACTGCTTGTTGCAGATGAGCTTCTAACTATGTACATTGTAACCTGGAAATCCAGATGCCCTGTCCCTAGCAAATTTGAATTTGGTCTGCACAGGAATCTGGCCCCGATGAGCAGAGCCCACTGAATTGCCAATCGAATCAATCAGATCAGTCTACCTGACAGAGGCGGGCTCTGGGCGTGCATAACATGATGAGGACAGCGCAGCACCGTAGGAGTAGAGAAGTAAACAGCCAAGATGGCAGCTGCTGAAGGACAGCGTCAATTCAATTTAGCTTTGGAAGAAACGCTAAGCCAACTACATTTATCTTTTTCCTTGAGAGAGGAACAGAAGACTGCCCTAGAAGCCTTCGTTTCCAGGAAGGATGTTTTTGCTGTTTTGCTGACGGGATACAGCAAAAGCATAATATATCAGTTAGCCCCACTGGTCAGCAAACAAATGGGGCTTAATGCAATGAATATGTCACCTTGTTTGTTGCTCTGATTGGCCATCGTGCTATCCAATTGCGTGCAGCGGCATTTGAAATGCGTAAGTTAGTGTCGCCCCTTGGGATAGGGAGGGTGTATCGGTGAGGGCCAGGCTCTGACTTTCCAGGCTAACTACATTGGCCAACGCAAAAAAATAAATGGCCCCATCTAGAGTCGGTGTTGGGTTTGTCCGCTCTGGGCTACTGTAGAAACATGGTGGTTCAACATGGCAGAATCCATGGTCGAGGACCCACTCCCTATCTAAACAGCTCATTCTAAGGTACCAAAAACACTTATTTATTCTTATTTTCAGGATATTATACATTAAAAACATACTTATTATATTATATTCCATTTCTGCTGGTATACCCCCCTAAATCCTGCACACTGGACACTTAAATGATGAAGTGTTTAGTCTGTAAAATGTCAAAAAGCAGTAAAATTCTGGTCACTATTTCACCGAGGTAACATCTTGAATTTCGTCTGACAAACAGTACAAATGAAAAAATAAATTCAAAATCTTTGTATCTGAGAAGCTGGAGCCAGATCATTTTTTGGTATTTTGCCTTTATAAATATAAAACTTGTCGTTAGTTAATTTCCAGATTAATTTAGTAATCACGTCTAATTGTTTTGCCATTATTCTAACCCATTTTATTTTGCCAGACATCACAGGGAGCCTGAGTCACAGTGGGCAAAAGGCAGATAAACAGCCGTCATAAACTGCCGTGAGACTGTCATCACAGATGTCACTGATATTCATAACAAAAACAAATCTAAAATAAACAATGATATGTTAAATAAAAGCCAGTAAGATACCATAAATGTTTAACTCTGTTTTTTGCATTCTGTTGGAGCTTTTCACATTTCATTTAATCTCTATTTTTCTCTTGCAATTCAAATCCAGTGACCTTTGTTGGCAGACCTGTGCTGCTTGTGTACATATTGCCAAACCAAAAATACGACTGTGAAACAGGGGGCGATAAACTGTTAAAAGCAGGATGAGCAATAAGATCAGCAAGTAATTATTTACACTGCTCTTTACGCTTTTGCATCAGCTAGCTGTGCACGTAGCCAGCAACATTAGAGGTCATCAGAGTTTTGAAATACTTTTAATTAACTTGATGAGTTTTCATTTGTGCTATACTGCATATTTTGACTAATTTCAGAGGGGATTTTTTTTTTGTTACATAATATTTGTTTTTAATATTTAATATTCTAATATTTCTTCCACTTTTTAAAGCTAGGTATAGTTACTCCGCAGAGTTAGAGGTATTCTTATAATAATAATAACAATATTAATAATAATGCATTTTATTTATAGGCGCCTTTCAGGACACTCAAGGACACCTTACAAGAGTAGACAAAAAAAAAAACAGTAGCAATGTATCCATAGGTCATAAAATCAAATAATTCAGTAATATACAATAGAAGTTAATAAAATGACTAGACAAAATTATAATTATAAACACTACGTATAAACTAATCATAATAATATCATCATCAATATGTGTATCTCTATTAAATCAGACTGAATATGTCAGCTTGAAAAGGTATGTTTTCAGACGGGATTTGAAAGCAGAAAGGTATTCAATATTGCGAATGTCGTGGGGGTGAGAGTCCCAAAGGCGGGGGTAGAGCGGCTGAAGGCTCTGGAAGCCATGGTAGTCAAGTGGGCAGATGGTGATGTGAGCTGGAATGCAGGAGAGGATCGAAGAGTACGGGAGGACGTGTAGATATGAAGGAGTTCAGACAGGTACGAAGATGTAATATTGATTTTACCATTTAAACCAGGGATACTTAACTTGCTTTGCCCGAGGGCAAAATTACTCGGACCTCTGTCTGGGGTCATGGGATCCTCCTTTGGCACTTTTTTTTGCTCTATTTTGATGCTTGTTTGTGCACTTTGGCACTTTATTTACAATCAGAGCACGATAAAAATTCAGTGTGAATCAATTTCGTTACATGGTGAATTAGAAAAGGATCGGTAGGCCACCTGGCACCCTGCCGTCAGTTGAGTATCAGTGAGCTAGCCTATCTGCTAAATCAAAAAAGTGTTTTCATAATATGTAATACTAAAAACACCATCAGGTATACAGGCTCAACTTTGCATTACTATTGTCTTGTTACTCTACATTTACAGATTATACTTCAACTTAAGTAATATTTTTAATGCTGTATTATTTGAAATGGTGTTTATTTACATTATGGTATTGCTACACTTCACTCCCTCACAGAAGCTTCATGTTTCAGTTCTTGCTCTTACGAGTAAACGTTCTTCTTCTCAGTCTGTTTGGAAACATCAACGTTACAACACAAACCTGACAGAGCTGAAGACGACAGGAAGGTTGTGACACTTTTGGTAACGCAGAGAGCCACACAGAGAGGCCGACCTTGTAGCACTGTTGGCTCCTGTGTGATTCTGCGGCTGCCAATTGGCATGGTTACTACGCACGTAGCAACCAGTTGATGGCCTGCAGACAAAAGGGGATCAGGAGAGGGGCTGTCAGGGGGAGGTGATTGGCTGACAGCTGTCACAAGACTTGGGTTTATCTTAGCAGCTTAGAGGAAATAACTCCGTTTCCCACAAACACTTGAGTCCTGCAGAGTAGTGTGTAATATCAAGCATACCTGTATGACAGCCAGCATAAAAATACTCCCTGCCATGTGTTATTTAATTTGACCGCAATATATTCAGGTCATTACGATGAGAGAAATAGTATCGAGTTAATGGTCAAGGTTGCACACATCAGTTAAGTTGTTGACAGGGTCAAAAAGGTCATATTTAAAATGCTTTGCAGTCTGCTAAGTTTTAAATAGCAGCTGCAAACTTCAAACTGCAAACTTAGATCTAACAGGAAAATGCAAGTTCACACAAAAGCAGAGGTGGTATTTGATAAAGATGAAGCAGTGGAGAAACTTGGGCTTTATTCTCCCTTTTTGAGTCTTTAAAGTTTCAAAAGTTTTAAGTTGAGTGATCTTTGGATGCAGTCAGAGCTGTGCTGCAAAGTATTTTGTGCATATTCAATTGTGTCTTCAGTATTCACACTGTAATGAATGAACTCTGTAGACAAACTGCAGCTGAGAGACATGCTGATTACAGTCGACCAGGTGTGGAAAAAGACACTATTAATATATATATTTTCTACTCACTGTGAGGTCAGTTGGTCAGAGATGCCTTGGTGCATTTCAACACTGTGGTGCATTCTCACATCACACTTCACAGATAGAGAAAGAGAGCTCAGGCAGTGCGGGCAGATCAAAGAGGTCAGACTGCAACATGCAACATCAGTGAGAGGAGGTGTTTATTGTTGGATTTAGATGATGGATTTATTACAGGAGGAAGTAACAAGCTCTTTAGAGGAAAAAGAAAATTTCACATTTTAATAGCAGCCACCATACAACCCAAACACACTGATGTGCACCAGTGTCTAATTAACCAAACACCAAACACCTGTGGAGAGTGGAATCCTCAGCCAGAAATTAATCAGTTCTGGTGGCAGCTGACACAAATGCTAAACATGTAGCTTACTGCACTGTGAGTGGCTTAGTATTATTATATAACCATGTTTGAGGGAGGAGTGGATTGAAAAGAGAAAATTGAGAAATGTTTTAAAACATGATTGTTGACCCCAAAGATCAATAGATAGGGTCCTTGTCTAGACGCACGTCGACCATTAGCAGCCGCCAAACCACCAAACCAACGCAGCAGCCATGGATACTGGACTGAACTTTTACGTTTACATGCACAATATAATCAATTTTTCTTGCCCTTGTTCTGAAAAAGAAAATAATCCTATTGAGCTGTTTACATGTCCAATGAAACTGAATATTTTGCTAATACTCCTGTTTGTATGCAGCCATGCATACTCTGATTAACGGGAAAATATAGAAAAGTAGACCTGATTGTGCCATTTTGCGTAAAAATGGGATCCTAAGTTCTCTACCTGTAGCACACTTGTTAGACCATGCACACACAGCCTCTTTTTTCATTCCTTCAACCACCTTCTTTTTTTTTGGAATATTTTATTTTACTTTTTCAATTATTAAACAAACATATAGACACACTTTAACAATAAGAAACCCAAACTACAGCAAACAAACGAACAGACAAACAAGAAAAAAAAAACCATTACCAACTTGATAGAAATAAGTTATAACAATAACAAAATCTAAAACAGGGAAACAGGGCACAAAAATAGCAATTCATCAGTTTAATGCTGAAAGTTCATGTAGGTGGTTGTTTAACAAGCCCGTCTCACCCACAAACCAAGAGGTAGAAAAGTAAATTAAAAAAAAAAAAAAAAAAGGGAGACAAGTTAGATTTGACCACAATAACATGATTTTTTACAGCGCTAATGTGGTGGGAACAGAGCTATTCAGACAAATTGGTCCATCAATCAATCAATCCATCATGTTTTATAGAAAAGCTTACTCTTGTTCCTTAGTGAGTAGGTTATCTTCTCCAGAGGTATGCATCAAACCAGCTGACAATGGGAGATCTGACTTCTATTTTGTTGCAACACATTTCTTGGCAATGGCCAACAAAGTTTCAGCAAGTTTGATGGAATGACTGCATTTCAAATCAGACTTTAAAAAGTCGCCCAGTAGGCACACCTCCAGTCCATAGATACAGTCAGCAATGATGGGAACACCCACAAACGTCACATTTGGTTACAGCCGAGGGGGAAAACAAACCAGTCTCTGCCGTTAGCCACAATGCTGAAGAGTTGCTGTGTGCCCTTTTGCACCGCAAATAAACAAAAAAATCACCAATTAAAGTTTTACATTTTACCAAATAATAAAACGGAACCACAAAGGAGGACAAAATGGCTTCAAGCTATCAGAAGAGAGCTTTTAGCTTTGCACAGAAACACGACGCAGGCAATAGAAATGTCCTTCAGAGGGCTAATGTTACATTTTATTTTATGCTTGGAGTACATTTCAGAGCCAGCACTTTGTTTTTACATATACCGTACTCAGTAAAGACTCTATCTATTGGAAAAGTGACTCCATTGATTATGGATATAGCTTCACAAATCCCGAGCCAGAAACCTTGTAGTTTACTACAGTCCCAGGCAGTGATGTCATGAGAACCGATACTCGCGATTCCAAACCCGGCAATACTCATTTTTTTTAAAAACCGGAAGAACCGATACCAGCGTAATAATCGGTGCTATGACTCTTCCAGACTTTAGGCCAGGAAATAGATCTGCTAGGAATATATGCAGTTTTAAACACCACTTTGTCTGTTTATTAATTGCTTTTAACTGAATTGCTTCTGAACCGTCCGTGCTGTGTTTTGGTCCATGCTGGACGGAGCCTTGCCCGACATCTCCCTCTGTCCCCCAGCCCCTCCCCTGGGAGAGTCTGGTGGTTTCCCATGATCCAGCCTTCAAGACGTGCAACACTCCATTAAATGTCATTCAGTTTTAAAATCAGAAGCATAATAAGCAGATATGTTCCATGTTATTTTGTTTAATTTCAACAACGCAGAGAACAGCTTGAACAAGCTGCGTGTGAGCTAACGATCAGGGATTTCACTCTCAGCTGTACGTGACTGCGCATGCGCGTCTACTTCCGAAACACAGCGGTTGGGGTGCGTTTGATTTACTGTACTGCGACGTTTGATTTTTCCACAACTGGACCACGGACGTCAAAAAATGCCGTTTGCTCCGCGACAGGACAAACAATAAATGAAACCAAAGAAATTCCACACATTCTTGTGGTTGGCTCAATTTAAATAGTAAATACTTAAATAGTTTATTGAGTTTATTGCGGATGTTGATCAGTATTTTTCACAATGAAAAACATGTAAAGAGGAAAAGAGAAAAAGAAAAAATATATGTAATATCAATCTGTTGAAAGAAATGTTATTTTATATGCAAATATTTTAATAACATATTTCTTGTTTAAGTACATGGGATCTTAGGATTTTTTTTTTTATTTTTTTTTTTTACCGTGGTATCGACTTTGGTATTGAGAATCCTGCAATTTTACTGGTATCAACATCGACTACTGAATTTTTGGTATTTTGACATCCCTAGTCCCAGAAGGAGTGAAGAAAAGTGCCTTCCATTGAGCCACATCTAAAACAAAGGAGTGAGAATTTAGAATTAAACCCATGTAGCTTAGAGGTGTAAGATTCAACCGCCATCTTGAAAAAGTCAGTGTTGTAATATTTGAGTGTATTCAAAATCCTCTTGATATCTGTGATAACATTTAAATATGTGCATCTCCTTCCAACCAGAAATGTGGGCTTTTCCTTTGGGCAGGGAGCTCTATCTCACAGCCTTGCAGACTGTTGGCAAGTTGGTTTGTGTACAACATACCAAGCTAACTGTAAACAGGGAAGATCCTGTGTGTTGCAGACTGATTCAAAAACCCCAGTTAAGATGTATACTCTGAATGTGCTGTGCACATGTCCAAAGAATGCTCCGAAAAAATGCATGATTGGGAAAATACAAGTACAGTACCACAGTTTTAACAATTCACAACCAGTACAGGTCAGGGTCACTCACTGGGACCAGTTTTAGAACTACAGAGTAGGCCTATTAAATATCTGACAAAATATGCAAATATATAAGAAAGAAGTGCTTTTAAGGAGCAGAAGCAAACACCAGTGCCTAACAGAGTAACAATAGGAGCATGCTGTTGACATGACCTGTATCAAAGTCTTGTAAAGTCTTGTTCAAGTTGATGAAGCGATAAGCATCAGAGTTCAAAGACTGACATTAATGCAAGTGGAATTTCAACACCTTGAGAGAGAGAAGGCTTGTGTGAAGATTGTCATGAGATGTGATTTGAGTTTATGAGTCTGTTTTGATTGAAGCACTTGAATGCCAGACGAGGTTGATATCCACACAATTTGGTTCCAATCAGATAACAAGTCACATCAGGTACAAACACACAAATATCAGTATGGACAGGCTACATATGAGTCATGATTGGTTATTAATAGTATCATTTATTGAAAGTGCCTGATGTGCTGCTGTGCGCTGGAGAGCCACATCCTGATCAACACGCTGAGGCCGTGCGAACAGGCATGTTTTTAATGGTACACAACAAATGTTAATTGTCTGAATGAATGCTCGGCACATGCACACAGCAGCAGCAGGCTTCATGCACAAAGATACGTGACCAGAACGAGATCTAATGAGAGCTGGTGTGATACAGTTTTAATGCATTTTATATTGATCTGCTGATCTACTCACAAAAAAATAATTAAATTGAATTTTACAAACAGAGCAAAACAAATTAAATACAAGAAGGCAAAGTTTATTTGAAACTGAAATTGTTGAGCATTATTCACCTTTGGACGTCCAGACTCATTATCAATTTCATATTTTTATTGCTTGAATGAGGTCACATAAGTAAATATTAACATTCAGACTGAACGTCTCTTATTGTCTTATTGTTTGCCTTGAGTGTTGCAGGACAGTCTGCACAAAACCTGCCGCATGAAAAATATTCTCTCTGATATTTTACGAGCTTCATAAATGTGTCTTCGGCCCCTCAGATTCAGATGACAGGCGTCTGCACAGAGAATCTGGGTTACAAGCCGACCTAAAGTAACCCTGGACACAGCACCATGACCTTTCAAAATAAACGTAATATGTTGGTACAACATCATGAATTGACATTTTTTTTCCCTTCAACTACAAACGGATGTGGTTACGTTTAGCCAACCCATGCACGTGGTCAGCTTTAGGCAACAAAAGCACCTGGTTAGGTTTAGAAAAAAATGACAGGGTTTGGCTTTACATACAAATGAGAAGCAAACACCGGCCTGCAATCGGCAATTCTAGGACTTATCCACGACAAGCTGACTATCATGCCAACGTAAAAGGATGTCTTTTCTCGTCGCTGTCTGATGTGGAAATCACTACCCAAGCTCTGGTATTTGACGACTTCGTACTGAGACCGAGTTGCCTGTGCAGTTGCCATGAATGTTGAAATTAGCAATAGAAATCAAAATCGTTTTTTGTACCAGGCTGTAACCATATTTATTTCTGCTGTAAAGTTGGGCATTTTAACATGGTGGTCTGCGAGGATTGACTCACCTCTAGAGCCAGCCTCAAGTGGCCATTTGGTGAACTGCAGTTTTTGGCCCTTCTACGTTGGCTTCATTTTTCAGCCCTGGACATTGCAGCTCAATTGAAACATTGCATTTCTGATAAACTTGCTGTTTACAGTGTGCAGGACTTACCACTTTCTTCCACTTCTGCTCACCAGTAACATGTTCTTTATGAAATAATTCAAAATATTACAGAGTAAAGAGTTAATTCGGGGAACATGGAAAAGTGTTTGAACCCTTATAAGATTTTTTTTTACTTTTTTTGTTTTCCGAAAAAAGTTTAAATATAGTGACCCAGAGTCAGAGTGCAGGATATTGAGTATCAAATTGCTTTTTAAAGTCAATATTGACTATATATGATTTTTCACAAAGTCTCATTAACACCCCTCTTTGCACTTCTGTGCACTCGTGTTTTTATCATTATCTTTATTTTGTATTTATTTTTAAAGAAAAGGAGTAAAAAATAGAAGCTGCGTCTCTAAAATTTTATTCTAAAATTTTATTCTGCATGAAGTTGAATGTCTTGGTGTACATGCGAAGTTCGAGCTCAATTGCAAATAAAGATTTCACATTCTGCACACTGTATGACTCACCTGTAGTGTTATTCAGAGAATCTCTGTGAATATCAAACTTAATTTTGTCAAACGAATCATCAAGGTGTAATCCGTCTCACCCAATCAAACAACAAAGAGAGAAGCATCAGAAGAATGTCACTCACGTGTCACTCCTGAAAAGGTCTATCAGCCAGAAAAACTGAAAACACCTGTGTAGGTGTTCAGAGTGGCTGAGTCACTGAGGAGAAACGACACACACCTGTGTCTCTCTGCACCTCACACACAGCGTTGTGCCATTTCCCAAGAGACAAGTGACATGAGGAGAGAATTGGAGCCATGTAGCACTCATATGATAGGGTGACATGACCCCACAACTTACAGAGACAGCAGCTGTTTCACTGTGGCAGGCTGGATTAGTAATTAAAGGCATCTGGAAATGTGGCTTGTATGAAAATAGAAAGAAGATCTCTGCCAGAGCTTCTGTGAGAGGCCGTTTACACGTACACGGTGATTTTGATAAACGGAGACATCTTCCTTTGTTTGTGCCCTTCGTTTACACGCAAACGGAGATTTCTCCTCTGAAAACGAGTCTTTCTAAAAACTCCGGCCAGAGTGGAGATTTTGGAAAACTCCGGTTGCGCGTTTGCATGTAAACTGAGATAAACGGAGATAAACGGAGTTATAGGCAGCCGACGTCACAGTATGCGCCGGAACTTGCGCCTGTGTAAAAAGTGCGACCTATGTTGCTATGGTGACAATGGATACATGGAAGGCTTGAGCTTCTCGTTACACTGCCACCTACAGGTTTGACATGCTCTTGTGTATATATACACGGGTAAGTGTAAACGAAGATCTTTTTGAAAACGGAGACGGTGAAATGTCCGTTTATGAAAATAGCCGGCAACGTGTAAACGGCCTCTGAGACTCCAATCGCAGCCAAAAACTGCAGAGAGGTTAAAGGTGTGAGCAGACTGTTTATAGTCAGCAATAAAGATGCATCACAGTGGGTGTCTTAAAAATAAAAACGATATATTAGCATGTGCTGTGCATGTCAGCTCTATCTCTGAATTACAGCATCTTGTTGTGTCTTCTTCTGCAATAATTTAATTATTTTAATTTAAATATATAATATAATAATTGTAATTTAATGGTTCACTTTCCATAAGACTGTAAGGCCAAACCTTGCTTTTTTTCCAACCACATGTGTGTGCTGCCAAAGCAGAACCATGCGCTATTGTATAAGGAAGAAAAACATTGATTTGTTGTGTTGTGGCGACATGGTGCCTTTATTTTGAAAGAAACTGTATGCAAATGGTAAATTTCCTGTGAAAACGGAAGTGTATTTTGAAAGAAGACAATGCATGTAACAGGCAGAACTTGACACAGCGTCCCAGAATGTCAACACACCCAGGGTACTTTGCACATCGTACATAGAAAGATATAGAAAGTCCACCAACCGACCAAACATCAATATGAGAGGAGGTTGGAGTGAGAATCTGTTGTATTTAAAACACTTATGCTTACAAGTGAAGCATGGGAGAGTGCATGCTCGAACTTATGCACATCTGCATGCCCGAGCACACTTGTTATGCAAGAGTGTTTTGAATAGTAAGATTGTAGTGATAATGCATGTGTTAGACTGGATGAATGAGACTTGGATTATGCTACACAAGTCGCATGAGAGTTTGTGAACAAATATTTTTCTTCACAAATTCAAGGTAACATAAGAGTAATTGATCCACAAATGATCATTTGGCGGGTGAAATCTTTCTGTGAGGAAGAAGATGTATTTGCTTCAGGTCTCATTCACCACATTTTTTCCTCAGACTAAGAGTTAAAGGGGAAGTTCCGTTTTTTACAACCTGGACCTTATTTCTGGCATTAAATACGGTTGTTTACTCACCCAGATAAGTTTGGTGTCATTTGGAGTCCTTCGGAAGATATTTAGATCCGCGAGAGCCGCGTACATCCATATAGTGGGAATGATCGGGGCACCGACAATGAGGCTCTAAATAACACATTGTCTGTTGCGAAACTCGTTCATTTCACCAATATGTTTTTATGAATCGCTAGAGTTGCTTGTCATCATCATCCGGGTCATTTATACTGACCTACTAACCTCTGACCACCGAAACATTCACCTTTCTGTTTCTCATTTTTTGTCACTGAGCACTATGTAATAATAAATTCATGTTTTGCATAAGAAGTGCCTCTGCTTTTTGTGCATTGTGCGGGCCGTTCCATACAAGCGATGAGAAGAAACTAAAGAAATGTAAATTCTCATAGTTATTTACTTATCAAGCAAACAAATTCAAGGAAAATAAACAATTTATGCATGTGTGTAGGCTACTTACTCAATCGAAAGTTGCCTGTTCGGTCCTGCAGGCTTTGGCTGGGTCTTCCAGTTTACTTTACAACAGCACGGTTGATCATAGAAGTGAAATCCTCTGTAGTTGTGAGACAGTCATTTCTGGAGACATCCAGACGTGTATCTCCTGGCCTCAAATTCCACTCAGAGCAACAAAGGCATACCTCCTCTGTTGGCATAGTGGAATATTGTCCACAAGAACACCACCAGTTAGCATCTATTCTCAGACGTGCAGCGGTTTGTTGTTCTCTGGCCAGCTGTTCCTCTCTCTGCCTCTGCATCCTCCTTTCAAAGAGCTCCTCATCCGTATACTCTGGCTCAAAACGGTAAGGACGTCCATCATATTCAAAGTCGTCGTCCACAACCTCAAAATCTGACAAATATTCAGCCATGTTCCAAAAAACTAACAGTAGCAAATTCCAGCTGTAAACAAAGCCGTGTTGTGCGTGTGCGGCGGCGCGCACAGCGCACCTGGATGACATCATCCAGGTCAGAGGTTAGTAGGTCAGTATAAATGACCCGGATGATGATGACAAGCAACTCTAGCGATTCATAAAAACATATTGGTGAAATGAACGAGTTTCGCAACAGACAATGTGTTATTTAGAGCCTCATTGTCGGTGCCCCGATCATTCCCACTATATGGATGTACGCGGCTCTTGCGGATCTAAATATCTTCCGATGGACTCCAAATGACACCAAACTTATCTGGGTGAGTAAACAACCGTATTTAATGCCAGAAATAAGGTCCAAGTTGTAAAAAACGGAACTTCCCCTTTAACTGAGCAACTGAACTCACCTGACTTTTTCTGCAGGGCTGTTATCTTTGCAGCCCAGTAACCCTCACAATCACGTTTCTATGTACACTTCTGCAGTGCATGCTTTACCTCAAGTGCCCTTGGAGTTTAGTCATATAGCAGCCACAATGCAACAGCAAAAGCTGTTGCTTTATCTAAACCTAACCAAAATCTTTAACCATAACTTTAACCATACCGTAGTTGGCATACGTACACGCTGCAGCAGTTCATGTCATTTGCACAAGTTTAAAAACATAATGTATTCTGGGGTTTGCTGACTGATTCTCTTCTGGTGTCAGGATCAGCTGTGCAGCCTGAAGCTTTATGCATGGCTTGTGTGAATATCAGGAATGTCCGATCCCTGAGGCACACCAGTGAGCACTAGTGACAGGAGGTGTTTGAGTTTTCGCAAAGCTGTTCTTTTAGCAGCTATACCTCTAAAAAGGTCAGCTGACCTGTGGTGAGGAGTTGAGGACAAACCAGTTTATGTCTCTGCTGAGATTAAGGAGGAATGTCCTCTATCTGGAGCAGTTACACATATCGCTTATTCCAGTGTCCAAGAGTTCAGTTGGGGAGAGGTTTTTTTTTTTTTTTAATTAGCTTGTTTACTTATCTGTGTTACTAAAGTCAGTAAAGTTAAAAGTCAAAAAAGTCTCTATCAGTCACGCAGTATGAGCATGCTGAGGTGTGTATGCCTCTTTAACCCTGCAGTATGGCACACCCAAGCATTGTGGGGAAATGAGGTCAGCCCTGCCAACACACACACACACACACACACACACGCACGCACATACACGCAGCATGTGGACTGTGATAGGAATGCAATATTATCTAACTCCCATTACATCCAGGCTCACCTTATGTTGGAACATTTTGAAACACACTCGTGTCTTTACTTGAACCATATCATCAAACAGACACAGAGGTGGCGTGTCACCTCAGGCTTAGCTGGTCTTGAAATAGCCAGGCGCCCATGGCCTATGTGTTGACTGATGCTCCGGCCTGTGTAAATATCCTGACAGCAGCAGGAAATGGTTCAGGCCAGCGGTCATTTCAGTCCAACACAGGAGGGCATCACAAGGTCAACGAGACTGTAATAATAAATATGTTTTCTTTAGTCTTCGTTCATCTGAAAATAACAATCATGTTTTTGTTGCCTTAGGATGAGCTGTTTATATCTACTGTAGATAGGGAGCAGGTCCTCATCTACAGAGACAGAATGAAACACTATCTCTAGATAGAGCAATTCACATTTTCGCAGCGAGCCAAACAGCATCAGACAAACACAGATTTTTAATGTGAAACTGCTTTGTTCTGGATTTTTATCACTTTAAACCACTGCAGTTGTTTGTTTTGGAGAGGAAGAGACACCTGTGGATAATTCAGCCCCTGGTGAAAACCTCCTAAGCAATGAACACTGAGGGAATTCTAACCAGGACAAGTTTGAGCTGGTTGCAGTCTGCACTCCTCAACACTAGATGCCACTAAATCCCCCTAAATCTTACACAATTCTTCTTTAAGGACGCACTCACACTGGCGCTATTTGGTCCGCTTTAAACAAACCCTGGTCTGCTTCCATGGATAGTTCGGTTAGTTTGGAGTGGAGTGAATGGTCATTCAAACTATGGTGTGGACCAAACAAGTGAACCCTGGTCCGCTTGAAACCTGGGGGTCTCAGTTCAACCCTGGTGCGGTTCCCTTACAGTGGGAAATGCAAACGGACTATCCAGTAAACCAAAGAGAGGAAGTGAACCAAAGAGAGGAAGTGACGTAGAGCATAGTGCATTTTGGTGTTTGGTGTTTTTGTGGTGACCAAGCCGATGGATTAATGTTTTCGGTCCTGGCCAATTGATGAGCCGGGTTTTCTTCTTACTCGTGCTTTTTTTCTTCCTGGTCAGTGGTCGTTTCAGGCAATACCGCCCCCAAACGAGCAGCTGTTGTAACTGCGTGACGTTGTCCAGGCGGTTTGGTCCGCTTTAAAAAGTGCAGTGTGAAAGTGAACCGAACCAAATGAAGGTGTGAAATTTTTCAGCATTCCTCACCCAGTCAAACCGAGTCCCCTAGAATATCCTGGTGTGAATGTGCATATTCGAATGCGCATATGAAATACAATATTGAATTTCAGACACATTACTGTGTAAATCTGTGATGGAAATGACAATATTTTCCACAGTATGGATTTGCCTAATAAAGCTCTAGTTATGAAAATGTCACAAAAATTGCATGTTGGATGGTGTGCAGGAGTTTGTGTCAAAATAGTGCCCTTCTCCATACGCACATAAGTTTTTTTTTTCTTATCTCTATAGCCTAGTCCAATTCTTTGATGAAATAACTAATAATAAATAAACACACTGAACAAAAATATAAACACAACACTTTTGTTTTTGCTCCCATTTTTCATGAGCTGAACTCAAAGATCTAAAACATTTTCTATACACACAAAAGACCATTTCTCACAAATATTGTTCACAAATCTGTCTAAATCTGTGTTAGTGAGCACTTCTCCTTTGCCAAGATAATCCATCCCACCTCACAGGTGTGGCATATCAAGATGCTGATTAGACAGCATGATTATTGCACAGGTGTGCCTTAGGCTGGCCACAATAAAAGGCCATTCTGAAATGTTCAGTTTTATCACACAGCACAATGCCACAGATGTCGCAAGTTTTGAGGGAGTGTACAATTGGCATGCTGACTGCAGGAATGTCCACCAGAGCTGTTGCTCCGTGAATTGAATGTTCATTTCTCTACCATAAGCCGTCTCCAAAGGCGTTTCAGACAATTTGGCAGTACATCCAGTACGGCCTCACAACCGCAGACCACGTGTAACCACACCAGCCCAGGACCTCCACATACAGCATGTTCACCTCCAAGATCGTCTGAGACCAGCCACCTGGACAGCTGCTGCAACAATCGGTTTGCATAACCAATGAATTTCTGCACAAACTGTCAGAAACCGTCTCAGGGCAGCTCATGTGCATGCTCGTTGTCCTCATCGGGGTCTCGACCTGACTGCAGTTCGTCGTCGTAACCGACTTGAGTGGGCAAATGCTCACATTCGATGGCGTCTGGCACGTTGGAGAGGTATAGAATAGAGGTATAGAAAATGTTTTAGATCTTTGAGTTCTGCTCATGAAAAATGGGAGCAAAAACAAAAGTGTTGCGTTTATATTTTTGTTCAGTGTAAATAAATAAATAAAATATATAATCGTTATTGGATGGATTGCAATTGATGTCATGAATCCTATTAACTTTGCTGATGCTCATTGTGATTTAATATCAACATTTACACCTGTCCAGCACTTCAGTTCATGGCAGAATACCTTTGAGCTCATAGCATGCTAATACTGCATGCATGTTAGCATGCTAACATTATTAACATGCTAATGGTGAGCATCAACATCCTAACAATGCTCATCATTGGCAACTTTTGAATTTGAACATGCTGCTAAGTGAATGCTAACAAACACATCACATACAAAATTGTCACACAACGGATGTATTAGCACTCAAACTGTAGCACTCAAACTGAATTCATTCAGCTAAACTTGTAAGTACAGCTGAGGAATTTGAGGAAATTGAGATTTCCTGAGATGCTCACTACAGAGGATGAACTCTTCTGATTTAGTCAGGCTACAATATGACCTTGTCTGAGGTCACCTGGATAAACTGTCCCACTAACAGTAAATCTAAGAACAGCAAAGAAGTTTGACATTGTTGTCAGGTGTGTAATGGAAAATGAATCCTTAGGCTATGGATCCATTAGCATATAAAGACTTTTAGTTTTACCTTTGTTTACCTTGTTTGTCAGTTCGAGTCTATTTACTTTTCCTCCACAGCATTTCAGAGGGAAACGTAGTGCAACTTCCTCCTCTAAATTCTTTAAAGGTGTACCAACCTCTTATTTTGCAGCTCATAAAATATGATGCAATGCTAGCAAGCATTATGTAAAGTAGTTGGACAAGTTGCAGCATGAATTTGCTAATTAAGGCTGGGATCACAAAGGATGTAATTTCCTTTTGTCTCATGTTCCTCTTGAAAGCGAGGGATGTAAAATTATTCTCCAAACAAGGTACAATCTGTTCTCAACAAACAAACACGTCCCTACAGGAAGACACCTACGTACTCTGTTTGTTTGTTTGTTTTTGGAGTGCAAACACACTCAAACTGTGAAGTAAATGGCTTCATCCAAAATATAAAATTATGTCAACAGCACATTCTCGCAGGCCAATTTTCAAGACTGCCCTAATGTTCACTTTCTGTTTTCTGTTCCTATTTTCTCATGTGTTATCTCCAGCTTTGTTTGCTCCATTAGGAAGTTTTGTAATGTAAGCCAGATCACTTTGTTTTCCTTAGCCTTGAGGGAGAGCCACATGAAGCCACAGTGATGGTCGACTGGACGTGGGATGAAGCGAGTGATTTGTGTGTCTTGAGGTAAATGAGTAGCCAGACTTGTTGAACTTATTTTTCACACAGGTGATAATGAGAATGAGACCAGGATAAATGACCTGCTTCATGTGTCAGACTTTGGGTGAAGAAATCAGGTTATGATGTAAGAAGCGGCAGCTGTGTGAAATTCCCACTTTCCAGTTTTTGGAACTGCGTGTTGCTATCAGGTGGACAGTCACAGTTTAACAAGACAAACCAGTCAGTCAGAATGAGATAAAGCAGCTGATGAAATGAGGGGAAAACTAACCAAACTCACTTTTTCTCAAAACTGTAATTGTAGATTACGAGCAAGAGATAAAACTTGTCTCGTGTGAATATTGTTTTTTTAAGGTGTTGCTCCTCTTAAAGCGTGTTAATTTGTTCAGTCTGTTGCTGCTTTGATGATGAGGGATGATGTTTGTCATCTGTGACTGGACATTTTAAGTGGATCTCTGTTTCGATCCCTCACTCGTCATCCACCTAATAATTTCCATTCAAATCTTTATATTGCAAACACCTCACTGTGTCTTCATTAGTTCCTTCTGTCTTGAACTCACTCATACATAGTGTTTTGTGGTGATCCAAAGGTGACCTCTGGTGGTAAAATCTTCACAGGTCATGTGTCTGTTCCTCTGAAAAAAGTTATAACATCTCATGACTGTCACTTCATGCTTGTTAATGACATTCAAGTTTTTGGAGTACACAAGGGTCTACATAATGAACACTCAGTGGGTCAGGTTTTATTTGTTGTTTAGGAAAGCTCTAATATTTGATCAAGCATTCAAATACTGTGTATTTATTGTGTATGTAAAGCATTTCTCCCCCTAGACTTAAGGTTTTCTTCATTTATACATGTCAAACTGTGCTGGAGTAAGTGTTTTAAGACTGTGTTACATGCCTATATTGTGTCACACCAGAGTAAGAACTTTCTTTCAGTAATTTGTGGTAAATATCAAAGCTTTTTTTTCTAGATTTACTGAACTTGACTCTGACTGACATTTTGCATTTATAAGTATTATCCAGCAGAGAGGAGCAGAGAGCTATTGAACTCAGGGTTCAGACTACTGCAGCTGCAGGGTTGGACGAACATGAGCAAACATGAAGGACACGAGTGCTTGGCAGGGTTTGGTCTTTCCAATCAAACATGAAAGCAGCTGATTTTATTGACATATTGAAGAGAGAAAACAGGCACAGATGTTTGTCTGTCATCACACTGGACTTTAAAACTTATGAGTCTCCTGATGCTGTATGTATATGCTTGTGTGTGTCTTATCTCTGTGTGTCTTATATTTCTCGGCTGTGCTCAGTTCTCTCTTGCATAGGTCATCTTAGTGAGATCACCTGATTAAATACTTTATATTACATACATCATGCCTGGATTGGTGCAACAGTCTCTTTTCTTGCTTGAATCAAAAATCTATCTATAGTAATCTATGGACAACAGACTGTACAGAATTCAGCTGCCAGAGCCACAGTCACATCAGTCCAGTTTTAACCTCTTTACACTGGCTCACAGTATGTTTTAGAATAGGTTTTAAGATGTTACTGATTACTTTTAAGGCTCTTCATGGTCTCTTTCACAGCTATATCTCTGACCTCTCAGAACTGTATACACCAGGAGCACTTTGAGGTCCTCGGGCAGAGGTCTTTTTCTATTTTAAGTCCCTTCTTAAAACATACTTTTATCAGAGATCCTTTCCTGACTTGAGTTTTTAGTTCATTTAGACTATCTTTTATTTCCTCAGTTTTCATTTACCAAAATGTTTCTATCAGTTCTTTTAAAAGTTTTCATGTCTTGTCTGTTTTAATTATTGGCTTGTAAAGCACTTTTTAACTCTGTTTTGAAATATAAATAAAGACTATTATTATTATAAGGTTTACTAATTATTAAACTCTGACACTAGGGACAGTTCTGCAAGTCAGCTGTGGTTTCTTTTAACTATCCTCATATTCTGTTTTCTAACCTAAACCAACTAGTTTTTGTCCTTAAACGTAACCAAACCTCAATCATAACTGTGGCAAATAAATAAATGACCATATAAGTAAGACCTATATCTGTCAGGTGTAACAGTTTTGAAAGCCGGTTCCAACAACAACATTGTCCTGTCAATAGGAGCATCAGATCAGAAAACACCATAATGGAGCTTTTTAAAGTCGAAGGACTGTTTACAAATGGCAGCACACAGACTATAGTGATGTAGATCGTGTAAAGAGTAAGAATTTCTATGAAAGCTGAAAGAGTCCTGATTGTTCAGCTAGTAAAGAAGGATGTTAAGCAACAGAGAGGTTGTGGGCTCGATTCCTGTCTGCAACTTTAAGTACACAGTGCATCCAAGAGGTGAGAAACTGTCGTCGTGCCACTCCTGAAACATCATTTCAATAGCTAGACAAAAAAAATGGTTTCTCTATGTTTCTTGAGAATCTGTTTTTCAGACAGACATCTTGACTTCATAATGATGTCGATCATGTAAAGAGTAAGAACCTCGGGTTTGTTTGGCAGTGTGCATGGAAGTGAGTGCCAACAATGACCGAAGTTGAGAGGAAAAATGAAGATGGTAGAGAAAAGCTGAGGAATAAAAGCTGAGCTGAGCCGATGCAGAGAGCTGCCAGACCCTCACTGTGCCTGAGTCCTTATAGGCAGGCGGCCAGCGTCCAACATGGGGGGTCTTAGTGTCCAAATCTATGGAGGATCTGACCCATGCTGCACCCTGCTGTGTGTGTGTGTGTGTGTGTGTGTGTGTTGTACAAGGACAATCAGGCCACCGTGGAGATGTGAAGTGGGAGAGGTGATTGCGATGTGGGTATTGGAGTCCCGAGTGTGAAAAGCCTGCAATAATAGGCAATCCACCTGATTACTTTTTCCCAATTTTGCTCTGATACGATCTTCAGATTTTCTACGTCTAATACACTGGTGTCTACCCTGGGGTGGTCCAGCAGAGAGTGTCAACTACACCATAAACACTCATGTGGAAAGAGGAGAGTGAACCAAATACCAAGTTTGTGAGATAATTCAGAGAGAAAAATTCAGGGCAACAGTGTCCTGCTGCAGAGCTCCAGGCCTGGACCCACCTGTGGCGCTGGGACCCATGGTGAAATATCACGTGTTTTATCGCACTTATCGCTAATAAATTAAAGTAGCCTGCTTAGCATATATTTGTTATATTGTATTATGTCCAGGCCACCATGTAAGTAACATGCACCACAAGATAATGTATGTTACAAGGCTTGTTATTAGATGACTGATCACATTTGGTTTCACATTTAGGCTACATACGTATTTTTTGTTTTAATTATTTTTAATAGATAAGTGTGTCATATGTTTAGATCACGCTGCAAACTCCTAGCCTGGAAATCCAGACCCAAATCTAGAAAAATTTAGGGTCTGGCTATGAGTAATGTAAATGTCCCATCTCGAGGGGCGGCACCAAGCATGCATTTGAAAATATCACTGCACGCAATTGGATAACACTACGACCAATCAGAACAATACACGGGGTGATGTATCCAGAGCGCTACCAGCGGAGCTAACCGGTAGATTAGACTTTTGCCGTATCCGGTCGGCAAAACAGCAAAAACATCCTTCTTGCAAAGGAAAGATTCGAGCGCCGTCTTCTGTTCCTCTTTTAGAGAAAAAGCCAAGTCTAACTCATTCATTGTAGCGGCCAAAGCCGTTTCAAACAACTGGTGTTCATCCGTAGCCATCTTGCAATGTTTACTGACTGATTCCGGTCACCACAGCGCTGTCGCCATCTGTTTAGCTCACCTCTGGCCCACCTATATCAGATACACCGATGTGATTGGTGCAGCTCGGCTCCAACGGCATGGGTAATGAGCGTCACTACTGACTGCCAGAGTGACTCGCTGAGCAAATTCAAATTGTGCTCTAGCGAGAACTCTGGATTTCCAGGGTAGCAAACTCCAGGGCTGAAAAATGAAGCCAACACTGAAGTGCCAAAAACTGCAGTTCTTCTAATGGCCACTTGAGGCTGGCAAGTCAATCCCAAAGACCCCTATGTTAAAATGCCCAACTTTACAGCATACATAAACATGTTTACAGCCTGGTACAAAAAATATTTTCATCTCTATAGTTAATATCAACATTCATGACAACTGTAAGGCAGTGAATTTTTTTATAACTTGGCCATGTGCATTTTATTTAGGTTCAAATTACTGTGGCTGCTTCTCAGTCAGATCCACTCCTCATGCCTCCACAGCTTCAGCCTCTCACCCAAATATGGTCACTTCTGGCTCCAAAAACCCAAGAAAGCAACAGCCAAGATGCAGGACTGGAGTCTTCAAAATGTGAGTGTACAAACCAATGGGTGACGTTCCACTGCATTATAGGCTACAGAGTGTAAAGGGTTAACTTAGATGCCACATGACCTCCACTAATAACACCACGGTAAATAATACACCGTTAATAATTTGATATAACTGTAACTTAGTTAGATAATGTAACATAAGGCGGCAAATAACTTACATAGGCTACTAATGCAACCCAATCACCAAAAAAAGGTTGACATTGTACGTTAATGCAAACCAGGGATACATTATATTTGCATATTACAGTGTAGTGGATACATTGAAACTCAACATTTAAACTTTACATTCAACAATGAATGGTTTGGGGGTCACAAAACCCTGCTGGAAAAGCAATGAAAAACAGCTGCTTTTCATGACACTATTCCAGCAGGAACAGCAATGATGTCTCTGTAAAAAAACAACCACTTTTCATGTCACTATATCTGCAGCAAAAACAGAGACAGGTCGCTATAAATCCACATTTTGTGCATAAAACGCCGCTAGAAACACAGCAGTGACTCACTAAATCACAACCAGTATTGTTTGTTGGTTTCAAACAGTGGTCTGCAGGCGTCTCACAAAGGTGACTTGCCATCCACTGTTCCCTCCACCTCCAGATGACAGTCAGCTCATACACTACATTACTTTCTAAATGTTGATGTGATACATACAATAGTTATAAATGTAACATAGTCATGGTTTGCAGAAACGTACAATGTCAATATTTTCTTCTGGCGACTAGACTGACTTACATGAGTTTGCTAACATAAGCTAATGTTTCTCTATACAATAGAAGCATAGCTAGCTAATGTTACCTAACATTTGCAACAAGATATCCTTCAAAAAAATGCATGCACAACAGTTCATATGTTATTCTACAAATTATCACCCACAGAAGGATGTTTCATCCTTAACATACAGTAACGTAAAAAGTTCAGGGAAAGAAACATGGTGAGGATGTACCTCAAAATGACTCAAAGTTCACACTGTTCCGAACACACAACTCCAAGGGAAAGTCCCGTGGGAAAGTCTGTGTTTGTGCAATCTGGAAAGCCATTGGTAAAAAAACTTTATTTTTTTCTTCCTTTATCTCCTTTATCTTCCTTTATCGACTAACGGAAGTGCAGGGGCCTCGGCGATCACTCACGCCCTTCACTTCCGGTGGTGCCCCCAGGGAATCGGGAGCATATCTATGTTTCCAGGGTTCTATGTTCCCCGACTTTACCCTGCAAAAAAGGTTCTATGTTCCCCGCTTACACAAAAAAGGTTCTATGTTTCCACTTGTTGACCACTCAACCAAGTAGGAAACATAGAACCCTTTTTGTGTAAGCGGGGAACATAGGGGAACATAGAAGCTTTTTTGCAGGGTTAAGTGGGGAACGTAGAACCCGGAAAACATAGGGATGACCCCACTGTAACAACTGTAACCTTGAAAGAAACCTCCCATCGTCACAGAGGAAGGCCAGTACGGAATGTGGGTCTTAAAATACTCCTCTACTCCAACAGCAGGACTGTTTTATAATGTAAATACACTTCAGAGAAATTGTTAAATGCTTCAGGGTCTCTTACAATACTTAGTGCACATTGGCAAGATTGACCATATTTGCCCTCCCAAGAAAAATGATCAGTCATCTCAGTGAAAGCTCAGAAACATGTTTCAGCCCAGTTGCCTGAAGAAGATATTGGCATTGCATGTTTCTGTAAACTACAAATGTTTCATATCATACCAACATTTCTAAAATGATGTAGTTGTTATTGCATGTATATCCGCTGACTTTGTGATCAGGAGATGGCTGCCAAGCTGCAGACCTCCATTCGAGAGACCAACAAGCACCGAGACCAACAAGCGACAAAACAACCACCGACTTTCACCCAGGAGGCCGGTGTTCGTTTCCTGTATGATTGTAAAGCCAAACCCTGTTCTTTTTCCCTAAACCCAACTGTAAGTGTGTTGGCAAACCACATGTTTGTTTTTGAAGGGAAAAAAAATGTATTTATGGTTGTACTGATGATGTGTACCAACTGTACACACATTAACAGGGCAAGTGTTAGCATCACACAGCTAACGTTAACGGTTATTAACAAGTAGAGCTGTTGCAGTATCGGTGTGAGTTTGTTGGAACTGTTTAACAGCTGCTGCTGCTGTGTTAGCTTGTGCTAACCAGGCAGGTGTTGAACTGGCCATTCGCAGGCCTGGGAGGAGAGCAGCTCTGGAGCCATCCTTCATCATTGCCTGTACTGGGAACCAACAACAAAAAGTTTGCTTGTCTGTGGGGGAGTCAGCAAGGACATCAGCTGAGTAGGCGGTCCGTCAATATGGCCCAGGACAGTTAGCGTTCACACTGCTGAAAGAATGTGGCCATATGCAGTCCAGACCACCTCCGAATGTGGTTTAATCGATCAGATTTCAAGATGCATGGAGGAGGCATTGGGTGTATTTACAATTGTACTTAGAGCTGTACACTTGAGATCAGATCACCCAGGACACGTTAGTACCAGGTGCAAACATGGCCAAAGACCTCCAGTGGTGGAGGAAATACTGTAAACTTTTTTCTAGGGCCACAAAGTCTACAGAGGGAGAATGTCAGGATGGTTTTGATGGACTCTGCCACACCAGTTGTGTTATTTTTGGGACAGTTTATATTGATTTCTTTGATTTGTGCAGGACCATGTGCAATATTGAAAGGTTTACCATTGGATGGTTTTTGGAAATCTTTTTCTTTATGCTCATAGTGGCTTATGGAGGGTGATTACAATCAGCAATTTCATCATTAAATTTTATGAAATTGCTGATTATTTGTGTCGAAGGGTTTGATGCAGTGGTAAATATTTAGGCTTTGTATCTGTGTTAACTTGTATGCACTTGTCGGGGCAAAAGGACTTTGCAGCTTTAAAAATAGAACATCTAACTGCAGTGAACTGAGTCCCAAGGACAGAAAAAGAGGGAAGAACCAGGAATTTGGAGAGCCTGGACACCTCTTAGTCGTTACCATGCCAACAACCCGAGAGGTGGAGTGTGTGTGTGTGTGTGTGTGTGTGTGTGTGTGTGTGTGTTGTAGTAGGATCTATGACAATTTGGCAGGATGTATAGTGTCGCCTACAATTTGTTAAAAGGGGTTGTATGACCTGCTGGCACACACATACACAAACACACACACACGAATCTAAAGAACTTCAGTGTGAACCTGGAGAGCTTTTTGTTCTGCATGGTTAGAGCTTGATTTTACATTTATTTTAATTTTATTTATTTCTAATTTTCATTTGTTCATCATTCATAATTCAGTCATGTGGTCATCCTGAGGTGCGTTCACACCAAACATGAAGAAATGAAGGTGCAGCTCACTATACACAACCTAAAATTTGCTCCTATTCATTGTGTGATCAAAGCAAGTGATTCACTGGTCAAAGCACGCTGATGAGAGGGTGTGACAGTTTGAAAAAGTCAAACAGTGTTCACATCAAGACAGCCAATTAGGCTGTGGATACAAGTTTATGGGAACTGGTTGCATACAGCGGGGCTGTACCTTAAAAAGAATGAAATGATGTACTGACACAACGCAAATGATGCAAACACCCAAAATTTGCGTCATTGGCTTATTTGCCTTTGTTGAAGTCTCTAAACTTGTGCATGAAATTTGCAGGACGCTGTTTTGCACAAGCCTGTCAGCATTAAGATTCTCCTGATGCTGTTCAGCCAAAGTGTGGCCATCATCCAGACGCACTTCCTGGAGATGGTGGTGAAGTTCACCGAGGCGTGTGTCTCTGGTTGATGTTGTCAACCCAGAATCAACAGCATTTGGTTTTCCAATGTAGCTTTGACTTCCACAACAGGTACAAAGCACCAAGTGTTTATTTTGGCCATGCTTGATGATGGAAACATGGTGGAATAGACATGATGGAGGTAAGCCCCTCTTTAGATATGAATATGGCATAATAACATGATGACTTGATGAAGTTACAATCTAAAATGGTATGGTGCTAATATGTCACACTGCCCTGCAAGGGAGACTTTTAGACTTGCTCTAGAAAGATTTTCATCTTGTTGAGTACTGGGGCGGCACGGTGGTGCAGTGGTTAGCATTGTCACCTCATGGCAAGAGGTTTGAATCCAGTGTGGGTTTTCAAATCCCAGGGTATGGGAGCCCCTCTGTGTGGGGTTTACATGTTTTCCCTGTGTCAGTGTGAGTTTTCTCTGGGTACTCCAGCTTCCTCCCACAGTCCAAAGACATGCAGGTTAATTGGTGACTCTAAATTGTCCGTAGGTGTGAATGTGAGTGTGAATGGTTGTCTGTCTCTATGTGTCAGCCCTGTGATAGTCTGGTGACCTGTCCAGGGTGTACCCCGCCTCTAACCCAGTGTCAGTGTCTGTGTGTGTGTGTGTGTGTGTGTGTGTGTGTGTGTGTGCCTGTCATGTGTGTCTGGATGCGCACTGCGAGGCGGAGGGCGGGGGGGCGCCAGTAACCATAGCAACGTGCAGCAGTTTTGAGGGGTCACAGAGCCGGTGTCAAGTCGAAAGTGCTGTGTCGTTTGACCATAAAGTGACGCTATGAAACGAGCTATAGATTCGTTTTTCACAAGAAAAAATAATCCAGAAACTCCTGTCGGTCCTGTGCCAGTTTTCCAAACTTCCGACGACGATAGTTCAGAGGATGAGTCAGCAGGTGATGTCGCAGCACCGAAAAAGCCAAAGCCCTATAATTTCCGACAAGAATGGCTCACTGAATTTACGTGGTTGAGATACTGTAAAGAAAAGAAAGTGATGTCCTGCATGTACTGCTCTCAGTGCGGTCCGAAATTTGCGGGGAAAACTAAATTTGCCGACTCCACCACACACTTCAAACATGAAACGCTGGTTAAGCACAACAACTGCATCAGGCAAAAATTATGCAGGGACAGATGCAATGATGGAGCAAAAGCACCGCTGCACACATCATTTAAGAGGCAGGCAAGTAAAAATAGGTCTGCAGAAGAGGCTGAAATGACAATGAAATTCATTCAATTCAAATGAAATATTTGTTTACTTGTTTTGTTGTGGTCGTGCTGTATTGACAGTAAGTTACTGACCACATACTTAATGTTTACATTTGTTAATTTATTATTTGGTTCCCCTGTTGAAGGAAGCCCTTTAATTTACCGTAATGGTGTTTTCTTAAGCACTAGCCTACTGCACTTTATTAGTGTTTCATTTGAAATAAAGCAGTACATTGCTATTACTGTAAATTGTCTGTGTTTATTGCTAAATTATCAGTAACGCAGTTAATATAGACAAAATTATGAATATGTTGTGTCGATATAGAAAGTGCTCCTAAATTTTGTGCTGGTGCTCATAAAATTTTCAGTAAGGAGCACTGGTGCGCCTAGTGGAAAAAGTTAGTCTGGAGCCCTGCAGTCTGACAGCATAACGTCCTTCATCTCAAAACCCACCTATTCACACCACCCTGGGTTTTAAAAGTCTTACTGATTTTATCAAAGCAATTAAAACAGTCAGAATCAAATCAAAACAGTAGAAAGAATTTAGACTAAGACCATTTGCTTATTAAATGCTACTAGAAGAGCAACAGTGATTCCAGTTGTTACAGCACAGTTTACAGGTGAGCAGACGGTCAGTATACATGGCAAAGTGACAGAGTTGGCATTAAACTTTTAAAAAGATCACCCTTTTCCAGAGGGATACACAGATGAATCATAAATCACAGGAAGTATGAAGTGTCTCAGTGAGGTGTAGCTTCACTGTGAGCCTCCAGGACAGCTTCAGCTCGTTGGCATATATCCTCTGAGTCTGTAAAGCTCGACTGGAAGACTGGAGCACCTTTCTTCTAAAAAATATTCCCTCATTAGGTGTTCAACTGGGCTGAGAGCTGGGGACTGCAAAGGCCAGGGCATACATTACCTGCATACTAATCAAACCATTCAGTGAGTCCTGCGTGGAGGAATCTGCGCTCCTTATGTTCCTCCACTCATTTATTCTGGTTCTGTCTTTAGCTTGTCACCCATGTTAAATATGTCATGTTGATGTGTAGCACCACGCTCAATGAGAAGGGTCTAGCAGCAGAGCTCCATGCTCGGGCCCACTTCCTCCATTGGACCCTTTCCGGTGCAGAGCATGGAAAAGAAAGTTTGAGTTTGAGTTTGAACGATCCTGCGCTTTAGCCAGACACAATGGAGGGGGCATGGCCGAGACGTGCATGTGTCCCCAGGAAATGTGTACCTACAGAAGCAGCAAGCTCCGTGTCCATAGCGACCGCTCCACCCAAAACACTGTCTCGTCAACGTGAAAAATTTTTTTTCCAGCAGATGTCTTAGTTACAACATGATTGAGCTAACTGGAGTAGTTTCATGTCGTATCCGACAACGGGAGGTTTTTAGCAGATGACGTCCTGATGTTAGCTTTGCTAACTGTCCCTGTCAGCTGCAGCCACTGATGCTTTCTAGACATCGTGATTTCCCATAACTGAATAAATACCACACGTAGCAACACAACACTGCTTTGCTAGCTCAATCATGTTGTAACTAAGATATCCGCTGGAAAAAATATTTTATTCACGGACCGTTTATTGAGTCATTACCTTATTTTTATACAGTTATTACAGACACCGCTAACGGCTAACTTTAACAGCTAACGGTTAGCCCAGCTAATCTACGATAATCATGTTAACGTGCACACGGAAATAGTAACGTCTGTTCAGTCATTGTGTTGTGTGTTTATAGACTTAACAAACATCAGATTAGTCTACACGGTGATATAGTGACGTGAAAAATGTGATATATAGCTAAACTCTGCTGGGTTTCTACCTGAAGTATTTGTAAACAACACAGCGATTCCCTGGGGTCATCCCTATGTTTCCCGGGTTCTATGTTCCCCACTTAACCCTGCAAAAAAGGTTCTATGTTCCCCGCTTACACAAAAAGGGTTCTATGTTTCCTGCTTGGTTGAGCGGTCAACATAGAACCCGGGAAACACAGAACCTTTTTTGTGTAAGCGGGGAACATAGAACCTTTTTTGCAGGGTTAAGTGGGGAACATAGAACCCGGGAAACATAGATACGCTCCCGTTACAGTACATGAACTCCCCATCAATCTGTTTGTAAGGAGCCTCTCTTCACCTTGGAGATTGTTTATCTATTTCTGACAACTCAAGCTCTTTCTCTCTATTTCACAAAACACATCAGTTTACAGCAGTATAAATGCAGCCACAGATCAGTGGAAGACCCAGATTAGGAAAAGTGCAATGCAGTAATCACAAGGAAATGGAACTCTTTCACTCACTTCTCATTTCCTTTCCTTTCCCCTGTCTCCGCTGTCTTTGTTCTTTACCACCGTGCTGCAATACTCAATAAAGTGGAAAATAATCAGAAAGATGAGGAAGGTTGAATCAATGTGAGACACACAGAGGGAGACAGGGAAAGGGAAAAAAACAAGAAGCAGGGACACATTAGGTCACACTGAACAACTGCTACTTATCCATAATTTATAACTTTATGAGACAGGAGGATTAAATATCTGAAATGTGGGTATGTCTAAAAGGTTTCACAAGACAATCTCCTGACAGGTACACAGGTTTGGTTGATTGAAGACTCTAAAAAAAAAGACTAGATACAGATTAACTGGAATTTGGATGTGCTTGTTCAGTTAGTACCCTGATAAAATGGGATTAGAAAGATTATTACCATGCTGTTTCTGAGCTGTTCAATACTCTCGCCCTTTTTCCTCAATTCAGAATCCTACAACAGAAACCTACCTTAATACAGTGGAAACCTTTGATCACATCTATCTTGGTCAAATTGATCACTACAAGAGGATTATTATTATTCATCCATACCAATTTAACTGTAATTTTTATAAATATTATATGAATATAAAATAATGAAACGGAGAGCTTTGCTACCAATATCAGCCCACTTGACAAGGGTGGCTTCAACCACAGGTGCTTTCCCAGTGTGCATTAGTTTTCCATTTCCATCAGCGGCCACAAGGTTACAAGGTAGCCTAGAGAGCACCAGTTTTTGCTGCTGCATCTTGTTGGCTCATATTTGGCACTCTGTCTTAAGCCTTTAGGAGATTACATTTTTCATTGAGAGAAAATAAATTTCTTTCTCCCATCATGATTTCAGTGTGCACAGGATGGAAGCAGATGGATAACTGGGAGGCATAGTATCTGTCTGCTGACCACTCAAAGCGCTTTAACATACAGTACCTGCCACATTCACCTGTTCACACACATATTCACACACTGGTGGCCGAGGCTGCCATACAAGGTGCCATGTGCTACTCAGTAACCATTCAGTCGCACTCACACACTGATGGAACAGTGACTAGAAGCGGGAACTGCCCATTGGTCCGACAGCCCATTGGTTCGACATCCCATTGTTCCGAAGTCCGTTCCGAAATCCTCATGATGCCCTGTGGTTAAGGTCTGGTTAGGTTTAGGCACAAAAACCACTTGGTTAGGGTCAGGAAAAGATCATGGTGTGGGTTAAAATGAAAAAGAAAGTGACAAACACATAAGCCGTGAGCCTGCTCCGCCTCAAGCCTTTCCCAGCTGACCCAGAGCCGGTCGCGGCGCACCATACGCCCGCTGCGAGCCGTTCAGCACCGCGGACAGTCGGACTAATGGGATGTCGAACCAATGGGCTGTCGGACCAATGACATGGACCCCTGGGGTCCATGTCCACCCAACTGGGGGTTCAGTATCTTGCCCAAGGATACTTCGACATGCAGAGTGGAAGAACCATGAAAAGCAGTTGGGGTTTTTTTTCCCCAAGACATTGCTGCGTTTTCGGCTGGGATAGTGGCACAAAAAGAGGTTGTTTATGACTGTTGTGTTTCCAGCAGGGATTGTGCCACCAGAGTTGGGTATTTAAAGCCAAAGCATGATCTTTTCTGAACCATATCAAGTGATTTTGTGCCTAAACTAACCAGACATTGACCACAGCATGCTGTCACTGTGGTTATAATCTCTGTAAATTTCATGATATTACTATCATTTCTATCCTCCAATGGCCAAGATATCACCCCATTATACCCATGGGTAGTTGTGTGCATCTCCAAGGTTAACTTAGTAGAAAAAAAACACTTGTTTGTTTTTTACATTTTATTTTTATTTTAGAATTCAAGACAGTGTTAACATTTCTTTGAAAAAAATATAAAAAATGCTGCACAGGACTAACTGCCACGAATCACATCCAACTGTAACCAGGTTGCTTTTACAAAACAGTTACACAAAGTTTATAGAAAATATTAGTTACACATCACAAAATAAACTATCCAACTAGTTATCACTACTATAATCACCATTACCATCAGTGATGATCACTGACTGATTGCTCACCAAAACACTATTTTTATTTGTTAGACAGTTCCAACGTTACACAGTTTATCGTCACTTTAGCATCTGTTTCATCTGATTGAACATTTCTAGAGAGCAAAACTACGACAACCTTTATATGACATAACACAACCCAAAGCTAAATATGCTCCATTATCACAAACTGAACTCACAAATAATCAGATAATCTGTTCCCTCCACTGAGGATTTACATGAGCAGATGGTCTGTGTGACTTTGAGGGACATTTATAATGAAGTGTGGCTCTCATGCACTATTGATAGGTCTGATTCAATTTTTAAAAAGTTCAGATTGCCAAGTTTAAATTGTCACTTCACTATTGCAATCTCGACACCATGTGGCCCCATTTGTAAAACAGCTCATATTAACAAAGTGTTTTGTTTTATGACCAAATCTTGACTCCGCTTTTACTTTGTACTTCAAAAAACATCTTTATAACGGTTGTTTTCAGATTGTGAACTCACGCCATCGTGTAACAAAAATGAGCTTTACATTTTTTTTACACAATTTCCAATCAACCCTCAAAAAACTTGACAAAGAATGAGCAGACGGCGTGCCATCCCTCGCTGCAGTAACTCTGCACTGGCTCCATGTCGTTCACCAACCCTTCATCATCAAACCCAGTCCTCTCCTCCTCCTCCTCCTCCTCCTTCTTCTTCTTCTCTTCTTCCTCCTCCTCCTCCTTCTTCTTCTTCCTCTCTGACTTCCCCCCATCTGAGTTCTTACTGGCTGGTGCTACTCTCTTCTTCCCTCCTTCCTTTCCTCCCTTCTTTTCCTCCTCTCCACTGCGTTGGGCGAGCTTCATGTGGGCCTCGGCCGGAGCCTTCTTGCAGGTTTTGGCCTTCAGGACTTTCTCTCCATCACAGGCATTCTGCCTCTTCTTCAGCTTCCCCACCAGCTGCTTCCAGTACTGGCTGGACTTCACCCCATAGGCCTGGCAAAGGTCTGGTTTACCGGCGTAACGGCACCAATACCTGGAGAAAAAGCAGAAACAAAATCAAGGAGAATAGAGATTTGACAGCGAGAAGTCAAGAAAAAGTCAAAATACATTCAAGGACTGAAACTTCTCTTCCAATTTATTCCCCTTTCTCTGTCTGTTTGTGACTTTTGTCATTAATTCACAACTAAGCAGTTCCTGATAATGAAGAATTTGACATGTCTTAATGAAGGAAACTAATGAGTCTTTTTTTTAAATGACTTTCAGACAAATCACCCAGGACTTTGTGTCAGATGTTTCCCAACTTTAATAGCACACCTGTGTCTTGGCAAAAGTAATCACCTTTTTGCATATTGAAAAAGGTTATCAATAATCTGAGCTCAGTAATTCCCATTTAAAAAGTTTTTTAGGGCAGCATGTCTATGAGGGAGACAGTTTTATGTCTCATCTGGTGTGTGCTGTGGGCATTAAATGCTACAACTCTTTCTGGATCCCAACACATCTGTTCTGTAATGTAATTAGGAAAAACATCCTCTAATCTTAAAAGGCCATATTGAGAGTAGGGTAGTTGTTCTGTAATTAACAGTTCTGCCATGGCTCATATTCAAACTTATAAGACATAGTTACTTTGTTGGTTTTAGAGCCGGTACACATGTGGCATTTTTTGCGCCTCAAATCCATTATTGTCACTGAAGACACTCAGAGGGCTTGCTCAAAAGTGACAGCAATGACGTCACAGTAAGTAAGCATTGCCAAGCTCCTGTTTTTCGAGGCTGTGCCCTGTAAACCCAGTCTCACTCCAAAGTTGTCAAATGCCGGCGCTTGGGCAGTGACTTCTGGCGTCAGACACCAATGAAAAAAGTGTCCTTTCACATTGGCATGATACGCAGCCAGTTGCCGTTATTGTTTAATGGTGCCTAGCAACGTCAGGGGGAAACGTGGCCAGACAACAACATAAGCTGAGGGGGCGAAAGTTTGAGTTGTGGTGCATGGGTCCAACAACCACTGACTTTCAGCTGGGAGGCCAATGTTTGCTTCCTGTGTGATTGTAAAGCCAACCTGTTTTTTTGTTTTGTGTTGGGATTTTTAAACCCAACCACATGTTTTTGTTACCTAACCCAATCACATGTGTGTGTTGGCTAAATGTAACCATGTGCATTTGTTGTTGAAGGAAAAAAAACATCAACTCACTGTCTTTTACCGACGTAGTGTATTTTGAAAAACAGACAGTGTGGGGTACAGGCAGAAGTTAACATGGCGTCCGAGAACATCAGCAACCAAAGCCCTGAGTACCTGACACTTCATATCTTGACATGAAAAGACCATGACCAAATGTCGATATGTGACGAGATGGGAGTGAGAATGTGTTGGCCCTGAAAAAGGAGAAGTTTAACTTTTGGAACACAGCAATGCAAACTACATGCCACTTGACGAGGAAAATACAGTCACCAACAGATATCTTTCCTTTATTCTGTTAATATTAGTCCATGGTAAATATGAAGGAGAGGCTGATCAGTTCATTGCATTGTTTATTGCCATTTTCCATCCATCCACCAGGTGCCCTCTGACTTTACCTTCTTTCCCCATCACCTGACTGCTTCACCCGTCTTCTCACCTGATGCCACTCCTCTAATCAGCTGTGCAGTTCACCTGCTCAGCTGTCCCTACTCTCCTCATTAGTCGTCCAGATATTTAACCAGCCCAGTTTCACTCACCCCCTGTCAGTTTGTAGTTGCTTTATTGGTGTCCTGCTTTTTGCTTTTGTGTTCAAGCATCTGTTATCTGTATATCTGTATGGGTTAGCATCTACCTACCTGTGCCTGCCTGTCTCTCACCAATAAAATTACTGAAGTCATCATGCGGCCTCCTCAGTCTGCTTTTGGGTCCTATCCCCGTTGTCTGGTATAACCAGCTGTGACAAAGTGTTACTGTAACCTACCCACAAGTGGGATGTGAGCCCTGGTCTCTGTTTGAGTTTTTCTGAAGAGGACACAACTAGAATCATTCATCAACATTACACACTGTGTGCTTTTATCCCTTCTAGTGGTGCCAGACTTGAAGAGACTGTCTTACTTGGTCCAGTCCATAAATATGTATCATAAATCTTTCCCATCAGGGGTTTGTCCAGAATTAAACTACTCAGCAGAGGAGTGATTTAAATAATAAGCTCCAGTTTTGAGTGTCCTTCTCGATAAGTGAACCCCTGACTTATTTAAATGACTGAAAATGACTTGAAATGAAATTGACACTTTGGTCAGGTTTAGGTGACATGAATTTATGGGCACTAATGGTGAATTACATTAATGTGTGTAACATCCACTAGTGAGATGTTGCACTCTTCGACCTTCAGTGAATCAGGTGAGGTATTACTGTTAGTGCTTCCCTTACCTCTGCTGGTCTCCCAGTGTTTCAGTGGTGCAGTTCACCAGTAGGCTCACCATGCCCTCACCAGACGTCTGCCAAATGCAGCGATGGCCCTCCTTGGTGGTCAGCTCCCCAGAGCCAGGCACCGAGCGATTTCTAGCCCTCTTGGCAGGTGGGGAGGATGTTGGTGGCTGGCGGGGTTTTTCAGGTTTCCCTTCACCAGACTGCCGCTTGGCCTCGGTGAGGATGGGGAGGCAGAGGAGGAGGAGGAAGAGGAAACTGCGTGTCAGGACACTCATGGTGGCTGGGAAGAGACATTTGGACACAGAAATAAGAAAGTCAGTTTATTTCCTGAACCCCTTGTTCAGTGGTTTGGCCTCATCTTGATCTTAGCTTTCATTTTGTGGCGGAGAAAATCCTGTTGAACACGAACTGCCTAGCTGGTGAAGAAAGTGGAAAATCAAGCAGCTAAAGATTCAGATGTTTTTCCCTGAAGCCGGTAGAGACCAAAAACAGAGATAAAAGAGGGTGAATGTTGGACTTGCATTCATCAGGTGGACACAGACACAACTTCTATGGGAGGAACTTGTTGCTCTGTACCTGCTGGATGTGTAAAGCTAAAAATGTGTTTCTGTGAGTTCCTTTGATGACTCATTTATGCTCAATGTTAGATATGTGTACTGACATGGATAGAGCCTTTTGTTTTTACTCTGTTCATGTTGTTTGTATTTGTCCATGTTTTCTGAAAGCTTAATGACACAGACAGAATGGAGCAGTACCAGCAGGAACTGTGGGGGGCAGTGTATTGTAGTTCAAGCTGGACACAATACAGACATTTTTAAAATAGTAAAATGGCACAAATCAGTAATATTTTGAGATTAATTCTCTGTTCACATGTTGCAATGTATTTAATGGCCTCACAGACCACCTCCGTCTACAACGCTGCCTCCGTTAAAGGTACATTATCATGATCTTTTCCATAGTCGCCATGTTTGTTGTTGTCAGAACCTTTTGAGTCTGCCTTCTAGTGCCATCTAGTAAATGTATCTGACAACATAAAGAATGCATGGAGATATGTGGGCAGTGATGGTTACAACATTTGAAATGAACAGATCTATATTTGTACATAAAGGGAGTAAACATGAGCCCTTTTAGAATTTTTTTTTTTGGTCAAATATGGCTAATTGCATCATAAAGACAGCTGAATCCATTCTTGGGGTGTCATGACTTTCTGTACCAAATTTCATGGTAATCCATTCAATAGTCGTCAAGACATTTAACTCAAAACCACAAATATCAACCTCATGTTGGTGCAAGCGGAAAAGTCGTGGGGTCACCAAAGTTATCACCTTTATTCCTCTGAGGAATCAGGCCAAGCTCTCAAAACAATGGATCCTACATTTTCAACAAGTCCTCCAAACCATATGACCACATAAATCATTTGTTCCCACCCTCTACTATGACCTACAGGAACATTTCCTAGTGTCCCTACCGGTTGCAGGAGATCAGCACATCTTCATACCCAAACGACAGAATGTGTTGTACATGACCTTTAATGGTTTTGTTATGTAACTGTCACAGATGCACCTAAACTACTTGATTAGGTTCAGAGAAAAAGATCCCAGTTTGGGTTAAAAAAGGTACATTTGTAAAGTAACTTAACTAACGTGCGCCAGTCAACTATGTTACTTAAAACAACAGCTATGACTATGGGTTACACACAGGATGCAGAACAGCAGTCTTCTGGGTCAAAGTCCTGTGTTTGTTTGACCTATCCATCCACCCCGACCTCCTTTCAGTATGTTCTCATACCAACTCATCAAACATCGCCGCTTTGTCAGTGGACTTTCACGTCTGCATATGATGCGCTAGGTGTCCTCTTGCATCTGCTGCTGACATTCTGAAACGCCATGTCCGCTTATGCATGTTACATCTGTTGTCCCTTCAAAATACTCTTCTATTTTCACAAGAAATGAAAAGTTTCTGCTTGTTAGATGCATGCAGTCTTTTTCAAAGTAAATTTAAAACTTTGGTAAAACATCTCATATTTGTGTTTATTTTATTGTGCAGCAAAATAACCCGTGTGAGGTTTAGATAGAAGCGTCATGACTTGGCTCAATACTTAGACAGGAAGCGAACAGCGGGCTCCCAGGTGAAAGTCCTGGGTTTGTTGGACCCATCCACCTCCCCTCCAACCTGTCCTATAGGGACCTTCCAGATCCTTATTTAATGTTGTTACCAGCTGCACTTCAAACAGATGCTGTCCAGCAGCATTATAAACTGACAGCAGTGTATCATACTGCACCGAAAAGGTGCCTTTTTGCTTCAGTGTCTGACGCTGAAATCACTGACAAAGCAACAGATGGACAGGTTGAGAATGAGAACAGGCTGCCCTTCTAAACAGACTTAGCCGCTCTTTATACTACGTCACCCGACTTCCGCCTTTTGCTTTCGTCACACAGCCTCCAGAGGTCACTGCCTTACAATAGCGTCAACATGGGTCTGCTGCTTGTATGGTTCACATTTCCAACAATGCAACTCCATTGAGTTTTTGTTAGACCCTCCATGCAACAGAACACATTATACAACTGTTTCACCAGCTAGAAATACTTAATTCTTAAAAAGATATCTTTGATAAGAGCCACAATGAAAATATATTGACACTTGCAACTAGCAGTTTCAGTGCTAGAACATGTGATTGGAAGAAACTTCAAGTCAAACTGAATGGGTTCAACATTGCCAATCTTTAACAAGAGAGAAGCCTTCCTCATCAGTATCCCAGAGGGCCAGAATGTCAAAGAGTGACACGATACGAGTGTTAAATGTTAAAAAAATGGACAATAGACAGAGAGTGGGGGTGTGAGTCTGTCAGCAGCTTATTGAAAATCAGCCAAGCATCAACAACACTCTCCCAGGAAGAGTCCAGACCGGATATGCAGCTATCAAACAACAAGTGAGGGGAGGAGAGGATAACTGATGAACTCAGAGTTAATAACAGGTTTTGTCAAAAGATATGAATAATAAGAAAATACAGCTAAAGAAGGACAATGTTGTTGTCTTAAAGCGGGAAGTCAAATATGCATCAACATAAGATTTAGTGCTTAACGTTAATGCTCTGCAGTGTCAAAACTGACGAACTGATAGTAACATCAGCTCATATCAGAGAGAAGAGGAATTATTAAGCGCCTATTTATTAGAATTCTAATGTGAAAATTAAGCCAATAAATGAATAAGCTGATCCAAGTGGATCTAAATGTTCAGACTGTCCTTTGTCTCTTTTGTTTTGCCTGCAGTCTGTCTCCCAGGTTAGCTGTTGTGTGTTTAATGAACTGTGTTTGCAATCAGCACTCTAAACAATTAGAGTCTGGATTAATGAGAGTAAAAGCATTCATATCTTGTGTAGCGCTGTGCCCCTGGGTCAGCGTATAAACACTGAACAGGTTGCTTCCCTCTACCTCCATACCGTTAACTATGTGATACAGTGGGGGCAAAAAAACAGGATGCGCGTTGCCATAATTAATCCCATTAATAATGTTTGTGCGTTTGTGTTGTAATGAGGTGGAAAATTAACTCAAAAGGACATTATGCTCCAAAGCTCCGTGATGTTTTTGTTTCAGTTGAAGCCAAAGTGCTCCGTGAACAAACGAATGGATTTTACAATCAGGCACATTAGTATCATTACTATTCTGTTATCAACACTATCTTTCACATCGGGAACCAAAAAAACAAACACAAAGAGATCGTAGTGCTCATTGTCCTGACCCCTCTGGGCTTTTGTTAAGCCCGCAGTGGATAGACCAAGGCAGCTACTGCTATATGAGTTTGAGTTCCCATTGTGCTCAGACACTGCATGATAAAAATTACATGGTGAAATATTGTGAATTACACCTTTATTTTGTTCTATGTTTGTAATGCTTTTGCAAAGACACAATTCAAAGCCAGTCTGTTAAACTTGGCCAGCTCGGGCTGCATCCACAGTGAAATGTTATGCTTTCATAGCATTAGATAAGCTTCACCTCTGCCTTTACTGAAACGTTTCAGATGCAGCTTCATTTACTCGGTACAAGTAAGTAAACAAAATCATTCAACAGTGTAACCACACTAGTTACAACCTACTACATCCATGGTATCGGCAAGGGGGCTGTACACGTGCCGCAGTTTTTGCACCCTCAGATTAATTGTTTTTAATGTAGACATGCAGCAGGTGAGTTCAAACGCCAGTGCGACAATGTCTGAGTTACACAGAGTTCACCTTTTGGAACGCAGCAGTGTGCATTGCATGTCATGTGACGAGGAACAACCAATCAAGGCTGACACATATATTTCCCTTCATCTGTAAATATCAGTCTGTGATAAATATGGAGAAGAAGTCGATCGTTTTAGTGCAGGGCTGGCAGAGCTTTACGTCTGTCCAGCAGTCAATAGGCCTACACACAAACAGCTCCTGGAAGAAGATCAGCTCTGCACTCAGGATTTCAGGTAAATAGGCTATGATACGGTGCTTGTTAGGGTGCTTAGCAACCTCAGACGCAAACTGCTGCCAAGCTGTTGAAAACTGGCACAGAAAAGGCACAAGAGTAGTAGCCATTGCTTGACCCTGCATTTTCCAGGCGATTAAAGACACTGAATGTGTGTGAGTGGTAATACTGCTTAACTAACTACTGCATAGCCTAACATTCTCAACATGATGAGGTTAACCATGCACAGGCGCCAAAGGTATGCTCCAAAAACAAATAGTACTACACCCCTGACTGAAGGGTGAACATTCTGTAAAACTGTCTACACTGACCGGACATCAGCAGCCCAGCAGTAGCCTCACTTCTCTTTCAGTGTCTACACATGATGTGTTCAGGTACAGCACTACATGTAGGTCATCCATATTTTGGGAGCACTCTGAGCACAATAGACAATCACTGTAGATGTGCCATAAAATGTTAGAAAATAGACCTGATGACTAAAAAGATACCATAAGGTTTTCTCAGGAGTTGGTAGAGACCAAACCTTAGGTAAAAGGAGAGGGAGGACAGGTGGACAGAAATAAAAACACCTCCCCAGAACGATAATCATGTTGGACTCTCTCTGCCGGATGTGTAAAATAAGCAGCTACTACAGATGTATTGATTAGAGGAGCATCATGGCAACTTGCCAACAAACCACCATTTGTAATCAAAAAATATCTGCCATGAAACTGCGCCAGCTTAGGGCAACAAAAAACGTAAATCTTGGGTGCATCGGTACAACAGACAAGACAGAGGAGAACAGAAAAAATACCCGCACACCAATTAAACTGCGCTGGTGGGCCACAAAAAAGATTCACAGGCTGAGATTGATGGCAAAAATGTATTAAAAACATCCATGCAATATATAATTCTCAATAGACAGGTCATTGTGGTTTGGGAGTCAGGCTGATCTCATCTAATTACTGACTCCAGCTGACTGATTCATCACACCTGGTAGGAATCTGTCTGTGTCTCTATGTGTCTGTGAAGCACACGTCAGCAACACTGATGATAGTCAAGGACTGAAACATTTGCTGCTGTTTTTTTATCACTTTTTATGATTATTATTTGCACTTTGAGCACTCTTCTTTTTGTGCACAGATGGTTTGAATAAATTGACATTTTTTGCCATCCCAAACCCTGACCGACACAGTGCCATTTCCAGCTGGCTGGGCACGGTTTCCACTCCATTTCAATACGGCACACAAAAAGACACATTCCACTTGAACTGGTTTAAACTAACGGTGTCTGTGGCAACATAAACAAAACAAACTAATATTCACATTTCACACATTTAGTTGTGACTTAATCCGATTTGAAAAAGGTCTGTGTAAAGTTTATACTGTCTGTTACAAGAAATTAACACATGCAAGCCAATCAGAACTGAGAATTCTCAGAAGCCATATTACAGAAGATGCCATTTTGAATGGTGGTAACTGAGGCATGTACTGTTGGAAATTGTGTGCATCTACATTGTGCTTTGTCCTTCCACAACGGTTCATTGTGTGTCTTACTATACAAGTCAAAGAGCAGTCAGTGTTTAAGTTACAACCTAAATTCAACTGTCTGCATAATTCATATTTACACAGATATTTTACTGAACCTTGTTAGGTGACAATTTTTTGTATATTTGCGTGTTTTTCTTAGTTTATAAAATTAAATTTTGCATCAAAGCCTGAACTGATCTGATGTCCAATAGCAAAAGACCTCAGAGGTCTGAGCTGAATGTCAAGACTAAAAGTGCTGGTGCGATGCAATCAATATTAACACTGAGTTTGGCTAAATTAATTAAAAAGACTGAAAAATTTACCCAATTTCTCAAAGGGACTCATCTTGAAACAACATAAAAAAATGACTTCAAGCTAAAAACTTTAAAAATCTTTATATATGCAGCATTATATATAAAAGTGTCCCTATTTTCCTCTCAAATTTGGTATGTTATTTTTTCTAACTTTCACAGGTTCATGTTCATCTTGACATTAGAAAAAAGTCTCAACAAAAACAGTTCTATTTTGCAGTATAAGTCAGCTCTCCACTGCAGCAGAGTTTCTAGGAGATGAAAAACAAAGACACACAGCACCAAAACAAAAATAATCCCCTTTCCAAGCACACCCCCCACCACACACACACACACACACCTCCAAATACACCCCTCATCAATAAGTCATGACACAAAGCAAATCCTTCTTCGTCACCTCTCACACTCTAATATTTGGTTTGACAGTTTTAGAAAGAAGCACAAATGCAGAGTAGTTAAGTGTTCAGGGTTTGTTGTTTAGTGTGAGCAGAGGCCCGGTGTTCTTACCATGTGACGCTCCACGGCTCTGAGTCGCTGTGGGAATGAGGGGACCACGAACACTTGGATAAAAGAGGGGAGAAGACGGGGATAAAGGAGGTGGAGGAGGAGGAGGAGGAAGGAGGGGGTTTGGGGAATAAGGAGGACTATACCAAGAACTGCCCACCAAAAAACCTCAGGGACGCCTCCCACATTTACCCCTTCTGACAAAACCGTGTGTGTGTGTGTGTGTGTGTGTGTGTGTGTGTGTGTGTGTGGGATCAGGACAATGGACACACTTGCCAAGGTTTCTCACTCTGTGGGACAGTGACGACACCTCAAGGGTTGCTTCAGTGTCATTCAGTTCACGCACATTTTACTGTTACTGTATAAATATGTCAACTGCAGCATCTTGGGTTTTTTTACATTATTTATTTAGTAGATTTTCAAATTAAGACTTTATTGGGAAATAATGAACACTGTCTGGTTCGTTAGAGTCCAAGCACTCCCAGTGGCATGAGGTTAAACACATTCATCACTGTATGAAATAGTCCAGTGTTGAGTTTGCCAATAGAAAGCACTCAGCTGTAAATAAGCAGCCAGACAAAACAGACATTAAAAATTTAAAACCACAAGAACCACATCAGCAGCTCAATGTGGCTCCAAGACACAATCAAAGGGAAGGGAAAGCAGAAGGTGATTTCAACATCCATGATGCCAAAAAAATGCTTTTGACGCAGCAGGCAACACAATATCACAACATTTTGTGAATTAGGCATTGACAGTTTTAACTCTCCTTCAAAGGTCGACCCCATCTATGTTCTTCTCCTGTTTTTTCCGATGTAATTGTCCACTCAGCAGATTGTAAAAAGCAGTGATGTACATTGGAGTGCTACTTATAGTAATAACTAGAAAAGTGCACTTATTGGAGAACAGATCCGGTGGCGTTGTCCCTCCTGGCTCCTTTACAGTCAAGATGGTGTTGAAAATAACATAAATAGGGATAAATATATCTTATGCCTAATTTGAGTCGATCGTAATATATGAGGTATGGAATTATTCTGCAGATGCTCTGGTTCAAGATCAGGCCAGACTTTTCAGTGAATGTCAGTTTTTGAGCCATGATGAAATGCCAAAAAATGTGTCCTGCAACAGATGGTAAGGCTTGTTGTTTTTAGCCAAGCAGTTACAAAATGTTATCCCCTACTTGCCTGTTAAAGGTCTCGTCAATGACAGTATTAACAGGCAATAAAACAGTTTGCTCAACATTTGTGAATCACTGCAACCACGAGAGATCCTTGAGCCTACTCTCATAAATGTGCACACAACATATTAGGATTATTGGTCCATTAGTTTGTGTGATTAGCTGCAGACAGATAGATCGACACAACCAGTTAAAACACATTCTCATGCCGACCTTGTCACATATCGACGTTTGGTCATGGAATTTTCATGTCGTAATTTGACATACAAGGTACGCTGAGTGTGTTGGTTTTTGACATTCTGGTATGCCGTGTCAAGTTCGGCCTGTTACATGCACTGCCTGTTTTCAAAATACACTTTCATTTTCACAGTTTGCATACCGTCTCTTTCAAAATAAACGCACTACGTCAGTATAACACCGCAAATTGATGTTTGTTTCCTTCAACAACAAACGCACGTGGTTACATTCAGCCAACACACGATTGGGTTTAGGAAAAAAGAACAGGGTTTGGCTTTACAGTCTTTCAGAAAGCAAGCACTGGACTCCCGTGTGAAAGTTGTTGGTTGTTGGACCCATCCACCACCCCTCCCGCCTGCTTTCATCGGACTTTCACCTTCTTAACTTATGTCCATGTCCCACCGCATTTCCCCCTGATGCCACCTGGCGCCGTTAAACAATAACAGCGACCGGCCACGTATCGTGCCGACATGAAAGCACGAAAGCATCAGTGTTTGATCACTTTGGAGCGAGACCTGGTTGCCAGACCATGTCTGGTGGAGATAAGAAATATTTTGAAGAGGAGTTGTATAAGATACTTATCCATAGTCAGTTTATTACACACAGTAGATGGTGGTCAGCAGGTCCCCAGTTTGGAGAAGCAGACTACTGACACAAAAGCTAAGCAATGTTCTTGCGTTGACTGGAGGAGCAGCAAGAAGTATTTTAGCCACCAGTTTAAGTATATACTATATTTAGCATATTTTCACTGCTTTACGTTGCCATCAGACAGACCTTTCACAACAAGAAACTGACACTGTTATATCACTCTCTTCAAAGCCAGACTCCTTTGACAGAAACAGTAATTTTACATCACAAAAACACGGGAGTTACTGGTTCTACCACTGTCTTGATCAGTTAGCTTATTCCTGCTATTGAGTACGGATCTGGATCTGAACTAACATAATGTCCCCAGCAGTACATCGCTTAGTTTCCATGCTGGTGAGGAGATAGATAGGACAATTCTCAAAGAAGGCTTGGCTCAGGCAAGGCAGGCTCCTGGGTTAATATGTAGCAACGTCGTCATGCAGAAAACACTAATATATACAGTACAGGCCAAAAGTTTGGACACACCTTCTCATTCAATGCGTTTTCTTTATTTTCATGACTATTTACATTGTAGATTCTCACTGAAGGCATCAGAACTATGAATGAACACATGTGGAGTTATGTACTTAACAAAAAAAGGTGAAATAACTGAAAACATGTTTTATATTCTAGTTTCTTCAAAATAGCCACCCTTTGCTCTGATTACTGCTTTGCACACTCTTGGCATTCTCTCCATGAGCTTCAAGAGGTAGTCACCTGAAATGGTTTCCACTTCACAGGTGTGCCTTATCAGGGTTAATTAGTGGAATTTCTTGCTTTATCAATGGGGTTGGGACCATCAGTTGTGTTGTGCAGAAGTCAGGTTAATACACAGCCGACAGCCCTATTGGACAACTGTTAAAATTCATATTATGGCAAGAACCAATCAGCTAACTAAAGAAAAACGAGTGGCCATCATTACTTTAAGAAATGAAGGTCAGTCAGTCCGGAAAATTGCAAAAACTTTAAATGTGTCCCCAAGTGGAGTCGCAAAAACCATCAAGCGCTACAACCAAACTGGCACACATGAGGACCGACCCAGGAAAGGAAGACCAAGAGTCACCTCTGCTTCTGAGGATAAGTTCATCCGAGTCACCAGCCTCAGAAATCGCAAGTTAACAGCAGCTCAGATCAGAGACCAGATGAATGCCACACAGAGTTCTAGCAGCAGACCCATCTCTAGAACAACTGTTAAGAGGAGACTGCGCCAATCAGGCCTTCATGGTCAAATAGCTGCTAGGAAACCACTGCTAAGGAGAGGCAACAAGCAGAAGAGATTTGTTTGGGCCAAGAAACACAAGGAATGGACATTAGACCAGTGGAAATCTATGCTTTGGTCTGATGAGTCCAAATTTGAGATCTTTGGTTCCAACCGCCGTGTCTTTGTGAGACGCAGAAAAGGTGAACGGATGGATTCCACATGCCTGGTTCCCACTGTGAAGCATGGAGGAGGAGGTGTGATGGTGTGGGGGTGTTTTGCTGGTGACACTGTTGGGGATTTATTCAAAATTGAAGGCACACTGAACCAGCATGGCTACCACAGCATCCTGCAGCGACATGCCATCCCATCCGGTTTGCGTTTAGTTGGACGATCATTTATTTTTCAACAGGACAATGACCCCAAACACACCTCCAGGCTGTGTAAGGGCTATTTGACCAAGAAGGAGAGTGATGGAGTGCTGCGGCAGATGACCTGGCCTCCACAGTCACCGGACCTGAACCCAATCGAGATGGTTTGGGGTGAGCTGGACCGCAGAGTGAAGGCAAATGGGCCAACAAGTGCTAAACACCTCTGGGAACTCCTTCAAGACTGTTGGAAAACCATTTCAGGTGACTACCTCTTGAAGCTCATGGAGAGAATGCCAAGAGTGTGCAAAGCAGTAATCAGAGCAAAGGGTGGCTATTTTGAAGAAACTAGAATATAAAACATGTTTTCAGTTATTTCACCTTTTTTTGTTAAGTACATAACTCCACATGTGTTCATTCATAGTTTTGATGCCTTCAGTGAGAATCTACAATGTAAATAGTCATGAAAATAAAGAAAATGCATTGAATGAGAAGGTGTGTCCAAACTTTTGGCCTGTACTGTACATACCAAAATGTGAATGTTCGGATTTAAATGCAAAACGAAAACTACTAGGAAGATGCAGAACGATTTATGCACAGATAAATAAATAAATAATGGACCTGGTGTTTAACCATTGTGCTACAAACTGGTTAAATGTGAGGTGAACTTTATTCAATTAATCTTAATGTTAACCTTAAATGCCTTCACATTCTTGGGTTGTAGTAAATAAGACTCTTGAAGTGACATGGAAAAAATAGCTCATTACTTTTCTACTTTCCAAGTGCAGTTCCTGAACTTTTTTGCTCTAATACAAACTGTCTCTTTGCATGGCCCAAAGATAATTTAATCCAGAAAAAGCTGAACTACAGTCTTTGACCTTTTTTGTCCCTTTGGTTTTCTATGGTCTACAGCCTCACAGAGCAGCCTGGTGACATGTATCAGCATGTTTTTATGCAGTTAACCTCACGAGAATTACACAGAGTAAACATAAATAAGCTGCTTATTATGTGCCAGACTCTCTTAAAATAATTGAAAATAAAGAAAGAAAGAAATAAATGATCTCCATGTTTGCATAATAAACTAGTTATATTATGCTGAAAGTTGAGTTTCTTGATTTAACCCAGTGAATGATGTTAGGCTGTAAATCGTTTTGCTTTTAAGGGTAAGAACAGTGAGTAATGACTTTTAAAACTGTTTTTTAAAGACTAGACAACAATTTTAGCATTTTTATGCAGTCATAACTTTAACATGCAGGGCTACCATAATGGAAGCCTGTAAGAAAAGACTGCTACAAGTTCAGGTTAAAGCTGGGTTAAAATGTTGTCACACATTTCCACAAGGTTGTTGTTAAATGCCCATCATTTCAGCGTGAAGTAGCTCCTAACTACATGTTGAAATGGCTGGATGACAACAGTAAATATGAAGAAGCACTTGAGAATCCCAGAGAAAACCAAAACTGAGTGTTCCTCCTGAATGTGAATGAGACATGAGCTCCTGCAGAGACGGTGGCCTTCACAGCACAAGTACACAGAATAAGAGATAAACAAATACAGTATAAACAAAAATCTCATGAGTTTCTCATTTGCATGTTTCCCCAAATAATAATCCATAATGCATGGCCTGTTGCATGAAAGCACACTGAAACTCAAAGTCACTTTTTCTCCTTTTTCATCAGCCCAAGTCTCTTTCTCTCTCCCCCTCCATCACTGCATTTATAAGAGTAAGTAACTCGGCCCTCAGCGAGATGAATGAGGAGAATCTTCTCTCTCCTCCAGGACAAAGACCCGTGCAGGAATCTGGGTCACAGCTTAACCCCCTGCCGACACCCTGTCATCGCAGCCCAGCTCCTTCTCATTCAGCTCAGGGGTTGGTGGAGATCCGAGGACGGCTCCTTCCCCGCGCGCACTGCCAAAAATCTGCTTGGCGAGAGAGGGATGTTCTGAAAAACAAGCCAACAACAGAAAATGTGCCGTTCCGCCCAGTCTGGGCCAATCAGGAACAAATATGTCACCTTGTTTTCAGCTCTAAGTGCACCTCGCTCTTGAGCCGAGCAGCGTCAATCTGAAAGGCAGAACATAGCGAGGAGAGGCATCGTTTACTCAAGTTTCGTCAAAAGCAGATCAGTAGTGTCAGGGTTTGTGTGTGACTCATGGAGGAGTGAATAAATAATGTGTAGAACTGATGTGTTTTTCATCCCCTATCCATTTGATACATATTTGTGTGTTTGTTTTTATACCAGAGAAAGTTTTCTGCTTCTCCAACAACTTTTTATTTCATGTTTACATGTCTATACCACACAGAAATAGAACCCATATCCTCTATTGAGTAAAATTGAGAGTATTGCAGTGGAAAAATTCTTAATTGCAAATAAAATCATTCATTCAACTTTCTACTTAAAGCTGCACTCATTATTTTTAGGCCACCAGGGGGCAGAAGAACTACACATGTCCTGACACATTTTCCCCTTGTCACATGGTTCTTACTAACGTGTCAGTAAACAGGTAATTACTTCCACATCCAGCAGACACAGAGCAACATTACCGTTCAGTGAAGCTGTGTTTGTGTCCACCTGATGAATCTGAACCCCATAGTCGCTCCTAATTTTCACTCTGATTTGGACTCCACCAACTCCACCAAATGTCTGTCTCTTTAGCTGCTAGATCTATCACTTTCTTTCAGTACCCGGCTGTTCTCGTGCACAGTTTGTACCTTTTCCTATGAAAAGAAACGCACCATAATTCTTCTGTTCTAATGGTGCAAAAAATTGTTTTGGTGCCTGCTTTGAGTGACAGGCTGTCTGGGAGGTGTCACCAAAGTCTTTGTGTCAGATCCACCTCTCGCTCCTCCACAGCTCCAACCTCTCATTCAAATGTGGTTACTGTTGGCTCCAAAAATCCAAGATGGGAATGACCAAAATGCCAAATTTGAGGCTTTAAAATGAGTCCACCAAACCAATGGGTGGCATAATTTTTATACAGCCTATGGTGTCAACAGATATTACGTTTTGTGGTATACATTTTTATTATGATGAAGATTAAAATATGCTTTACAATACAAGACAGAAAAAGTGGAAGCAAAAAGTCAAAACCACCTAAGGGGGAGAAACCACCCGTCTGATTGAATGTGAGTGAGAGTGTGTGTGTGTGTGTGTGTGTGTATGTGTGTGTGTTTTATGTTTGTGTTCCTCTGCTAAACTGTTAAATGATTTATGCGACTAATCATTTGTGCACACCAGGAAACGTGTGTATGAGAGAGTGTGAATTACTATTTCATGTTTGTTTCATGACACATTGGAGAGCAAATACACAGCTGGGACTCTGTTGCCTCCTCCTGGTGGTTTGTAGAAACAAACACAGTCAGAAGAGCTGATTAGAAAAAGAAACACAATGATGTGTGAAACCTAAACAGCATGAAGAACAGATATGCCAAAACGTTACATCTGTTGCTCTAAAGAAAAAATTACATTACATATTCATCTGCAGATTTATTATTTCTGCACACACATTTGTTCTTGCTACAAAACTTGTAGTTCTTCACTCTCTGTTTGGAAATTCAGCCTTTGATATCTGAATTATCTTACCTATTTATTAGCAGCGGGCAGCAACAGCGCAAGAATGACAGGTGTTTTCCAGTTATACCAATACTATGCTGACATTCTTATGCACACACTAAGATTGATTCATGTTGCAGGGTTTGTTTCTGTTTCCTGGAGGCTCAGTTTCAATGCCTGATTCTCTCAACACCTGCTGCCACTTTCTACCTTTTCTCTTTTTACAATGCTGTTTGTTAACTGGAGAGTAAAATGTCTCCCACAAGACTGAAAACCTGACAGGGTGTCTGCAAGGTCACTACATTGTGTGTGTGTGTGTGTGTGTGTGTGTGTGTGTGTGTGTGTGTGTGTGTGTGTGTGTGTGAGAGAGAGAGAGAGAGAGAGACAGACAGACAGACAGACAGACAGACAGAGAGAGAGATGAGCTAATAATGACTACGAGCCCTTGACAGCAAACATTGACGTCCACTTTCTGGTCTTCAACGGTCGTTGAGATGCGGCCGCAATCAGCGCTCCATCGCTGCTGTCGCCTCCTCTGTTGTGATTACTGCAGTGATTATGACACCAAACCACTATCTAGAGTGTGTGTGTGTATGAGTGTGTGTGTGTGTGTGTGTGTGTGTGTTTTAGAGAGACAAAAGGGTGGTAGATAGAAGGTGAAATGGAAAGAGGATGGGATGGGACTGAGAGAGGGCTGTCTGTCATTGAAAAGGCATTTAAAGTGGAGGGAGCTGGTCTCTGTTGACATGTTTAAACTGCTAATGGCGTGGAGGGTGTTACATGTTTAAGCTGGAACACAGGATATATAAAATTGCAACTGTTTTTCCTTGGCAATTAACACTTTACAGTGTGCGATGCCAGTTAATACAGGAAGTGCTGTTTTTGTGCACCTTATTGTAGAGTGTTGCCAAGGCTTCTTACACAAAGTGCTAAGATGTCATGAAGTGGAAAGGCACACCTCCCTCGCCCCACAAGCACCTGCACACAGACTGAGTGTATTTGCCACACTGAAGGTTTAGCTCTGCTGGATGTTGTTTGGATGGGCTGTCTATTTTTGCTCCACCTGTTTTCTCCTGTTTACCTAAGTGTGGGAGGTTAGAGGTTGTATTTTTGTTTCTTTTCTTTTCTGAAAGGTTAGATTTGGTCACTTGTTTGAGGTGTTTTGGTTTATTTGTTGGCCGCGGCCCACCCTGAATTAGAACCAGGATCCCAGTGTGTTCAGCCGGGGTTGTAAATAAGCCAAGTTGTTTGCACATCCATTGATCCGTCTCTGTGGCAGCTGGGGGCTCGGGGAAGATGTTGTGTCTCGGTCACTCTTAGATGGGGCATAACACAGAAAGATAACAAAAATATTGAAAGTTTAATACTACAGATGTGAATGTTTCATCATTAAAATGATGAAAATGTAACCTGGGTGGTGTTTTTTGTACTTCAAAATGTATTATCCAACTCAAATGTGGTGTTTCTGAACCCAGTTTAATGTTGAGTTGACACATGATGCAAGAGCTTTTTATTAACAGAGTCTCAGCAGAAAGAAATCCTTCTTGCTTTGCACCCTTGGGACCACAAAGGCCCTCAAGGTGCAAGCTAGCGTCACCATGTTCAGCAGCTTGCAGTTTTCTTCTTCCTTGTCTTTGTTGGCACATTGCAACAAAGACAGGTCGAGCTACAGTTACGGCTCAACTAGGCCATTTAATTGGACTACTGTCCTTGCCCCAGTATACAAGCATGGGAGTGTAGCCAGGTAAAGGTGCTGTGGACGAGTGACTAATGACTGTCTCTTATAACAGGATGCCTGTGAACACATGGACTTCCAATGTGGAGCAATAGGGTCGCAACGCCATATTATCCAGAGGATGCTGTCAGATATTCTGCAAGACAGTTCATTGTTTGTAATCCTTGAGCTGCTTCCCTGGAAAATTTTAAGAACATTTTCATGTGTGCCTCTTACATTTTTTTTATGCGATATTGCATTGTTTTTAGTACTTTAAAACTGTACTTTAGTATTTTAACTCGTGTTTTTTTTCGGGTCTTATCAACACTAGTGTTTTTTAGTGACTGTAACTACTTTAATTTGTATAATAAATATTTTTTTTAACTTAACCTGGACTTGGTTATTTCAGTGTTGTTCTCCATCTGATTTTAAAATCTACTTGGCATACCCTACCCTTCCTTACAGGAGGGGCAGTGGTCGAATTGTTATTTTTTAACAAGGGGGATGCAATATAGCTTTGATTTTTTTGCATGCACACATAATCAAATATGACAGCACAGATGTGCAAAATTAATCAAGATAAAGAAAATGCAGTAATATTGCTATTGCAATACAGACAAAAAATGTTTAGAGTATAAATAAGAGTAGTTCTAAAATAGCTGTGAAAATTAATCTTAGAGTCACTCTTATCCTATAGACATTTCCTTAGCCAGGTATAATTTCTCCTTACTCCTTGGGCTGATAATTGGTGATGCTGTCAGGTCCCTGTCCTGATACCTGCCTGGTTTCTCCCTTTCCCTCTTCTATCTATTGCATTAATATAGATAATAAATGTGCAAAGCAAAATTCATAAATAGAATTAGGAATAGTAGTGGTGACATAGCTGTGGAAATTAATCGCACAGTCACTTTTGTACTCTAGATATTTTCTCTCAGCCAGTTATAATCTCTCCTCACCTGTGAAGACCCTGCATGATCATCCTTGCTGGCCTCTGTTCCACTGTCTCCTCCCTGACCCTGCTCTTTATATTGTAGCAATAAAGATTAAAAAAATATGTGCAAAGCATTAGTGAGCACAAGTTCTTATTAAGGAGGAGTGGGTTTTTTCCTAGCATGAAACTACCTAGCAAGGTAGTTAACATAGGTAACAATAACATTAGTGTTCTTGTTAACTAGCTTAACTTGATACATTGGCATCTATTAATTAGTCATCAATTAGCTAACATTATCTACATGCAACAGCATTACTCAACTTACACGGTTTGTTTGGAAGAAACTGTAGCTACAAGGTTTTTTGCTTCTTGCTAGCTGGTTTGCTGAACATAGTTAACACAGCGGCACTGTCCATCCACTGTCTCATCTGTGCGATTGATTCAGATCACAACATGACAGCATGTGTATGCGCCCGACGCAGGCTACTCATGGTGCGTTTAAAGACGGCTCGGAAAAACACGTTACCACATGTTAAAAACGAATTGAACGGTTGTAACGGCTGCAAAAAGTGCGGGGGACAGAGGGCACAGATACGGGAAGTGTGGGGGACATGTTCCCTGTGTCCCTCTCTTAAATTACGTCCGTGCCTGCACACACAGATTCTAGATTAACAAGGGGGATGCTTTTTGGTCAATTTTCTAACAAAGGGGATGGCATCCCCCCTCATCCCCCCTCAATTCGACCACTGAGGAGGGGAATAGATTTATTGATCGCTATGATACTCCGCTCTGATAGGTAGCGATATGCGCTCTTTCAGCTTGTTAGTATTGGACCCCTTTCTGGTTGATCTACTACTGGTGCGTTCGTTTTGTACTCGGAGGTTGGAAGTCAGAAGTGGCAGTGACATCACCTCTGAACAGTTTTTGCATTCTAGTTGACAACAGTGGACAAGTTGGAAAAAACATGAACATTCCAGTTCTACCGTTGGGCTAGCCGAAGCCACAATATCAGTTGATAACAACGCTCTATGTGGTATTTTGCACATACAGACAGCGCAGCAACATGCCCACGGATAAAAAGTGAGCAGTACTATGGGTATGGCTGACCTAATGTAAAACAAATAAGATAAAATTGCTATAAACAGTGCTTTATCAGAGTGTTTACTCACTGTATGTGACCGGCAGCCATCTTGAATTTGTATGTCGGGGTTGATGCGGTTGCTCCAAGTTTCCGAGTTGGAAATCCGATCTCAGGGTGCGTTCGAGTTTAAACTTCTGACTGGGAACTGGGAATTTCCGACCTCCGAGTACAAAATAGGTCACAGACCAAGCAATTGCGCGTCGGCCAGCTGTTCTGCCGCTTTTTTTGAACAGGTCGCCATTCTGTGTTTTCCTCCCATCTACAGTACAGGCCAAAAGTTTGGACACACCTTCTCATTCAATGCGTTTTCTTTATTTTCATGACTATTTACATTGTAGATTCTCACTGAAGGCATCAAAACTATGAATGAACACATGTGGAGTTATGTACTTAACAAAAAAAGGTGAAATAACTGAAAACATGTTTTATATTCTAGTTTCTTCAAAATAGCCACCCTTTGCTCTGATTACTGCTTTGCACACTCTTGGCATTCTCTCCATGAGCTTCAAGAGGTAGTCACCTGAAATGGTTTTCCAACAGTCTTGAAGGAGTTCCCAGAGGTGTTTAGCACTTGTTGGCCCCTTTGCCTTCACTCTGCGGTCCAGCTCACCCCAAACCATCTCGATTGGGTTCAGGTCCGGTGACTGTGGAGGCCAGGTCATCTGCCGCAGCACTCCATCACTCTCCTTCTTGGTCAAATAGCTCTTACGCAGCCTGGAGGTGTGTTTGGGGTCATTGTCCTGTTGAAAAATAAATGATCGTCCAACTAAACGCAAACCGGATGGGATGGCATGTCGCTGCAGGATGCTGTGGTAGCCATGCTGGTTCAGTGTGCCTTCAATTTTGAATAAATCCCCAACAGTGTCACCAGCAAAACACCCCCACACCATCACACCTCCTCCTCCATGCTTCACAGTGGGAACCAGGCATGTGGAATCCATCCGTTCACCTTTTCTGCGTCTCACAAAGACACAGCGGTTGGAACCAAAGATCTCAAATTTGGACTCATCAGACCAAAGCACAGATTTCCACTGGTCTAATGTCCATTCCTTGTGTTTCTTGGCCCAAACAAATCTCTTCTGCTTGTTGCCTCTCCTTAGCAGTGGTTTCCTAGCAGCTATTTGACCATGAAGGCCTGATTGGCGCAGTCTCCTCTTAACAGTTGTTCTAGAGATGGGTCTGCTGCTAGAACTCTGTGTGGCATTCATCTGGTCTCTGATCTGAGCTGCTGTTAACTTGCGATTTCTGAGGCTGGTGACTCGGATGAACTTATCCTCAGAAGCAGAGGTGACTCTTGGTCTTCCTTTCCTGGGTCGGTCCTCATGTGTGCCAGTTTCGTTGTAGCGCTTGATGGTTTTTGCGACTCCATTTGGGGACACATTTAAAGTTTTTGCAATTTTCCAGACTGACTGACCTTCATTTCTTAAAGTAATGATGGCCACTGGTTTTTCTTTAGTTAGCTGATTGGTTCTTGCCATAATATGAATTTTAACAGTTGTCCAATAGGGCTGTCGGCTGTGTATTAACCTGACTTCTGCACAACACAACTGATGGTCCCAACCCCATTGATAAAGCAAGAAATTCCACTAATTAACCCTGATAAGGCACACCTGTGAAGTGGAAACCATTTCAGGTGACTACCTCTTGAAGCTCATGGAGAGAATGCCAAGAGTGTGCAAAGCAGTAATCAGAGCAAAGGGTGGCTATTTTGAAGAAACTAGAATATAAAACATGTTTTCAGTTATTTCACCTTTTTTTGTTAAGTACATAACTCCACATGTGTTCATTCATAGTTTTGATGCCTTCAGTGAGAATCTACAATGTAAATAGTCATGAAAATAAAGAAAACGCATTGAATGAGAAGGTGTGTCCAAACTTTTGGCCTGTACTGTATGTATTTTAAAATATTCAACTCTTTCAGATGACACAGCATGAACTGTGTCTCCTCGTCCGTCCAAAAATGCACATCTCTGGGTGTATATTTTGCCATGTTGTTACCAGCGCCTTCTTCTGTAAGGCATTTAATGATATTTGACTTCCAAGTCAAAGCCCGGTGTGGAAACTGTGGAGCATGTGCTGAGCACCTTGGTCAGCTTGGGTCCGATTGACTGTATACATGCAGGAGTAATTCCACTAATAGTTGCATTATCTAAGTGTGTTAGTCCGACTTTCAGAAATTCAATTTAGTACGATTTCAGTTGGACTAGCATGTTTACATGTATTTTAAAAGTCTGATTTTAGTCAGGCTAACAAAATAAATCGATTTTCTCTAATGTCATGTTAACAGACTGGGTGAAATAGTGTGACTTCATTGGCAGGACTGTGGCTCATGTCCATGATTGCATGTGCGTCCTGATGCACTGGATACACGAAAGTGGGACCCATTCATAGAAAACCTATAAAAAACAGTAGTTGTATGATTCACTGCTACAAATTCAAAATCTGATTATTAGAGCATTAACTAATTTTTTGAATGCAAATTGTAAAATTCATAAAAAGAGGAAGATTCAATCCGACTAACAGACATAAAGACACATGCACGGACGGACAAATGGTTCATTAATAAGTGAAGCACTGGATGAATGCGCTTTATAAGTTCTCCCTGAGGACCTGATGGGCCGTTTCTATGACGACTGTTTGACTGACCTTCATCACTGCATCACCAGTATCAGATGAATTGGTTCACTGTGTTTCTCTCGTAATTTAATTGCTCAGTTAGCATAGCAATATTAATTCCAAGGTGATTACAGGACGTTCTAATAATCATCTGCTGGCAACAAACGTGCGGCCACTTTCCTGAGGAGAGTTTCTAAAGTGCTTTCAGTCATTTATTTCATTAGACAAGACATTTCCTTTTCAGTAAATCAAGTTCTGATATCTTTCCACACATATTTCTGTTCAGGTTCACCAGTTTCACAACGTGCACTGTGTGAGTAAGATGAATGATTAATGACCATGGATGGACGTGCACACTCACGCAGGTGTTTTCATGTGTAACTAATGAGACTCAGGCTGGAGTTAGATGAGGCTGTGCTGCAAATAAATGAACCAAATGAATCTGTTGTAGCTCCTTGTGTCAGTAGAATGTTGTGGAGGCAAAAGAAAAAGCAGGATATTGTGACTGAAGCCGCTGATACTTGAAAATGAAACGTCAGTAGAGTTTACTCAAAGCCTGTCCTGTCTGTGACAGGTCTGAGCTGGTTTGGGCCAAATTAGCTGAACATTCACTGCCAGATGCAGCGATCAATAACACTGAAGAGGCAATTATATTTTTTAGTGCTGAAGCTGAAGGTGAGGGTGTGTGTGCCTGTGTGTGTGAAAGTGAATGGGAGGAAATCCAAAAAAATAAACCAGCAGATTTGGGTGAGAAGTTTTGATAGCATCAAATTTGCCTTAACAGAGCCCTCACATGTCTCAACTTAAATGTACCCTGTAGTGGCAAAAACTTCAAGATTGGGTTTTTCCTTTAACCCCTATTCTAGTTTCTTTTGTTCTTACCACAGAGAACGTGCAGGTGCAGTTTGTGTGTCACACTCGCAGCCTTCTTTCCAATAATGATTGCAGTGTCTGCTGTCACCCACCTTCTCTCCGCCATGCACCATGCACCTCAACTTAAAGGACAGCACCCTCACCACCTTTGGAAGGTGCGCATATTGCAAACACAAATAGAGAAAAAACAGTAAATTAAGTGATTACAAATAGACTTAAATAAGGCTCCTACACAGCAGCCCCCAATTGTTCTCTATAGAATCAGTTGATTAATTACATTAAAGGAGCTATGAACAAATTAATAATTGACAGTAAATTGTAAAGACAATAAAGCCTCCACAAGAATAGCATTGTAAGTCTTGTATGTTATTTATCATTCAGGGATTTATCCTGGCTTCATATGAGCAATGGAAATCTCCACTAGCTGCTAGGCTAATTTGTACAATGTAAAATATCATACGCTTGTGCTAAAAATGTTAGCGTGTTGTATTTTTGGGGGAAATATGTCCACATAATCTATATACTTTATACTTTATTAATCCCCCTGAGGTGAAATTCAATAAAGACAAGTGTTTGTCTGTGAATGCTGTGAGTTATAGTGAAGCTGATTTGTGTACTTGTGTTTGAAATGGTCTCTATTAAGCCATGTTTAATGTGTGTTTAATGTGAGCTTTGGGTGTGTTTTGAATCAACTTAACTTTACAGCACTTCACAGAAACCTCTGTCGCCAACTAGTGTTTTGGAGGTGTAACTGCAGAGTGACACAGACACCGCACAAGAATAAATGCTTCCAATGGCATAGGCCACGTGCGTAGGCTACAGCATAGGGTCTGTCCCACAAGTATTTCCCCCTCTAGTCTGGAGCTTCACTGAGCGGACCAGACCTCTTGGATCCAGCACGGTCTCCAGCCCTCTGAACAATGGCCATGACTCGCGAGGAGCAGTGTGGACAATGTCTCCAGTGTTCAAGTGACTCCTCACTTTTACCCATTTTTGCCTTTCGTGGAGCAGCAGAAGATATTCTTTTGTCCATCTATGCCAGAAAAGGTCGGCCATGTACCGGACCTGTTTCCAGCAGCGCCTGGTGTTCCTGTTGTTTTAGGAATGATCAATAACAAAAAACATCACAAAACCAAAGAGCAGTTTGCAGAAACTCCCAGTGTCATTTTTCTGAACACAAAATAAATTGATCTCAGTTGTGTGACTGAAATATGAAACCTTGTTGTATGACAGGTAAGTAGACAAATGTTTAATCTAATTTTTAAATATTAAAATTTGTGTAGAAAAGAAAACATTGTCTGTTGGTTGGAAACAGGAAATTTACAGTGACCTCCAGTGTTAAAGACAAACAAACTGATGTTTGTATGTTTGTTGCTGTCAGGAAAAAATAATCCTTTACGAGTGTTGCAACAGTGCTGCCATTTTCCCTGGCGAGGGCAGCTTCCTCCTATTAGTTACCCTCCTCTTCCCCCTGCCTACTGGCCAGCTCGAAATGATGCTTCTCCAAAAACAGAATGAAATCAGCGTGTGGGCAGAATGCAGAAATGGAGGATGCAGATAAACACCAGGTTTGAATGCAAGGTGGTGACCGGATCACTTATTATCTGGATGGAGCCTGTGCAGATTGCATTTTAATAGCGGCTGTTTAAAGGGAAGAAAGGGAGGGAGATGGTTGTGTAGGTGTTGAGAGAAGAAAGAGGTCGTTCTCATTGATTGTGACCTCAGTGTTACATGATTTAGGAGATAATTATGTAAAGTTATAAAATATTAATATTGCAAATTATATAAGAGCTCAAAATAGAAGCAGGGTTGGAGTTAGTTTACTTTATTACCAGTGGAGAGTGGCATACTGGTCTCGTAGTAATGAAGCAGTGTTAGTTTTCTCCGGATGGTGGAAAGTCATGGAGCAGATATATGGAGAAATATTTGTTTTTGGTTTCGTCAGTTATCTGTGCACCAGCAAGAGAATTCATATGTCAAGATATACACTTCTGTTTGCACAGGAAATATACAATTTGTGTACCGTCTCTTTATAAACACTACATCAGTATAACACTGCAAATTGACATGTATTCTTCCTTCAACAACAAATGTAGTTAAGCTTTGCCAACACACAGACACACATGGTTGGGTTTTGCTAAAAAGAACTGGGTTTGGTTTCACAATCTTATGAGAAGTGAACACCTGCCTCCCTGGTGGAAGTCAGTCAGTGGTTGTTGGACCCATCAACCACCCCTTCCACAAACCCTACTCGGAATTCTGCCACCTTAACTTTTGTTGTTGTCCTGCTGCGTTTTCCCCTGACTCCAAAGGCCACCCTTACACAATAACAGCGACTGGCCACGTATCATGCTAACATGACAGGACGGCTTTTTTCGATGGTGTCTGATGCTGGAAGTCATTGACCATGCGCCGGATTTTGATGACTTGGGAGTGAGACCAGGTTCCAGGAGCATTGAGGCTATTGTTAGACGATGACCTCTAGTGGCTGTGTGACAAAAACAATAGGAGGAAGTCAGGTGACGTATTATAAAATGCGTCAAAGTCTGTTTAGAGAGGCAGCCTGTTCTCATACTCAACTCATCTTACTGCTGCTTTGTCAGTGATTTTGGCGTCAGACACAGACACAAAAAGGCACCTTTCACAGTGGTATGATAACCTGCTTCAGTGTATAACACCGCCAAACTGCGTCAGTTTGAAACGTAGCCGGTAACAACGTTATATAAGGAGCTGGAAAGTCACCAAAGGGCAGGCTGGAGGGGAGGTGGATGGGTCCAACAAACCCCAGACTTTCACCTGGGAGACCGCTGTTTGCTTCCCATATAAATATTGAGCCACTTCATCAGTACAACACCGGGCATTAGTATTTTTTTCCGTCAACAACAAATGCACGGTTACATTTTGCCTACACATGCACATGGTTTGGTTTAGGAAAAAAGAACAGGGTTTGGCTTTACAATCACACAGGTAGTGAACACTGATCTCGTGGGTGAAAGTCGATGGTTGCTGGACCCACTCCGTTAAACAAGAACGGCAACCGGCTGTTCATATCATGCCAGCGTGAAAGGACGGCTTTTTTTGACAGTGTCTGATGCCGCAAGCCATTGCCCAAGCTCTGGATTTCGAGGACTTCGGACTGGGTTGACTTTTAGTTGCCAGAGGGACTCTATAGCGCCTCCCTGAGCTCAAGCACTCACACTAACTAAAGGGAGGATGGGAGCTATCTGCCAAGACACTCCTCACTTTCGTCTTCATCCTTTCTGTAAAGAGCTGGATCAAGGGCTTTTGTGGTTTGCCAACTATTTTACTTGTCATAGTTACAATCCTAGAGAGTTTATTCTTAGATGTACAGTTTAGATGGCCGTACCAGGCAGGAAGGTGAAAAGTTAAAACACTCTCTTCTATAGTTTTGTACACTGATTCTAAAACCTTCTGACTAACACCAAGGCCACTGAGTTTCCTAAGATCTCTTGTAAATATACTCAGTATTTCCAGAGAAGCTCAAAAGGGAGTCCAGGATCGCACCAAGGTATGTAAACTTTCTACAGTTCCAACATATTGGCCATTGAGTGAAACTGGCTCTGTCTTCACGTCTTGTTTTGTGCAAATAATGAATTGTTCAATCTCGGCCACATTAATTTCTAACTTGCTGATGCGACACCATTTGAAGGGCCTTGGCATGGGCCAGGTAGGCAGCTTCACCTGATGGGTCTGTATACTGTAGTAGACCAACTAAGGTGATGTCATCAGCATGTTTAAACAGTCTAAAATAATTCTCATTGATCATAAATCCATCAGTAAACAGAAAGAATAGCACAGGGGAGAGAACACATCCTTGTGGGCAGCCTGTGCTCACAGTGAGCTCATCTGATGTGCGCCCCCTGACAGACTCAGAGAGGCGCTTAGAGAACTGATGTTGTGTTAATGTCAAGATCAATTAGCCTTTTCGGGGGTACGTGTGTCTTCATTGAGTTAAAAGCTGAACAAATAAAACCCTGGCGTAGTCTTTACGATGCATAAGATGTTTTGTAACTGTTGCTCTTATATGCAAACTGGAGTGGATCGTAGTGGCCACAGTGTTGTGCAGGTGGCTGGCCAGAACACGTTCCATGGTTTTACACAGAATGAAAGTTATTGTGAGTCCATATTTAAGCAGTTAAACTTGCTGATGCTGCCCTGAGCACACCTCAATGGGCTCAGGTTTCTCGCGTAATATAAATTTTACATGCTCCTATGAAGATTTCTTTTTCTCCGCAACTGTATCTGGCTTTGCACTGTTAAAGTTACAGGTTACATCAGATTTTGCATGAAATGTTTCAGATGTGTTTGAATGGCCTCATAAAATACACAAACAGGGTTCACTGGAAGAGCATGACACACAACTGAGAGGACTATAAGGAAAAGTGTGCAAGAAATATATGTGTGTGTGTGTGATGAGAAAATGACAACATAATTGTTCATGAATCAGACAAAGCACCAACAGAAACCTTTCCATCCTGTCCTCTTTGTAATAATTGCATGTGCTGGAGCTTAAGTGTGGTGCACGTATGCTTGTTATCCATGCATGCCTGTGTGTGTGTGTGTGTGTATGTGTGTGTGTGTGTGTGTGTGTGTAGTAATTGCCTGGTGTGTAGGGATGTGAGTGCAGTAATAAATTTGGTATAAATACCACTGAGCTTCTGGAACAACGGCAGGCGCACTGCAGTTACAGTCATGGCATTTCATTTTCTGACGCGTCCACAGACGGACAGAGAGACATTCTGAAGACGCAGTGACCTTTATGTCATATAGAAACTCTTTGTCGCTTTCTGTCTCTGCAGAGAGAGGTGTGAAAGTAGTTTCATGCAGGGGGAACTGCCTCACACATCTATACATTAGAATAATTGTCATTTCAATGTATATTGTCTTTGTCAAGTTTATATTTATCTTAATATTTTCACAGTGGATGCTTTGTGTTATTGGATTTTGCCCTGATTTTAAAGGATAGGTTAGGTTTGTAAGTCATGACGTGTTTTTAATTTTCGGGATCCTTCCTGTGGGTGTGAGGTGACTTCGGGCAGCCGAGCATATCCTGATGCAGCGCTGATATGAAAACACTCAACCGTGTTTGTGTTTACTGTGATGGATCTCATGCTCCGAGGTTGTTTTCTGTCTGTACATAAATGTATGAGGAAAACAAAGCAGTTTATCTCCAGACTGTGGGCAAGAGAAACCCAAAAAGAAAATTCGGCTTTTTCAAGTAAATGAATCTGATAGAGGCAAATTACTCATCAAGATCCTTACACAACTTGTTTACCCTATTATCACCACAGTCCGACTATAATGACGTGACAGCGCTCTTGTGTGATTTGTTCTTGGTCATTAGATTTCAGTCCATCACTTCCTGTGGGACTGAAACCCACACTGACAGCAGGATGTCAGACAAATTGGGGAACTCAACAGAATCTTAATCAGGGCTGATGCGCTGCTTCTTTCTGCTGCAGGCAAAATCCAGAGCAGGAGTGTCTTTGTTTCTTGTCTTTGTCTGATTCAACTTCAACCATCTGGTTCTGATTTTCAGCTCTCATTTTCTGTCTCATGTCACACGTCGTCTCGTGTCTTTGCAGACACCTGTTCCCTGTCAGCTTCCTGCCCGCCCTCACCCGACCTGTCACCTGCTCACACACCAGCTCCCTGTAAGACCATTATTATCAGTGTATATACCTCCCAGCCTGCCCTTTGCCATACTGTGGATTATGTCTTGTAACTGTAGATTTCCAGTTTTTTCCCTGCTTCTGTCTGCCTGCTTTTACAATCTCTCACTGCTGATTGAGTAGAAGTGTTCTACCTGCAGTGTGCCTTTGAACTGCCCTACATAACCCCTATAATAAAAGAGTTGTTAAGAGATAATTATATATCATGAGTGTATTACATACAGCAGATGGTGGTCGGCATGCTCCCAGTTTGGAGAAGCAGAATGGCTCCAAAATGGAAGCTAAGCGATGTACTGTTGTGGACCAGTGCGGCAACAAAACATATTTTAGCCACCTAAAAATAAGTCCCACCTTAAAAAAAAAAAACAGTTTAGTATACGCTATCGGTAGAATATTTTCACTACTTTACCTCGCCATCAGACAGGGATATCTGACAGCAAACTGAAGCAGCTATTTTGTTCTCTTCAAGGCCAGACTCCATTGAGAAAAACAGTGATTTAACATTGCTGATCAAAGGGGCTGCTGGTCCATTGCTGCCTTCATTAGTTGGTTTGTTTCATCCTGGGACTTTGGCATTTAAAAAGGAGGGATAGGAATCACCAAATTTACAGAATAACCCAAATTAGAAAGTGAGGAAGTGAAGTCACTGGCGGCTTCTGTGTTGGTACTCCTACTTGGTACGCCAACAGACATCTAATGAAGCACAGCATAAGTTCAATCAGGAAGACTTTCTTAATGCTTTATCCAACATTCCCACCATTACCTCCAATCGGCTGACTATAAATGTTCCCTCTCCAGGTTAGCCAATCAAACTTTGCCACAGTCTCCTTCAGCCTTTCATGTTGCTGCTGCCAAACTTTAAATCTGTTCTCCTCTCTGCTCCTGTTAGCCGTAATTTTAAGCAGAGTCGTCGCACCCTCCTCCACCCCATTCACCTCCAGTCACCTTATCTAGAGCCCAGGATGAGCTCATCAAAAGCCCATTCCTCTTCACACCCAGATCCCCAGCTTTCTCTTCATCTCATCACCACCACCAGCATCTAGACTCCACAGGGGGGTTCCCTAATCTGCTACGCCTTTACCAACCTCCTGGAATGGGTGATATCACGATGGGGTCTAATCGCCAAAGACGTTTCACATTTTTCACACTTATGTGCACATGTAAATATTCTTTTCTCTCAGAGCAAGTCTCTCCTGATTTAAGTGTAAGTAATACACTGACTATGGATAAGCAACCCATACAACCCCTTTTCAAAAAATCTGAACTATCCCTTTAAGGTCTGGTTATCTAGATGCCTTAATTTTTCTCATCTATCTCCATAAACTCGACCATGTTGAGGTTAATATGGAGTCAGAGGTACGTTATGTTTTTGTTCTTACTCTGGTTACGAGGGTTCTTTGTGCAATGGTTTAACAAACGTTAAGCAATTCCTTCAGTATAAGACAAATATATGGAGATAAACTTAAATCCTTAAGTAAACATTTTAAGCAAATCGTAAGGAGAAGACTCGAGGATGTTATTGTTAAGGAAACCTTATCTCTGTCTTTAAGGAAAATCTTAACTTAAGGTGTTTTGAAGTTTAAGGACCTACTGAAGTAATGCAAAGTTACCAACACAGGTGAAATATATAGCTCCACTTCCTCTGAGCCCGAGCCTGAACCTCCAACACTCTCAGCCACATGAATACAGAAACACTGTGATGATGCAGTCTGAACAGCTGAACCTGTAGAAGACACCTGCGGGGTTCAGGGTGCCGTCCCCTCGGTGGCCCCTGGGTGCCTCTGCTCTGTTTCAACTCCACTACTGACTGAAGATGAAAGGAGTCAACAGAGGGATGCTGGAAAAACAAAACAAACTGAACCAAGCCGAGAAAATACAAGCACAGAAAGAGGAAAGCCCAGAATCCCCCTGTGCCATTTTTCATCTCTGATTTTGTTTTAATTTGATCAGCAAGCATTTTTGAGAGTTCCTCATGACCTGACCATTGGTCTTCTGAAAGGTTTCTTAATAGCTATGCAACAATTGGAAGCTCATTCTCTTGTTGCACTCTGTAATTTACTCAGGATAGCATCATTATAATAAAGCACAGGTGGTTCAGTTTTACAGGAGAGGGAGTTTTTGAGCAGAAGAGATGTTGACATGTCCTCACTGTTCTGGTCACAGACTGCACTGCTGTATGTGGAAAAATAAGCTTTTCCCCCTTTTAATATATATATTTTTTCTTTTCTTCTGACCCTAAAAGATGTGATAACCCTTCCCTTTGACACAAACTGGACTTGCACACGCTTCAGATACTAAATACTGAAATCACCATCAAGCTGTGTTATTACACCAAATATGGAAATATTTCATGTTTTATTTTATATAGCGTATTTATATGGCCATCTGTTATGATCCTGGATTTTTGTTTATATTCTGTTATCCTTTGGAGTTTTTTGTTTGTGTTCCTTGGTTCATGTTATTCGTTCATGTTTTATCTGCTTCCTGTTTTATTTTGTAGATTCTCTCCTCATGTGTCGTGTCTGGTTTCACTTCCTGTCTTTGTGTTTTCCCGCCTGTTTTCTATCACACCTGTCTTCCTACAGCCTCGTTAGTCCTTCCCTGTTCCCAGAGTCTTCCCTTCATACCTGTTCTGCGTTAGTCCATGTCCACACGGAGACGAGATTAGGTGTATCTGCAAAGGTTTTTTTTTATCATATAGATCTTTCGTAAACACGGAACCAGCGTTTTAGGAGCCCAGATACACCAACTTTTGAATCCGGGTCCCAGAGTGAAAAAATCTTAAGGCGCCACCTTTGCGTTTCCATATTTACAACACAGTACGCCTCTTTTCTGAAGCGATGACGCCATAACCCCACCTCTCCCTTAACCCACATGCGCTAGGCGTAAAGGCGCCACAACAACAATGGCTGACTACACCGTGGTTGGGTTTGTGCTAGTTTTGTAACCCAGTCTTCAGTCCATACTGAGTGGGCTCTGGCATTTGTATTTTCCGGCATCTTCCTCTTCGTGTTTGTTTACATTGCACAAGTTTTATGCGCATGCTCCATTTCTTATTCTTTGTTTTTGGTGTAGCGTAGCAGCGCCACTTACAGGCCTTGCATATTTACTACAGTGTTTTCAGTGGCTTCATGTTTACGTACACATATCTTGAGACGATTCCATGTTTATGGAAAACTTTTAAAAAACGAAATCAGTTCCGTCTTTGTGTGGATATGGCCTAAGTCTTGTTTGCTCTACCCTAGTGTTCCCTACCACACCCTTGTTGTTAACCAGTCCCCTCCTTTTGCCTGTGTCCTCCTACTCCAGCTGTGTCTCATTCTTGCGATCAGTTTTCTGTGTATATATATATACCTGTGTTTCCCTTTGTTCCTTGTCAGTTTGTCCCGCGTTCATCCCCCTGTTCTTGGTGTCATTCCCTGCTCTGATTTACCACACCATCCTTATCATCATACTGCAACTTTTACTTTCATTCAACATCCACTGATGGCAAAAACATTTTTGCATCGCTCCTTACCTTGTATGCTTCTTTAATTTTTTTAAACATTGCAATGACAAAGTGGAAATGTTATGTTCACGCCTTTGTTACACTAAATTGGGAGATTCTTTTCATTTCATACAGCAAAGTCTCTCTTGTCTCAGTGATTTGTATTCAACAGTTTGTCTTTGCACCATCAAAAAGAACAGAATTCACCTCAGAGTATAAAGAAAAAATGAAATAAACAACAAGAAGAAGAAACAGTCTTCTGTTGGTGGTTAGAAGTGATCTCATTACACTCCAGCCCCTTCATTTATTGCACAAGAGCTGACAAAAGATGTCCTGCTGTAAAGAGTAACTGCAGAAATGCAGTGTAATATATCCTCAGGTTGTTCATCTGACTCAGAGGTTACCTGACCAGACTTCTTGAACTCCCCCTCAGCCCTCTCAGGCTCTGCAGGAACAAAAAACCTTCTGCTGCTCCAGTTTGACAAAACCTCTATTAACTGCAGACAAGTTTCTTAGTGTCTCTCATGAGCCTCAATTTCTTTCCAATGTTCTGTCCTCAGCTCCTTATCTTCATTTTCACTGAGCATTCAATCACTTAGAGCTGGAGGGTTTTAATAGTTCTGTCAGAAATGTATCACAGTTCAGTTATCACCTAAATAAAACACGCTCAGCTTTGTTGCAAATGCTTTAATCTTCTCTCAAATGGTGTGTTGTGTTTGTGTTATGTGTTAAACCCCCTGTCAGCATTGTTCCCTGCATTAAACTTACTAATGGCTTTCATACTAATTCCTTATTAATGACTTTGATTCTCTCAAGAAGGAGGGCAGGTGGTGAGGTGATGTCGAAGCTGAGAGCAGACACAACCTCAGTGCTACATGTTTCTGTTGTGAACCCAATCTTTATAAATGAACAACCTCACCAGTCCGTCCGTACATTAAGTAGCTTCAGAAGTAATCTAGCAGTAATAGGAACTGATTAACTATTAAGTACTAATCTTGCAAAGCTAATCAGTATTTATTGGTCCAGTGTAGGACCACGTCAATGATTCTGTGTTTCAGCCCATTAGCTACAAATTGCATGTACGACTGAATTACCTCAAACAATTGCTCCAAATATACGACAACTTTCAGATTGATTTATTTCATTTGGGCTGCTGCTGATTTCACTTAATGTCAGAGAACAGTGAAAATAAGCGACAAGCTACAGCACACAATAACCCTGATGAGGACCTGTGAGTCTCCCATCCTGCTCTTTTTGTCTCAGATATCTTGACCTACCCTCCCTTCATCCTCTCCTCCCTTCTCCCCTCATTTTTTCTTACTCAGTCTGGTGCATACCTCTCCCGTGTCTTATTCTAGGTATCGTCTAGGGGGGGCTGTAATCAGCTCTCCTGAGACAGAACGCCCACACTGAGTCTCCCTCTGTCTGATCTCCAGTACATCCTCCCAGATCAACCTAACAGAAGACATTCCTGTTCCACCTTCACCTCCACTTACATCCATTCACCAGTCCTCAACGACAAACACCTCCTGAATTGCAGTTAAACATTTAAACGACATATTGTTGCGGCATGGTCCTTGCTAGTGAATTGATATTTGCTTAAAACAGGTCGTCCATCAGTCACAGCTAACATTCAATCACCCTCATTTTTTGGGGTATATCACATTCAAGTATGCTCCAAGGTCTGAGAAAAGACAATTAACAACTAAAATAACTGTGCTGGTGAAGTTTGTAAGAAAAACACTTGCAGAGAATAATGTGCATTGGGTAGAAAATGTGGCCATTGCCGCAGCTATCTCTTAGTGCCCAGATGCTGGATGGTCCTTGAATGCACCAGCAGAGACAATCACTGCTTGAAAACTCCACAGGACAGTGACTTCAGTATCCCTTGGTTACCCTGTATAACCCTGACTTCCTGCAAATTGAATTTTCACAGGACTTAATTGATTCCATGACCTTCCTTTCAGAAAGTGAAGAACCTCTCTAAAATATTGTGATTTGGTGAGTAGTTGCCTATAATTTGAAATACAGGGAATTTAGAGATACAAGATTAAAAGCAGCAACATGCTGGCATTGACCTTTAAAAGTGCTTTAAAAGTTTCCTCCTTTTATTTCTGTTAATGCAGAAGAAAAAATGTCGGTTTGTTTCTTTTGACAGCTCTGTTCTTATTCCAACATTGTTCACACTCTGCGTTTAAGCGCTGAACACTTAATCACACTTTGTCAAGGCCTGTTTCACCCCAGAGGCTCAACCTTGAGAGGAGGAAGAGCCTGAAACAACACAGTATAATGTCTTACTCCGTTAACTTACAGGTGCAGTGACCACAAAATCAAAAATTGCATATTTTCCTCCTATCTGTAGTCATACTCCTAGGTTATTTTGGTGTGAGCTGCAGTGTTGGAGATATTGGCTGTAGAGGTGTCTGCCTTCTCTACAATATAATGGAACCAGATGGCACTCGGCTTGTGGTGCTCAAAGCACCAAATAATACATTTGAAAAACTCAACAGCAATGTCTCTTTCCAGAAATCATGACCTGGTTACTGAAGATAATCCACAGGCCTTGTTGTGAGCAGTTTCATGTAGGAACTATTTTCTTTCTACAGAGCTATCCGTCAACCGTATCACAGAGCAGACAAAAGTGCACTTGTACTGATGGACCAGAGGCTCGTGCTCGTGACAGGGCAAGATGTAAACATTAATCGCGTCCTCCTCGGCTGAGCTGTAAGCTAAGTTAGCTAGCTCAGTGGGGTGATACAGTTAGCGGATGTAGTTCGGTAGAAGGAAAATAGTTCCTACACGAAACTGCTCACAATAAATTCTGTGGATTATCTTGGGTGATCGGGTCACGATTTCTGGAAAGAGACATTGCTGCTGAGTTTTTCAAATGTACTCTTTTTGACACTTTGAGCTCCACAAGCTGAGTGCCATCTAGTTCCATTATACTGGAGAGAAAGCAGACATCTCGACGGAGGATATCTCCAACACTCGGCAGCTCACACCAAAACAATCTAGACTGATATGTAGCACTACATGTAAGAGCAATAATATGTATTTTTGATTTTGATGTGAACCGTCCCTTTAAAATTTGACCTTCATTAACTGTGTCAGCCCTTTTCATGGAAAGAGGAGACACCATATTTGACGGGCATAAAGTGCAGATATTAAATAACTGAAACATTCAGTGGCTCGGTGTAATAAATTAGGTTTAATGTCCGACAAAGCATTTTGTTTTCCCTAAAAATCATCATTTAATCTCCAACCTCACTGTGTCAGGTCGATCTAATAACTAAATCTGCTCCAGGTTAAACAAGTGAAAACACAAACAATCAACACATTCTGATATTGGCATTTAATCTGAAGCTTAGCCTGTACAGTCAAGTCTCTCTGGTGTTGTGTAGCTGGGTTATAAAGTCCTCAAAGTCCTACGTTATTTGGAATTAATCAACAGCAGGCGTTTTGGAGGATAAGTTTGATCATAGTTTGAGCGAAGTTTATGCTTTTATTTTGAAGGCAACACAGCCTAACTTCCTGTTTAGTTATGGCCGTCAGTTAGCTCAATGCAGTTTCTGTCTTATCCATCCCGGTGGACTTGACCTGGTATTAGAGCATCACTCTCAAGCCCCGCCGCTGAGGTGAACGGCGTGATTGTTTCCAAGGAGATCTCGGGGTCATCCTCAAACTGGACGGTGGCGGGAAGCAGCAGCAGCCTGTTGTTGCTCTGGGAACCATTGGAGATGATCGACTCCTCATCAAACTGTGCGCTCATGTCCTCCAGGTGGTCGGACCCGACGTTAATGGTGCGAGGATGTTGCTGTGGCTGCGCAGGGACCAGCGCCTCCTTGTGGAGCGTGGTGTCATGGTGGTAAGACACAAGCTCGTCGCTGAAGTTCACGGCCTCCACCGTGTTGTTGGAGCACATTTGGTTGCAGCCCAGGATGGTGGCGAAGGCCCGGCGGAAGTCTGCGTTGAATGCGTAAATGACCGGGTTGAGGGAGGAGTTGGCCCAGCCGAACCAGACGAAGACGGTGAAGGTGGTGTCGCTGACACAGGGCGGGTCACAGAACGGGACCGTGCAGTTGAGGACGAAGAACGGCAGCCAGCAGAAGACAAACACCCCCATGATGATGGAGAGCGTCTTCAAGACTTTGGTTTCCTTCTTGAACGACGACTTCAGTGAGGCTTCATCGTTGGGTCGATGCTGCTGCTGCTGGTTTCGGTTCATGCCGTGACCTTGGTTCTGCGCCTGCTCCGCCGCCCGCTCCAGAGACGTGATCCGACGGATTTGGGTCTGAGCAATCCTGTAGATCCGGGTGTAGGTGGCGATCATGATCACCACCGGGATGTAGAAGCTGATGAGGGAGGAGGAGATGGCGTAGGTTTTGTTCAAGTTGGCGACACAGCTTTTAGCGACGGCGCTGGCGTTGAGGTTGAGGTTGCTGCTGTTTGTGAAGTTCCTGCCACTGGCGGCCATCATGTCCATCACCTCCTCCATCACCTCTTCATCCTCCTCCCCAACCTGGTGCCAGTTGAGCTGCACTGGGATGAAGGAAATCAGGATGGACAGCGACCACGCCACCCCGATCATGACAAACGCCACCCGGTGAGTCATCTTCCGCTCATACTTGAAGGGGCTGGCGATGGCCCAGTAGCGGTCCACACTGATTATGCACAGGTTCAAGATGGAGGCTGTGGAGCACATGATGTCAAAGGCGATCCAGACCCCACAAAAGCGTCCGAACAGCCACGTGCCGGTCACCTCAGTGATGGCCTCCCAGGGCATCACCAGCACAGCCACGAAGAGGTCAGACACGGCCAGAGAGATGACGAAGAAGTTGGTGACTTTGGAGCGCAGGTGGCGGAACCTGACCACGGCGGCGCACACCAGCGTGTTCCCGAGCAGCGTGGACACGATGAGCAGGAAGAGGACGCAGCCGACGAGGACGCGCAGTCCTCCGCTGCCTGCATCGCTCCCGCCGTCCTCGTCGTCGTCCTCCTCTTCCTCGCCGCCTGTCCCGTCCAGCTCCGACAGAACTTGGGTGAAATTACTCCACATCGTGTAGTTCTCCATTTTTCCTCCACAGAGACAGTGATTAGAAGTGTTTACAGGTCATTAACACCCGCATGTAAAACAACCGCTTCTCTTAATTCCAGCAGCTCCTGACGCACAAACCATCATCTGATCTCTCAGTGATGGATAAAAACAGTGAGAGGAAAAGATCTTCAGTAAAAATCCAGTTTAATCTTCATATGCAGGCGTCTTCTTCAAATGAGATCCTCACTCCGTACAGTGAAGGGCAAATCAATAACTGGAAAAGCGCTCCGCCATAATTTATCCTCAGAAACTGAAACAATAATAAAGATTTTTTAAAATAACTCAAATCATAACTTAATATCAGTGATGCTGATGAGTCCTGTCGAAGCTGAGTGTCCCCACTGAGAGGTAAAAAGGTCTCTGTCCCGCTTTTGTCCTGGTGTGACGCTCAGACTCTGTCAGGTGGAAGCCTCTGCGGGGCGCGTTACCTCCTCAGCACAGGTAATAGATTACAGTCATGTCAGTGGAGAGTGTTTTAGCTTTGAATAGAAATAAAAACGAGTCCAAATAAAAAGTTTATGTCTGACTTATAATATCATGTATGTGCGTTTCTGCGAGAAATAAACCTCTAAATTAAAAATAAGATAAATATGATCATAAAAGGAATTTATCATATAGTATTTTTAATTTTATCTTATAAATAACTGTTATGCAGTTATTTATAAGGAACAGAGAGGTTTTCTTAAGTAATCTGGCATCATGCCTTCGTCCTTTAACACATTATCCAATCAGACTCATTACTACAGGCTAATATTATCAATATTTTACAGGATCTACATGAACTCAGCACACAGTGACAGCTTGTTTATTCCCTGCATTTTAAAATGAAATATCCGTCTGACAGAAGAAATAATTTAATTTGCGTCTGGCTGGGATAAAAGGAAATACACTTTACTTCCTCCTAAATCTTCATTATGATATTTTTCCTTCTCTGCTCGTGTGTTAAATTTGATTTTATATAACAAAGACAGACGAGAATAACAATAGGATGATAAAGTAAGCACACTGTTGATCCTTTATTTATTTATTTATTTAGCAGACAATAAGCAACAATGACTGAAACACTGTCTCCACTGTCTATATCCCACTTTTCAACCACACACACATAACTAAACACACAGCACACACACTTCAGCACCACACAGTTCAGTAAAACACTCACAGCCTGTTGCTGTTGTGCAAAATATTAAAAAATACTCAACTAAGTCAACATCAAATCATCTTTTTTTTTTTGCATAGATGCAAAGAAATAATATTCAGGCAGAAGCTTCACTTAAATTATATACAGCTGAAAGACCAAAGTATATTTGACAGAATTACTCTAATGATAGAAAAGTGTCATTTTCCAGCTTATTCTCATTTGAAAGACCGTTAATAATAATTTATCGCTTAAAATATCAGATAATTAACTGAGAATCTGCAGCTCAGCTCGATTGAAAAACATCTAAACAAATGTCTAATCAATTAGCATCTGATGAAGTCAGTTTATGTCCCACATGTCTTTGGATACATGTGCTGCTTATACAGTCTGTAACCAGTAATGAGCATTAAAAGCCATGTCCTTTGAAAAATAAAAAAGGCAGACAATCCTGCACGTTGCTATGAGGCCCTCTGCTGGTCACAGCAGTTTTATTCAAAACTTGAAAGTGAAAATATCTGGAGGATGGCTCTTCTCTTAGATGAAATTCTCTGTGGTAGGGCAAACAATAGCCTATGTTCTGCATCTGTCTCAACAGCTTCAGAGTGAGTGATTTATGTATTTTTTTAACTGATAGAATAGCAGAATATTTCTTTTGCATTTCTGTGTCTTTCTCTTTTTTGTGGACAACTGTGGTCCCTGAGAAGTCACACCAAATATTGTCTGCAGCTCCAGGAGTGTTTGAGAGAAGAACATGTTTCAGTGATTTAAAACATCATCAGTAAATGATTCATTTCAAGTTTAGATTTTTTTTTTTTTTTTTTTTTTTTTTTTAAGATGTTACCCAAATAAAGCTCAGTGAGACCTGGCGATCTCAGACCTCAAGTACTTTTGAAAAAAGGGTTTTTCCTCCTTTGTTCTCCAAAAGAAAGAAAGAAAGAAAGAAAATCACACACACACAAAGTCCACACAAGTATCTTTAAAAACATCTTCGTCCAAATGAAAACATTAGAAACACAACTGAAATGCTGTCAATAGCATGCCCAACCTATGGGCAGCAATATAACCCTAAAGCTATGCTGTTCAGTTACATTAAAAAAAAGATGATGGAAAGGCTAACTGGCTGCAGTGGTGCATCATAGCTCATTCTGATGCCTCTGCTCCTCAATATAGTGGAAGAGTAACTTATGTGTAAACATGTAAGAAGTCCTATCAGCAAGGTTAGAACCAGCACTACTTTGGCCAGATTCACTCTGTATTGGGAAAGCACTACAGAGCTCCTGCAGCCACCAAGAACATTTACAATAGTCTTTTACACCAAATGCAATAACACTGCAAAATTCCTAACCACCTTTTGCAATGGAACCATGTCTGTTATTGTATCTGTACTGTGCATGTTGTGCTATTTACTGCATTTACTGTGATTTTACTATGATGTGTTTGAACCAACCTTTGAGGCCAAAAACAAATTTCCACATTTGTGGACAATGATGACTGCAAAAAGTGTCACCGCATTTGTAATGCCTCACAAAAGACATAATGGTGCACCCTCATAATACAAGCCCTAAACTCAGTTTTCTCCGTCTTCATATAAACACTAAACAGAGTTTGTGAAAAGGTTACAAGTTAGTTCTCAGTGACCTAAAACCATAGACTGTATAAATAACAGAAGTAGAGGAACAGCAGTGTAGCAGCAGTTTTAGTCGTAGCAGTAGTAGTAAAACGCAGTTTGTGCATGGACAAAAGGCCAAAACTCACTGAAGAAGCTACATTTAAAAAACAAACAAAAAAAAAAAAACATTTAAGAGGGCTTGGCCTCAGGAGATTAGATGGGATGCTTTTCTTAAAAATGTATTATAAAGTTATAAAAAGTGTAAAAATAAAAAAAAAATTTTTACCAGGATTTTTTTTCTCATCCAGTCACAGTTTACAGTCCTTACATTATACACCACATCTATTTACTTTCCAAAGAGCCAGAACCACAAAGCCATTCCTGAAGTTAAAATTTATTGAAGTCAAGGGCAGAATCTGCTTTATAGAAAGGAAGCCAAGGCATTAGTTTTGATGCACAAACAACATTTTGTGGCTACCCAAAATAAGGGCCTCACATTCACACATCAAACACTGACCTTAACTTTACTTCTGAACAAGAAAAGGAGTTTAACTTGAAGTTTGCAGCTCAGTAAACTTTAAGTCAAACACACAAGTCACTGTCATGAAGTTGAGCTGAACGCCTTCATAGCTCAGCCGTCCTGACTGACAATCAACTGAACATGACAAATTTCGTGCCACAGACCCTTTTCACTGACTGTCATAGCTGGCAAAGCTTGGCTGCAACCACCAGATGGCGCCACCTGTCTACTGTTGTGACTTGATACTCCAACACACAAAGTAAGCTTAGATATTCAGTTACTCAGAAGTTGTTGTTTGTTTGTTTGTTTTTTTGACATTTTCAAACTTTTATTGAAGATAATCTCACGAGCACATGTTCTGAGCCTCAGCACGCTGGAACATCTTATTACTGCTGGACCAAAAGTGTTGTTATTTAACAGCTGTTCTTGAATGCACCACAAAGAAGAGATTTCAAAATGGCCTCAGTCACAACATAAGAAAGTGAGGTGAAATAAAGGCAACATATTAGCCATCAGTGTGATGGGTTACATATCAAAGGTATGTTTTCATTTTCAATGTTTGGTTTTAGTTTACCAGTAAACTGAAAGCAATGGTTGCCTGTGAATCACAACATCTATCTGAAGGCTACAAGATTTGGAACATGGTGACCAGGAGTAGTAACTGTGGTTATAGTTGCAGCCACATTCAGCAGTGTTATGTGTATTTGAATCCTTTTTTTGGTAAAGAACCCATGGAGCAACACACATAACCTCTTTTAGATTACTGTTTTGGTTTTGCAACACATTTCCTGTCTGACTCAGTCTCAGTGTTTCCAGCAGCAGCAGGCAGTTCATTTTATCAAACAAGCTCTAAAAAGCAACTGTTCACTACCTGATCAACAGCAAACAGCAGACAGACACAGATAGAGACGAGCTGCTGAACACAGTGGAGTGTTTAGCAGGTAAAGAGGCAGATATTTCCATCAGGAGCTGGTAGAAACCAAAAGAGGGTAAAGAGACAGAATATTGGACTGAAACATGATGCCAGCAGGATGATGATGTTGCTCCAAGTCTGCTGGCTGTGTAAATAAGTAGCTGTTTGCGAACATGATAGTCACAGCAACTTTTTTGGGCCGTACTATGTCTGTCAGCTTTCTGCAAAGTCCTTTATTTTTTACATTTTTTCCTCAGCTGTCTCATCAGGTGAGTGCTGGGAGTAACTCATGGGACTGAAGTGTCAACAACAAAAAGGAGGGTCCAGCCTCGTCCTAGTTTTTGCCGACCTGCTGGAGCTGTTTCATCTCACAGACACAACATTAGCTTCCAGGTGAGTTTCTGCTGCCAACGCTGTGGTGTTGATCCTCTCAGCATGCTGATAGATACTGTTTGTAGCTCACTGGAACACAAGTGACTGACTGATGCAAACTTGTGGCTTAGGAGAAACAAAACATCTCTCACTGCAAAAGTTCTGCAGTCTGATATAAAGTCTGATCACCGGCCAACACAGCTGTATTGGTTAAAACATAGATGCATAATTAAATCATCATCACACAGGCTGTTCTTGTGCACTGTTTGTGTGTTTTCCTACAAAAAGTAATGCACCAAAATTTCTATTTATCCTACGTAATCATGAGACAGTACTTTGTGTATTATCCATGCAGGGCTGCGATGACGTGACCAATGTGTTAGGAGTGAATAAAGAGGGAAGCAGTATTATCAGCTGTTAGGTTGAGGTGGTGGATTGGTCACAAAACACGGGACTTTCCCCAGGAGGCTGGTGTTTGGAACCATGTGGACTTTTAGGGCACTGTCACACCTGTAGTTGGGTTCATTTGGTCACACCAGAGGGAGAAAATGACACATGTTGCATTATAGTTTTGGTTTGGTTCCCGTTCACACTGACCGGACAGTTTTGGCATTTGTCATGCTGCATCATCAGGACCCACAAATCAAATTCTTGTGACTGACAGACGTTCATGCAGCAGCACTGTAATGCTTCTGAAATGTTAATACTTGTGTTGTTTGGTTTCACAAAGAGCTCATAGAGAAATAACTGATTGTAAGCATTATTAGGAGGCTGTTATTAGACTGCTAATCAAATGCATGTTATGAATAATAACCAACATATAGACAGGATGAAAAGAAGGTGTCTTCTACAGTAATGATTCGGGGTTTAATACTATGGGATCACTGTCATGAAGACAAAGTACACGAAGTCAGACAAAAGAATGGCAGTTTCAAGAACTTTTTAAACAGGAAAAATACCCTCACTGACATGCATGGTTACACATATGCATAAATAGGTTATGCGATATATGTGGCCTTTAACAGGATCAATTAATAGATCGCGGACAGATTTCACAATCAGTAGATGGATTTATTGTTAGTGTAGCTGTTGCTAAAATCACATCTGCCATCATAAAATCCTGTGGTTGGTTCGTTTTCTTTCACACCAGAAACAAACTACACCAGAGTCCATTTGTAAGTGGACTAAGACCCACCTTTTGAGCAGTCTTGGTTGGGTTGTTTGGTCCTCACCAGGGTTTGATTGACAGCTTTCACACCAGCCAGAACAACTGCGCAAACAGGCCTGAGTTTTAACCAAACCAAACAGGTAAGGTGTGAAAGCACCCTTAATGAACTTTTACTTATTTTCACTGTCATGACCAAGTTTCTTTTCCGAACGTACGTTAAGTGTCTAACATTATTAATGGTGCACTAATTTGTAGGATATTATATGACCCATTGTTTGAGAGCATGTTAATGGACATCATGATGTCGATCTCAAATCCAAAAGATTTTGCTCTGCTCTTAGTGCTCATGTGATTTAAAGGGGACCTATTGTGCTTTTCATTATTTTCTGTCATATAATGTTAGAATGTCGGATGTTTGTATAAGAAGGTAAACGCATGTAAAAGTAATCCCTGAGAGCAAAAACTTCAGGCTTCAGACTGTTCTGAATACTCTGTTTGCTTACACTGCTGCATGTAGTTACATGCTAATATCAGGGAAACATGTAATCTTGGTTTCTTCCCGATTTCGGCTCATATTTGTGCTGAAACATATTCGGTTGTGTTTAGACGCTTTCACTGGTGATTTTTTTTTACTGTAAAAAGTGCCATCATTCTCCGGTACAGTCATTTCCTGGCTGCAATGATGGTGCAAAGACACTGAGATGAGAAAGACCTGGAAATGTTGACCAGTCAGAGCAGACTGGGTCTCAAAGAGATAGGCGCTAAAACTGTGTTACAGACACAGGCTGAGTGCAAGTGTTCCAGCACAGACAGTATGAGGAAAATAAAGTGTTGTTTGACCTATAAAGCATGTGAACATGTTCTAGTAGAAACCCAAAATACAAGTATGAACCTGAACATAAGCATAATGGGCCCCCTTTAAACTGCCATAGTGAGAACATTTGAGGGGAAAAGTAAAGGCAGCTCTACTTTTGGCATGGTGTCAGCTGGGCTATTCCTCTTGGGGAATCAAAACATTGATTCCATTGCTTCCCCTCAAGCCTTGAAATTAATCTGTCCTCAAATGAACTTTCCTGAAATTAACCTCCATAAATCCCGGAAACATGCACAAGTGTTTGGTCGCATGGAGATCACAGTGATTTCAACACCTTCACTTATGCTGCAAGTAAAGGGCCCTTAGATCATAATAAGGTCAGACTCAGTGTGTGTGTGTGTGTGTGTGTGTGTGTGTGTGCGTGTGCATGCGTGCGTGCGTGTGTGTGTCAGACTGTGTACCTGCACATACCTGCACTTTCTGTTCCTTTTTATAACACCTCTAAATCTTTGCGGTTGCTACTGTACACTTTGTTTTCCATGTGCTCATTTTACGTGTACCTGTGGGCCTGAGTGTTAGTGTGCGTTTTGCCGCGAGGTGAGGGCAGAGTCATCTTTGACGCAGGCAGGCTCATCATGCTGGACCACGGCCCATCTCCTCCTCCCTGTAGTTATGCCCAGTGGCAGATCTGGCGGCGGCTAACGGTTCATCGGCAAGGTGAAGAGTTGAAACTCCAATCACTGTTTTGATATGACTGTTGAGGGGCGGGAACGGCTGCTTGGCGTGTGTGTGTGTGTGTGTGTGTGTGGGATGTTTGTGCAGGTATGTGTGTAGCCTATAAAGCCTATGTTTTTGTCTTTGCATGTTTCTGAATGTGTGTCTCTGCAGGTACATAACTATGTGTGATATCATTAACATTTTTACTACTAATTTGACTAAATTCCCGTCCCCTCAACAAACCAGCTGGTACATGTTGTTTAGTCAAATGCTTGTATGTGTGTGTGCGCTTGTTGGCGTTGTGTGTGTGTTTATATGCTGTGAAGTTGAACTTTTATAAACCCGCCGTGCAGTGAACTCGACAGTGCAGCTTCCTCTAAAGGTGAGCGTCTCTAACATAAACAGAGTGTTGTGGCTAGCAGGGCGCGGCTCACCTTTAACTGTCTGGATGATTAAGAAACTGTGATCCATCTCTGTCAAGCTGTGTGGAGTTTGCACAGACGAATCCACTGTGAGAATAACTGGGTCATCTGACGACAAAATAGACGTTAATTCCGAGGATTACTAGTTTAGCCCATTGGCAACACCAACACCTTCAATCAGTGCTGACTTTCTTTTTAGTTTGACTTTCTTCCATGCAGGCAGCAACGTTTTAGTGCATTTCAGTACACCATAGAAATAACCAATTTTAGCAACCTCTCACCTTTTTGCAAGTTAAATTAAATCTAACTTCAATATTGACAGGAGAATTGTTTCCGCAAACTACAGATATAATGCATTTGTACATTTCATATGTAGCGGATATGATGAAACTTGCTTGTTACAAGGGGCGTGCCATATCATCTCGTTCACAACAATACCTGTATAATTTTTAATATCATGAAAAATTCTTATTGTGATACTCATGATATTTTGACGTGTTGACATATTGACATCATACTGTTACCCACGGCAACATAAAGCATGGCTGAAAGTGAAATTATTACTGACTCTGTGGTTGTTCCAAAGAGAGGAGCAGCTTCAGTAGTGTGGAATAAACTGTGGCGTCCTTAATGTTTTATGAACAGCCCCGGACTTCTCAGACTCTTTCAGTGACTTACCGCCCAGAGGGAACTCATTCAGCGGCTCCTCTGGCAGCAGCACAGCGTCTCTCCCTCTCCTCTCTCGTCGTGCGCACACAGGAGTCTGTGTCATCACATGATTTTGTCATAAACCTTTGGTAATGTAAACCTGCGTGACGCTCACAGCTCGACAAAGCAGCGTTATAATAATAAGAGAAGAAATGTCAGAGCATAAAGGTCCAGGTGGAAAAAAAAAACATCTTAATTTTCAGGATTTTACTAAAAGAAGGAAATCACCTGTTGATTTATATGTATAGATCCCAGGGAGCTGTTTAAATGTGTAATTTGTGGCAGATTTTATATTGTTGAACTATTAATTTTGTATACAGAAGCTGAATCTCACTCTGAGTTACTGTTGTTGTTTACAAACTAAAGAAATGAGAGGTCATTTTTGTTTAGTTTTTACTGAATATTTGAAGGTAAACTGTAAAACTATATCACTTATTTTGTTGCAATTCTATGTTCTTAAAGTAATAATGACTTTTTTTCCCCCCTAATTTGTAATATTGTCAAGAATATTGTTATCACAAAAATACCCTGAAATATTATGATATTACTTTAGGGCCATATCTCCCACCCCTACTTGTTACTCTAAAAATGTCATATATTACTCATTTCTCATTACGCTTTTCAAAGGTAATATTATTACTTTACTTATTACTCCCTGGCAACCGTAACTTATTATACTAGGCTACTTGTTATACTACTTTTCTGTTACACCCCACAAAATGGGTGATTTCATTCTTTTTCCTCAAACCTCAGACTCTTGTGTGCTCCTCTCTGCATCAAGGTAATCTCCAGTAAGTGTAGCTAATGCTGAATAGCTTGCAAATGATTTTTTTACCTGAAAGTCTTCTGTATGTGACTGGTATTTTCCCAAGGATCTGTCTGAAAGATGGAGACTTAAACGTGGAGGTCAACTACACATAAAACGACAAGCTTCAGTAGTTCTTCAACCCTTGTAGCCTGCAGCTATCCATGATTAAAATCCAGTTTGGGTTGTTTAGCCATTGTAAGGTTACAGCCATCCTGCACGGGCAAGGACAACTCACCTTTGGTGGGGTGTATTTCCTGGAGCTTTACATTGTTGTGCTGTCGGTCTTAGTAGTTGTTTCAGATCAAAGGTTTGAGGTCATGTCTTTTGCAGTGGAAGGAGTCTTAGTACCACTATTGTTATCTTGAACGATCATGTTATTGTCATCTTTGCTCCTGACAAAATCAAAGTAATAGGAATAGTTTGAGCCACATTAGGTGAGCGTTTGCATCTTTCAAACTAGCTTGCTGCTTTGTGATGTGCATGCGCAGCACGACAATTGTAAAAATGGATCCACTGATGTGATGTTGTATTTTTGAGTTATTTGGTTTTGGGGTGACTGTCATATTAATACAGATTTTTTTTTTATCAATAATTAGTCACATTCATTGTAGTATAGATTACTATTTTCCTTTATTGTGACACTTCCTTTACCTCACTTCCTTTCCTCCCCTTTCCTCAGTGCTGATTGGCTCCTTTCACTCTTTATTCACTCATTAACCTGACTGAGTTCACCCATGTGTGTTTTCTCCCCACCCTTCATATTTAACTACAGTTTCAGTTTGGAAAATAAACCTTTGTGTGCAAAAGAGGGTTTCGTGGCTGATGCATTCTGAGCGATGCCCATGATAGCAGACCTCTCCTTCTGAGCCTCCTCCTCCTTAACATTACTTATTACTGGAAAAAAGTAATCTTATTAGAGTAACGTGTTACTGCCCAACATTGGTGGTTAACATGCAGTTGTGTTTGGGCACAAAAACCAAATTGGTTAGAATTTGGAGAACATGTTTTTGGTTAAGATACCCAATTGGGACGCTGTAAACACAGATGGACATGTCCCAAACTCTCATTCCACTTTTTTTGGTTTTAAACAATAGTCTTCAGTCACGCTATCCACCATCCCCTCCTCCTCTTGGTGACAAACTCAGGCTGAGGGTTTAGTGAGGTAAAAACAAAAGTGGAAAAAGTGGAAAAAAGAGAATAGAGAGAGAGTGAGAAGCAGACAAGTGTAAAGAGGGCAGGGGAAGAAAGAAAAAAGAAAGTCGATGCTGACCCAGTGCTGAACCTTGGAGGAATAATGGCCCTGGAGGACAAGTGCGTGTAGAGTGTTGAACACGTTATCACGGCGGCCGTGCTTGTTTAAGATCTTATCCTAGTTTTCAGGGTTCATGTGGTTTGGGTTTAATAGTTTTTATCAGCCATCAACACTCAAAAACACTCCCTTCACTGTCAGGATATTTTTAGCTTTTAGGGGACTTTGTTTTCCCCTCTGAAGTTCATTGAGGAGTTGTTTAGCAGACATGTGATCATCATGTAAACCTAGAGGACAGCAACTCCACAAGTTAAGCCTCTCGCCCATGAGTAGATATGCTTTCTTCTGTGTGGTAATGCATTTGGCGAGTGTCGTCCAGTGGAAAGAAAATAGTTCCTACATGAAACTGCTCACAGCAAGGTCTGTGGATTATCTTGAGTAACCAGGTCCTGATTTCTGGAAAGAGACATTGCTGTTGAGTTTTTCGAATGTTTTTTTTTTTGGCGCTTTGAGCATCACAAGCTGAGTGCCATCTAGTTCCATTATATTGGAGAGAAGGCAGACATCTCTATATCTCCAACACCCTGCAACTCACGCCAGAATAATTTAGGGGTATGTTCAGACATACTCACTCAGAGTGTCGGGACACACTCTGGCGCAAACTGGACGATTCGTAAACTCGGAGCGCTGTTGGAATGTACCATTGAGTTATCCGGAACCAGAAGAGTGTTCATAAATTTATGTATCCAAACAACAGAGCTCTTATTTTTGTGAAGAACATCAGACTGGATTTACAAACCCACCCTAGACTAATAACTAGCAAAAAAATTATGAACTGTTTCCTTCAGATTATATTAAAGATGAAACTCATTCACAATAGTATGCACAGATATACTGTAATATACTGTGTATGTATTATTGATTGAAGTATTTGTTTTTAGTTACTTATTAGCCTGTTTCCAACTTTTAAAAATGCTTCTGAGAAAAAGGCCTTCCCTTCCCATTAAATTCATTATGTAGGAAATGGTTGCTTGATCACAATGCTTTACCTGCTGGTAGTCTGAATCCAGCTCTGCAAAGCTGCACTCCCTTAGCCTCGTCCCTCAGCTCTTTCTCTCTCTGCTGTCTCTTTCTTGCATGTAGCCTGCTGCTCATATGTTACTCTGCTAGCTAGCTAACATAATGTAAGACAATACTGCGTGATGTGATGCAATTGTGACAAGTTGCACATTGTTTGTTAACATATGTATCGGCCATCGTTTTGCATCACTTTTTTTTTCTTTATTGGCTCTGTGTTGCTCCATCTGTGTGACTCGGAGTTTAGCATTTGAATGATTTATTTAGTCTGAAGGCCAAAACACACCGGCAGCAATCACCACCCATCAAAAAATACACCCCTATTATTTTCAATGTACGACCCCACACTGGCAGCAGCTACACGCGCGTCGGCAGTTGTGGATGTGCCACCCCGTAGCACTTCATGCCACGGTCCTATTTCCAGTTTCGCCGCCCCCTGGTCAAGAGGGACTATTTTTAATACTTTACTTTTGGCAATAAGACCTTTGCAAATTGAGAATTGGTGCACTTTGGTTTGAAGACTTTTTTTTTTAAATGCCCTTTCCCCCATTCACTCCCTGCTTGTACATACCAGCTCCCATAGCAGCTCCTTTTCTCTGCTCCTGTGGAAGCTCGACTCCTCTCCTCAGCATGGATGCATAAAGAGAAGTCTGTTGCTGTGTCTGGTGTGTGACAAGGATTAGAAGACGAGAGAGACTCATTGAGGTTGAGAAATATACCGAGCTAAATGACCCACAATGCCATCATTATGAGGACTATGGCCAAAAAGATATTGCCTGATGAGTCATAGCACTGGAGATCGGCTCTTCAGGTGAGAAATCAACTTTGATTAGGTGCTGTCCACACATGATTTTAAACTAATGCAAGAGTGGAGAAAGTACAGATCTTTCAGTAAAAGTAGTTATAAATTTGCGTGGTTGTCTGTTGACGAGTTACAGTGCAACATGTCCAGTGCTAGGAGCACTGGTGTGTTTTCAGCTTGTCTCTAGCTTTGGGCCTATTCATATTTATTCAGCCACAACAGGAAATCTTAACTTCTTTTTCCCCCTCCTGAAGGGCAGATACGCAAATGGGCCTTGTGCACATCTTTGCTTTAGATAATTAGAACAATTTCTCAGTATTTGTGGGCTGGATTTTTATTTCCAGAAGTTCAGATGTTTTAGAGAAGTAGCCTGTAAAGAAGTATTTGATCCTTCTACTTCTGAAAGCATGAAGATCCCACAAATCTCTTTCAGCTGACAGTCACAACAATAAATCACTGGTATTCATAGTTTTCCAAGACAGACTATTTTTAATACTTTACTTTTGGTAACAAGACCTTTACAAATTGAGTGTTTGTGCACTTTGGTTTGAGCACTTTCTTTGCCTGTGTGATTCCTACAGAGAAGGAGAGAGAGAGGTCCAGTCATAAATCCTGCTGTTTGACAGCAAACACACGGCGGGGTCACCAAGGAAAACACACACACACACAAAGGTGGTCTGTAGCCCCTGGCTGCTGAGAGGAACAAGTGTGTGTGTGTGTTCACTATATCAGTTCATCGGCTAAATGAGAAACAAAGATCCCAGACAGCAGCTGTGTTTACACAGAGACTTTTGTTGTGCTAATAATCTAAAATTGATCTTGATCAGAGTAAAGATGCTTCATTAAAGCGTTGTAAGAGGTTTGTCATTTGTGTTTGAACCACAACTTTTAATTTGTCATTTAAACACTCTTTATTTTAAGAGTATGTCGATGGTCCCCCTGGTTATGATGCATCATCGTCACCAACAGATCTTTGGTGTCTTAATTAGCACGGACTAACTTCCAGTCAACATGGCAGCTGTCATCTGTGAGTCTGGAGACAAAGGACAGAGTGAGACAGACACCTGAGGAGGAGACCAAAGGGAGAAGACATTACAGAAAGTCTGAGTAAAGTGTCAGAGCGGAGTCTTAACAGTGAGAAGGGCTTTTAGGTCTGACAGTGACGCTGTGTGAACGTCTGAGCAACAGGAAGATGAGGAAACCTCAGTCATAAATATTTACAGTGGGAAGAGACAGGAGCCATTTTGGATCTGTGATTGTGTTTTTGTCACACGTATTATAACAGAAAGAGGAGAGGGTCAAAGAGAGTGCAGTCGTGTCATTCAGTGTGTGTGTGCGCGTGTGTATGTGTGAGCTGACTACGTGTTCTCAGTGACTGTGCATTCAAACTGAGAGAAACAGATGAGCAGAACCAAGAACAGCTTTCTTGTCCTTCAGAATTTGTTTCATGTAGTTTCAGCTTCACAACTCTCGAGTCCCATTCAGACAGAATGAGTGATTTGTAGTATCACCTGCACTGATTAGTGATTTCAATCCCATCCAGGGCACTTACTGTATGTGGGTAATTTTTCACCCACACCTAATAATTACAGCCCCACTTACCTCCTGTTCCTTTGTGGACGGACTGGTACTCCTGTTACTCAGGGCCTTTTCACACCTACAAGTCCAAACCAAGATTCCCGTTTTTGTTACATGGTATACATTTGATGCGGTTAGTTTGGGTTTCGCATTGCAATTATGCAAGAACACAAAAGGACTATACATGACATACCTATGTCCTGTCATCACCACCTATGTGAGCTGAGTCTCCTGATATTTGACACTAATTGATTTGTAGACAGCTCTTCCATCGTCTCATATCCTCAATCTCTCATTCTCTCTCTTGTCATCCCAAGTCATCACATATCGCCGCTTTGTCAATGGCCTTTCACGCCGCTACCAGTGTCGGGACATCAACAAAAGCACATGGTTAGGTTAAAAAAGAATCATGGCTCTACATTCATACGGTAGGCATCATAGGTGAATGTCTGGGATTTGTTTGACCCTTCTACCACCTCTCCCACCCGCCCTATGGACTTTCCAGCTTCTTTCTTATCAACCTGACGCTGTCCAACAACTTATACCACTGTGACAGCTGCCGTCCGCTGTATTTTGCACTGACATTACCTATCTGTGCATCATACTGTCCAGCCTACCAGCGGTGTATCACAACACCGCAACAGGTTGAGTCCAGCCACTTTGTGAACTGACGCCCCCAAGACGGTGCATCAAACTGCTGTGAAAGGTGGCTTTCGGAATCACTGACAAAGCAGCAGTATTTGAAGACCTTGGAATAAAAACAGCCTGCTCGATATGTTAGGTTGTATTCATGGCCAAATTGAAACCTACACAGTACACTTACTTCGACTTGAAAACTTAACTCCCAAGTTCTCCTTTGCTCCGATTGCCAACACGTAACCCCTAAGCTTATATCTAATCCACTAAACCACACACACACTGCGCACTGAGATGCTACACTATTTGATATCACCAAAACGTCCTGTAATTGGTCCAAAAATCTGAACTATCCCAAAAATATTTTCACACCAGAAACAAACCAAACCATGGTTCAGTTTGAACCAGCTGAAACCACCTCTTTTCACTGGACTAAGGTTCAGCTGTCTCTGTTCAGATGGAGGTTTCACACCTGCAATTTTGGTTCAGATCAAACTGAGAAGTCCAAAAAGTCTGAATTAAACAACGTAGGTGTGAAAAGGCCTTAAAATCCTCTTTGGAGGGTCATCCATATATTTCAGAGTTTTTTGTCTGCAGGTGTGCATTAGCTACAGGTGGGTACTTCTCTTTCTCTTTTGGGTTTGTCCTGAGTCTATTACAGAATACAGCTCGTAATATCTCCATGGTTAAAATGCCATCCAGAACAAAGAGTTAATTACAGAGGAGCACACTGACTATTTTATTCCCCAGAAGAGCATCGGTAGAATTACTATTACTGTAAAACTTACATGAATAGCCGGGCTCTTGATTGCTTTAATCGCTGAACTCAATCAGCCATCATTCCTTTTGCACAAACTTCTTGCTCAGCAAAGATAAGAAATACCACAAAATTGTTTATTTAAACCAGTATGAAAAAAGTTGGCCACTGAAAAACATATTAAAAATAATTTATTTGTTCTAGCTACGAGAAGCAGCGCATCTAGGCCAGCCTCATGATAGAGAGATAGCGACATATCAAAACACTGGTAGCCTACTTTAGAAAGGATGAAAGCCCAAAAAGTTCATGGTAGCAAGAAGAAAGGGTTGAAAACTAACAGAGAAATGTAGGGATGCTCTTATTATGTAGTCAAAAAGGTAACAAAAACAAGCATACCCAACAACATGATGCAGGAAGCAGAGAAATTATAGTTTGTCAGTTAAAGTGCTTCATTTGCTTAAAATTGCATAAAATTTTCAACTTGGATAAATTTTGACGAAAAACTGTGTTGATCCTTTTAATCAGTGAACCCTTACAAACTAAAGGAATATAAATAATTGATGAATGGACATATATTTAGAACACTAAGGAGGTAGAGAGTCACCACTCCTTTCTCCCTGTCCTTTCTTTTCTTTTACCGTGCTGGTAAAATGAAGTAAATTACACTCTGGCACTCATGGTTTTTATAAAATGGACTAAACCATTGAATTGTGGAGAATCTTACAGAGCTAACAATGTGTAGCATTTTCATGTTGACAAAAGCTTAAACATTTATTTTTGTAGATCTAAGCAGCTTAACAGTAGCTCAAGCCGCTAGCCAATGACCCGCATCCAAACCAGCATCTAATTGTGACCTGCGTTTTATCTGTCAAAACATGCAGCTACATCCAACCAACAAGATGGACTCTAATTAAAGTTTTCCAATAATAATGATTTAATTCATGAACAAAATGTTGTCCTTTGGAGACTAAAAATCCTTTTTATTCCTTTAGCTTTCTCCAAACAGGTACTGGAGCTGCAGAAAAAACAGCTTTGGTCAGAGTAGGGGCTTCAAAGCAGTTCAGCGCGCCTCATAATGGTGCATGTTTGTCCATTTAAAACAACAGTTGTACTCTAAAATGCTCATGTCAAACACATTCAGTCTTTCCAGCCTGTACTGTGCAGGCTTACATGGAAAACAAGCATCACGCGTCATACTCTATGTCACTTGTGGTTTGCTTTTAAGTGTCACCAGGCATTTGCTATGTAAAGCTCTGTTAAAATAACAACATAATGACCGGTAGCAAAAAGAGCATGTAGCTGCAGTTGGCTCCTCTGAAGTCAACCAAACTACATGAGACGGAGAGCGCTGGCTGTAAGGGTTAAACAGACGGAGCGGTTCTCCCTCTAAAAGCTTCCAGCAGCCAGCGGATCAGAGCTTTCAGACCACTTGTTGCTAATAGAGGGATATTTACCCTAACGGGAACAGAGAGAGAGTGTAACCCCAGGTCACTGCACTGCACTGCAACAACACTGACACAAAGACACACAGACAGCCTGCTCTGCTTTTACAGCAGGGACAGACAGATACACTGTAAAAAATGTCAGTCTGATGCAGTCATGTAAGCTCTGTTCAGGCAGGCAGCATGTTCACAGTGGGTCATGTTTGTTTTCGAAAAATATCTGCAGGGATCAAACATGAATCACATTTTTCAGAAGTTTTAAATCTAATTGAACTCCTGCTGCACTGCAGAGCCTCCAGCATGTTACATGTCTGCAGCCAATCAGTGATCACAGCAGGTGTTTCCATCACCTGCTGAGGATAAAGCACCTGCTGTGACATCACTGGGCATGAGTTTCAATGCAGGACAAGCAACAACAGGGAGAACCAACAAGTCCATGCACACACTTTAAACCATGACCAGAAAATATAACAGTAAAAATGTAGGTTGTCTGGAGGATAAGTCCCATAAAGAGTTCACATCTTGTTCTAAGATCTAGTTTGTAATGTTTGTCACCTCTTTCTCCATTTCCTTCTCTCTCAATTTTGAATTTTCAAAGTAAAATTGACATCTGAAATGTAAGACTTGTTTAATTGATTCAATTGATGGTTCTTATATGTGATACCGTCTTCTTGAGAGCAGAAAAATTGTTTCACGTAAGCATTAAATTGGAAGGTTGGAAGATTTTTGAATATTTGTTTGACTTAAAACTAAAATTTATGACTCAGTCATGCACATGTTAAAGGAACAGTGTGTAGGATTTAGTGGCATCTGGCACTGAGGATTGCAGATTGCAACCAGCTTGCCAAGCATGAACTTTTGGTTGGAATTCCTTCAGTGGTCATTTTGTAGGAGGTCTGGTTTTTACCAGGTGCCGAATTATCTGCAGAGATCGATTCTTTTCCTAAACAAACATTTATAAACACGTACAAAACAAGGCCTGAAAGAGGCGTACGCACTTTCCAAGCAAAGGTTGTGATGTATAAAAACAGACTTGATGGGGGAAACTTTGACCCAATTGGTGATGCAGACAGTGAGGTGGAAGCCTGATTGTAGAAATTGTTGAATATTTTTTTGGCACACACCATTTTTGCCTTTTTTTTTTTTTTTTTGGACATACATTTTTAGTGTGGATCCTACACATTGTTTTCTAATAGAGACCCCAGGTGATTAAAAGCAGTAAAAATGCTGAATAAAGCATTAGAAAACAATGTGTTTCATGTTACAAATCTGTTTCTTTGATGCTGTTTGGCTAATCAGAGACGGGCCACTAGCCTAGCACATGCTCATGTGTGCTCATGTTTTTCTTCTGATAACTTAAAGCTGCAGTAGTTAGAAAGCCTGAAAACTGTTTTTGAGTCTCATCTGAGTTAGGTTTCGTTCGTCTCCGCCCTGAGCCCCTCCTACCAGACGAGCACGCGAGTATTTTATCCTAAATGGTTCTATTTCTCCCTCTCTGGGAGCCTCGGCTCTCCCTCACCGCACAGCAGCCCTCTCCAGCCCTCCCTCGCGGCCCCACACATACTCCCGAGCCTCGTTCTACCTCACCGCGCAGCAGCCCTCCCCATCCCTCCCTCGCGGCCCCGCACATATACCCCTGAGGTTCGGCTCTCCCTCACCGCGGAGAGCCCTCGGCTCCGCTCCCACGGCTGACCCTCGTGCCCTCCGGCCGGGCCCAGCCCCGCCTCACCCTTCCCCTCCCTCCAGGGCTCCGGGGAACCGAGTTCTGTCTTCCTTTTTTTGGGCTGTTCAGCCGTGCTGCTAAATGTTGCAATAGCTTTTTTTTTTTTTTAAAGATTATTTTTTGGGGCTTTTTTGCCTTTAATGAACATGACAGAGTGGAATGGGGTGAGAGAGAGAGAGTGTGGGTTGATATGCAGCAAAGTGTTGCAAGCCGAGAGTTGAACCTGTGACAGCTGCAGCGAGGCATCACCTCTATACATGGGGCACCGGCACTATCCACTACGCTACCGACGCCCCAGGAATAGCTATTTTACCTGGTGCACTGTTCACCATTGCCGCTTGCTCTCCCCTTCTGCCGGCGGCACGGGAACGCGCATATGCAGTAGAACAGCCAATAGGAACGCAGTGGTTTGAGCTGACCTTTGATTGGTTGATGCACATCAGCACAATACTGATTCCTTAGAGGCTGAACACAGAGCCATGGTGAGGTGCAGAAACCTATTGTTTGTCTCAGACCACTTGATTTACATTATGCTTAGAAGATATTATAAAATTTTTACTCAATTATACCAAAACAATGTTGCCTACTGGAGCTTTAAGATCCATAGGGTCAGGAGGTTTTTACCAGGAGCTGAATTATAGAAGAGGTTTACTCCTCTTCAGAACAAATGGATGAGTTGAGTTAAATTGGTGAAAACACTGAATAAAGCAGTTTCACATTAACAAATCTGTGTTTTCCGACACTGCTTGTTGCAGAGGAGCTTCTAACCAGTGGTGTAGCGGCAGTTGATGAGGTGGGTGTACTACTGCTGTAGGTAGATAGGTAGGTTACCGATGAGGAACTGGGCATACTCTCCTATATATTACAATGGCTTTTTAGCTGATAGGTGGGTATACTGTAACTGGATAGAAAAAGAAGTGGGTATACCTCGTATACCTGAGTATACCCTCCACTTCACCACTGCTTCTAACCATGCTGGCCAACACAAAAATGTGAAAACACAAATGGCCAAATCTAGAGCCGGTGTTTGGTTTGTCCATTCTGGGCTCCTCTAGAAACACAGCGGACTCTGTGGACGAGGACATAGATATCAATAGCTAATAGGTAATGAACATACAGTAATTATTTTCAGATGATTATAAACTAATGAAAACTTATATTTGATTTCTGCCCATATATCCCCCTAACTTCTACACACTGGACCTTTTAAGATGGACATTTTCTGCACTGTAGACTGATTATTAGCTGGTGGTTAATAATTTAGTTGTAACTAAATAGAACTTGATGTTATTTTAATCTGCACACATGAAGAGTCAGAGAACTGTGACATAACAAATAAGGTCACACTGACATAAAATTTCCATCAAAAACCTGGTAACTCCATTGGTTGGGTCGTTGTCAGTTCATGTCCTTTTTTGTTTTCATGTTGGTCCTTTGTTATCTGAAGAGGCTGTTGAATTATGACGGCCAATCATAACAATTTAAAGCTGATGAAAGGAAGCTATTAAAACAGGACCAGAGCCCGACCGGGCTCCGCTGGACTGAGTTAAGTTCTGGGGGGAGGGACAGTGAGGGCAACAACAACATGTTATGTGAAAAATAAAACAGATAAAAAACGGAACACTGATCGAGTTAAACGTCCTGTGTTGTCAGCTAAGCCCCGGCTTTGGGAAAACACCAGCAAATTAGCCGCAACAACACTCGGGCTGTGTTTGTTGTCATTCCGGAGCCAGTTATGCCTGGCGCTGCTTCGCTGTAACCCCGCTGCGGTGACACCTATCTCGGCGTTGAACAAATACAGCGAGGTCCTGACCCTTCCGTGTTTGGATTCGCAGGCTGGGAGCCCAGACAGCCGCGCAGCACCGCGACGCACGTATCAACACAAACCTCCATACAAGAATGCAGCCGCGGCCCGTTTGACTCAGCCATGGACCCCACCGTGACCCGGTGTGTGTGCGTGTGTGTGTGTGTGTGTGTGTGTGTGTTCGTGTTCACTCATGAGTCTCTGTTTCTGTCTCTGACACAAAACACACAGCTCAAACTGCCTCCAATACACACTGACAGTCAGTGTATGTGTGTTGTGTGTGTGTGTGTGTGTGTGTGTGTGTGTGGATAAACAGTGAAGCACAGGCCAAGGAGCAGAGCTTGTTTGTTTGTTGTTGCTCTCCATGGCGTAGATGATGCTACCATTGAATTCAGTTCACTTAATGAGTCAGTACGCTTAAAAACCGTTCTTGTACTGATGTTGCTTCCTGCAGGTATGACTATGTAGACTATGTAAGGATGTGGAGGTCAGAGTGGAGGGTGGGTGTGTAGAGCATCCAGCCTCCATGCATAGGTTTGGAGTTTGGGTCCCACAAGAGACAGAGTGATGCTAATCATCGTTCTTTAACCTCAACCAAGTGGTTCAGTATAGTTTCGCTACCTTAACCATACCTATACTCCAGTTTATTTGCCATAATTGACCTTTAACTACAGTAAGTCCCACTCCCACAGAGTTGGCAATCATAGTATAGCATCGCCCAGCTCCAACAAGGGACCAACAATTATACAGCTGTGCTCCGTTGACTCTCATGCAGTCATTTCAGATTTTCTTCATTTTCAGGCTGGTTTTGTGGATTTCAAGCTAAATGCTGTGTCTGGGGCATGTGTTATAATGATACCCAGTATCCGAACAGGTTGGAAGGAGATACACATTTCCTTCCCACTTCCAAACCAAATTCAGACCCTGAAAAGTTTCGGGGTAGTTAGCTGGGAGACAGGTTAGTTCTGGAATGTGTGATTGCGACAGTTTCCTTTAAGAAGCGGATTTGGTTTTGAAATTCACAGTGGAAATTACGGTAAAGTAACTCAGCATCGCTAGGCAGGGATTACCCAGCTACAGTGATGCTGCAAAGCACGGATGCAGAAGACTGGAAAAACTGACCGATCAGAGCTAAGACTAGCTGTCTTACACAGAGGGTGAATACAGACACTCCAGTGCAGACAGTATTAGGGGAAAAAAGGGGGTTTCGAAATACAAAGCATGTAAACATGTTGGAGTAGAAACACAAAATACCAGTATGAACCTGATTATAAGCATATTATCTCACCTTAAAGCCCCTACAAGGAACTTTCATTTTGAGTTGATTTTGGCAACCCTGTAGACAAAAGCGGTAGTGTTTTGCCGGAATGAAGCCTACATTTCCCATGAGCTCTAGTGTGTATTGTCGTAAAGACGCTTACCTGGCTCGCGCATGTGTTTGTTTTGGGGATGAATGAAACAACAAGATGGGAAAACTTTGCCCCCGCTCCTATCGGGGATCCCAGCTCACCTCTGCCGCGCTCCAGCTCCACCTCTCCGGCGTAAGCGCCACTGCCACCGGGGTAAACGCAGCGGTCAGCTGGTAAGGCTGAAGGCCTGTTTGGCGAGCACTTCCACGGCTTCTTGGACTGAGTATGGAGTGGTGCCTCGCCTCTTTATTTCTCAGCACTCACTGGACCCTGTCGACGCCTGGCTGGTACCTGTCGTCGGTCCGGATGACGTGTTCCAGCCCCGCGGCCCCTGCTCTCCTCATCCCCGCTGAGGCGGGGTGAAGCTACACAACCTGCGGCCTCTGTGTGTGGCTCCCCGGACAGCTAACGCCGGGTCCACGGCGTGTGACTGAGATGTGGCTGACTGTTGGTGAGTCCAGTGCTTTCACAGAACTTTTACCCGATGATTGCTGCTATTTTAACTCCCCGCGGACGTCGGGTCGAGGAGGAGGAATAGCGACTATTTATATGAGTCACTAAATGTAAGCAGCTAGGTAAGATGAAGTGTGCCGTCTGAGTGCCGTAAATTGTTTCGTCCTGGAAGCGACCTGGGACGGACCCGGGCACAGTTTCCTAAAGGTATGGATATACACTATATAGAAATAGCTTATCTTTACACTGATGGTCTCATTTGCTGTTGTAGGTCACGCACAGACATCAGCAGAAACGAGAGACTTTTGCATATCCAGTTAAAAGTTCCTTGTAGCGGCTTTAACTAATATTGGTGATGTTGGACACAAATGGTTGAAGATGTTGATTTTCTTAAATGTTTCAGTAGTATAACCAGAATGTGACACAATCTGCGGACATTTTTCGTAAGAGTGCCAAAGGTCTCACTTGTTCTATCCTGACAAGTGCAACAAAACTAATGCCTACTTTAAACCAGAAAACTTTAAAGACTAAAGTCTGACACCTTCTCACATCTGAAGACAGCGTGAGTTTTTAAGAATCTTAAAATCTTATAGTTTGCAGAGTCGCTATTTACAAGACTACAACTAGATTCCTTTTGAGATTACTTCCCATCCTGCCCCTGGTGGACAGATTTTATAATATATAATATATGCCAAACTCCCTTTAAGAAATATGATACATTAACAATTCCTTACATATCCGCAAAATCACGTAACTCTATTAAAACAAGACAGAAGGCTGCATGCGTCGACAGTATTCTTGTCAGTTCGGCATCAATATAATCCATAAATATTAACTGTATTTTTTTTAAATTTTGGATTCTGTCACCTCAACTCTCTACCAGCCGCCATTGGTTAGCTGCACTATTTTACTGGGAAAAGGACATGGCAACAAGAGCTGAACCATTTCAAACACTAGAGTCACAGAAGTGTCAGCCTCAGTCCGTCCACGCCCACATGGAGGTCCAATCAGGCAGAATAAGTGAAAACACCTGTGAGGGTGGACCATGCGTGTGTAGGAGCGTTAACACACATTCATGCACAGACAAACTTAAACACTTCCACACATACTGTACAATCACTTATGCATGAGGACACAACGGCACAAACACACACGCACGCATACAGGAGGCTTTAATGTGCCGCTGGCTGGGTGTGGTGCCCCGACAGAGTTCATGAATTAACTGAACTCTTGAACTGTACTCTGGTATGTGGCAGACAGTCATTCAGACAACCAGTCAGTCGAACTGCACAGGAATAATCTCTGTCTTAACAAGTTTGCTACTGCGTCCCAAAATCTTATTTTAAAGGATGTAAAATAAACATTTCAGTAGAAGTCAGCCAGTGTGCAGTATGAAATAGTTTTTGGGACTTTTTCAGGTTGATCTCTACAGATCTTGGAAATAATTTGTTTTGGAAATTTTATATAAATGGTTGATGGCAATGAAAAAACACAGGAGCAAATCACTGACATGTGCCACTCAGTCAGTTGTTCAACATATTAAATAATCAGTTTCTTAACAGTTTCATTCTCCCTCAATCTATCCTGCTCTCACATCCCTTTTTCTCTCCCACGCTTTCCTTTCCTCTTCTCTGCCATCCTCCCTCCTGCTCTCACTCTCTTTTTTAACCCTGTAAGGGCAACACAGGCTTTTTTTTTGACAGTTTCTGTGTGTTGATGCTGGAAAAATGTGACATAGCAGTTATGACATGGCTTCATCTATCAACCCACAATGTCACATGTCTTCATTCAGTCATTTTCTGTAATCGCTTATCCTGTTAGGGGTCGCAGGTGTGCTGGAGCCTGGAGCGGCGGGTTACACCCTGGGCAGGTCACAAGACTGTCACAGGGCTGACAAATAGAGACAGACAACCATTCACACTCACATTCACACCTACGGACAATTTAGAGTCACCAGTTAACCTGCATGTCTTTGGACTGTGGGAGGAAGCCGGAGCACCATGCAAACTCTGCACAGAAGGGCTCCTCCACCCTGGGTTCGAACCCCCCACTCTGGATTCCAACAAGGAACCCTCTTGCTGTGAGGCAACAATGCTAACCACTGCACTGTCACATGTCTTTGCACCACAAATGAATGTTTCCCCTTAACCTCACTGTATCCTTCAAATGAACTACGTTGTGTTTACCTGCTCCACATGGGACACTTGAACTTTGGCAGTCAGTGCACACTTTTCTCTCCCAGAGGGAATTCATCATGTTGCACAGATAATGACAGAAGAAAACTTTCACATCTTCAAAAACCTGGCCAGATGATGTGTATAGTTGTACGAAGCCCAAATGTGTATGAGATGTGTTTTTTTCCCCAATAATGCAGATTTCTAATGTGCTGGTGTCTCTGTGGGCTTTGAGAAGCTGTGGAGTTCACTTACGGCCAAAATGCACGGGGCATGGATGTGTCACGTAGGTAGAGAGGGGTGGAGCATGGTTTTACCTTCTGCACAGACTCTGTCTTTGTAGCGTGTGGTTGGGTGCCAGCTTCAATGTGTGCATATTGAGTTCTGCCAAGTGACAATGCAGCTGGTTACGCAAGGTTTGGAAGTGTAGGATTCACTGACTGGTATTGAATTGATTACACCTACAAGGTTGATCTGCTGCGTCCCATTGGCTATAGTGGCTGTTTTTTAGCGAGTCATACGTAGGTATTTCGTAGTAACCCACTGCTGTTTTTCCAGTGATGATAGCAGCATTAAAAGTGTTTCCTTTTCAGCGAGACACTGCTGCTTTTCCGGGGGGTAATTGTGCCACCAAAACCAGGTATTTTAAGCCAAAATATGTTCTTTTCTTAACCATAGCCAAGTGTTTTTTGAGCCTAAACATAACCACACATTAACCACGGTGTTGTTGGAATGTAATGTTCAGTGTATGCCAGAAACATAGAGATGAACAGCGTGATGCCGGTGTGGGTGTACATGACTTCCATGGTCAGTGTAGCAGATTATAATGGAGGCACTCTGCTGCAGCTGTGTCCCGTGTATTTCAGCCATTAAACCTCAGGTTCTGACTGTTATCTGCGGATGTAGAGGTTGAATTGTTAGGGTAAAATGACGAAGTATCTGAAGGTGGGAGCGACATTAAGTCTCAAAATGTGAATTTTAGCTGCAGAAAAGGAACAACTGAACCAGGTAGTCATAGTAAAATGTCCAGGACACTAATAAAAGTCGGAGGTCATGGTCAGCCTGAGGGGAGTTGGTCTTGGTCAAGGACACTGCAGCAAGGCAGACAGAGATTTGAACTTGTGACCCTCAGGCTGAAGGTTCAGACTCTCCGCTCACATAAACATGGAGGTGAACTCCAAAGTGTCCATACTGAACGCAGGGTTTCGCCTTCCTGTGTCTGGCCTTGTTTCTGTCTGTCTTTGTGTCTCTCTGAACTCTGCAGGCGGATTTTAGCTCGTCCTCCTCGAGGCTGACGGCTGGAATGCTGACATAACAGATGTTGTCTGACAAAGCCAATAATTATCTGGTACGGCTGTATGTCCATACCCGCTCTTCCTCCTCCCCCTCCTCCCTCGCCACATCCGCCTCCTCCGACTGCTTCACCATCTATGTTTCCTCCAGCTGGTCTGTGACTCCGCTGCACCTACAAACATTTACCTCTGAAAATGACATTTATCTTTTTTCTTAACTTCTAACTGAAGCATTTAAAGTTGACTCACCAAAATTACTCCAAAAAATATTCAGATTTTCTCACCTCCTTCTTGCAGTTTATAGCCGTACAGGTGGTTTGGTTTCGTTTGTGTCTTAGATTCCTGCTAATTCTTCAGTCATATAATGATTCTGTAAAAGGTAGTAATGATAATCGTCCAAAGTTAACATGTAGACTTTAACTTTGCATGCAAATTCATGCAATTAATTAAATACTGTAATGACACTGTGAAACTTTGAGAGAAGGCAAGCATATGCTGCAAACATATGTGGTAACACTTTGTCCTATAAAGTGACCTCAAAAAAAGAAGCATTTAAGTATCTTTCATCAAGGATATTTCATGAAATTTCATGTTCAGCACACTGTTGTGATGATGTGTCTGTTTCATTTGTCTCTGTATTCACATCACCATCACTCCATCAAAGGTTTCCCTCGCAAGCTTGTTTCTCAAAGCCTGTTCTAAATAAACCTGACCTGACTTTGTTTGTTGAGGTGGGTGGATCGCCTGCCGTGCACCGCCAGGCCGGCCCGAGCCAGTTGGTTAATTTTTCTCCAAGGACCGCTCTTTTACCTCATTATAATAATTAAGTGCTCTCCCAATGACCTGAAAACAGCCATTTAGAGAAATCTTTATTGATGTGTATCTTTTGTTCTCAACCAGAACACAAGCGACACGAGTCCAGAGAGCAGAGGTGGAAAGAGTACTGAAAATTTGTACTCAAGTACAAGTACTGTTACATTGCTTAAGTTGTACTCAATTACAAGTAAAAGTACTGGTGTTTAAAAAATACTTAAGTACTCTTATCAAAAACTACTCAGAGTATTAATTACTTTTAACCGATGGATGTTTTATTGTGTCGTCAATAGCAGGCATTCGATTTGATTCACCTGTGTAAAATATCAAAAACAGCTCATCTTATACAGTGAAATTACTGCAATGACATGACTATTATGAGGCAAGAGTGTAAACACATGGAACACACATGAATACATGGGGCTCACTAACTCCACAAGAGTCACAGCTTTCCAGTCAGCTTCAATTTATCCAACTGTAATACTGTTTAAGGACCCCAATATGCAGGAATATTAAAATTGAATAGGCGAAATTACATAAATACCGCACGCAAAATAACCATGTGGGTTTTGCACAAAACTGCAAGGGATTAGAGTGAAGTGGATGTGTCTGTAAAGGGGTAACGCTTATCATACGAAAACATTTTCATTCAGGTATGTTGAAGTAAGAGAACAAGGGACCCCTTGCTTGTGCCCTGTTTTCCATGCTAAACAAGGTATAGAATATAGGCCAAAATATAGGCCTGCTGAATGTAGGCCTGTGAGTATTAAATGACTACAGATTTAATTTATTGTAATGACGGTGGTTGTCCAAATATTAAGCTGAAACATTTCTAAGAATTGTAGCTTAATTATGCGTGCACGCACGCGCACACATTAGCTAGCTCCGTCTTATTTTAATATCAGGCAAACCAGTGACAGTGACAATATCTTTGCAGACTTATCTTAGCCAAACTAATAACCAGTAATTAATTTGTAAAATTAGAAGTAGGGGAACACTTTGGGCCTCTGAGAGAGCAGGGGGAACACTTTTTTAAGCGGCACCCAAGCCGCCTCACTGCACGAATAGAATGGTTGTGACATCTAGTGTTGTCATGGTACCAAAATTGGGACCCACTGTACGATACCAGTGAAAATATCATGGTTCTGAGTAGTATCACGATACCACAGCAAAAATGAGGCAGATGTGCCTTTTGTCATTTATAAAAAGATAAATCACTTTTCTATAATACATCAATGATATTTCAGTGGAATAAATTACTTATTGACTTATTCATACTTCAAAAACAGGATCAGTAAGTGATTAACATAGGGGGGATCAACATAAAATAAAAAAATAAAATAAAAATCAACCAGCCACCCTCCTCCCCTGACAAGTCCCTCCATAAGTAAAGAACAGTCCCAGAACAGTGCGGTGAGGTTTGTGGGCCATTACCTGCCACACAGAGAGAAATGTGAACGGCTCGTTTCTCCTCTGTTCACGACCTGTAGGCGATATTTTTGTGGCAGTGTTACACCAAAACCTGTTTCCCCCAGCAATATTTTTGCAAGCGCACCATTGCTGGCACCACCCAGAACGATTGTGATTGGTTGAAAGAAATAAAAAAAAGCCGGGCATTTTTTTCTCCAATCTTAAAGTGAGAGTCGGCCCAGCCAGACCTTTCTTTTCTTGAGAAAGGTCTGGTGAGCGAGACTACCAGGCTGTAGAATCTTACTATATAATGACGAAAACTCTGTGTGTGTGTGTGTCTGTTCCACGTTTTTCTCCTCACTGACTTGGTCAATCCATGTGAAATTTGGCACAGTGGTAGAGGGTCATGGGAGGATGCGAATGAAGCAATATTACATCAATTGGCCAAAGGGGGGCGCTATAGCAACCGATTGAAATTGCAAACTTTGAATGGGCATACCTCATGCCCCGTATGTCGTAGAGACATGAAACTTTGCACAGAGATGCCTCTCCTGATGAGGAACACATTTGCCTCAAGAACCCATAACTTCTGGTTATATAGATTTTCCTCCATTTTGAATTTTTTGAAAAACACTTAAAATCGATCTCTTCCTAGGAAGTTTGACCGATCTGCATGAAACCTAATCTAGGGACCAATATCTAAAGTTCCCTCTTGGCAAAAGTTGGAAAACTTACTAAAACTGAGCTTCTATAAGGCAATGAATATTGCGGAGGGCGTGGCTCATCACATAAAGGTGTATAACATCTCAAGGGTTTCACCAATCACCACGCAACTTTGTAGGCATATGACCACACATAATCTGAGGGGACCCCTCCATTATTGACCCCATCAAACAAAATGGGGGCGCTAGAGAGCTAATTTCTTATCTAGGCCTGACCTCCATATCGATTTTTACTAAACAACGGTAGATATGTAGAACAGGACGCCTCAAGGTGACTGGAGAAATTTAACTCTAATTGGCAACTGGGTGGCGCTATAACAACAGAAAAATGCTTAAACATGGCTAAAATGCGACTGATCGCTGTGGCTCCCCCTGTGGACCAATGTTTGTTGTTTTTTTCTAATTTTTGGTATGGTATGCTGTACATAATCACGGAAACTGTCAGTGTCTGTCATTGTTAGTAGCCACATTATAGGATTGTTGATTACATCAGGTTTACCTTAAGAAACTTTGCTACTCTGCTCCGGTCTCTGTCCTTGGGTAACTGCACGCTGCTCTCCCTTGTTGAAACTAAGGTTATTAAATCTATTTTTTTAGAGTTCCTAGTCTCTTATAAACGTAGGTGGCGCTGTTAGGCAACTATAACACTCTGTATCGCCTTCAGAAAATCAGAAAATACAAGCAGAGGGCAGAGTCTCTGTAAATACATGCCACACACAGAGAGCGGGACATAAGTGATGACTGACAAGGATTATTTTTGTTTGACTCCATACATTGTTTTAGGAAAATCCTGCATCATAAAGGGATGATGGAAACTAGTTCATGTATGAAATGAGATGTTTGCACGCAGCTTTCGACTGTGTAAAGCTTTCGCAAGTTGTAGGCAAAAGTGAACATCAATCTTTGGACTAAAACAGAAACACACACAAAGTGAGCAGCTAAATATTGGTTACTTTGGATGGAGTGTTTTGATTTTACAACAATACAAAGACAGTGAACATATCGGGCAGAGTTGGATGGATGAACTGCTGGTGATACTCCACCAGCTGCCAGAATTTAACTCCAGTCCATTTTTATTCCTGAAGTCACACAATGAAGCCCCGAATGTCCGTAACACTGACTCAGCACATAAATGGCAATGTAAACTTTCAATTACAAGTACGAAAAAGAAAAACCACCAAGATTGCAGCGTTGTGGTTTCTCCTATGACAGCAGCAGCGATGGAAATAAACTTAAAGAAAACATGAGCTGGACGAGCTGGAGGTAGAATATCTGGACTCACACACACCGGGCTGGCTGGCTGAGGAGCTGATGTTGGCCACCGAGCACTTTATCCAAGTCACCATCTGATCCTGTTTCCCCCTCATTTTGCAAATGGGTGTCCCTTATCATGCCCAAGAACTGCTCTTGAACCAGAAAACACACAAATAAGAGCAGGAGGAGGGTGAGGCAGCAGGAGGCTGAACTTTTAGCTTCCCTGCTGAGATTTTTATAGAGCAGAGGGAGAGAAAAAATAGATTTTATGGGATGGATGAATAGATGTAGCAGATACACATCAGGAGTCACAGTCTGTTTCAAAATGTTTTCTTTTTTCACTCATTAAAAACCCTGACCACTTGGTGTTGTGTCAGCCAGTGTGGTCTAAATTTGCCACGCGAATGAAGCCTGCCCTCAGATATTCATAAAGACAAGAGAGAAAATTCTCTTTGAACTGGATGATGAAGGGAAAGCCTTTGCTCGGCCTCATCACTGTAATCTCAGGACCCCCCTCTTTATCTGTGTCCTCGGGCTGACCCCGATCTGCCCTCTCTGCAGCCTCTCCGTCTCTTTCAGGGCAAAATAAACCTCTGTGAGAAGCTAATAGCTAATGATGATGAGTTTGGATCATCCTGTCAGATTTAGCTGGTTGTGCCTCTGCCCTGTTCTTTTCATATGTAGTGTTAAAATGTGGTTTTATATATTTGTCTCATTTATATTGTGCATTTTTTGTGTGTCATTCCCTTAAGCTAAAAGCCCAGTTTTTGATTTATTTTTTTTTAACTCAGTATTCTGTGTTGGCCAATACACAACTTAAGATATCGGAATCGGTACTGGGAAGGAATGAATTGTATCAGAACATCTGTAGTTGCTCTGTAACTGCTGGATGTGTAAAAAAGCACAAGTCATTTTACCCACACTACAATGTTTTCTTAATGTATTTCATTCATAATCATGATCTTTTCCTAAAGTCATTTCTCAGCCACAGCAGTGTCACATCATACAACTGATTTTTCAGCAGTGATTTGTAACAGTCCTGGCAGGCATAGCAAACTGATGTCATCGTACTGATGAAAGTGTGATCGGAAAAAAACGCTCCTGTGTCTTGTTCTAGAGGGCATGAACAAAAGTAAGTAGTGTAAACTTAATTGATAGGAAGCTGTTTAGTGACATCATTGAAATTAGTTCATATGTTTAAATTCCCAGTGTGGATTTGGGCCACAGCCTCTGCCTGGTTGAAAACTGCAGTCCATACTTGGAGCTGGTGAGTCTGTTAGACTTTGTTTCATTGTTGCGTCAGTTGTGTAATGCACAGCAGTGACGGTTAGTCTGTGCTGTGTTGAGTTGCGTCCCCTCAGCGGTTCCCATGCACCCTCCCATCAGCTGACCGGTTGCTGACCTGCGCAGCCAGTGGCACCAGAGTGAACTCTGGTTCATAACGTCGCTGCGTTCCCAGTGACTGAGTGTCCATCAGATAACGACCTTGGCAGAGCTACGGGGCCCTGCAGCGGACATAAATAGGCCAGGCTGTTTGTGCCCCATTAATTTTCTGCCACATAGCTTCACCCCATTCTCTGCCTGTCAATGAAGGCGGTCAGGTGAAGGCTGGAAATGCCTGGTGACCTCAGCAGTGACCTAAGTGATGACCTCAGCAGCGCCTCAGTTGTGACCTCAATGGTGACAGCACTGTCTGTTAATGAGGTCTAGATATGAAGAGGGATTGTTGTTGGTTTACTAAAAATACTGTGGTAGTACTTCTAGTACTGCTGTTACTGTGACTCGGCAGTACTGTTAACAACTACTTTTTCTGCTATATTGGACAAAGTCTTGTTCCTCTTGTAATTATCATTTTCAGTTTGACAGATTTTAATCCAGTTCACTTTAATGACCACACAACTGAGCTGGAGTAATTTAGTTTGGTTGCAGGATGTAAAGGCGCAGTTAGATTATTGCAAAGATAAGACTCATATGGCCACAATCACATCGAATATCACATACACACACAAAGAAACATGTTTACTGAGCTTTTTTGATAATATCATCTGTGTTGAGATTCCAGGAGTGTATTGCAGATGTTGGTGTTTGAATGAGGCAGTCATGGATATAGGGTTGCCATTCATCTGCGCCAGGTACCTGCAAATATGTTTATGTGTGTCATTGTAATTGAAGATGAGACTTATAATTGTTGTGTCATCTGCATACATTTAAGCCTAGAAGTTAACTTAACAATGCTTTGGAGGGATGTAAGATGGCTAGTGTATAGTGAGAAGAGCTGAGGAGAAGCTCCAGTGTTGAGGGTCAGGGAGCAAGATGAAGAGTTATTGACCCTCTCTTGCCAACGATCATGTCCAAGTTTTCCTTGTGGCGTAGGTGTTACAGGAATCCAGATGTGGCAGAGTGTATTGATGTACATGATTAAGTACGCCATTAACAGATCTACTAACTCTGTATGCGACCTGGTCAGGCTCCACAACCCAATCGGCAGAAAAAGTGTTGGCACTGTGTGTTTCAGCAAACCACAAAGATGTTCCTTTTGCGCGTTATTATGCAGTCGATGCATTGAAACTTTATGTTTCAACAATGCTGTGGTTAACGTGGTTAGGTTTATGTACAAAAAATTAAGGTTAGGCTATTATGAGATAATGTTTTGGCCTAAAATACCTGTTTTGAGGTACAGTTCAGGCTGGACCAGTGACAAGTCGCAATAGAACACCCACGTTTGGTGCTGAAAAGCAACTAAAAACACGGTAATGACTTGCTAAATCACAACCTGTTTTGTTGTTTGTTGGTCTCAAACAGTGGTCTGCAGCTTGACAGGCATCTCGCCATCACTATTAACCATCCCTTCCTCCTATCGCCGACAAAGACAGCTCGTGTACTCGGTTACTTTAGAAGCCAGGATATCATTCATATGAAATATGAAAATGTAACTTATTTGTGGTTTGTAGAAAGGTAGGAAGTAGAGCAGGTTTTCAGGGATGCAAGGAGGCTGCACACAAATTCCTTCATTACCACAGATGTTAGGTGTAGTTGGTCCAAAGTGAAATAGTGTAGATTCATTAAACCTCCCATAGATTATCACTGTCTATTGTCACTCTGGAGGTGTCATGGGCTTATCAACAGTTAACCAATGACGGAGGGTGCCCACCTCATGACCCCAATGAAGTGACTATCCCTCTCCAACTAAAGACACCAGACAAGTGCTGATTACTGTTAGGGATTGTAACAACAAGTCCTATAAGGTCAACGCAGACCTAAAGTAGGGGTCAGCTGAGGTGGTTCAAGCATCTGATCCGGATGCTTGCTGGACCCCTCCCATTAGAGGTTTTCTGGGCATGTCCAACTGGTAGGAGGACCTGGGGTAGACCCAGAACACACTGTAGGGATTATATATCTCATCTGGCTTGCAAACGCCTCAGGATCCCCCAGGAGGAGCAAAGTATTGCTGTTTAGAGGGGCGTCTGGAGTACTTTGCTCAGCATGCTGCCCCCACCACCTGGCCCCGGATAGGCGGACGAAAATGGATGGATGGATCCACATTAATCCAACAACATTAATACAACTATCACGGTTTTATGTTCCCATATGAATATTTGGAAATATTAGCACATAAAATTTATCAGACAGGTTAATTTGGGTGAAACAAAGTGAACACATTCTTGTCCCTGTTGAAAGCAGTATACGACAACTCATAAAACAACAACTTTTTTTTGTTTTTCATCTTCTAATTTACTCTTTACATCAACTGTACAGCAGCTACATCTGATACACTCAATGAATGCATAAACAGGACAAATATATACAGACTCCTTAAAGCGGAGAAAGTGCTATCTCCTTCCACGAATCCATCCGTACGTAAGATTTCACAGCGCGTCTATTAGGCTTCAAGACCAAGACAGAAACAGTCCTAAAATTAGACCAATAATAACAATAATAATAATAATAATAATAATAATAATAATAATAATAATAATAACTTTACTCTCTATATGCTGCTCTAAACAGTGAAAGATGTCTATGTTCTAGCAGTGAAACTAAGTTTTTTGGACAGTCCTTTACATTACAGGTTAGTGTCTCTATTCACAATTACAGCAAATATTGTTACAGATAGAGTAAAAGTACAACAGAAATGATACATCTGCATTTTAAATACAGCTTATTCATAATGCTACTTCATTTGATACACACATAATAGCACTGTTAAGGATATATATTACATTCATGTTCAAAAAAACAGAACAGTTTGAATGTATTTTGACCTTGTTGTTTGGGCAGTTCCTGGTTGTAGGATTTATGTGTCAAAATCAAGTGCAAGTTCCATCAGTGAGAGTTTTTTTTTAAGCAGTGGAGATTATTGCTGAACATTGCAACTAGGACATCTGGAGGTGAATCCAGTCCCTCCTTTGTCCAACATGGGTCTGGAAATATTTTGAAGATCTTTTCACTGCATTTCTGACCTTAATCGGGTTCTAATGAGAACTGTCATATTTACATTGATTGGATTTATCTGTTTGTGTCTCTACAGGTAACATTTCCATGGAGCTGGCAGGCAACCAGTGCCTTGCTCACAGGCAGTAAAGATGTACACTGAAACAAGTGAAGGATTGAAGAACAAAACAACACAGTCATTGGAGATGAGGTCCCAGCTTCTGTCCCTGTATTGGAAAAATTCTACCAGCTGCATTTCTGTGAGCTTTCCGAGGTGAATCATAAAGGTTTTGTGAATGTAAGTGAAGTGAAATACTCATGACTTGCTTATCCCGCACAGCGAATAGCAGCACATAGCCCTTGAATGTGCTTTGATGTAAAAGATTCTCAAGGCCCTGACACACAAAACCAACAGTCGACTGCCGGTCAATGTTGGGTCAGTAAGCATCTGTCGCCCCAGAGCATCGCCTCTTGTTGGCCCCCGTTGGCTTTATTTTGGCTAGTTCAGCATGCTGAATTAGCGTCAGCAATGGCAGAGCTCATCAGTGAATAAAAATCACTCTGACTGGCAGTTCAGCTCAGCTCACACAAAGAGAAACAGAAGTGAGGAAAGTAAACAAAGAGCTAAAGTCGAGAGGGAGCGAGACCAAAATGAACTTGCTACATAAGATAAGATCCTTATTTTTTCATGATGGTTTGTGTTATTGTTCCCTGGCGCATGGTATATATGTTTTGTTTTTTCAACATTGGATTGCATTGTTAATGTACTAACTGGCTAACTAGCGTCAAGATGGTCTTCCTATTTCTGCTTTTGAATGATGATTACAGACTACCACCATCTGCTGGTGTGGAGAGTTACTTCCTCTCATGCATAACACACGCGCTGGTTAGCCATTGGCTGCAGTCTTTGCAATGTTTGTGTGCAACTTTTTGACCGAGACACAGTGACATCAGGCGATGCAGCAGGGGGCCTTCATCGACGCTAGTTCTCTGGTTGGTTGGTTGGTTTGGTGTGTCTGGGCCTTAACATGTACAACAGATAAAAGCAGCAAAACTGAGTTGTTTATCATCTGTAAAATGCTTTGTCTCAGTGTGTATCCCAACAAAATGCTGCATGTTTGTCCTCGGACTTGGAGCTTCATCAGAGCAAAGAAACTGTAGCTAGGATGGCTTCATGGGAGACTTGTATTCACAGTAGATATGTTGTAGGTCTTAGAAATCTGAAATCTGTTTACTAGGCACTTACTGTATGCAGGTCAAACTGGGTTTCTCCAGCTGAACATGAGCTATTGAGCACAAAACATTACTTGTTTTTTGTTATGTGTATGTGTTATAAGCTATAAATAGAAACATCAAGTGTTGGCAAGCCCAGATCTTCTGTTTCAACGAAAAGGCTTCACAGATTTTACTTTTGCGCTGCACCTTGGTACATTAAGAATGGATGTAAAGGATAGTAAAAGCTGGGAAATGATGAAGAACACTGCAGATGAAAATATCAGATGGTTAAAAATGCACTTGTGCTACAGCAGAAAGTGGTTTCTTAGGTTTGGACCAAACCACCAAAGAGATGCTTTGAACCAGCGACGTAAACCCCTTCTTCATGTCTACTGAAATGAAAGGGGGCCTGAACTGCACCATCAGGCCCAGTGAGGTGCTTCTGCCTCCTTTCTTGAGCTTGAAGAGTTTTTCCAGGAGCACACTGAAGGTTAAATTGCCTCTTTAAGGGTGAGTTATTTGGAAAGTCTGTTAGTCTGTATTTGTATCTAAAGCGGGTGGTTGTAAGTGAAATGCACATGCAGCCCGTTTACCGGATGCACTATCGGCACTGTCTGCATCTTGGGAAAGTTCTCTGTGGCCAGAGTCCATTTGCAAGTCCCGATCAGCTCCACAGCCAGAGTCTTTAGGATGATCTGTGCCAGTTCTTTCCCTACACAGCTCCGCACGCCACCACCAAACGGCACGTAGCTAAACCGAGCCGACCGACTCTCCTCCCGTTCTGGGCCAAACCGGTCTGGGTCAAACAGCTCCGGGCTCTGGAAGACAGCTGCGGTTTCATGGGTGTCCCGGATGCTGTACATTACACTCCAGCCTTTGGGGATCTGGTAGCCCTGTGAAATGAGGATAGAACCAATCAATTAAATAAGGACAAAGAAGCTTTCAAACTTGCTCAAACTTTTACTCTTAAGGAACTCTCGAGAGCACAAAAACGATAAAATTACCAAAATGTGTGAAGATTTGTTCTTTTACAGGTGAAGTTTAGTAGACTATACTAACTTTAAGAGTTATGTGTTGACAAACTTTTATTTTTGACAAAAGTTAAAAAGCTCCCTTTATCCCTTGGAAAACCTTTTCTCTCATTTGGTTTTCAACTTCATTCATTCATCCATCCATTATTCCAGATCTTTTTGTAACCTAATCCCGATTATTTCTGAATTGGGATTCCCTTGTCTAGGCTTTAGCAAGATGCACTTCAATGAACATGCATAATGACATTTTTAATACTGCAATTACTTCTCAGCTATAGGGGTTTAAACCCGAAAGAGGTGGATAAATGGCATCATGTGCCCTATAGTTGCATACTCAGATTTTGTTAAAGGCTTCAATTGTCCTTTCGCAATAAATGCAGCAAATTGGGGGCACGCAAGGGCAGAGAAAGGGCATGTGAGGATGAGGGATGAGACCATGACGGGGCAGTTTCTCAGCAAAGGCCATGTAGTTCTGTGTGTGAACGTTTTTGGTTATTAAAGCGCAGCCGGGGGTGTTGCATGACAAATGAACTAGAACTCAATTGGAAAAAGTTTTTTTTTTTCCTCATGCAAGATGAATTAATTGAAGATTTTACCAATCTGTGAAGTTGACTAATATATTGAGCTTTTAACTCACTCACCATGACCAATTCAATATTTCAACCTATAGAAGTATTAGTATTAGTATTAGTATTAGTAGTGGCTGTAATTGGGTGACCGAATGTCTCAGAGCATCACACACCCCTTGAAATTAGAATTCCAGCCATTCAATCTCTAACATTCGGATATCCAGTTCATTCTGTGTATGCCCAATTGTGAGGGAGCCTGCCGGGGCTTTTTCGGCTTATGCACCCAGTTAGCAACTTTCATAGAAATGAATGGGGCGCCACCTTTAGCCCCTTTTACACTGCCTCTTCAAGGTGGGAATTTCACACCTTCTTGCCATTCTGTATAAAAGGTGCAATCATGGAATGGGAGGACAGGGTTGTCTCACCTTTGAGCCAGCATCTGAGGCAGTAACAGTGCCAAAAAATGTCTGTATGATTATGGGCAGCACTGGTGTGACGTTTGGATGACGTATTATGTGTGCAACCCACTCTCCGGAGATTTTAAAAGTAGCTGTTAGCAGTTAGCAGCTAACTCAAAGAAGAAGAACAGCAACCAAAAATGTCTAAAAATTGGGAAAACGAGCTTCTTACCCTCCAAGCAGAGGACGAGATTGGCCACCATTCAACAGGAAAGGTAAATGATTGTTATTGCCATGTTTTGACATTGTTATTATTTAGAAATCGCTGCTAAAGCATACATTATAGGTCACACTTGAGTCTGACGCTGTTGTGTTACATGTCACACCCATCATGCCTCTTTTGTTTTCGCAATGCTGGCATGCTAGAGCAGAATGATGCCACCGTTGTTTGGTCCTGTGTAAACACCAAACATGGCATGAAGAAGAGACTTCGTAGCAGCGCCATAACAGGCAGGCTTCAGTTCTACTTCATACATCCATGAGCATCACCAGGTTAGATCTGCAGTTGTGAACAAGCAGAATTCGCCTCATACAGACTGAAACCTACCACAGTGTAAATGGTGAAGGACATTTTGGCTGGCTAATGGTACATATTGTCATATCTCCACATTCTGCTGGCTGGACTTCCCTAACCCTAACCCTGTCAGGGAATTCAAATCATCTACATCTACTTCAATTGGTGCATTCCAACATTTCCCACAGTGCCTTTGACAGCTCCAAGAAAACCCACTCAAACTACATATGAAAGGTATATTCCTGACTGAGACTTCAACTTACGTCTAATTCAAATGTCTGCAGGGCTGTCCGGTAACCACCGGAGACTGGTGGCAGGAAGCGGAGCACCTCTTTTACCACACAGTCGACGTAGCGGAGCTGGCTCAGCTTATCCAGGCTCAGATACGGCATATGAGACTGGGACTGTGGAAAACCATTACTGTGGTTCTGACAGCCTCCGTTCAGCAGGCAGGTTGTCTCTGTGTCTGCGACATCCTCCTCCTTTTCCGTAGTGACACCAGATGGGCTGTGACTGCTGTTGGATTCATATCCAAGGCCCTCAGCCTCCAGCTCAATTCTGGCCCTCTCCACCACCGCTGGATGGCGAAGTAGCTGCAGAATTAGCGATGTGGAGGCGCTGGCTGTGGTGGAGTGAGCGGCGAAGATCAACTCTACTGCTGTTTCCTGCCAGAAGGGAGGTAGATAGATGGAGGAATATAATTTAAAGTGACAGTTCACACCAAATCAACGATACCTGTTTTTTTCCTCTTAACTGTAGTGCTATTCATTAATCTAGATTATTTTGGTGTGAATTGCTGAGTGTTGGAGATATTGGCTGTAGAGATGTCCACCTTCTCTCTTATATAGTGGAACTAGATGGCACTCGGCTGTGATGAACAGAAAAATGTCATTCTGCAGAACATACTGGAAAATTCTGTGTGCTTGTACCATTGCAGTCAAAGAGTTCTCTCTGCCCAGTCTCCTTTGCATGCCACACAGGTCATGAAAACCACAAGCTAAAATTAGTCAGAATCCCCCACAAAGTCTTCTATTTCTGTATCTGAATGTGGTCTGATCCTGTCATAACTTTCAGAATCCTAGGCTGGCGCAGACTTTCCTGAATGTGCAACTTTAAGTCTGAGTCATGTTGTTTGCTTCACTCTGGTACCTTGAGCTCCTGGATGCTGAGCTGCTGGCCATGCTCCTTAGAGCTGGACAGTATGTAGTCAAAGGCATCGTGATATTCCTCCTCCACCTGTTGTCGCTCCAGCTTTTCCTCAATGATTTTCTCCATGTTGGCATGCAAGATTTCTCTGGCTTTTATGCCCTGGATGGAGAACAACCCCCAATATTAGTGTATCATGAATTAATAAGCCAGTCCACTTGATTCAACGGCATGGGTTTCTGCTAACAGGGAAGGAAAGGTCATGATCCTCGACCTGTGACATAATGCTTTTCTTCAAACACTTTAAGAGCAACTTTTTCCTCTATCTGTTATTAATTACAAGCATTTTTTTTCTGTTTGCAGTAACCTTACTTGTGTGTTTTGCATGCAGAAATTGAAGCTGCAGTTCTGGACGGGCCTGGCACCTCAATAAAACAGATTATCTAAAGATGAAAAAGGCTTTTATGCGCTCTCACCTTGCGTAGCCCACTGAGCGGAGCATCTATGGGGAGCGAGAAGAGGTTGTTCATCAGCTGCTCGAAGATCTGAGCCAGGTAAACTATCCGCTCCTCCTCCATCTGCAGACCCAGCAGGACCCTGACGGCGATACGGAACGTCAGGGACTTGGCAGCACTGTAGACGTCAATGGTGCCCGGCTCCAAGCACCACTTGGCGATTTCAGACTTGATGACGTCCTGCAGCCGGGGCAGGTAGGACTCCAGAGCCCCCCGGCTAAACACTTTAGCCAGGATCTTGAAAGGGTTAAGGAAACAAAGAGAGAGGTGTCATAAAAAGTTATAACCTCGTACACGACAGTCAACACCTTTCAGTAAATACTCTCTGAAGGGGAGGACAGGGTGGGGTAGGTTAGGACTGGATAGAGGTAAAGGAAGGATGTAGAAGATAGAGGAGATAAGAGGGCAGGATGTAGGGCATATGATAGGATATTAGAGAAGTACAGAAAGTAAGCACTGCAAAGGTTTGGATCAGATGGAAGAAATTACAGATTGTAGCAGACAAGACATGATACTGAAGAGGAGATGGGATTGGATAATGATTAACTCAGTTTTCTCCAACATACTGCAGTCTCCGTCATTATTTAACTATACTTTAGATTTATATAAAGGCCAGTGGTTATACATATTCCAACTTTCTAACCTTTCTCTTCCTCTTGTGCAGGTCTCCGATGGAGTTCACCAGGGTGTTGGGTCCCAGGATGATGCGGGTGCTCTGGGGCCACTGGGTGCACACCAGGCTGTGCTCGCCCAGCAGGATCTTGCGGATGTTTTCTGCACCCGTTACCCTGATGACAGGCTTCCCAAGGAGGTGGGTCTTAAACACGTTGCCATGGCGCTCTCTGCGCGAGATGTGGAAGTTGGAACCCTAGTAGAAAGACAAAATGGGAATTTAAAGTTTGTCACATTTTAGGCAACAACTTAAGAACAAGCTGTCAAACATCAAAGCACATTCTTTATTGGAAAAAGATCATAACTCATCCCAGCTGACGGGCGAGAGGCAGGGTACACCCTGGACAGGTCAGATTGTCACAGGGCTGACACATGAGACAGACAACCATTCACACTCACATTTACACTTAGAGTCACCAATTAACCTGCATGTCTTTGGAGTACTGGAGAAAGCTCACGCTGACATGGGGAGAACATGCAAACTCTGCACCCCACCCTGGGTTCGAAACAGAAACCCTCTTGCTGTGAGGCAGCAATGCTAACCACTGCTCCACCGTGCCGCCATTTCCAGATTTAACCTCACTATTCAAAAGTTAACCACCTGTTTTGGGTGCAGTTTGTTTACTGGTAAGCAGAATGTCTCAAAACCTAATTCATAGTTTCAGTGTTGAAAAGCTTCTCCGTGAACTGAGACAGAAGGGACTGGATTTTACTTGTTTTAGGTGCAAACCCAACGTTTTTCTATTTTCACATGAAATTCTACAAACTTAAATGACAATATAACATCTGGTATCTCATCATTGACACCGTTTATTGGCGTTGGTTATCGTGTATGTTTAGATGTTCGGGTCGGTAAATTAAAGCTAAGGTGACAAATCAGAGTCAGGAGGAAAAACACAAGAATCAACAGACATCACGTGTGCAGTAACGAGGCGCTGTGACTGAGCGGAGGGATAGTTGGAGGAATAGTTTGAGGGGCAGAGAGATGAGGGGATGAGAGGGTGCATTCCTCACTGTAGAAGAGACAGACAGACAGAGGGAGGGAGAGAGAGAGGAGAAAGAAATGAACAGAAAACGTCTGTTTTTCCTCCGCAAGACAGAATTACGCACCGAGCATCATGTCCGCACATGTCGCATTAACAACAGAACTCAGCCTGCACAAGAATCTGGGGAGCTTTTCAAAGCTCCCCGCGCGCTTCCAGATACATCATCAATAATCTGATTATTAAAACATCCCGCAGCCCTCCGTGTTTACCTCCTGTAGAGTGTAAAGTTAAGGAATCATGGGATAGAAATCCACAAGTGACGATTATAAACAAAGAACTTCACACACAAACGCGCAGGAGGCTATAACCTATATTTTGGAACGCTTGTAAAAAATCGAAAAGTACAGCAGCCCAGACGTGTCAACTCTCACCTGGAACAGCCAGTGGAAAGTCTCTCCGACTAGCGGCCAGCCCATGGAGCCCTTCGGCAGCGGCAGGCTGCTCTCTTTGTCCCGGGTCAGGCTCCAGCGGAGGCTCCACAGCTGCCGGGTCAGTGCCAGCAGCAAGAGCGCGGACAGTACCGAGGTGAGCGCGGCGGCCAGGGCCGACAGCACCCCAAACTGGGCCAGGGGTAACATCTCCTGCGATCTGGTCCGCCTCCCAGCATCCACCTGTGTCTGTGCGTAAAGGCGCTTGTGTTCCGTTCAAACCTCTGTCCGACGGCGGTGCGCAAAGCTTCTCCTCCGTCCAGTTTCTCCTCCTTCTGTTTCTTTTTCTTCTTTACCTCCGTAAACTCTGTCCAAATAAATAAATAGAAAATAAAGGTGTGTTAGCTCAGTCCGGGTGGGTTTACTCTCAGCTCAGCTCCAGCAGACAAACAGAAAGAGTGAGTCTAAACTCTTCCTGAACTCATCTCTGGAGACAGCCAATGGCCGAGGGTTGGTAAAAACTGTCATTACAGTTAAATGGACGATAATAATAACAGTAATCACACAAGCTGGACCCCAGCTTCCTGATTCATACAAGAAATATGCAGGGATGATGCATGGGGTTGATATGTGCTCACTCCTGGAATGATTTTATTATAATGCACCAAATCATTAAAAAATTCGTCATTATAAAGTGACGTATTTCTCTCTTGTAGCACTGAAATATTTAGAAATACACGTTAAAGAGTTTTCCTAATGTGACGCGCGTCTATAGGAAATAAAACAGTCATCAGACCGGATGGATGCGCCTGCACAGACTCATATGTGACTCTTGATGAGCTACATGAGAAACGTGCTTCTGTGCTGTGAGGAAACTCCCCTTCATTCCGCTGCTCCTTCAAAATGAGGAGTAGCTGTCAACTATTCCAAATAGTTTTACAGGTTTACATGCGCCGGCTTGTCTATTAGGTTATGCGCCTTTATAGGTACAGTTCATGGGGCTCAGCCACCCCCCGGGCGGCCCGAGGTTTATGGAGCAATGGCAATAAATCAGGTTTTAAAAAAGCAGAAGAAGAAAGGCAGATTTGAATACAGTAGGCAGCAGTGGTGAAGCGGATTAACAGGCCTAAAGTAAACTAGAGGTGAGATGACTTGGAAACGAAAATGAAGTTGAACAAATGAGTCAGTCACGATAAAAAAAGAGGAGCTTCTGTCTGTAAGGAAACTCAAACAGCAAACTTACCTCCAACCGGCTTCCCGTCAGCGCTGAGAAAAATCCGTGTGCGTTTTTGCAAAGTTTCTTTCTGTCTCGCCTTCTCTGCCCAAACCGGTGACTATTCCTCCACAGTGAGCGGGCTGCGGGGGGTTTTATAGAAAAGGCTGCACTACATGATCCACCTTCAGCGGATGACGTTGGTCTGATTATGTTAAAGAGGCTCGTTCATTCACGGCGCGGAGCGGAGAGAGGAATTAAAAAAAAGGAAAAAGTTTGGAGATCAGAGCAGAGACACAGCAGTGCGCTCTGAGAGAGGGAGACTGAGCGCACAGGAGTGTGTATGTGTGTGTGTGCGCGTGTGTGTGTGTTTGGTGGTGGTGGAGGGGGGATGGAGAGAGAGCGAGAGAGAGAGAGAGGATCAGATGGCAGCGGATGGAGGAAACTCACAGGTAGCCAATCAGTTGGGAGCCGTTCAGAGTTTGGCGCAGGTTTGAGAGCCAGCTCAGTGTTTCAGGTTGGAGCTCAGCTGCTGCTTCAGTCCTCCGCATCCCGACTGTCTGCAGCCGGCGTGACGAGCAAGAGAAGAAATAACGCATTAAAATACAGCTCGGGATACAATCTAGAATTTAAAACAGCAATCTTATTATTACTATTTCTTTTTTATTTAATTTTACCGAAAGAAATTAGACACAGGTGATCATTATAATCTCTTTTGCAGTAGCAAGCAAAATTGTAATGAAATAAGTCAAATAGCAAATTAAATTGAAGAGGAAATGGCAGATGTATGAACTCTCTTTTATTTATTTCCGGTGAATTGTGACACAAAATGTTTTTGAAAATCATTCACGAGGCCGCCTGAACAACTGGATAAAACGTAAAAGGTAGAAATAGGTACTAAGGAGGTCAAAAAGTAATTTTAGATGATTCTTTTTATATTTTATTGATTTTTCTTGAGACTGCAGAGAAGACAGAAATTATATTTTAACCTGCAGAAGGCCCAGTTGAGATGGAGACTAGAAACTAACTTGTGCCGAGTGGTTTAGATTTAATCTTTGTGCGTAACTCTCAGTTTGTGCGTAATGGGTTTTTTTATGTAATAGTTTTAATTTTTGGTGTAAAGAGAGGCTCCGACTTTAATTCTGTAAACCAATATAAGAAAAATACTGTTTTTAAATCTATTATTTTCGGTCGAAATTAACCCTGTTAGATTTGAGGTTATATTGATGCCTATTTTTCGGAAAATCGTGACATTGTTGTTGAGGTGTTCAGGATGATTCCTGTTTATTTGTCGTTTCACTTCACAAACAAAAGCGCCAATTAACACACACTGCTTGGTCTAATTTGTTGTGTCAGTTTTCGCGGTAATGAGAGCTGATATTTAACCATTACAGCTGGATTTGTAAAACTGGGGCCAATCAGCACACCGCTGTTACCTGTGTGTTTTCTCAGCGAGCAACGTTTACATTGGAGCGGTGTTGATTGGAGAGTTTGTTGGCTGATTCTGGCTGTGGGAGGTGAATGAGCTCCGACCGGGCAGACTGATGGAAACACGGTCACACTGTCGATTTTCACACCTTCAATTAAAAGGCTGGTTTATGGGTGAATTTAAGCTGCAGTCTGCGGAGGAACACACCGATCCTGGAGCCTCATAAAACAATTTCTACCCGGTTCTCGCTTTTGTCACGTATGAAATTAAAATGCATCACAGTTATTCTGCAGTGGTGCAGCTGCAGATGTGATGGAGGTCCGACATGAACACACTGTGTGTCATTAAAGTTCGTTTATTTCAGATGCGGAAAAAGACCTCAAGACTAATATCTCTGCTGAAATGAACCCATGTTGCACACTGCTTTATAAAATACGCATTTTAACAATTTAAACTAATTCCAGATTGTGATAATAATGTAAGATAAACGCCTGTTCCGACATGTTTTTAGCTTCTATTCGCTTTTATTTATGTTGTTTTGTCAAAAAAAGAAAAGGTCTAATTTTTTCTTTTTTTTTTCTTAGTTTCTTCATGTTTGAACTTGATAATTAAAAAGTTCCCTATTATATTCACAGAGCTGTAAATCTCCAGCTGACATTCAATAGCTGTGAGCTGTGGGAAATCCCCCAAATACACAAATCACACATCAAAATGAAAAATGATCTTTCGCATCAGCTGTCACACGTTTGAAGAGGTTTAATTCACAGAGATGGTCTGTCATAGAGACGGAAGGAAATTAGTTTTGAAACAGAATATCACACAAGATGAATGCAAAAGGTGTTCATGTAACTTCATTATTAATATTATTATTATCATCATTATTATTATTATGGGCCGAAAATTCTCATGAATATTGAATTTTATTTTACTTTTTTTGTAATATGCTATTTAACAATTTAGTGTGTGATTGACTTTGCTCTCTAAAAATAATATTTTACGGTTAATTCCCCTTATGTCAAATGCACTTACTGAGCCTATAGGGGCACAACTCACATGAGATTTAATGTAGACTTATTATCTTAAGTGATGCTTTGGACTGAAATGAACTCTGGCATGATGCAGATAAATGTTATTTTTAGAGCAGATTGTTATTTTGCACTGATGCTTTAATGCAGTTTAACTGCTCACTTACAACTGTGCATTGAATCTGACCTTTTCCTGCCTTATGGGTCAAAACAGGACTTGAAAAATACCTCTCTGTAACCTGAGAAACCATCTGCAGTTTGAGTCAAACCTACAGAAGTGGTTTTAACTGGAGCCAAACATTTATCTAAGCTGCACATCTGAAAGGTTCCAAAGTGATAAAATGACTGGTGAGGATTTAAAGAAATTTATTTTAAATTTATTTTATCTAATCACAGTGACACCATCATGTAGCATCACTTCAGTTGTTGCTGATGTGACTTTTCTCCTAAATGCTGTCAGGTTAGTAAGTTTTGTTTACCCTCCACTGCAACATCTGCAACACCTCATATTTCTCCCCGTCTCCTCCTCTCCTGGTGTTTTCAGCTTTTTTTGTCTCCCTCCTCCTCCCTCCTCGCCACCCTCTTCTCCTTCCCTTTGTGATCAAATTCAGTTCATACTTGGCAGAGCGTTCCTGCCTGTCAGCTCCCATCACAGACAGTCTGATCATTAATAACAGCAGCAGGGAGGTTTTCAGACAGGAAGAGCAGCAACGTGACGTCAGCGCGCTCCTGCAGGTCACGTTGTTGAGGGAATCCCATGAGAGGATCATTCCAGTATGAAGTTTGAGGAGCTTCTGGTTTATTATAACTTGTCCTTTAAAGTTTAGTCCAGCAGTTGTTGTAGCATTTTACAAATCATGAAGCTGAGACATTTGAACACAGTGGCAGGGAGAAATCTGAGGAGGCGAGAAACACAAGCAGGCAGAAAATCAGACAGAGAAGAGTTGTGATATTCTGGTTAATAAATAAAATCTAACGTCTTTGTAAATCAACTGAAAACTTGCTGCAGATATAAAACCTACCTCCTGTTGTAGAAACTTGTTGCATTGGCTCCCAGAAAGCACTCACAAGCTACAGTGCTACAAAATCAGCTGTAACAAATAAAACATGAGTGTTGTCACAAAATGTTTTGATTTTTCATCACAGGTTGTGATTTTCTGTGAGTTAATTTTGACAGCAAGCCAAAATAAAGTTTGGAAATCAATTTAAAAACTGATGCCATCATTTGGAAAACACTTTGCAGTAATTTAAAGTGTTCAGTTTTGGGCTAAAACATGGAAAACCACAAGTTTTGTCTTTCAAAATGTTTAAAAAATAAGTAATATTTCAGTTATTAAAAATATCTTGTAGGATCTGAGCTGTAAGGAATCATTGTTACTCTGTGAAACACACCCTGGACACACACACACACACACACACACACACACACACACGTGCATGCAGAGGTGAATTTCCTGTCCTGTTGTCCCATCACACCATGCGGCTCTGCTTACTCTGGACACTTAAAGGGCCATTCCGTTAATCCTAATCCTGAGCTTTTAAAAGCTTCTGTAATGGAGATCTTCCTCCTGCGGTGCCTCAGGCCGCTTTATTCTCCAGATCACATCTCTGGTTTCGACCTCAGACACTCTGGAGACGATAAAACAGATCTGATCAATTTCACTTCAGAACAGGAACATACGGGACAGAGGTGCCAACCCAATCACCAGAAAAACACGTTAGCATTGTAAGTTTCTGCAAACCACGGATAACTTTACATTTGCACATTATTGTGTAGCGGATATGTTGAAACCTTATGTTTTAACAGCACTGTGTTTAATGTGTGGCTAAGTTTAGGCACAAAAACCACTCGATTATGGTTAAAGATTATGTTGTGCCTTAAAATACCCAGTTTGGGGGCACAATCCGCTCTTTGTGCCTAAAAGCCGCTGGAAAAACAGCAATGACTCACTAAGTCACAATCAGTTTTGTTGTTTGCTGGTTTCAAACAGAAGTCTGCAGCTCAGCAGGCATCTCAACTTGCTGTCACGCCATCCACCATCGCCTCCACTTCCCAATGACAAAGTCAGGTTATATACTACATCACTTTAGAAGCGTTGATATGTATAAAATGTGCAAATTCAAATGTACTTTTTCATCTTGTGACTGGGCTTGAATTGATGCCCTCTCACTGAGCATCATTGATATGAAAGTTTATAGTACTGAGAGTAAAGATTGGGATGCAGATGGAAAATGTATCCTCATAAAACAACAGGAAGAAAACTGGATGATTGAAATGTAAAAATTTTCTCACCATAGATGTGGGAGTTTTAGAATAGTTTAGTGTGTGTGTGTGTGTGTGTGTGTGTGTGTGTGTGTGTGTGTAGGCCTGAGGGCTGATGACTTGATAAATTAATCCTGAGTCTAAAACAGAGCGCTCACTGATCCTCCATCTTGGCTCAGATGTTCAGTTTAATGTTTTCATCACACTTGAAGCATTTAGATAATCTCAACCTGTTTTGTGCAGGGGCCCCTTTTGCAAAATGACAGGAGGCCCTGGGGCCAGCTCATGAACCAACATTAAAAATGAATATATAAATTATTAGCCTGGATCTCCTGCCACTTTTTTTTTTAACATGTGGCTTTGTTTTGATACTTATAATACACAAAGTATTTCCAGTGTGAATCAGTTTAGTTTCATATTGAATGAAAAAATGACTGGCAAGCCAACTGGCACCCTATCACAGGCCCAACCCAATCACCAGAAACAAATGTGTTTCATGTTTGCATATGTTTGCACACTATAATGTCATGGATGATTAAGAACTCCAACTCCATGAACTCCAACCGCCCATGTTAGAAAACAGATCAACTCAGACATAATGGTCCTGCAAGAGGAAGTTGGCTTCTCATGAGTTGTTTTATTTGTTGTAGATTCAATTCATGAGAAGTACAAAACACGCCTTATTGTACAATCCAAATCTTGTTCCAAACCTGCCATTTCTGTGGAAGTTAGCTCAGAGGTTCATGTCATTTCCTGTAGCAAAGGGGGATTTTGAAAATGGTAACACGCAGACAGCAGAATGGGGAGAGAATGCTGGCCTAAATAGTCGGCCAAAGGCAGGTTTATAGCTGCAGTCTACATCCGGTTAGTCAGTTTAGGATCTGTACAGGAAGAAACTGGAGCACTGATGACACACGGGGGTCTGGTTTGACCAATTATTAGCCACTGATGGAACACACCTGAGAGACACCAGGAAAGCACCAGTGGAGAAGTTGTGTTGTGCTACACTGAGATGATCCATGGATACACTGAAACTTTACATTCCAACAATGAGGTTAAGGTGTAATTAGACTTAGGTACAAAAACTTCTTGGTCATGATCAGATCGGTTATGATTTGGGGGGCACACACACAGTGAGGATTCACTACAAAATACACAAGTTTAACGGCTATAAAGCCACTAAAAACGCATCATTGACTCTCAAACATTGGTCTGCAGCTTGGCAGGAGTCTGACCAGTGGTTCCCAACTGGTGGGTTGCAGTCCAAAAGTAGGTCACAGGTCCATTCTGAATGGTTTATTTTGAAGTAAAGTGAATTTCCATTTGCAAGTATGACACTGAATATATTAAGCTGTGTGGTCCTTCACACCCTCATTTGGTTCGGTTCACTTTCACACTGCACTTTTTAAAGAGGACCAAACCACCTGGACAATGTCACGCAGTTACAACAGCTGCTCGTTTGGGGGCAGTATTGCCCGAAACAACCACTGACCAGGAAGAAAAAAAGCATGAGGAAGAAGAAAACCCTGCTCATGGACTGAAAACGGAATCCATCCCCTTCAGCCAGCATGGTCACCACAAGAAGAATGGAGCAATAGTCCTCTGACCATATATCAATAAGCGCCTGCACCTCCTCACTACTCCTCGTCTGCCCACGAGACTTTTTCCAACTTTTTCTTTTTTTTACCTCTGCTTCTCCTGGTTTGCACTGTTGGCTTTGTTTTATTTCTACCCAAAATGCACTGCACTCTACGTCACTTCCTCTCTTTGGTTCACTTCCTCTCTTTGGTTCGCTGGATAGTCCGCTGCATTTCCCACTGTAAGCGAACCGCACCAGGGTTCACTTGCAAGTGAACCGAGACCCCCAGTTTTAAAGTGGACCAGGGTTCGCTTGTATAATCCATACCAGAGTTTGAATGAGCGTTCAAACCACTCCAAACGAACCGAACTATCCATGGAAGTGGACCAGGGTTCATTTAAAGCGGACCAAATAGCGGCAGTGTGAATATGTCCTTAAGAGAAATCTGGATCCCGTGGCTGGAAGAGTCAGGACCTAGATGACACACCATCCATCATCATCTTTATCACCCAATGGCAAAGTCAGTTCATAAATTACATCACTTTGTAAAATTGATATGATACATATGAAACATGCAAATGTAACATTAGTAGTTTGCAGAAATGTACAACGCCAACATTCTCTTCTGCAGACTGGGCTGCACAGACCAGATTTGATCCACTGGCCCCAAGTTGAGTATCAATGATTTAGTGGAATTCACTCATCTGCTGGTCAAACAAGCAATGAAAGAAGAATAAAAAATAAAGCATGGGTAGTTTTCTTCATTTGGTAGCCCCTCTATTTGGTTGGCTGAATTATGTGTACATATTGAGGTCTGTGGATATAGTTATTGTTTACACTGACCCTGAGAGTGAGGATATGTGTTACTTCTTCAAAGGACTATTTAGGACTTAAGTTTAGGTCAAGGTAAGTTCTAGGAGGACAGGGGATGTCTTATGTCAACGAGGGTCCAAGTGTCTCTCTGAAAATTAGTGTTTGTTATGGGCGAGACATTCTCGTGTGTCGATTTTCTTCAGTCAGCTCTCATCATCCATTTCAACAGGGAAACAGACAGGCGGAGAGAGAACCACAGCAGAGACTGACGGAGGCAAGTAGGAGCATGCTGGACACACACACACAGACACAATTCTAGACACACATGCACATTAAGGTACATGCACAGATAACAACACATTTTATTTCTTATTGCATTTTTGCAACATGCATATTTGACCTGTTGGTGAGAACGGAGGGATGTTTATGAGAGTTATAAAGGTGAGAAACCAAAAACTTCATTAACGGATGAACCTGCTCAAAAGACTTCCCTATATACGACAGCATGTTTTTAATTGATCAGATCTAAATGATATCCGTCCCTGGTGTACATGCTCCCGTTTATCTTTGTTTATCTACTGTCTTGTGACCTCTGACCTTTGACCTACCACCTCCTGGCTGCTCATGGGCTGCTATTAGCGATCCAGGACTTTTTTTACATGGCTGTTTGTAACTCAGTAAAAAGTTCCCGTCATGTCCTGAAAAATCCCCCTTTTTTATTCTTCAAACATGTCTGACTGCCCCAGACGAGCTGCACTCTCCTCACCGCAGGATAATTCAGGTGTGTGAAGAAGTCAGCCATCTTATCAGGCTGCAGATCAGCCGGTGAGGAGTGTGTGTGTGAGAGTGTGTGTGTGCAGAGAGTAGAAAGTGCTGTAATGTAAACACTGGATGAACTGTGGCTGCTGTCAGCCCGAGGCAGCGCTGCACTGACAGTCTGAAGGCTTCACTTTGATCTGGGTCCTGCTGAAAACGAGCGTGTGTATGTGTGTATATGTGTGTGTCAGAGAGAGAGACTGATATGGTTGTTGTGTGTGTACGTGTACAAATGTAAAGGTGTGTTTTCTAAAGTTTCTTAAAGTGTGTCTGTTTGTATTTGTGACCCTCGAGTACTGAGCCACTGTGTGAATGTTCTGTGTGTGTGTGTGTGTGTGTGTGTGTGTGTGTGTGTAATTAGCGTAGCTGCATGCCTCTCTAGGTCAGGGATGTCTCCTCAGGTTTGATGCCGACGGAGTCTGACAGGTGCTAAAATCTGCTTCAGCTTCACCTCCTGCTACCTGAGGCTGACACACACACACACACACACACACACACACCTAAACACACCACCACACCTTTATATCTCCCTTGTGATCTTTTGCACATTTTCTTTCATACTCTACAAATGTCTTGAATCCATCTGAGGATCAAACCAATCACCTTTTGCTGACAGTTTTCTGCACACTCTCCAGCAAAGCGACACAGAGAAATTATTTAACTACACATTTATTTATTAAAGAATTTATTTTCAAAAAGCTGATCCATCAAGACCTGCATACACTTGAAAGGCTATGACTCTTTAGAAGCATTTCCTTTTCCTTTTCCTTACAATAAAGGGTCAGTTTACCCACATTACAACCCAAATTAAAAACACTTCATCATTTTTCTCAAGTGGCACTGAGCCTTTTAAACGGTTGTTATATGGCACAGTTTTGGGCTCTCCATAATGTCATGGGCGTGAAGTCAAAGTTTAGAAAGAAGCAAAACACAAACACACACTTTCACTTGTTTTGTACCTGCATCACCTGATAGAAAAACAAGAAGAAATGAAGGTAAATGAATTCATGGCACAATCTTTAGGTGACATACTTTTAATCTTTGGGCTCAAGTCCAGGTGAAGCCACGAGTCATTGCTGTTAAAGTCCAAGTTTAGTTGCAAGTCTTTTTTGATTTTGTCCATTATAAAATAATCAAATTTGTGACTCCTCACCTGTTATTCAGACACTTTTGTTTATGACAGACAGTCCTCTGATCTTGTAGGATTTTGTATCTGTTCGTGGAGAAATCAAAATTGGGTAGAAACAGTTCAGAGCTCAGGGACTGTAGTTCCTGCTGATAACATGTCGACTATCTCTCCTGGATAATCCGTTTACTGCACACAGCATTAGCACCACACACATCAAAATATGACATTTAAATACTCAGCTGAAATGTGTTTAATAGTCATTAGCAGCATTTCTTTTAAATACTGTCCACAGCGGCCTCTCTGAAGAAAACAATCACACCTTAAACTATTCATCTAATGCCAGGAATTCCCAATTCTGTGTAACTTCAGGGGGCGGGCAACGGAGGAACTAAAATTATTGTTAGTATTAATTATCATCATTATTATTATTATTGTTATGATGGGTCTTCTAATTTGGTATAATTAGGGCGTGCATAGTCTTGCAGCGCTGTGTCAGTGCTAGAGAAAGGTCTGGAAGCCCGTTTCATCATGGGGCTATACGGGGAAAACACTCAGGGATGTTTGTGTTTCTTTAAACCAATCACAGTCGTCTATGCCCAGGAAGCACTGATTGTGCCCTTGCAAAACAGGGGATCAGAACTTGTTTTGGTGGAACATCAGCACGTGGGGAGGTAAGAACTGTCATTAAAATGGCTCATGCTCTGCAAAAAGAAACAGTAATAGTCGTATGTCGGCTGTGTGATTCAATGCCCACTGATAAAAAAGACAAACACAATTTGATAATCGATGGAGGTGAAGCCTGATTATACCTCTACAGGGGCTGACTGGACCTGTTAAAACCACAGATGATCTGCTGGCTGTATGTGGCTCTTGAAGAACATTATTAAGACGATATCACAGAAGCTTGTGTGAAGTGGAACGGAGTTGGTGAAGTCAGTGTCACTGGTGCATGCTGCTGCCAGAGTTAAAAGATGTGGCAAATTGGAAATGGTAACATGCAGGGAGCAGAAGGGGGAGAGAATACTGGCCTTAATAGTTGGCCAAAGGCAGGTTTATAGCTGCAGTCTACATCCGGTGAGTCAGTTTCAGGCGCGTGCAGGAAGAAGCTGGAGCAATGATGACACAGCCACTGATGGAACACACCTGAGAGACACCAGGAAAGCAACAGTGGAGAAGTTGTATTGTGCCACACTGAGATGATCCAGCAAGGGTGAGTACTTTGATTTGTTGTTTTGGACTGTGCGATAATTTGGAACTCCCTCCACCTTTTTTTACCTGTAAAATAAAACCTGACCTGTCCATATCAACAGAGGAGTGATTGTTCACATCCAGGAGAGGCCTTCCAGTCGGATATCTACGTCCTCCAAAAGCCTTTTAAGAGAACATTACACTGGAGCGGTGACAAAGTCTAATCCTGATGCTACAGGTGAGTCACAGTGACATCTGTACTGCAGAGGTGCAACACACAGGCTTGACTTCATTGAGACAATTAATTATGCACTTTGCACATTTTGTGGTTCATTCTGGTCTGTTGAGGTTTAAAAGCAGTTGTTTTACCCCTGAAACTTAATGATTCATGTACACTGAACCTTAAAGATATACTACACAGGATTTTCAAAAAGGTAGTGACCAGGTGCAAGACTGCATCCAATGGGAAGCTACAAGAAGCCTGGACAGAACGCCGAGAAAAAAAAAACCCTAGGAGGCGAAACACCTAGCAGACAATGATGTGGTTGGCTTTCACTTTTTTACCTTTGCTGGCAATACTGTTTGCCAACACTGTCAATTCCTGCACAGCAGTGGCGTAAGGTAGTTAGCACGGGCCTCAGCACACCATATTGCGATGGGCCCTTGTGTGCGCTAGTTACAAGTTACAAGGCGCACACACATACCATTGGTAACTGTTTATAAAAAAGCCAAAAAATCGAATTTAGGGAGCTTTGCTGCTGTTTCCTCCTGTTCATTTCTTTCCTGTCCTTTCTTACTAAAAGGCATATCGTCGCTGTCCGATGAAAAACATATATCTCCACTTTTGACGATTTTGACTTTCTATGTGCTTTGATGGACATTTCTGACACCCAGTGCAGATACGTGTTGAATAGACGATGTAATAAAACGTCTTTCCATTGGTCATTTGGATACCCAACGCTAACGGTTGCTAGGGAGTATTATGAACAGTCCATGCACTGTAGAAAGTCAAAATCATCAAAAGCAGAGATACGTTTTTCACTGGACAGCGGCGATATTTATGCCCCTGCTGCATGATAGACCTTTAATGACTCATGTACATCGGACTATAATCTTAAAGGAAAAAACTTAAGGGGATTTTAAGGGGTTCCATTTCTTCTTGAATGTAAACCAAAATTGTGAAATTGACCTGGGTTATGCTCAATCAGTAGCATGCAGGCCTCATGCTGTACACAGTTACAGTCAACAGCCTGTTATGTTCCAGTATTTAATTCAATGAATCAGTGAATGAAGCAGACTGTTGTGTTTATTTGTGCCAAAATAATAATGAGTGAAAGGTGAAACTGATGATGTAATCCATTAGTTGTTTTCGTCTCCATCGCTTCTCGTCTCCTTTAGATCAAACCGCTGCAGGATATGTTACTGTAATACTTATTACACTCATTACCTCACGTCTCTTTGATCTATAACTACACCACACACTCTGTATAGAGACGTGTTCACAAACACAATTATACAGTGATTTAATTAAAGCCATGCACAGTCAGGTTCACTGTCATCTTCCTGTTCTCAGGTATTATTCAGAAAAAAGAAACATTAGACTGTATGTGAGAAGTTTTACAGAAGGCGGGGCTCATAAGAAGGGGCGGAGCCAGATGTTGTAAGCATTCAGGGCTCAGACAAAACCAAGGGGGGTCTGGAGGCAGATTTGTATCCATTTAAGGCAGCTTTACACACCATTTTCAAGCCAATGAAAATAATAGAGTGCTCAAAAATCTGTACATCATTTGGGAAAAACATGACAGTAACCAAGGGCAAAACAATCCTCCTGTAGAGCCGACATCAAATTGTTCTCCAACTGTCATCATCATTCTGAAACCAAAACACAGCAAATGTTGAGGTTGACTTTTTCTGACCCTGCCACCTAAAAAGCGATAAAACTAGTAGAAATTCACAGAATGAATGTTTATCTGACAAATCTGATACATTTAAATCACCCCCATAATAATTTGGGCTGCTCTAATCAAGGATCCACAGCGATGCAAAGTAAATTTAGTTTTCATACCATGTCTAACTTTGAAGTTGTCGAAATCTGGTGCTTGGGCAGTGACTTGCAGCTTCAGACACTGACGAAAAAGCTGTCCTTTAACGTTGGCATGATACACGGCTGGTCGCCTTTACAGTTTAACATGGCTTGGTGCCATCAGGGGGAAACGTGGTGGGGCAAGAACAAAAGTTCAGGCGGTGAAAGTCCCAGTGGGGCGGGTGGGAGGGCTGGTGCATGGGTCCAACAACCACCAACCTTTACCCGGGAGAGCGGTGTTCATGTCCCATAAGATTATAAAGCCTTTTTTCCTTAAGCTAACCTCATGCGTTTGTTGTTGAAGGATGACTCAAAGTTTAATATTTTTAAAACCTAAATGGTCCGGAGCTTTAGAGAAGACATTCAAGACCTGAGCACCAGAAGATTTGAGTAGAAACTGGTGCACTAGTCATCCAAAAGTAGCCGCATCCTTTCCTTCCAGAAGGAGAACTCAGTCTTGTCTTTGGATAACATGCTGCCTCAGACAGAAGCTTCTCCTTTGTTATATATGCTGTAGAGGACTGTATCACAGCACGGCCTTTATTTGAATCAGCCAAGTGCAAAAGTACAGACGTTTATCCACTACTCAAGCTGCTTTAAATTTTAATGTGCAAAAGTGGTACAAAGTGCATCATTTCCTGTATAATGTTTCTGGTTTGAACAGGATTTAGTGGCAAGTGTTTGGAGCACGTAAGAATGGTTAATAGAGGAATGGTTTGTGCTGCAGGCGTGATTTGGAAAGCCTTTGTTTAGTTTTGATCTTTTTTTTTGCCCTGGAAACTTTACAAAGGAGCATAAATCAGTAGATATTAAGAATCTTTCAGCATGAACTGAAAGAGCTCCACAATTCAAAAGCTTTCTTGGTCCATGACCTGCGTCAGCAGTCCGGTGGACGCAGACTTCCTGTCCTGTTAAAGAGCTGCCAGTCAGGGGAGCAGTTGTCAATTTACAACGGAAGCAGCGGTCGGATATTTTACACCGTCTTTCCTGGAAACCCAACACTGCAACGAGCAGCCGAGCAGCAGGAGGGAGGGGAGAGAAAGTTTTCACTCGTTCCCCGGAGACGAGAGAAGATGAATGAGGGACAGAAAAAAACAGTGCATGACAGGGGTGATAACGAGGTAATGTGGGTCATCATAGAGCTGCATAATGTTTGATTTTATCCATCTGTCAACACGTAGATTTATTTTTTCACTGTGGGACACTTGGTCCATGGTTATGGTTTCTGAAATGAAATGGTATAAATGAAAGTAAAGACTTCGTAGAAAAACCAGGTGCTGTCACCAGGAGACCCAACAACCCAAATATAAAGTTTGATGTATGTGTTACCGTCTGATGGATTGGATTTTAATTAACCGTGGCCCTTTCAAGAGTATTTTTCTGTAAGGAATATGATCAAAACTTGACCTAACGTTGTGCAAAGCCTTCAATGAATTGAGGACAAATTAGTTTCCCAGTTTTCAACATTGAGACAGAAAGACATTTTCACCATATGAAGAATCCAGATGATCAGGATTGCTACTGAAATCTGTTGGAGCATCGCTGATAAAGACCTGGATGTCAGAGCAATACCCCTTTTCGAACAAAATGAATGCATGTACACACGTTTTTTAAACATGGAAAGTCCTGCTAAATGTAGGCTATTGACCACTTTCCCATTACCAGTGGACCAGAGGCGTGTACATGGCTCTGCAGAAGACGAACATGCCTTTCCTGTTTTTGTTTTTACTGGTGTGTCACATGCAACATCATGGCCAGACGGAGAACAGGTTAGTAAACCGTAGAAAGCAGCATCGAGGCCAGTGAAAATGTTACCATGGTTACGTCTAGGCTATATCTTTGACTTATTCAGTGTCTCTTAAACTTGGTGCAGACTCATTTGGAGTGATGGACTAAGACAAATGGTATTTTATGGTGGCGTGTCATTGCATCTCGTTCGTTACCTGGGTGTTGTATTTCCATCACTGCCATCACTTTCCATCATAGCCGGTAAATACCTGCAGAGTCATTTGACTCGGGTATGAATGTCAATCATAACCTTTCCCATTACACATAAAAGCCAGATGTGAGCGGGTGGTAGTGGGTTTTTGTGCGGTGGGAAAGAGGCTCAAGACAGTTTCATCCAAAATTTCAGCATTGTAGAAAAAGCATTTTGATAAGATATAAATTAGGTTTTTCAAGGGTGAGAATCAGAAACCAAACACAGGAAATCTGACCAGAAAAAATACGGACCACAATGGATATACAAATAAATATGAGAAGGAGGACATGTTATTGATAAATCTGTGTGCTAAACTTTCACCGTATTCATGACTACAAACCCTCAAAACAATAACAAATATATAATAACGGTCTCATTGTTATAATAATTTGATTTGTTTAAGTGTCAGGAGCCCCAGTGTGGCCTAAAAAGCTAATTCCTGTTATCCCGTATCTGTACTGGTCTCTGTAAATGATTTTGATTATTTCAAACTCACTACTTGAAGAGGAATTTCTCTGGTTCATTTCTTTGGTTCTTTGTTTTTTTCAGGAAAGTCTTTTGAATTCACACTTGTCCGTACACACACACACACACACACACACACATACAGAGTGGTCCACCCCCCCCAACCCACTTCACCTCCTCCTCCCCCTCCTCATCTCTTTGATTCTCTCCTCCTTTCTCCTTGTCTGAGTCGCTACCTGTCATCAGCAGCTCCCTCCAGGGATTGTGTGTGTGTGTGTGTGTGTGTGTGTGTGTGTGTGTGTGTGTGTGTGTGTGTCTCTGTCTGTCTGTTGCCCTGTTAGCTGAGTTCTTTTCGTTCATTTTGCATCCACTCACTTTGACGTGACACCTTTAACTTTAATTTTCAACCTGACCATTTTCACCCATCATCTCCGATGGAAGAAGTATTCAGATACTTTACATGAGTAAAAGTACCAATACATTAATGTAATAATACTCCATTACAAGTAAACATCCTGCCTCCACATCCTACATACGTAGTAAGTAAATACAGAAGTTACGTTATCAAAGTAAAAGGACTCATTCTGCAGCAAAATGTCTCCTGTGACTGATGTCTGAAATTATATGACATTATTAGATTGTCAATACTGATGCATCACTGTCAGAGCAGCATGTTACTGTTGTAGCTGCTTGAAGTGGAGCTCGTTTGAAGTTGGCTAGTTTAGTTAAGGTTACGCCTTTCCAAAGGGTCACCAGGTAAATCTGAGGGGTCGTCAGATGATTAATGTGAGGGGAAAGAAGGAGAAACTATGCTCTGTTTACACAAATCTGTTTTCAGTTTTTGTATTTTTCTTTCACTGCTTTTTTGTAAAATATTGGATGCCCTTACCTTAATTATTTAAATTAAACCAGGTGAGACGTTTTGAGGGGAAATTTCTCTTTGGTGGAACTGTTCACAAGCCACAAGCCCTTTTTCCAGATCACACCGTAGGGCCACAATGAAGTCCCTTCTTTACGATGGCTTTGCTTTTTTATACAGAACCAAACATTGCCAACATAACACTGCCTCTTTGCATGATTTTAGACAGCATGCCGGCATTCCAAAAGCAAAAGAGGTGTGATGGGCTTGATGAGTAACACAACTGCTTCAGCCTCCAGTGTGACGTGTAAGATGTACGTCAGCAGTGCTTTATAAACAATAACAACGGCATAACATTGCAGCAACAATAATTTACTGTCTCAGAGGGTAAGAGGCACCCGTTTGCAGACATTTCAGTTGCTCTTCTTTTTTCTTGAGGTAGCTGCTAACTGCTATTAGCTGCTTTGCAAATCTCCCAGCGGTGGGTTGCTCACATAACACATCATCAAAATATCACACTTGTCCCATCTTGCCAGCTGTGTCTTTTACACAGACTTCAATTCAGTGCTGTTACTACCTCTGCAGCCGGCTCAGAGGTGAGACAACTCTGTCTCCCCGTTCCGTGAACCTATACAGAATGGTGAGGCAGAATGACGGCACAACATTTCCACAGTGTAAAAGGGGCTATAGACATCTGAAACATACCAAAACATGTATATAAACATATATATAGAATTTTTACATTAAAAGAAAAGTCACTCCAGCTGACAAATAAATGTAGTGGAGTTAAAAGTACGATACTTCCCTCTAAAATGTAGTTGCATAGAAGTATAAAGTAGGATGCAATAAAAACAAGTACCCTAAAATTAAACTGAAGTACAGTACTTGAATAAAAAGTAGTTAAAAGTCAGTATATCTGTGCTCTAATTTCCCACTGCATATCTACTGTATATCTGGATAATAACATCCAATAACTGGTCTTTGCATGAAGGAGTCTTGAGACATAACTTGGAGACAAGACGCTTCTCTGCAAAGTAGTGACAATGTGTTTGTGTTGCTGTAAACTCTGAGCTGAGTCAAACATAAGTTGATTTAAATGGTCCATAAAACATCATGCAGAAGTAGGAAATGATCAGCCCTATGTCGTTACAAAATAAATATCCAATGACTGGACAGCAAATGTAAAAAAGAAATGTGGAACCCCAGATTTTAAGACAGAGGAAGGTGAGTAAGGTGAGGCGCGTTGGGTTTGACCCCCGGGGCAGCCCCAGGCTGAGGGGTAACACCAGGACTACCGGTGGTCCACTTCCTTATCTTTCAGGCGGAGCACCCCGCCGAGCTGGCAGGCCGCGTATCGGGTTCGGGCCGGGGCGAGGGGTCGTGACCTCTGCTGGGAACAAGGGCTACTGTTCTGCTCCACTCAAGCTTTAAAAAGAGACGCCTGTTTTCAGAGAGGAGAGGAGGCAACGAGTCCACGCCTCATACACAGGGACAGTCTTTATGTAATAACGGTGAAATCAGAGGGTTATAACGTCCATAAATGGTCTGATATTAAAATATGTCTCACAAACCTTCACAGCTATCCATGTTTACTACAACAAACAGATACTTACAGGACTTCTTCCCATTATACAAATCACCACATCAGTCTTTGTCCTTTCAGACAGCCTTTAGCTGAGGTAGAGTCCCACATTTAAGACCTTGCTTGAATCAGCTAATCCATCACAGAGTGAATTAAATTAGAAATTGGTGGAAGTTAGTCTGATATGTCCTGTTAATGCAGTTTTGGGAAACATTTGTACCTTCAGCTCTGATCTGTAGGCTCCCTGTCTCTTGCCTAGCCCTTTTGGTTTGGTCATATTTGGTTTTGTTGCTGCATAATTCAACATCCCAGTACATTTTACACTCAGTCATGCACTGCAGACACTGACATTGTATCTCGACTTCTTTGAATTGTACTTCATTTCCTCTTAGTTGGGTGACAGTAGCTGCTTTGATTGTGGATCTAAGTTGGCAAATATCGAATCCATTAAGCTTCAAGCCTATTAAATCTTTTGCTAATACAAAAAAACAAAGAGACACAGCAGATCTCTGATCTTTAGTCAGCCCTGACCTGACCTGACTTTCACTGGTTAAAATGACAAACATAACCCACACCATCAGATGATATCAGCTGCAGTTAATTAACGTTAATTGCTTAGGTAGATTGACCAAACAGCGAACTGAAACTCGGCTGTTCTCTGGTTAATGAGGCCCCCGCAGGCTAGTGTCTGCCAAAGATTATGCCAAAGATTATTTGCTAGTGAGTGTAGTGTACTTGTTCTGCAGTCCAACAAGACCCAGAACAGAGTGTCTGATCATGTTCTATCAATGTGAGCTGATTGACTCTCCCATTCAAACTTCCATGGAACATTGATTATTGGTCCATTCAAATTCAGTGTTTTTACATTTCAGCCAATAAAAACTCTTTCTGTTGTAGTTATTTTCAAATTCAGTCCCTTATAAACATTAAAATAGCATTTTATCGAATCTTAAAATCCCTTTTAAAGCAACTTGCATTCACCTTTTACATTACAGCTTTTAACTCCAACCCGAAGTTACACATTCATGTGTGGTCGTTCCTTTCTGTCCAACCTCGAGCTTAAGTGGGAATTATACTTGAGCGTCAGCTCTATGCAGAGCCTACTCACATGGCCTAGGCTGCTGTGAGCATTTATACTTGTGTGGTGGTGTGTCTGTGTCACTCTGCAGTTACACCTTCCAAACACTAGTCAGTGGTGGGGTTTCTGTGAAGTGCTGCAAAGTTTAGTTGATTCAATACACACCAAAAACACACATTAAACACACATTAAACATGGCTTAATAGAGACAGTTTCAAACATAAATACACAAATCAGCTTCACTATAACTCGCAGCGTTCACAGACAAACACTTGTCTTTATCTGGACACATTTTCCCCACAAATACAACATGCTAACTTTTTTAGCACAAGCCTATGGCATTTTACAGTGTATAAATTAGCTTAGCGGCTAGCCGACTTTTCCTCTACTCATACAGAGCCAGGGACAACAGCAACATTTAACAAAGGTAACATTACAGGTTAGACTCCATTGCAACTCACAAGGTTCACTGACAAAACAACTGTCTTATACTTAACACGTTTTCCAAACAAATACAACATGCTAACGTTATTAGCACAAGCTTATGGCATTTTACAAATTAGCCTAGCAGCTGGCAGAGATTTTTTTTCTCATATGAAGCCAGGATAAATCACACACAAGACTTACAATGCTATTTTTGTGGAGTCATTATTGTCTTCACAATTTATTGTTTCATATCTGTGAAATCAAGTAAATAAAAGTTTTGTTTCCACTAAGTGAAATGGCTTCAGCTTACAAAAACAGACAGGAGCTCTGCGTCACTGCGGCGTGTAGTTACATCGTTTTTCCCCGTTAAGTCGTCAGTAGAAACAGAGCCAAATCGATGTCTGCGTAAAAGGGACAGGTGGCACTCTGGAACAACATGCAAACACACACTAGATCCTGACACGATGGTGTTACACGTCATAGGTATGGGTCACTGGCATGCATTATGTTGGCATCGCTTGGCTCAGTGAAAAAAAGCAAAGCCAGTGTAATGGTGGATCGTCTTTACAGCAGTAATGGGAAATACACATGTAAAGGGGGCTAACGTCTAATGAAGAGATGGGACGTCTCGTAGTGTCACTGAACCTCTGCTGTTGCCTCAGGGCTGACATACCTGACGAAGGGAAATGACCACTCCACCTCCTACCTGTGTGTGTGTGTGTGGGAAGCAGCATTCTTTGTTTACTCTGATGAGGGAGTAAACAAAGGAGAGAGGAAGTGTCCTTTATGTGAGGGAAGAGTGTCCATCCAGCCCTGCAGTGCACAGACACACACACAGCAAGACCACCTGTTACACAAACACACACACATGGCTTTGGTTGCAGTGGAGTGTCCTCAGGCTACGATTGCAGATCAGACACACGCACACACACTCTGGTCATTGCAGTGACTCTAATCAGCACTGAGGTGGATCAGCTAAGGTGTGTGTAAAGTTTTACGAGCTGAGATGACGTTCACAGTGAACCACAAGCTAAGTATTTTTCCCTGCGGTTTGAATTTGTGTGTGTGCGTGTGTGGGTGTGTTTGTGTGTGGGTATTTCCCAAGAAAGAAGCAGAGCTGTGTTAGAAGTGACACGTCTTTTTTTAAGAGCACAAATCGTCTTCAGAGCTCAGTCACAGCAACGCCAACAGTCTTTCTGCAGCAGTCTTTCACTGCAAATGTTCAGTGTCACACATAATACAGCAAAAGACTTTCAGTTTTAATTTATGAAACGATATTCTTGAAATGACGCACAAAATGCCCTCAGTCAACACAGTGGCTCAGTGTCTGGCACTGTCCCCTCACAGTAAGAAGCTCCTGGGTTTGAACCCGGAGTTTGCATGTTCTCTCTGTCTGTGTTGTTGTCCTGGGGGTGCTCTGGGTTTCCTGGTTTCCTCCAAAGCATGTGAAGTGGAGACTGTTAATTGCCTGTAGATGTGAATGGTTGTCTGTCCGCAGCAGATTGGTGACCTGCGGAGGAAGTACAGTGCCTTCAGTCCTTGCGATCCTGCACAGGATTTAAATAATGGCATTGTTAGTTTCCGCAAACCACACATACGTCACATGTATTCATTTCATACCCATCATATCAACATTTCTAAAGTGACATAGTTCTGATTACCTGCTTATGAGTTGACTTTGTTATCTTGAGGTGGAGGGAATGGGGGATGGTTGCCAAGCTGCAGATTACTATTAGAGACCATTACACAGTAAAAAAAACTAGCATAGTGTTAGTTCAGGTAGGCCATGATGTCAAGCTCAGCTCACATCCCAGCTACATGGATCACATGATTCCCTTCTACGCAGCCAACTGGTAAATTTCATTCAGGGCGCCCTATTAAAACTGCTGTAGCCTGCCTACTGTTGCTGCTTCCTCTGCAAGCTGCTTTGCAACCCGCCTCCACCCCAGCTCCTCCTTTTCATGCTGTGTCTGACTTATCAATGTCATTTCTGTTTGTCACTGATGCTGATCTGTTCTGTACCTGGGGTCTGCTCTCTGCCTTAGGCTCCCCATGTAGGTGTGTGGAAAGGTAGAAAGGTGTGCTCTCTCCGCCTTTGGCTTTACACATAGGCGTGTGGAAGGGCAGAGAGGTCATAGAATAGAGCCGTACCACCAAATATCAAATAAGCGGTCTTGACTGAACGCCTGTTTTTAGCAAGACATCGGCAGCATTTCTAGCCATGATTGTGACACAAAACCTGGGTATTATAGTCCAAAACATGATCTTATTCTAACCATAACCAAGCAGCTTTTGTGTTGTATTTTGGAGATTCCCGTAGGAATGAATGGACTTCCGGTTGACTCTTCTTCATACACATATATGGAAACAAGGCGTAAACCTGAAAACATTGTCTATGTGTGAGAGAGACAGCTGGACTCATGATTTAGATCTCATTTCCTTATTTTTCAGTTTCTGTTATCAGACAACTGATAATGGTTGGATTAAAGGCTCCCTGTATTCAGTTACAGTGCTTGTTGTGACCTGTCACACTGGTGCACTGAGATGTGGATTGGATGTGTGTCTTTTTTTAAATTTAGTGACTTAAGTGTGGATTTAGTCTCACCATCTCTGTCTCTTCTCCTTCTGTCTCTCCCTCTCTTTCAGCAGTGTGTCCTCCCCCCTCTCCTCCCTAATCCATTTATCATTTACAGTAGGAAGCAACCTGCCAGCCGTGAGTTATCTGTGCTCCACCCCCAACCAGCACACACAAACACACACACGCACACACACACACAGTTCCTCCATCTCAACCCAAACTGCCAGTGGTGGAAAGTAAGGTTACTCAGTTTTGAGGTACTTGTACTTTACTTAAGTATTTCTATGTTCTGCAGTGGAAGTCATCTGAGGAGCTGTGTCAGTTTCCCCCGCAGGATAAAGGTGACAAACTCTCTCAGTAAAGTAGAATTCGATAAATTGGTACTTTCTGAAGGAGAGGATGCCGGCTGTTGCTCAATATGATGTGTGAAAGAATGAATCAGAGGAAATTCGAAGAATGAAAAAATGCTTTGAAATGTTATGTACAAGATGTGGCAAGAGTATTTCAGAGACTAAATCAAAATAAATAGTTTCATCTTGTCTTCCTTCACTGATCTCTTACGATCCGTCATAACTTCCCTCTCTCTTTCTCTGCGGTTCAAAGACAGCCAAAATTCATAATTTTCCTAAATCAATATATTACATTATACGCTCCTGTCAGTAACGTGCATTAATCAGAAACCTGAGCGTGTTCAGGTGTGTGTGTGTGTATGTGTGTGTGGAATGTGTGTGTCACGTCAGATGGAGTTTGTGAATGAACACCTGAACTCCGCCCACATACACACACACACACACACACACTCACGCACACACATACCCACACCTATACCTAACACACACTCACACACTTATTCCTGGCTGCTCTCTAATTCCTTCCCCAGTGACCTCTGACCTCTATACATCAACTGAGGTGCTACCTGCCCTGCGGCTCTGTGTGTGTGTGTGTGTGTGTGTGTGTGTTGTTGGTGTGTGTTTCCTGTGTCATAAAATTGTATTCTCCAGAAAGTGGAGGAAAATATTTACTTCATCGCTAATCAAATGTCAGTCAGCTCAAGCTATCCTCTGAGATTAAGCTAACGTAATCAGGTTAAGGTGGAGAACAGGGCGCTTTTATTTTGAAATAAGGAGTAACAACTTTATTCATTAATTATACTAGGAGTCGACTGACAGAAAAGTCATTGCCAGCAGTCAATTAATCACCCAAGTCATTTATCAAACAAAAATGTTAAGATGCTTTCAAGTTGCTCCTAAAAAAATGAGAATTTACAGCTTTTCTTTCTTATATCATGGTAAACTGAGAATCTGTTGGTCAGACATAACAGAACATTTGAAGATGGGAAATCATAACTGGGTATTTTTTTACTATTAATTATAAATAGATTGAAAAAATAATAATCAACAGATCAATTATAGTGAATAAAGAGAGAAGAAATTGTCCTGTAACTGGTGACTGATGACTTTAAATCACCCCCATCCTTCATACCCTCCACTAGCTCCCTATCCCCCAACGTATCTACTTCAAACTCCTCATCATCATATATAAAGCCCTCCACAACCTGGCTCCCCATTACCTGTCTGAGCTCCTCCACTGGCACACTCGCTCCCACACTCTCAGGTCTGCTGATGCAACCTCCTGTCCCCCCTCACCAGGACTAACCACCACCCCTGGGGGGACAGGGCTTTCTCAATTGCTGCTCCTACTCTCTAGAACTCCCTAAGACTCCTCAGAGACCCCCCCCCCACCACCACCACCTCACTTTCCACCTTCAAGAAATCCCTCAAAACACACCTCTTCAAAACTGCGTACAACCTCTTAAAATCTGTGTTCTTCTTTTGTTGTATTACAGGTAGTTTTTCACATTTTTCCATTATTATACTTCTGGGAATCCTGTTTTGCGGGATTGAATCCTATGTGCAATGTCATTTGGCAACACACTGCATTAGCCAATAAAATTAATTCAAGACCACATTCTTGAGAGATTACTTTACTCAATCTTATCATCTCAGCTGTACCTGTAACAACACGGCCACACCGACCCCTGCATATTTTTATGTTTGGTCTAAACACTTCAGCACTGGATCTGTCCTCAGTCACTGCGTGTGAGTGTTCAGATAACTCTCTATCCCATCCTGTCCCTCTGCTCTTAAGGTTGAAGCTGAGAACTGTAATTATACCGTCTGGCCCACAACCTACCATGTGTGCGTGTGTGGGTGTGTGGGTGTGTGTGTAACAGTACACCGCTGCATTGCAACACACAGCTCCACCTTATCTGCTGCCTTTGAAACACTCCTGTCTGACCGCAGCATCGCTCTAAGTGACTGTGACACACTCTGTCTACAGTTCAACTCTTCCAATCTCACACACACACACACACACACACCTGTAACTAAAGGCCTGCAGGTAGTCAAACACCGGTCGACACGTCATTCTGCATACTTTTAACATATTTTGGAGACACATCATCCTCTGAGCACGAACACTCAGTCGCCTCTGCTGAACACTGACGCTTCCTGATTCCAATTCATTTAACACATTAACAACAAATAGGGTTACATATCGGACATCTGTACTTATTTTACTGACTGAAATGTGTCTTTAGCACTGAGTAGAAAACTTCTAAAGGTGCTGTATGTAACTCTGGAGAAAGATAGTTGATTGTTGAGTCAGTTCTCAGGTTGTCAAATACCAAAGCTTTGGCTTGGTCATCAGAGTGAACCACCAACCCAAAGCATCGGTATTTGACGACCTGAGAACTGACTCAACAATCAACTATCTTTCTCCACAGTTACACACAGTACCTTTTAAATGTTTGGTCAGTCTTGAACCTGTTAATTTATTTAAAATCTATATAAAGAGATATCTGCATGCAGAATCTGTAGACAATAGGAGCAGATTTTGGTATCGAAAGTGTTCTGGTGTCTGTTCGTAGTCCTAGTTGTTTTAGCCAATGACATTTGAGCAGCAGGTAAATAGCCATGTGGATAGACATGGGACAATAAACAAATTCATGGTGGTTTATGATTAAAAAAATATATATATATATTCATTATCAGGATAATCATGAATATCTTACAGCACCTTTAGAGACTGCTGGGCAACCAACAAGAAAAGAGAACCAACCTCAAAAAACTTAAAAGAGATCTTAAACAATCATTGGCATATTTTATATCGTAAGATATGATGCAAGTTCAAATAGTTTAAAATCCTTTCCTTTTAAGATTTTTTGTTTTTCACTGAAGGATACTCTAAAAATGGACTTCTGTCCTATCCATGTTACAATAAACGTACTTATTTCTTGACAAAATGTAAGAACAACTGATTCTAGTCTCTTTTTTTAGTGCCATTTTAAGCATATTTTGATGAATATCATGATTATATTGTGAACTGCAACTATTTTGACCAGGATTTGTGACATGAATTTTTTTTATTTTTAGATGCCTACATGTGGAAAGGCAGGACACGTTGTCTGTAATGAATTTCCATAACCAATTGGCTATCGTTTCAAGGAAATTTATTTGTATTTATTATCATACTTTTCCAAATTATCCACATTAAGATGCAGAGTTGATTAAGTGCAGAAGTGACTGGGGCATGGAGGAGGAAGTGTTGGCCTGGATATCCGCTTGCCACATGGGATCTCCTGAAATATTGCCTGTTGCACGCAGAGGCTTATTTTCATCAGACAATGCTTGGTCAAATATTTCCTAATGTAAATCGTGTTTTTTTCCAGTTTCTTTTTCCTGTTTTTATGGAGCAAAAGTTTTTAAATGGCTGCATGTTTTACAATGCACATACAGTAATTAGCATGGTTTGCATACTAATCTTAAAATTGCAACTGAGGCTGAGAGGAAAAACACTGATTCACTATGCTGTTCTGGAACACCTTCGAGGATAGGGACCACTGCATTGCTGATTGTTCTCTTTTTTCACTTCCACAGCAGCACAGTTACAAAGAGAGTAAAAGTTTAGAGCAGCAAATGAAAAACCTTTTAGAAAACCGGACACAGCCTGGATAAAGAAAGACACTCAGTGTGATGGTAATGTCAGTGTTTCTTGACCCACCAGGACAATAATCTGAACATGTTATAATGGAAATAAAATATTACATTTATGTTGTAATTCACTTGTTCCTGTCGTCCTCCTGGTGGCGGCACATTTGCCTCAAACTGGCTCTGTGTCATAGATTGTACCTTTTTAAAGGAGATTTAATTGTCCAAAAGCCTCCATCAGGATCAGACTGATGTGTTATCAATACATTAATTGAATAGTTAGATTAACTGTACGAAGCGTGTCAGGTAGGACGAAGCACCAGCTCGGCTCAGACTGACACAAACAGATGAGACGAGCTGCAGGGAAACGGCAGGAACAATGAGAGAGCAAAACACACGGGGAGCTGCCCCGCCTAATGCCCTCCATGGTAATTGTATTGGCGTATTGTGTGTGTGTGTGTGTGTGTGTGTGTGTGTGTGTGTGTGTGTGTGTGTGCTCTCTCCCCTGCTAGGTGAGGGAGGGTCAGCATCACTATGAAAAGAGAGGAGGAAGGAAGTTTGGCCAGCAGAATAAAAGCTGATTTAATGAGAAAGTAAAAACCCTGAGAGACTCTTAATTTACTGGAACTCTTGTCCTGAGTGATGGATGGCAGAGGAGAGTGCGTGTGTGTGTTTGGCATTTATTAAGTGTATTTCTGGTGTATATATGCGTGTAAATGTGATCTCATAATTCTCAGTCAAAATGCAGCTTTTTAATCTTTTCATTTTCCACACTTTCCTGACCACTGTTGGCAAAGACGCTTCTTTACGTCTCTTTTTAGATTTGTGTTGGTCTCCTAACCTCTGCTGCAGGTGCACCCACTGATGAAACATTCAGCCCTGAACAGGCTGAGCAGGTGCAAACAATGGACAGATAGATTTTCTCTCCGTGTGTTTCTCGCCTGCTCACTGTTCTGTCTCATCAGGTGTCGTCAGCTGATTCTTCCCACCTGTGTTCTCAGCCCTCATTGGCTGGTTTGAACCTCAGTGGTCCAATCTCCAGCAGGAATGTGTGATATAAAAGGACTCCTGAGGCAAGAAGCTCATTTTTGACTCGATGTTGTTGTGTGTGTCTCTGTCAGTAGATTTGTATGTTGGCTTGTCAGTTTAAAGTGTGATAAAAAACAAACATGTTCCAGCTTTAATGGTGAAGACTATGACTGAGAAGATTCTCATGTCCAGTATTTGAGCCATGTACACATTGTCTGTGCTCATTAGAGGGCGAGTTTTGACCTTGTGGAAGCACAATACAAAAAAACTGAATATCACTGGCATTGCACATTTAATATTTAATTTTTGGCCTCAACAAAATTGCATCATCCCTAACATCAAGGTCAGGCCAGATTTAAGACTGTGTCATACAACAGCCACCAAGTTATACTGCTGCTAAGACTAACGTCAAATGTGAAGCAAACTGTGTGGTTGATCCTACTTTGCACATGTGGCATGTTTTCCCTTGTCCACGCAAATCTCTTGCCGATGCAAATGCAGATGGGCAGAAAAAGTGAAGAACCACACTGTAGGCATGAGTTTTTGCTACACCACCCCTACAGTTTGGGAGACTAACAATTTGCTGTGAGGAGAAACCTGCACGAGTATAAAGGATCCAAACATTTTTCTTGTCTTGATTCCACATCAGCTCATGTTTGTTTGACCATTCTTGCAGAAAACATGACTGAGGCAAAGTAGTGTGTAGAAGTTATTAGCACCTAGCAGTGAGCACTGAAAATCGCAACCAGCTGAAACTTCTCCTGGAAGAACGTCCAGTTAGGATTCCCTCAGTGTTCATTTTTCAAGAGGTTTTTACTTGGAGCCAAACTACCTAAAAACATTGCCATGAGCCACGCAAACATTTTTGAGACAGGGGAAATTGGCAACACAGATGGTGAGGTGGTGGACTGAAGCCAGATTGTAGAAATTAAATGTGAGAGGAATCATCATACGTACAATGATGCCTCTCACACATTCATTTCGCCTCGTATCACATGGTACTTATAGATTCACTTTATCATAAACATTCAGTTCACCCGTTTTATATTTGTTTGTGCTTATGATCCACAAACACCTGTCAGCCTACTTAAATCTCCCATTGAATTCTGGACATTATTTCATCAGCACCAACGACACTATCATATTGAGTGTAGAGCAGAGGGCCAGATGACACTCATGGTCAGCTATTGAACGCATATCAAATTGCATTAAATAACTGCAAACCAGAGCGTCAACAATGTAAATAAATTTCACCAAGTGTGACTTTCAGGTATTTTTTGTGCGTAAAATCACTGCAGTGAACATTATCTGTGCACACACTTTTCCTTCTCCAGTCACCTTACATCCATCTTCACCACCTGCGTATATGAACTGTGTAAATGTGTCGCCTTGAAGGCAGTTTCTTCAAGTTATACTTCACTTTCCTGTTTATTTGTTCACAGTTTAATTTAGTTTGTGGGTAAAAAAAAGAAGAAGTGGATTATTACCTGGCTTATTAATGTTTAAGTTGTAAAATAAATATTAGTGTTTTATATTTGAAACATACTGACACCACATCCTGTTAGGTCATTTACAAGTCAGTTATTTCCTGTTTACCTGGTCCTGCCATGAGAAACATGTGCTGCATGCTCCTGGAGCAATTCATTGCAATCCACTGATAAATATCATAGAGGCACTGTCATAAGCTGATTTGTGTGATTTTAGAAATATTAAAATGTATTTATCAGATGCTATTTGTTAAAAAATGAGACTTGATTTAAAACACATTTATTTACATTGATGTACCATGCAATGTTTCGTTAAAAGGAAAAGACAGATACTTAATACATTTGTGTTGTTTTTATTTACAGTTTTCACCGGTTGTCATTGAAGTGTGACACTAAATGGTCAAACTTATTTAAGACTTGTCTTCACTGGCATCGGTTTACTTTGGTGTTTAGTCAGTTTCCATACAATGTGCACTAAAAAGCACCCAGGTTGATATTGCATTGACAGTAAGTCTTGAATTGCTCCATGATAAACATTGCGCCAAGAAACACCACATTCAAAATTTGGAAGAGACCCAGAAAGAAAGTGTGTGAGATCATGGTCAAGAGGTACAGGAGAGTAGCATCAGGATGAAGGGGTTAAAGTCCCACAGGGGCCACCATAGTTACTATGTATGCACTCATGGGATTGTGAGGTGTCTGGATAAAAGCCTCCAGTTAAATCTAATATTTGGGAGGAGTCGGTGCTCTCCCTCACCTCTGGCTCCGCTTCACTGTAACATGATTAAGAATCAGGTTGATGAATCATCTGTCAGACGAAGTTAAAAAAGACATTAGATACAGTGGTAGGAGATCACACACACACACACATACACACACACACACACACACACACACACACACACAAGGGTTGTTTTAGTGCTTAAATTAATCAAGAGCGGTCAAAGAAACTGTGGCTAGGTCAAAGGAAAGAAAGTAAATTACCAAGACTGAAATTAAGAGGACAAAGGAAGAAAAAAAGTAGATTACTTAAATAAAATCAAATAAAAATAAATGAAAAGGATCAACAAAAGTTAACACAGAGAAAGAGACTTTACGTCCTCAAACCCCAGAACAATAACAACAGTGCTGATCGGCCATTTTTGTTTGTTCCGACATCACTTTGGGGTCAGCTGTCTGAGGACACAGAGGTCAAAGGTCACACCAAAAGAAAACTCCTCTGTCCTCCTGAAGAACCTCTGACCTCCTGCTGAATGGATTCTGCCACAGTCAGACACAACTTGTGTCTTCATCCAGCCTGATCAGCATCGACCTCAGGACCTTCTTCATGTCGACCCTGATGCACCCTTTAAATCTGTCCCTCTCACCAAGATGATCCAAGAACCCACTAAAACAGCTGTCAAACACATCTACAGAGATCCTGGGTTTTTAAAATTTTGTGAACCCCTCAAGAACATTAATCTCCACTTGGGTTTAATTGCTCCTCCTGTAGAATCTTGCATTAACTTGTCCAGATGGCATTAAACATAACCAACACTAGCTGACATTAAAGAACAATTAAAACTTGCGAAGTTGAAGTTCTTGAAAACCTCTCTACAGTTATCTCTCGTAGATGGGTTAGATGGCCAGAGGACTTATTTGTCTCCTATTCTATTTACCAGTGGATTAAAGCCATTCTTAACACTTAGCCTATTCCGCTAACTTCTGATTAAACCACACTTTGCAGAATTTATTCGCTCAAAGCCAGTTGATGGAAACGTGTCTAATCCTAAATTCGTTTTTGGGACATTTCAAAAATTTAAAATTAGCTTGACGACTGAATGGAAACGACACTTTTGTCATGACAGTGGTCAGTTTCTTTTATCTTTGGATTTGTGTATCCAGTTTACTCCACACGTTCCCAAATTGCTCAGCGTGAACATCAGAAAATGTATAGTATAATCCAGGTCATAAAGTTGCTAGCAACATGCACTTTAAAAAGTATGGTGTTCTGTAAATATCCAACCCAGTCTTTTTCCCAGGGTGTGAATTACAGATGCTTTGTCATGCTCCCTCTGCGTCTCATAGCGACACGCAAGCCTTTAGCATCTGTATCAACACATTCTCACTCCAACCTCGTCACATTTTGACGTTTGGTCGAGGACTTTCCACGTCCAGAGACAACGTGAAAGGTACCCTGGGTGCATTGGATGTTAACATTCTGGGACGCCGTGTCCACTTCTGCCTGTTACACGCATTGTCTTCTTTTAAAATCCACTTCCGTTTTCACAGGAAATTTACTGTTTACATACAGTCTCTTTCCATATAAATGGACTTGCCATTTGCCTTACAAAAATAACACGTGGTCGGGGTTAAGGCAACAAAAGAACAGGGTTTGGCTTTAGAATCTTACGGGATGTGAACACCACTCTCCCAGGTGAAAGTCGGTGTCTGTTGGACCCATCCACCACCACTACCGCCTGCCCTGCTCAGACTTTCGTCGCCTTAACTTTCATTCGTGTCCTGCAGCATTTCCCCCTGATACCACCTAGCGCCACTAAACTATAACAGCAACCAGCTGTGTATCATGTCAACGTTAAAAGACGGCTTTTTCAATAGTGTCTGATGCTGCAAGTCACTGCCCAAGTGCTGGATTTCGTCAATGGTTGTTGGATCTATCCACCACCCCTCCTGCCACCTTACTTGGAATTCTGCTCACTTAACTTTGGTTGTTGTCCCGCTGCATTTTTATCTGACGCCACCGGGCATCGACTGGCTTTGTATCATGCTGACGTGAAAAGACTGTTGTTTTTTGACGGTGTTTGATGCTGGAAGTCACTGACTTGTATTTGTCGACTTCGGCGTGAGACCGGGATGTCTGTATGTGATGCATAGTTGTCTCCTGGGTGAGACACCTTGTTAAACAGTGGTGATTTGATTTAGGCAACAAAATTAGTTGGTAAGGTTTAGAAAAAACATGTTTTGTGTTAAAATAAGTACATGAGGTGAGTGACGGAAGTTTGTCTTGTACCTACGTTAGCTACTTAACACTACGTTAAAACAATGTTGACTTTTTGTTTCACATTGGATACAAACAGTGGTCTCCTGGGTTAAACTCCGTGTTTGTTTGTCAACCTCCCCTCCCACCCACCCTACACAAACAATCTCTTACTTTATACTACGTCACTTGCTCTGAGTGTTATATATTGCTGCAGGTGGCATTGGAGTTAGCTAAAAGCTGGCGTCTCATGATGATGCCAAAGGGTGAGGGAACATGACCATGCTCGGTATTTGACAAACTGGGAATTAGAACAAGCTGAAATATCATTTTTGGACCCTGTTTTTTATTTTATTTTAACCCTTTGAAACCTGGGGCAACATCACTTTTTTTATGCTGCTTTGAGATGCTTTTCGCAAGTCTGTAATCCTTTGAACCCTGAGCAAATTGATGCAATTTCTTTCAAAAACATAGGAATGTTTGGTTTTTATATTTATGTATATTCTGAGACTCAAGACGGGCAGTCATATTAGCCCAAAGGAGATCCTGTAAACAAACAAAAATCCAAGTTTGCTCTTAAAAAGACGACAGAATAAAGATTAAGAATCTCCTTCCAGTCTACGATGAAAGCTCACATCTCCAAAGTGGCTGAGGCCCGTGATGGGGGTTTAGAACAGGTCTGATGGGGTCATGAAACTCACTCAACAGGCAGACGACTGGGTCAACTTTCAGTTCAGGTAAGAGAAAGAAAAACAAGCAGAGTTGCAGTTTTTGCAGCTTCTTCAGCAACGGGCTGACTCTGCTGACACATGCAGCTCCTGAAAGGCAAGAGATACACCGAAGGGGTCAATCATACACTCACTCAATGCATTCCTTCCTTCCCCCCGAGCTTCTGTCTTTCTCTCATTTCTTTTCTTCTTATGGGAGGCGGAGGGGGGGTGACAGGGCTGCTGGAGCTTGAGAAAACAAAAACCCTGGAAGAATGAGAGAACAGAGAAAGAGGAGAAGACAGAAAGAAAGAGAGGAGAAGAAGAAGAAAGAGGGAGGGCAGAAGTTAAAGTGAATGGCTTTTTCTGAGCGCCACAAGTGGACGGCGTGACGGGTAGCTTTCATCGTGAGCCGCCCTGTCATTCAGTATGATTAATGGGCCGCTCAGGGACAAGCGGCGCGTTCTGAATGAGAAATATGACTACTATCTGCTAACTTGTTTAGCATTGAGCTACTTAGAGACGGGCTGGTGTGTGTGTGTGTGTGTGTGTGTGTGTGTGAGTGAGAGAGAGAAAGAGGCAGCCCCATCCATCCTTAAGACAGTCTGAAGCAAAAGATGCTTGAGCCAATGACTACCACACACACTTTTGATTGACACCCTCTCAATTTAGAGAGGGGGGGGGGGGTCTGTGTGTGTGTGTGTGTGTGTGTGTGTGTGTGTGCCCCACAGCTGGCACTTCATTGCCAGTTGGGTTCCTAAAACTGTCAATCATTCTAACAATGTCCACCAGGGTGCCATCCCCCTACCGGTGTGTCTTTCTCACACACAGACACAGACAGACACACACACACACACACACACACAACAGCGCACATTGGCCAACACTCAGACACACACACATACCAGCACATGCAAGCACACACCCTCACACACACTCAGACACACAGAGACAAAGCTGCAGCGTCTCTTCCTGTTATATTGTTGAATCCCAGCAATTATCTGAAAATTACACCAGCCTAATTTAATTTAACACCTGTGTGTGTGTGTGTGTGTGTGTGTGCGTGTGTGTGTGCATGTGAGAGAGAGAGAGTGAGAGAGAGAGAGAGATTCACATTTAAAAAAGTCTAAACCACATCAGTAAAAGGAGCAGCGTGTAGGATTTAGATTAATCTAGTGGTGAGACCTGCGGATTGCAACCATCTTAAACTTAGCATGAAGCATGAACTCACGGCTAAAATTTCTTTTCATTGTTCAGATGGTTTTTACTGGGAGCCGAATAATCAGCAGATGTCTCTTCCTCTCCCAAACAAACGCACCAACTGATCTAAACCGGTAAAAACACTGAATAAACCAGTCTCATGTTACAAATCAGTGTTTTTCTGATGCTGTTTGGCTCGCTGCAGATGGGCTGCTAGCCAGCTCCTGCTAATGTGTGCTCACCTTTTTTCTGCGATAACTCAAGGTCCAGACGTTCAGGAGGTTTTTCACCAGGAGCCAGATTATCTGCAGATGTCTCTCCAGGTGATTTAAACAAAAAAACAAGAAAGCAGTGAATAAAGCTGTTTTAATGTTAAAAGAAAAAGAAATTTTCCTGACACTGTTCAGCTCATTGCAGAGGGGCTGCTACACAGTGGCCAACGCAAATATGCGAAAACGCAAATGGCCCTATCTAGAGCTAATGTTTCATTTGTCCATTCTGGGCTACTGTAGAAACGTGGTGGCACAACCTAGCGATCTCCGTAGATGAGAGCCTATTGGATATGTCTTATTAAGAACACTTTATTGCTGCAAAGAGGAAGAAAACACTGCACGATAATGGATGAAACATCTAAAAGTGAATGAGAAAGTTTTTAAAAAGCAGATTAAGCTGACAGCAGGAGCAACATCTCTGGCTAAGAAATGAAAAAAGAGAGGTCACAAGGTGAATTATCAGAGGGAGGTGAAGAGTTGTTAAAAATCATACATCTACTGACAGCATGCACAGACACAAACCCACCCACTGCTCCACTCTTTTGCCTTTACACACACAAACAGCCCCTCAAAGACATTCACAAGTGGAGCAGCTACGCCCTGCATGCCTGGATGATGCAGCCAAGACAACACAGCCTTACACACACCTCCAGACACACACAGACAGATGATCTTTGAAGCAGAGGCGAGGTGAGCCGGGGATCACGGAGATTGATGCAGCGACACGCAGCTTTTGAAACCAAAGCCAGAGTTGTGACAAGCGGTGATTAGCAGCGTTTGTGTCTTTAAACTCCACCCTCTGTCTGTCTCCGAGAAAAAAAACACATCCACCTTTTTTTTTTTCATTTATAGGGTGTTTGTGATCCACACATGTCAGGGTCTGTGTTGCTGTGTGGGTGAGATGTGCTATTTGTATAATGAGTGTGTTGTGATGTAGGTGATCTGAGGAGGTGAATTCAGGTACATCACATTATCTCACTGATTTTAAAATAAAGAGAAGTCAAACCATGATCTTTTATCTGAACCTAATAAAGAAAAGGCATTCTGGCAGACAAACTTCTAGGAACAGCTTTTCTTTTTTTTTTCATCTTGTATCGTGCCTAACTTTAGTGGGTCATAACATATGAAGTATGGCATTAATCTGCAGATGTTTAAGCTCAAAATGAGACAAAACTTTTCTATGGATGTCAGATTTTGAGCCACATCGAAAGCCAGAATGTGGCCTGCAACAGACAGTAAGGCTTCTTGTTTCTAGCTAGGATGATTTCTGGAAATGGCTTTTGCTCTGTGCTTTTGGCTGCATGATTTTGTTGATGACTTACCAACACATTCTCGCTCCAACCTTGTCACATATTGAAGTTTGGTCGTGGACTTTCCTCACCGAGATAAGACGCGCTAGGTACCGCCAGGTAGGTTATCTTCTTTAAAAATACACTTTCTTTTTCACAGCAAATTTACCGTTTACATACAGTCTCTTTTAAAATAAACGCACTACGTCAGTACAACACCGTGAAGTGATGTGTTTTTTCCCTTCAACAACAAATGCACAATGTCAATGTTTTTTGGACCCATCCACCACCCGTCGCATTTCCCCTGATGCCACAAGGCACAGTTAAACTATAACAGCGACTGGCTGTGTATCATGGCGACGATAAAGGATGGCTTTTTTCGTCTGTGTCAAGTCACTGCCCAAGCGCCAGATTGTGACAACCTCGGAGTGAGACCAAGTTGGACTTGCTGCCCCTACCAGGTGATTTAGAGAAGTGAGGAGTCAATAAAATAAAGTTTTCAACAACCCTGAATCACTGCAACCACAAGAGAGTCTTGAGCAAACAGTCATAAATGCGCAGGCAAAATATTAGGCTGATTGGACCAGTAGTGTGTAGAATTAGCCGCGGAGGGACAGATACACATGCTTGCACACACGTGACCAAATGCATGATCTGCTTGAGGTTTGGCCTGGTTCTGACAGGGTTCCTCATAAACGTGTTTCTTCTCTAAAACACTGAGCTAAACAAGGAATCAGCTCACTGTTGAACTAGAGTTAAATGACAAATGACCACTCTTTTACAGCTTTCCTGTCTCCACATCCCCAACTAATGCTGTGTTTTACCCTGATGATTGTATTAAGGGTTAATAATGTGACATTAGTGGTTTGGAGTTGGTGAGCAGATGCTTCTGTTGGTTTTTAGTAGCCTCAAGGTGCGTTAAATGACACTCCTACTGAATTGTCTTGTTTGCGCAGCAAGTAAATCAAGTTTGAGCTGCTGCAGAGTCACAGAAGTTTAGATAACAGTGTTGCATGGATGTAGCGAGGACTCAACATGTGGCACCTGTAGAGGTTAAAGCAGAGCATGTTTTCACAGTGAACTCCCCTGCAGCCGTTTGGCGGTGGAGGTGACTGTTTTTGCTCTGAGCAGTCGGCAGGAGCGGATCTGAGCACTGAACCGAAGCAAAGCAGAGTAATTGTCTCTTTCCTCCTTAACAGGATTAGAGCCCAGCGGTGTGGCGGGTTCAGCCCTCCAGTCAACCGTACTGCTGGAAGCCGCCAGAGGCTGCCAGCTGGACAACTGCTAACGTTAGCCGGGGTCACTGAGCTCCTCCGGGGTCTGCAAGTCTACGTGAGAGAAAAAGAAAGAGAGGTCTGCAGGTTGTTACTGTACGTGTGTGCTCGCACTCAACTGGAGCAGGCGATGAAGATCTCTATGGAGGAAGAACTCATTTCAGATTTAAGTGTGGAAAAACAGTCCAGCTTGTCTAATTATTAAGCAACAAGTGGAGATTTTTGTTGAGTTATTGTGCTCCTCCAGAAGAGTGTTAGGAGTGAATACAGTTATGACACTGAAAGATTACAAAATACTTCTATTAGTTAATCTTAGCAGCTCAAAATGTTGTATTCGCCAACAAGAGCACTTCATCATGCACTTTCTTCATAGTTTACCATCATAAATCTTTCTGTAAATCAGCAGCAGAGGCACTGGAGAGTGACAGAATAGGGGATGTGAATGAATGGTAGTGAAGTTTTTGCCCTTATTCCAAAAATGAATATTCCTCTAATATTCCAACCTGGTCTCACTCTGAAGTCATTGAATACCCGCGCTTGGTGAGTGACTTCTGGAATCAGACACTGAGGTAAAAAGCTGTCCTTTCACATTGGCATGATATGTGGTCGGCCATAGCTATTGTTTAACGGTGCCCATTGGTGTCAGGGGAAGACACAGCAGGACAACAACGAAAGTTAAGGGGGCAGAATTCCGAGTATGATGACGGAAGAGGTGGTGAATGCATCCAACAACCATTGACTTTCACCCAGGAGGTGTGTTTGCTACCCGAAAAATTGTAAAGTGAAACCCTGTCCTTTTTTCCTCAACCGAACCACGAGTGTGTGTTGGCTAAACGTAACCACATGCATTTGCTTTTGAAGGAAAAAAAACATCAATTCACAGTGTTGTACCGACAAAGTGCATTTATTTTGAAAGGCACTGTGTGCACACTGTACATTTCCTGTGAAAACAGAAGTGTACTTTGAAAAGATACAATACATGTAACAGGCTGAAGTTGACATGGCGTCCCAGAACGTTTTTTCAAAGTTTTCCACCAGTAGCAGACTTGTTTGATCATGTAAATACAGCCTCCCTTTTTCATTCCTTCAGTCACTTCCATGAAAAAGTTGGTGTTGCGATATTTGCACATATCCACAAATGTGTTGCCATATCAATTTCAGGGCCTTCATGCAGGACACAAATAGATACCATCTTGGTCTTGGTTGATTTTTATCAGATTGCAGGTGTTCAGTTGCTCTTACAAACACAAACTGCAGACAACACCAACCACCACATCATGAATTCACAAAAAGCTTGACTGACATTTGAAGTGATGACATGAAGTCACCCTGAGCTGCTGAAATCCTGCCTGATCAGATCAGCGTACATTAAGGTCCATCAGTGGGAGTCATTGTTCTGTATATTCTAACCTCTCTCTGTCTCTTCTCAGGGCCTTCTTGTGAACCTGATATGATAATAACAGCACGCCGCTGTAACAGGTCTGATCAGACAAACTGAAGATTAATGTGAGGTGACATGATAACAGCAGGAGGGTTACATCTTCTGATGAGCGGAGGGGCAAAGAAACTGCCTCGGGTACTGTGGTTTCAACTCAGTGAGTGTGTGTGTGTGTGTGTGTGTGTTTGTGTGTGTGTGTGAGTGTGTTTCCATCTTTGTGAGGACCATGTTGAGTTTTAGAGGGTTAGGGTTAGGGCATGTTTTGAAGGCGAGGACATTTTTTAAAAGTGAGAGCATCTTCAGGAGCATGGAAACATTTTTTGAAAGTTACAACATGTTTAGCAAGTGAGGACATCTTGGAAGGAGGACATTCCTCAAAGCAAGGACATTTGAGGACACTTCTGGGAAGTGGAAATATTTTTAAAAATGTGGATATTTTGGAAAGGAATGTAACATTTTCATCAACTTGGTCTCACTCCCAACTTGTGAAATACCAATGCTTGGTCAGTGGCCCTCAGCGTCACATACCAGCACACAGAGACACCCGTTAGCAGTGGTATGAGACGCACCAGGTGGTGTGTTTTGATGCTCCGAGCAACTGCCGTGGTGTAAAAAGTGATTAAGTCTGTATGGCGTTGGAGTGGAGGGGATGGGTCAAATAAACTTAGGACTTTCACCTGGGAGCCTATAGTTCATGTTTTGTGTGAAACCAAAAGTCAATCAAGTTATTTTGATAGCAATGTACGCTACAATCATACGAGAAGCAAACACCGGCCTCCCGGGTGAAAGTTGATGGCTGTAGAGCCCATCCACCACACCTCCCACCCTCCCTACTCAGGCTCTCACCCCCTTAACTTACACCCCGTTTCCCACTGACACCACTGGGCACTGTTACCCAGTAATGGCGACCGGCCACATATCACTGACTTGAAAGGGACGGCTTTTTCGTTGGTGTCTGATGCTGAAAGTCACTGCCCGAGCAGCAGTGTTCAACAACTCTGGAATGAGACTGGGTTGTTGCTGGAAGTGCTCCATAGTCTGACACACAAGGCCTCTGACCAAGCGTCGGTAGAGAATGTGTTGTTTGTTTAGTGATGACATTGTGAGAAGAGAGAGACATTTTTGGAAAGTGAGGACATTTTTCTAATGATCTCAAAAATAGAGAAGATAATAGAAAATTAATACTCACACACACACACAGGTGGGTCAGCAGACCGTTACTTTAGTTCCAGGGTTCAGTCATCTCCCCGCAGACATTAAAAGTTGAAAAGCTCCATCTCCTCCTACACCTCCTCTTCACTGCTTCTTCTTACCTCTGTGTAACCCCCAAGCCACCTCACACACATACGCTCACATACACACTCTCCTACACATCTTCACACGTTAATGACACTAATTACAAGCAATTACTCGACATATCTTGTGCTGCTGCCCCGCGGCTGTGTTTAAAGCGTGTTGATTCAGAGGAAGGTACATTGACCTGTGCAGTGAAGGCCTCACACTGAGTCTGCGCACTGTTTGGACAATACCTCTGTTTTTAGTATTTTTACTTCATAAACACAACTACAACTCTGATGTGTTTTTTGATCATTTTTTTAAAGCACGGCAGCAGATTGTAGACTGATTATCTAACCTTCAGGCAGCCTGTGGTTTCAGCTGTATTAAAATCAACTGACAAAGACATATTGTAATTTGTTGGTGCATTCAAAGATGCTGGAACATCTGATATTTAAGAAATAATTGCTGAAAAAAAAAAACATTTTATGCAAAAAACAAAATTTGCATTATCTTTTCTACAACACCACCCATCAAAAATATTAAAAAATAGTACAATTTGTAAAATGTATAGATAAAATCTGACAGATAAAAATATAGAAAAATACTTTGAAATTCATTTCAAAATACCAAAGACACTTTGTACTTACAAAGAGTAAAGACATGTCTGGAAAGCGACAGAGTTTACTGTAATGTTTTGGAAATAAAAAGAACATCTTTCAAAGTGCAGACACTTTGGGAAAAGGACCTTTTCTGCAGCATTTTAAAAAACACACTATTGAAAATATATAGATATTATGATAAAACAAAGAGTATGGAATATGTGCATAAGATCTGAACCATAAAATACACTGAAAATACTTAAAATATCAGTTTTTTTAATTTTAAAAAGTTTTTTTAATATACTGTGCTTTTGCCATAATTTTAAATATAAATATTTATAATTCTTTTGGCTATAATTACATGGACCATTACTTCATATTTGGGAGCTGTTAACATTTGAGTCACCTGCTAAAAATGTGATGTGTTCATAACAAAGCTGTCAGGAGTTGAGTGTGAGAGAAAGATGACAGAAGCCTAATTACAGTGTGTGTGTGTGTGTGTGTGTGTGTGTGTGTGTGTGTGTGTGTGTGTGTGTGTGTGAGTGGCAGCTTAAACCCCGGCCGCCATTTAAACACTCTTAAACTTATCTTATCTGTCTCAACCAGCTCAGATCCATTTCAGCCCAGTATGCAAATCCCTCTGGTGTAACTCCGCTACTGTGAATGTTTGTCTGAGTCATTATGTGGAATATATATGGAGGAGGTGAAACCCAAACCTGACGTCTGTGGCAGGAGGCTAATCTGGGCAGGAGACTCAAACAATTACGTTTACTCCAGACTCACAGTATTTTGCTCAGGGATGAAAAAGTCAGATCGTTGCATTCCTGGTTACTGTAGTTCATTTAAAAAGCTCTTAGTCAAATATGTGTGATTAAGTGTCTCTCACTCTCTAAATAACCACCAACAGATTAACATTCTCTAATGAGTGTGTTCAGGTTATCAGTGTGTGTTTGTGTGTTATCAGCAGAGCAGTTAGCGAGCTGATAGCGCTGATGGTCGCCTGCTGTCAGTGTTTACTCTCCATCCTGAGGCTCCAGATAACAGCAGATCAAATTATCTGCTGCATCACTTCACTCTAAAAAGTTCAGCTGCTTGCATCTAAAATTGTCTGGACAGACTATTTGTACATTTTACTGTTTCACAGGGATGGATGTGGTGTTACAGGATACAGCAATGCACACTTTGGCAAGCTCCTTGACCATCTCAGTTCATGTTCCAAGTGCATAGATAACTTGCTTGCACTTAAGGGGGGCAGCAGTAGTTTAGCCCATACGGACTTGGGTGGGGTTCAAGTCCCCGTCCGGACCAAGTATGGCGTGTATGTGCATGTGTGTGTATTTCAGGCCTGTATGTATATGACAACAGAGTGAAAAAAAGGAATTTCCCCGCAGAGATGAATATCTTCTTCTTGTTTGCAAGAATGCAGAATAAAAATTCAATTTGAGAATTTGTCAGCAGTTTGGTAGCTAAGAGTCATTTGAAAATCTGCATGGAAGTCTAGTCATGGTTGCAGCCGTGCAACAGGTCATGGAGCAAAAATCTAATCTTTATAAATCCATGATGGAAAAAAGATAAAAGTCAGTTTTGCTGGTTTATCCAAAAAGTGACAAGACAACCAAATGCCAGCCAACGACAACACGCATCAGGCACACAGCACTCTGTGTGATGCAGGACATTGAGGCACCACCCCGATGTAATAAAAACATATTAAATATTATCCTCTTCCCTCAAGTTTAATTTATTTTTGTTTCATTTATTTGGCAAACAACAAGCACCACTGTCAGAATCTGTACTGATTTGGACTGTCTGTGTAATCTTAAGAGTTTCAGTAGATGTTGCTGACCAAACCTGCAAACTGAAGCTTTTTTGTGGACCTTGTGAACCTTTTCACTGCACAAAAAACACAAACCTCTCAACCTGTTCTCTGGCTTTTCCGTCATGTCAAACGTGACACACCAGTTAAATAAAACAGAAAGTCTTCTGGCAATGGGAATGGATTCTATTGCCTACTTTTAGCTGGTGTTCCCGGGTTTGAAAAAAAAAACATGTACACATGTTAATTTTGGTGGAAAAGGGTTACAAGGAAGGAGAGGAGAGGTGGGAAGGTAAGAGACGAACAAGCGGGGGAAGGAGGAGTGGAGATGGTGCCTAAATCAGGCCGGTGGTGCTGAAGTGTTTACACAACAAACCTTTCAATTAGCAACAGGCGACAGCAGGCTAACTGTGCTGATTAGCAGAGCATCGGGGGCCTGTCTAACTGTGTGTGTGTGTGTGTGTGTGTGTGTGTGTGTGTGTGTGTGTGTGTGTGTGTGTGTGTGTGTTTGCTGTTGGAGGGGGGGGTTACCTGTGTCTGTCCTGATAAAATCATGAATGAAATAGTACCAATTACAACACAGCAGGTCGCTGTACACATAAACAGAGCCACAGTGTAGGTATGGTGACTGATGCAGGAGCAGAAATGGGGCTGTAAGTGTTGTATTTTCTGAATCAGTTGATAAAAAGTTGAGCCACAGCTTCTCACAAAGTGACATCTTCCAGTATTTTGTTTTGTCTAACTGTCCTAAACCTAAATTTTAGTTATTAAATCCATATAAAAGAGAGAAACGCAGCAAATCCTCATATTGTTGCTGTATAATGAATCGGGTGTTTTTAGATATTTTTGTGGCTTTTTGGCTTTTATTTGATGGGACAGCTATAGCATGAAGAGGGGAGAGAGCAGTCCGGTCTCACTCTGAAGCCGGCGAAATCCAGCACTTGGGCAGTGACTTGTGGCATCAGACACTGACAGAAAGTCATCCTTTAATGTTGATACGCGGCCGGTGCTCGGTGGCGTCAGAGGGAAACGCAGCGGGACAAGAACAAAAGTTAAGACGGTGGAAGTCCAAGCAGGCTGGGCAGGAGAGCTGGTCAACAAACACCGACTTTCAAGCATGAGAGCGGTGTTCGCGTCTCGTGAGATTATAAAGCCAAACCCTGTTGTTTTTCCCTAAACCTGACCATGTGTGTTTGTTGTTGAAGGAAAAACAACGTCAATTTGCAGTGTTGTAATGACGTAGTGCTTTTATTTTGAAAGAGACTGTATGTAAACGTTAAATTTCCTGTGAAAACTGAAGTGTATTTTGAAAGAAAATGCATGTAACAGGCAGAACTTGACACAGCGTCCCAGAACATCAGCAACCAACGCACCCGGGGTACCTTGCACATTGTGTGTGGACGTGGACAGTCCATGACCAAAAACGTTAATATGTGACGAGGTCGGAGTGAGAATGTGTTGGAGTAAGAGAGGGGGAATGACATGCAATAAAGAGTTGTGGATTTGAATTGAACCCGTGGCTGCTGTGGCAAGGACAAAGCCTTTGTACATGGGTGAGCTAGCTGGCGCCCCATCGCTACATTTCTGTGCTGGATTTTGTTTACCTCACCTTAATAACCAAGTGTTTTTTGTGCCTCAACCTAACCACACATTAACCACAACAAACATAAAGAAATATGAAGTTTCAACATGCACCAAAAACAAAGTAATAAGATGAGAAGATGTCTGTCCACATATATGGTGATAATATTTCTGCAGGTTTTATATTATAAAGTGACATGGCCTTTTTAACTGGGTTACAAACAAAGACAGAATGTGAATTACTCCAAAGTTTAAATAGCTCCTGAGGCACCTTGGTTCATTTCACGACCTACGTCAGTCTGTCTGGTATTTAACTGATGACATTTGGAGCGTGCCATCTGTGGTGTCTCCATCTGGCTCACTCACCACACAACAAATTAAAAAGAATAAAACTATTATGCTCTTATCTAAATATCTTAAGTTCTTCTGTAATATTTGTGGTCAAACAAACGCTGAATTTGGTTCCAGCAGCGTCTGCGATGACATGACGGTGATTTAAAGTGTACTTTTGTGTCTCACAACAAAAGAAAGAATGTGAAGGATTCCTCTGCGGAGGCAGCACATCTCCTCTGGACGCTGCAGATTTGTTCTTACCTGTTTGCCGTTGCAGAAGACACATACCTGCTCTGTGAGGCGTGTTTTGCAAACAGCGATATTGCAGGATGCTACACACCAACATGTCACACACACGCACACACACAGAGGCTCCTGCACAGGTCATCATACACACACACTGAGTTTTGACATACTTTCCACATACTTTTGTACAATTATGTTACAGACACACAGTTACATGCACTCACATTCACATACAAACACACAAACGCATGTTCACACTTACAGTCACACATGTGAGGCCAGCCCAAGTTTTTTGTGGAGTTAAATCCTATTTCACAGTTTCAGTTTGATTCATGCTGCATACAGTTTGTCATAGGCCCAATCACCACTCTCACAGACTCATGGACTCCAGGACTTTGCGGTGCATTCTCCGCAAAATGTTTGAGGGCTAAGGGCTATCTGTTATGTAAATCATTAAACTGTATTTATCACTTAAAGTATTGAAATTGTGTCATAAAAAATACAAAAGACAGCGCCGCTCTTTTCAGTAGAGATGCAACATTCTCTATTCAGTGAAACTAAAAGTGATCTTAAGGGAAGTTAATGTTTACTCTTAATGATACAGCAATTCATTTTTCAAACTACTTAATCAGTGAAATTCACTTAGTTTCAAGGTTTTCTTTGCTATCGCAAACAATAGGGGTGTAAAGATCCATCGATCTGGATTGCTCTATCGATTTAATGATCATTGATCCAATCACATTGATGCAAAGTGAAAACATCGATCCCTATCATCATCTTTAGCTTTTATTTTGAAAGTCTGTGTCACTGTCAAACAGCAGCAGGCTGATGGCAAGCAGCTAAGAGACAGACGATGAGGATAACATTATTTACATACATTATTTTTGGATTTCAGAGAAAATACAGGACAACAGACAGAGCACATGTTGTATGTAAACAATGATGTTACGGGATAAAACACGACGTAACATTACCTGCCTGGACGAGCGTCTCACTCCGCTAACTTCTCACTACAGCAACGTTAGCTGCTCTGTTTTAACAATGTTCGGCTGAAAAAACATGCACACAGGCTGAAATTCAACCGTGCTGTTTGGTCAGGAGATACAGTGATTTAAACCATAGGTGAGTAAGCTAAGCGAGTTAAGCTATGAGAAGAAGAAAAAAGTCTGCTAGCCGCTAGGCTAATTTACGCAATGTGAACATACTTAAGCTAATAATGGGTGATTCACATATTATTGAGCTGTTGTTAATCTGTGTTTTATGGCTGTTTGGAGAAGTTTGTCTTCAGGGCTTTGAGCCAGATATTCCTGAAGTTTCTTGAAAAAGAAACTATCCCATTTGCTGTATTATTTGTGTTGGAGTGGAGTCAGTTTAAAGTGAACTTTACTGTACTTATTATTTATGTGTTGTTTGTGTGTTTTATGGCCAAAAGCAAAAAATAAAGGGGTGGCAGCGTCTTCTGTAACAGACTGTGTTAAATGGGCATTTCATATCACCTAATATCGATCACAGACCCCTAAATCGCATTGAATCGAAATCGTATGGTGGCGGACTTTATAATATCAGAAAATATCATATCGTTGTGCAAAGAATCAATATGATATTGTATTGTAAAGAAACTGGTGATTTACACCCCTAGCAAACAATAATAAAAAATAATAATAATGAGGTTGAAAGTGGAAATTCACATATTGCAATATTCCTAAATCTGCTGCCACTATATGTATCAAGATAACTAGAAAATGATAAATGATGTGGGTTGCACGATAGGATGCATTGTTGGCATTGTGCATCATCTCTCTAAAAACTATGGATATGTTAAATTTGTACACTATTTTGTAGCAGATACATAGAAACTTAATAGTTCTCAACAACACTGTGGTGAGGGTGTGGTTAGGTTTAGGCACAAAAACCACTTGGCTATGGTTAGGTAGAGATCATGTTTTGGCCTAAAATACCCGTTTTTGACGGCACAATCCCGCCTGGAAAAACAAGGATAGGGTGGGGGGGTAGGTGAAGAACACCCAGGTTCAGTGGCTCAAATGCTACTGGGAAACGCCACAATGTGTCCGTTAAAAACACCAAAGTTTAGTGGCTCAAACACTGCTGGGACACACTGCTGGGAAACACCCCAATCTGTCGGTGGGAAACACTCGGTTTTAGTGGCTTAAATGCCACTGGGAAACACTACCATGTGTCTGTGACAAACACCCCAGTTTGGTGGCTCAAACACTGCTGGGAAACACCACGATGTGTTGGTGAAAAACACCCAGGTTTGGTGCCACAAACACTGGTGTCTTTAACAGTGGTCTGCAGCTTGACATGCATCTTACCCATGTGTCACACCATCCGCCGTCCCCTCCACCTCCCAGTGACAAAATCAGCTCATATAGTTTGTCATTTTAGAAACACTGATATGCTATACAGTATGTGAAATATTTAAGTGTAACGTATATAGTGTGGTTTGTGCAATGTGAACATGTTTCTCTGGCGACTGGGCCACCAAAAGTTTTCTGTAGATGATCTAAAAATGCCTGTGGGGTAAACTGATGGCATCATTCCTGGGAAGGGTGGATGCTCGCCCACACAGGGGCTCAATCAAAATTTCTGAAAATAAGTGCATGATGAAATACAGGTTTGAGTCAACAAACACTTCAACAATGACTCACAGATGGCGCAGGTGAGGACGTAAAAAGCGTGGTCGGATTGCACTGAGGTCACGACCTTCATTGAAGGTTGTCCCGCCGCTCCCATCTTTTCCTCTGCGATGCACGCCGTCTGTCATCACGTAGAATTTTGGTTTTGAGCTTCACTTTCATCCGCCCTCACATTCAATCCCTTCTTCATCTCAGTTTTCTCTCCTCCTCATTATTTTCCGACAGTTGTCTTTTTCTTTCCAGGCTGTCTGTGTTTGTTTTGGACCGCAGGTTTAATTCCCTCCGTGCTAATGTAATCTGAAAGCTTTTATGACTGTGAAAACACAAACACCTACGGTACACCTGGGACTGTTTCCTAATGGGCTATTGTGTGTTAGTGTGTTACGCCCCTCAGAGGTTGGATTCTGGACAACTACCGAAAAAAACCCTGATGAGCTTTGATTACATGTGATGTTGTGTTTTTGTGTTTGAGGTGAATTTACTTCATCGACACTAGAATTTAAGTTGTTAGGAATGTAGGGTCCTGTGGTGAGATCATGTTGCAAACAACACAGACAGGAAAACATTCAACAGTTCATACTGGTAAAACCTCTGTGTACTGTAAATAGACAGAAAATGTAGTGACGACTGATTAAAAACACCGCTTATTTACCTGATATCTGACAGAGAAGTCAGCTCGTTACACATTTCCATCTTCAGTCGGACATTGGATCAACTCTAATTCAATTTTTCTGACCTGCCAATCACTAGCAAGCATCTTAGCTACCCGAATCTAATGTGATTTTTAAGTCCACACCAATGTGTAGCTTTGCCAACGTACTGGTTTTGTCAGGGTTTTAAGAGTGCTTAGCTCTTTATACATTGTTGTTATTACTCCTTAGTGGTGCTGTTCCCTCTTGGCAACACTTGACAGTGGCATTAGTCCAACCTGTGCTGCTCATTTGTCTTTTTTATTTTGACAGAGAAACCTCTGTTTCATGTCACAATGCCAGATGAATCGCTCAATTTGAACTCAGTGGAGTCAGCGGACACGGAGGTCAGGTACCAGGAAACACTCTAATAGAGCAGAACAAAACAAGACATTAATATTTCTTTACTCCAGTAAAAGTTGTCTATAGTTATTTTTGCATTTAAAATGCTGCACAAGCTTCCTGTGAACTTCTTCTTCTTAATTTTAGAAGAAGAAGCAGAAGAAGAAGAGGAGGAAGAAGAAGAGGAAGAAGAAGAAGCAGAAGGAGAAGAAGCAGAAGAAGTAGAAGCAGAAGAAGAAGAAGAAGAGGAGAAAGAAGAGGAAGAAGAAGAAGCAGAAGAAGAAGAGGAGAAAGAAGAGGAAGAAGAAGAAGAAGAGGAGGAAGAGGAAGAAGAGGAAGAAGAAGAAGAAGCAGAAGAAGAAGAGGAGGAAGAAGAAGAAGAAGAAGAAGATGAAGAAGGAGAAGCAGAAGAAGCAGCAGAAGAAGAGGAGAAAGAGGAGAAAGAAGAGGAAGAAGAAGAAGCAGCAGAAGAAGCAGAAGAAGAAGAGGAGGAAGAGGAAGAAGAAGAAGAGGAAGAAGGAGAAGCAGAATGAGAAGAAGAAGAAGAAGAAGAAGAAGAAGAAGAAGAAGAAGAAGAAGAGGAAGAGGAAGAGGAAGAGGAAGAAGAAGAGGAAGAGGAAGAAGAAGATCGAATCTAATTTAACTTTGCTTTCTGCGTCAAGCCTAAAATGTTCCTAATTACTTGTATCTCCACTCAGGTCTAACAATATACCACAAATTGATGATGTGCATTTAAACACATCTAATATCTTCTTCCATGGGGCTTTTTTTCTCAAAGAGAGAGGATGCCCGGTGAGAATAATTTCCTTTCCTAAACTACAAACTTGTTTGCTCAATAGTCACCTGCATGATACCATCTACTCCTTGCCAAAGTTCATAGTTGTATGACTATTTATGCCAACGTAGTGCTCTAATATTTGCGAGACATGTCCCAGAAAAGGGCTGTTTGCCCCCCCTGAGACCAAAGCAGAAGTAACTTTTTGCTACCGTTGTTTCATTATTATTTCCTGTTAGCCTACACGCTAACAGGAAATAATAATGAAACAACGGTAGCAAAAAAGTTACATAGACAATATAACTTGAAGTGAGAGAAATGGGAGGGGTTGTTTTTATTGTTTGTTTGTTTTTTGTTTTTTTTACTATATTTCATTACCTTCCTTATCTTGTTTTATCCTGTTTTATTGCTGCTGGTCATCAAAAGTTGCCAAAAAAAATTGTTGTCTTTAGTATGTCCACAATGATGATAAAGTGTCATATTCAATTCCTTGTTTTTGATTGACCAGTAATTTTGGATACAGTTCTTTCTGTTTCATCTATTCTGTTTTTTTCTGTCAGCAGTAGCGGCAACAGTTAGTGACTGTCATAGGGAAAAGTTTTTCACATACTAAACATTTGTTCATGTCCGATATTCTAGAATGATTTCAAAGGCTCTCTGCCACCTTGTGCCCACTGCAGTCTTTGCATGAATCTCTACCTGCATGTGGATTTGATTTAATTGGGTGAAGTTATTTTGGATGAAAGTCTTTTCTAATTGAGGTCCCAGAATGCAGCCACGGCCCCCCTGATCCTGAACAATCATGACCCGCTTTCCCAACGCCACCTTATCACTGACATCATATTATTTGTCTGTGGGATTACAGCTGAACAAAGGTCACGTTAATGCTTTGGGAAACGCCTCCGTCCCTGCAGTGATCACCAGCTCTGCTCACAGTCGTGGGTCTCAGGCCGGGCTTAAAGGTTCAAGGCGTCTTCGGCTCTGTGGCTTCCGTGTCTTTTGTGGACAACCTTGGGAGGCTTTCTATTCATCCCGGGGTGTATTATAGCCGTCAGCACTCAGGCTATATGTAATTAGTGTCGGGGTCAAAGGTCAAGGCGGGATTTAAGCCTGAGACCTACTGGTCAGTCAACAAACCTGGGGACCAAATCCCTCTGGACTCTGGGGACCGAAACCCTGCTGCTGACAGATCTGAGACACACACACACACACACACACACACACACACCATGGTTTGTTAGGTCTAAAATGAGGACATTCACACAGAACAGGTTTTAAGCACACACACACAGACACACACACACTAAGGTACACATAAACAACAAGTTTATTCCATTTTTAGCTCGATCCTCAACTCATCAAATACCACTGTTTTGTCAGTGAGACCAAGGCACAGTGGCACCATTTGTAGCGGTATGATACACACCAGGTGGTGACTGTTTCTGACGCAGCGACAGTCCAGCTCATCTAATGCCGCTGCTCTGTCAGACCCTGTATGGCAGGCGAGCAGGGAGGTGTATGTGTCAGGCAAGCTCTGGCCTTTCACCCAGAAGTCAGCTATTGGTTTTTCATGTGAAACTGAAAGTCAGTGGAGTTATTAGATTATAACATACTGTGCTTGTATGTGTAGCATGCTACGCTAGTGACGGATGTCACATGACATATGTAAAGTAACGTGACATTATGTTTGGAACAACTTTATTTATTCAAAGCCAAAGCATGATGTTTTTTTCTAAACTGAACCACATGCTTTTGTCGCCTAAACCAAAGGAAATAAACCTAAAATCGCAGTGTTTAACCTACATTGTGAGTTGATTTTGAAGAAGAATGTATGCATATAACGATATCACCCAGGTGAGCGGCGCCTACTTCCCGTAAGATTGTAAAGCCAAACCATGTTGTTTTTCGCTAAATCTAAACGCGCATGTGTTGTTTACGGAGAAGAACTTCCTGTGAAAACTGAGGTGTATTTTGAGAAAAGACAATGCATGTAACTAGCAGAACTTGACACGGTGTCCCAGAACATCAACAGCCAATGCACCCAGTGTTCCTTGCACGTCATATCTCGACATGGATAGTCCGTGACCAAACGTCGATATGTGACGAGGCTAGAGAGAGAATGTGTGTATCTGCAGAGTTGGGATATTATATTATTATTATATATTATTGTTTTCAGAGCAGTCTGACTGCGACCGTCCTTCACATGACTCTGCTTTTACTTTAAATTCTTGCACACAATTTACTTTCAATGCTTGTTTACTTTTACTTAAGTTAAACTTTAAATGCAGGATTTTCACTTATAATGATGTGTTTTGTGGTGTCACTACTGTTAATTAAAGGATTCACCACAGGCACACGTTCATACACACACACACACATTCATCCAGGAACACACACATAATACAGTTGAATTACACAACAGTGAGGGCACAGCAGTTCACACCTGTAGCCGGGAGGCAAATAACAAAAAGCAACCGACAACATAGCACGCACGCACACACATACACACACACAAGAAAAGAGACACATATTAAATAGACACAGATAACAATAAAACAATGCATAATTAGCAACCAACACACACAAACATATGACAGAATAAATGCTGATGAAAATATAAACATTTACACACACAGACACACCGGATTCTTGCGCCAGCGTTCACACCGACATGAAAGCCTATAATTCATCATCAATCTGAGAGCGCGGAAAGTTCAGCAGCCTCTCTGAAACCTCCAGGCTTCTTCCTGTGGTTCCTGCTGTCAGCGCGAACCAGCAGCCAGCCACCCAGTGGCGGCGAGTGTAACCCCGCCAATCTGTCAGCGAATCAGAGGGAAGGACTCCTCAAGTGCTTTTGACATAGAAGGTGCAAAGGTAGAAAAATGAGGGCTTTGTGTTTAAAGTTTGTCAAAAGTAAAGGCAGCTGTGGTTCAGCAGGTGGAGTGAGCTGTGAGCTCTCTGCTGTGTGCAAATGGGCAGCTGAGAGGCAAAATTGTGGAGCGCTGTGGATAAACGCTCTGTCAGCACTGTTCATTTAAAGGTGCTCATTGTGATAATTGGTGCCTTTACAAAAGTTATGAAAATCCCCCTAAATTGGAGACAGTAAAAATACCACACCTTCTACCTGCTTACCTCAGTGTGACCTCTGTGACATAAACATGAATGCTTCAAGTCCCACCTATTGTTAAGAGAAATGCAGACTGCACCACTCCTTTCTCTACTGACTCCTTCGTTCTGTCTCTCATGAAGGTAGTGAAGTTGTCGAGACTGACTTTAGCATCTGGGACTCTTTGAGCCAGGTCTTACTCCAACATGTTCTCATCCCAACTCGTCAAATCTTGCCACTTTGCCAGTGGACTTACATGTCTAAATATGGCATGCTAGGTACGATCCTACATCTGTTACGGACGTTCAGGGATGGCATGTCAATTTACACTTGTTACATGCATGGTGTAAACTATTTAGCTTAAAATCCACACAGGAAATGAACTGCAGGCCCTCAGGTTAAAGTCCAGAATTCATTTGACCCATTCACTCACTCTTTTTATCTCACTCACTATTTTTTATCATTCGATTGCTATTTCATCGTGAGTTGCTGGCGGCGTTAGAAATGGGTCCATGTCATTGGTTCGACATCCCATTAGCCCGACTGTCCGCGGTGCTGAACGGCTCGCGGCGGGCATATGGTGCGCCGCGACCGGCTTGAGGCGGAGCAGGTTCACGGCTTATGTGTTTGTCACTTTCTTTTTCATTTTAACCCACACCATGATCTTTTCCTGACCCTAACCAAGTGGTTTTTGTGCCTAAACCTAACCAGACCTTAACCACAGGGCATCATGATGATTTCGGAACGGACTTCGTAACAATGAGTTTAATATGGTCGGAACAATGGGATGTCGAACCAATGGGCAGTTCCCATTAGAAATGACCACTGCTCAGCGCATATCATACTATCATGCCTCTGTGTGTCCGTGTCTTACGCCAATGTCGACTGACAAAGTGGTGGGATTTGAGGAGTTGGGTTGTTCCCTGCTGCCTCTAAAACTGATGCGACCCATGTGTATCTAATCGCTGCGAAAGGTTCCTCTATGCATCTGTATCTGCAACCTGGTCTCACTCTGAAGACATCAAATTCCGGCACTTGGGCAGTGACTTGCAGCGTCAGACACTGACGAGAAAGGGCCATCCTTTAACGTTGGCGTAATACGCAGCCAGTTGCTGTTATAGTTTATTGGCCTGGTGGTGTCAGGGGGAAACGTAGCAGGACAAGAGCGAAAGTCAAGGCTGTGAAAGTGTAAGGGTGTATGTAAGGGGTAAATTTCCTGTGAAAATGGAAGTGTATTTTGAAAGAAGACAATTCATGTAAGTGAACTGAAGTTGACATGGCATCCCAGACCATCAACAACCAACACACCCAGGGTACCTTGCACATCATATCTGGACATGGAGGGTCTATGAACAAGCGTCCATATGTGACGAGGTTGTGAGGCTGTGATCACATGACCTGTGTGCTGCAGGCTGTCCATCATTTGACGGGAGCAAAGGAGGTAGTCAGGTGAGGTAGTGTAAAGCGCAACAAAGGGAGGTGGTTGGGGTGGATGAATGGGTCAAAGAAATACAGGACTTTGACCCAGGAGAGTGTGTCATCATGCCCAACCATGATTTTTGTTCCTAAATCTAACCCAACTAGTAGGGGTGCTAATTGTAAGATATCAACTGTTGTATGCGGGTATGTTGCATAACACCGCTCAGTAGGAAAAGCAGCATATCATTGTTTATTTTTTTATTGTTATTTTGTGGCATTTAAAACAACATGTTTTCCCTCATTTTTCTTTGATCTGATTTCATTTTCTCTCAATTGTGCTTAATGTTTTTCTCTCACTTCGTATTTCATTTTCAGTTTCTACAATTCTGTAAACAGTTTCGCAAAGTCTCCTTTCAAGTTCCATAAATCAAGTTTTATTGTTATCATGATAGATAATGTTGAATATTTCTAAGCCCACCGTCACTCATTTGTGGTTTAATCGTCTGGTTGTGACAGTTTACTCTTCACTTGATGTGTTGGCTCTGCTCTCCCATGATTTGGTTGTGCAACACGTAGCTGACAGAGATTGTTTATTATCAGTAATCTGCAGTAGTTATCACTGTCCCACCCCTCCCCTGCAGCACATTAAATTAAAGTTGGCTTTGATGAAACATTCCAGTCATGTCATGACACTCTGCATTTTACTGATTAACCCTTTCGTCCAATCAGACCAACATGTCTTACCTGACAGTGGATGACTTTTACTGTTAAAATAACAAATTAAGGATGCTGATCTGCCAGCTCTCTGATTGCTTTCCGATTTATTAAATCTGGGGTAGGCAGAATACTGGAGAAGGCAAAAAGGAAAAATAAGAAGAGTAGAATTTGAAAATACACCCCCTACCTGCAGCGCTCTCTCCTCTACCTGTCCTTAACCCCTCCCACCAGACGTCCACGGGCATATGCATGCGCTTCATACAGTAACACAGTGTTTCCCACACAATGGTTTATTTAAACTTATTTTACTGTGGAGTTGCAGCTCATTCTCTCAGCCCCTCCTTGCCCTGCTCTCTGTCTCTGTTTGTCAGACTACAGATGAGACTGAATGAGAAGAATTAGCCAGCTACGCCACAATCCCTCAACCTCGCTTCCAGCCGCGTGGACCGCTTTGACAGGAGGAGAGTGGGCAGCTGCGGAACCTTTCACCAGTGGTTGCAGTGGTTCGAACTTGGGCGGCGCATACGCCCAAGCGCCAGGTGTCACAAAGGGCTACCTGCGTAACAGCAGCAACAGAAAGTTTGCTAGTCCAGCAGGGAGTCGGGGCTGTCCAGTCCACCAGAGCTGGGGCTTGCATTGACAGGATTCCGGTTGCTGCAGTCGCTGAACCTGCCACTCACTCTCCTCTTGGCAAGGTGGTAGGATGGCTCTAGCTAATGTTAGCTACATAAATGTGAACTTGAAGCCGCAGCTTTGAGCCTTTGGCTCCACTTGGAAGAAGGCTAAACTGTAAGTAACATTTTCTCTCCATGTCTGAAATGCTTTGCCAACACTGACATGTTTTATCTCATTGTTTTGGGGGGTTGCTTTGCAAAGTAGGCAGTTATGGTCAATAATGGAATAGCAACTTTTTTTTTAAATTAAGACAAATAACATACACAACATATAGCAACCCACAGCACATATAAATATCATGTGGTCGTGGCTAAGTCTCCCTCTGGCCACCAATTTAGACTTGCCATTAGCATGTTAACTGATTCCCCCAAACAAGTACTATAACATATACACATATAGAATACATACACACACCCATACACATCTCCACAAATAACGTAATACATAAAACACGCAAACACATGCTGACACACACAACTCACAAGCATACACATACATACAAATGTGCATTAAATAAGAGTATGTACAGAGGTGGGTGAGTGGGCAATAACAACTTCCTCTCCAGGATTCTCCACCATTGAATTAGGCTTTCACTGAAGGGGTGTGCACGAGCATCTGCTTTTGTAGAGTAGGATCGCCCTCTCTCTGAAATAACCAGTGATTCGCCACATTCTCCCATCATGGGCAAGATTTTCTAAAGCCTGAAAACAGAGCTAAGAGGAGGTGCAGAAGTCCACTTGAATTAAAATATGCTTCAAGTTTATATTGGAATTATTGCCCAATAATGCTACAAAGAAACTGCCACCCCCAGCTTTAATCAATATGGATAAATAGCAAAACAATTTTCTAAACTCCTCTTTGCACAGGATTGAGTTTTTCCTGGAATTCTCATGTGATAGCTGAACAAATATTTGGAGTTTGTCATGTCCATAATTTCTGAAGTAAAAGTCAGTAAATGTATGTCACCAAATACAGACATCACAACATAAGCTCTGTATCATGTCCAGCGCAAATATGAAAATGCAGAATATCAAGTCCAGTCTGGTGGTTTATTAGTGTCTGTTAAATGTATGATCACCTGCACAAATTTGAATACCTCTTCCCAGTCAGGTGTTTGCAGGGCAGTTAGGGGGAGGATTGGTGTCCATGGCTCTAGACTGAAGGACCTGGTATGCTGCTAAGTCCTTTTTAATACACGACATAGCTTACTTAACGCTAAGCTGACATAACTCTGCGGACGCAGAGGGGGTCAACAGATAGAGAGCAGGGAGAATAACTGCTCCACTGAATGTTGAGTTTCACAACTAAAATCACAAAAGAAAAAAACAACATTACCAGTGTCCAATTTATGACAAAATTTCCCTCTTAGACCTCAGCTTCTGTTTGCTGTGCATTTTTTATGTCTGCTAGGTGTTTGGGATCAGGCGGCCATGATAAGTATAAAAAATTAAACACTGTCTTTGAACAGGAAGTTGTTTTTTGAGGGGGAAAAAAAGATGTCCTCATATGGGGACGATGGGTTTATCTTAATAGTCACAAGTGTGTCATTAAGCATAAAAGTGTTCACTTGAACATTGTTGTGCAAAAATTGAATTATTAATAATACAACACATCTAAAAATCTTGTGGTTTGTTCATGTAGAGACTCTGCATAAATTTTCCTTGATCCATACTCCAAGCTAGGAATGTCCTTTTGTCTGTAGGACTAGTCAGTCACACCTAATTGGTCCCAAGGTCCCCAAACAAGACAATTATAAAGTCCCAACATCCTCAAATGCAACAAATTCTCACTCCGACCTCATCACATATATTGACGTTTTGGTCATGGATTTTCCATGTCCACATACCATGTGCAAGGTACCTTGGGTGCGTTGGTCGTTGACGTTCTGTCACACCGTGTCATGTATTCTTCCTTCAAGATACACAGTGTCTTTCAAAATAAAAGCACTACATTGTTACAACACTGCGAATTGACTTTTTTTCCTCCAACAACAAACACACATGGTTGGGTTTAGGGAAAAAGAACAGGGTTTGGCTCTCTCGGTTGAAAGTCTGTGTTTGTTGGAACCATCCACCACCCCTCCTGACATTGCCGTACGCTGTTAAACTATAACGGCAACCAGCCGCGTATCATGCGGATGTTAAAGGACTTCTTTTTTTGTTGGTTACTGATGCCACAAGTCACTGCCCAAGCGCAGGATTTCGATGACTTTGGAGTGAGACCGGGCTCTCGAACAAGACAATTATAAAAGCTTGTTTCTGTTGCTAAAATCGGTCAAATTTGTTGCTACATCAAACTACAAACATTATTAATCATAAATAACAAAGTTTCAGACATAAAACGTGATCAGGTTTTGGACTTTGTCCACTTTTGTGTCGGGATCGGCTGCAGACTGACTTGGCAGAGATGGCTGCCATCTTGTTTTTACATGGATTAGTGTACTGTGCTTTTGCTGCCACTAGATGGCACACCATTGTCCACCATTGAGGACAACACGTCTAAGTTAGGTAGAATGAAGTATAAGGTGCAACAAACTGATACTGTGATGTCATTTAAGGACACAGGGTCTCAGGAAGATATTCAGTGTATCAAAGGTAAAAGTGAAATATTTAGTGCCATTTTAGTGTCTACAAATTTTGATGTTATAAAGTCGTTGGAAAGGTTTAATTGAACACAAAGAGATGGATCCACTCTCAAGGGTCTGAGGTGAAGACAGGAATAAACACAGACTTCAAAAACACTAAATAGTTAACTGAATAAATAACTGTAATAGTAACAGTAGAACAACTCCCAAAATGGAAATACTTGTAAAGCAGGACTTCAAAATTGTCCCCATGAACAATGCTGGAATAATTATTATTCAATTACTTCCCACATTTGGAAAAAAGCGAGATGTTCAGCTCTAAAACAGATGTAAAGACAGGTGCAGTGTTGTTAATACAGGAGGAGCTGCACATGTAGTTTTCCTTACTGAAGTTTGTGCTCTAAGAAGCAGTTTTTGTGTGAGTGTTTGCTTTGACACAAGTTTGACACCAACATCGTCACGTTCAAAAATCACCTGCTGCTTTTGACCTTGAAACATTTTTATACGAAACAAAACCACGGACAGCTGCAGCCACTTCAAAATAAAAGCCTCAGGTGTTCCAACTCTTTGTGACAGAGGTTTCAAAAGAATCGCCGCAGACTGCTGATTGTCGCGACTGTGTTATACATGAGAGGCTGGAGGGAGCAGAGAGGGGCGCTGAGGCTCAGGGCTTCATTAAGTGAACTCATGAAGTGTGTGAGAGGTCAAAGCCCACGCAGCGCTGCCTAATAAGAACACCACCACCACCCCTCCATGCCCGTCTCAGGCCCCTCCGCCCCATCATCACACACTGGAGCTGTCAGTTAGCATCTCAGAGCTCCTTATTGGTCCTCTGTTCCGCACCAGTAAGCCTGCCTGGTAACCACTAACCACTGGGTGGTGTGTGTGTGTGTGTGTGTGTGTGTGTGTGTGTGTGTGTGTGTGTGTGTGTGTGTGTGTGAAAATCCAATTCCTTGGCACATTTGGTGTTTTTTGTCTCGTGTGAACAGCAAAACAAAACATGGTAGCGTAATCTGATTGAACCTAATCTTTCAAATTAGATCTTTCAAATTAGACCCTAGCTCTGATGCTAGCTTAGTTCTATGATGCTTTTGCTGCCTCATGTCGATAAACAACTCACACCAAAGGTAAGCTGCTTACACAGCATATAAATGAGTTTTGTGTGTTAGGTTTGAATCCATATCCTGCAGTAATCATTACGTAAGTCATTTTCTTGCATATATCTTAACTTTTACTTGTTAAAGTATTTTTAAGGATTATAATTTGGACATGCTGCATTTTTAATTAAACTATAAATTTCATACCACTGTATAAATGTGTCTGAGCTCCGAGCTTGAACATCTGGAAGGAGCTCGGAATTGAGCCGCTGCTCCTTCGCATCAAAGGGGGTCAGTTGAGGTGGTTTAGGCATCTGATCAGGATGCTTCCTGGGTGCCTCCTGTTAGTGGTGTACCGGGCATGTCCCACTGGTAGGAGGCCCCAGGGCAGACCCAGAACATGCTGGAGGGATTACATATTTCATCTGGCCTGGGAACGCCTTCGGGTCCTCCAGGAGGAGCTGGAAAGCGTTGCTGGGGAGAGGGACGTCTGGGTTGCTTTGCCTGGCCTGCTGCCCCCATGACCTGGCCCTATATAAGAGAATGGATGGATGGATGGATGGATGGATGGATGTACAAAAGTGGCGGCACAGTGGTGCAGTGGTTAGCATTGTTGCCTCACAGCAAGACAGTTCTTCCCCCGGGGTAGGGGAGCCCTTCTGTGCGGAGTTTGCATGTTCTCCCCATGTCAGTGTGGGTTTTCTCCAGGTACTCCGGCTTCCTCCCACAGTCCAAAGACATGCAGGTTAATTGATGACTCTAAATTGTCCGTAGGTGTGAATGTGAGTGTGAATGGTTGTCTGTCTCTGTGTGTCAGCCCTGTGATAGTCTAGTGACCTGTCCAAGATGTACCCAGCCTCTCACCCAATGCCAGCTGGGATAGGCTCCAGCCCCTCTGTGACCCCTAACAGGATAAGCAGTTACAAAAAATAAATGAATGAATGTATAAAGGTGTGTGTGGATAGGTGAGCTGAAGGCTGACAGGAGAGTGTGGGAGGAGTGCACGTATAATATTCAGTATTTCTTCACATAGGTGTGATTCACCACTGATGCCATTATGGAGGTGTGGTACCAAGAGATCATATTGCATTATCAACCCAATCACAAGAAAAACAATTTTGGCATTGTACAATTCTGCACACTACAGCTACGATACATGTTGCAAGTTGTTATGTATTATGTTTCAACAATGTGAAGTTTTGGTTATGGTTAGGAGAAGATCATGTTTGGCTTAAAATACTTGGTTAGAGGGCACAATCAATGTTTTTGCAGTGGTCTGCAGCTTAATGATAATAGTAATAATGATACATTTTATTTATAGAGCGCTTTTCAAGGGACTCAAAGACGCTTTACATTGGTTAAAACAATCATAAAATTGACTACAATAAAATACACACATCATTCACACATTAAAAGCGGTTTTGAAAAGATGTATTTTGAGTAGTGATTTGAACAAGGACAGGTCAGTGCAGTCTCAAATGTGTGTTGGGGAGAGTGTTCCAGAGGGAGGGGGCAGCTATGGAGAAGGCCCTGTCGCCCCAGGTTTCGGTACTTAAGATGTCACCCAGATGTCCCTCTCCCCAGCAACGCTTTCCAGCTCCTCCTGGGGGACCTCCAAGGTGTTCCCAAGCCAGATGAGATATGTAATCCCTCCAGTGTGTTCTGGGTCTGCCCTGAGGCCTCCTACCAGTGTGACGTGCCTGGAACACCTCTGACAGGAGGCGCCCGGGAGGATCCTGATCCTGCCCGAACCACCTCAACTGACCAATTTCAAAGTGAAGGAGCAGCGGCTCTACACCGAGCTCCCTCTGGATGTCTGAGCTCCTTAATCAATTAAGTCCACAAAAAATCCAAACTAATGTCAAAAATATTTCCAACATTTTCCAATTTATATTGTCTCCTTTTCCAGTTCTGCATTCAAGCTGCCCTCTTACACTTGTTGAAATATTAACAAGGAAATTAAATATTACGTAAGAAGGGATGCTGAATCCATCAAATGGAAAACTTTAATAGGCTTACGCATCACTTTATACACATCATTCATCCAGACATGTGAACATTGTGCTCCAGCAAAGTGCTTCAGTGTCTGTTTTATTGTTCCGACCAAAGTCTGACAGCGGAGATGCGGACAGGCTGATCAGGGGTCTGTGTTTGTCTTGTTAAAACATCAACACTTAAAGAGCTGCTGGTTGTTTCCGGACTGGAGGCAGCAGCTCTGTGATCAGCTCTGTCCACTGACCACACACACACATCGACCGAACTAACCTGACTACATGCCTAGCCACACACACACACACACACACACACACACACACACACACACACTCCAGGCTGTCCCTGCTCTGTCAGTAGCTGGCAGCCCCTCTTCTCTTCCCAACTGGAAGCTGATGAAAGCAGCAAGGCGGTTGCCGTGACTGCAGTGGTGGCAGCGAGCAAGAAAAGCCGTCATTAAGTGCTGAAGCTTGTTTCCACAACAACATATCAGGGATTATTATAAGGTGTCACTTCCTGGTTTGGCATCCCCACGGCGACCGACAACCAACAAACTATTAAAGAGGAGGGGCCGGTTGGGCGCCAGTCACCTCTGAGGTGTGTTGAGTTGACAAGGTTAGAACAACAAATACACAACGGCTGCAGGAAGTCAGAGTTGAACCTCCTGTTGCACAATCCATCACTTCTCCTCGTGTTTAACTTCATCTGATCCTCCGAGTACTTTCACTGACTGACGTTCCATATTTATTGGTCACTGATAACACAACAGGAAGCGAGGAAGTCTGTAACATTATGTATGTTTACATCGTAAAACATCAGGAACAGCAGATAAAACATAGCCTTTGCAGTATTGTTCCTGTCCAAATATTTGAAAATAAATTCTCCAGAGCTTTCAGCCATCACACTGTTTGTCTTCACACTTATTCCCTTCTGCAAGACGCAGAAGTAGACAGAGGCAGCAGAGGATTTAAGATGACGTCTGTCAGAAAGCTGAAATTTAAAACCAAACTCACATCAGCACCACCTGTCCCAGTGTGTGTGTGGCCTCAGTGTCTCATATAACATGTCTGAGTGTCCATCTTCTCTCTGAGAGAGACCCCCAACATCTAGGAGGTGATAGCAGATGACCTGAAAGTGTGTGTGTGCTTCTTTCAGTCATGGACTTTGCAGCGTTGCCTTCTCCATCAGTCTGATAAAGTGACAGCTTTATATCAGTCAGATAGAGGAGACTTTTACCGGAGACTGTTAATGTTGCTTACATCTTTATTTAGGTTTACATTTACACTGACATTTGGCACCGCAGAGAGAGAAAGCGCAGCAGTGATTTTAAAATATATCAAAGAAGAGGAGTGCACTGTTCTCTCCAAGGCTGCAACACTGGTGGATTTTAAAGCTTATTTTGCAGTTAAAGCGTGGAATTCTGTGCCTGCTGTGCAAGAACAGGGCAACTGCTCCTGCACATTTCTTCTTGTTATTTTTCTTTCATACCAAAATTCTGCCGCGAAACTTGTCTCGCAGCGTTGCCAGCACAATCACAAAATATACGTATCGTTAAAAAAAAAACAACATAAAAATTCCCATTCAAATAAATAGAGATTGCAAAAATCAACTCAAAAATCAACTCTTTCTTTGTTTTTAAGAAAATACAGTTTATATTTCATGATGTGTTTGAGACATTTCGGATTTGATAATGGGTGTCCATGGGACAGAGCTAGAGTAGACAGACACATGGATAGCATAGACTGCAAAGCTTAGTGACTTAAATGCATTTTTCCCCCACTCATTCTCTGCTTTAAGCTCCCGTAGCTGCTCCTCTTCTCTGCTCCTATTGCAGCTCGACTCTTTTCCCACCATAGATGTATTAAGAGAGCTCTGTAGCTGCTGCTGTGTCTTGTGTGACAAAGAATAGATGAGAGACTCGTTGTTGAGGTTGAGAAATATCCTGAGCTAAACAACCCACAATCCGGTCATTGTAAAGATGATGGCCAAAATATTGTTGGAGATCTGCTATTTAGGTGAGAGATCAAGTTTAATTAGGGGCTCTCCACATGTTTTTGTCTGTTGATGAGCTGCAGACGTGCATTTTGAAATGTAAAGGCAGCTAAAACAAAACCATAAAACTGTAAACAGGGAAACAGCTTTGGTTTCATTAGTCTCTTCATTCCCCTGATCAAACAGAAACACGTGCAGACATTTCCTCTGCCTCTGTCTCCTCTCTCCCCTCTGTCCCTCTCTGTTCTCATCAGCAGCTCTATTGACTGGAGCCTCCCATCCATCCCTCCCTCCATCCCTCCATCTCTCCCTTCATTCTTCAGAGGGGCACAACCTAAACTAATCTGCCACCCGGCGCTGGTTCGTTCCCTCGTTCACCCTTCTCATTCGTGCACAAGAAGAATACCGGCTCCTCTTCCCTCTGTTTTTCTTTCTCTTTCTGTTTCTGCTGCTCCGGGGTGAGCGGCAGGTCAGCCCTATTAGCCTTTTTCACTGTTAGCGGCCCGCTAAACAAGACAAGCTTTTATTTCATTCACAGAATAACACACAGACACACACACACACACACACACACACACACACAGCAGGCAGGCACGAATGCTGTTACACCAACAAGCTCTGTAACTCACTTTGTTCTTTTGTCATTCATCTGTTTTTATTTATTTAATGGACATTTTTTTTATCTTTTATTCCCTTTTTACCTTCCTCCGTTCCTTCCTTTTGTCCTCTATCTCATCCTCACCTCCTAACAGTTAATAAATTGCTGGACCTTTACGTTTAGTGGGATAGTAAGAGTTAAAATGACCCAGTGATTGCAAATGATCATGGGTACTACAATTTCCTTAATAACTCGTTGCTGGAAAGAGATAACCTACAGCTGTCATATATTAAAATAAATGGTTAGATTCATACCTTTAGATTATTTAAAGTACATGTCAATTTGAAGTAATAGTAAAACCTCTAAAACCATGAGTGATGAGGCTGTTTCAAGAGTGGATATCTGTGCTGCCACGCAATGTTATTGAAACAGCTGCCATGATATGCGAATCCTACATGAGCATGGTTTAACCTATCTGGAGCACCTGAATAAGTAAGTCTCCCACTTGCACTTTAAAATCATCTCTGTGGTTTCTTTGTCTCTATTAGAAATATAAGTAATTCATTCTGATTAGCTTTTGGGGTGGGCTACATGCAAACAAAACAAGCAGTTAGCATAGGAGTAGCTACTGGCTAACCAGGATTAAGTAAGCACCACCAGGAAAGCTGTCCATTGGCATGTGTTTAAAGTTTAAATCACTACAGGTTGGCTTTTGGGTGTCGGCCTCAACACAGGTGATTGCAATGATCTGGAGAAGGAAAGTTGTTGGAGCTGCGTCAGGATCCTGCAGCATGTGGTGAGCATGTGGCACATAGCTGCTATCTCTGGCTAGTGGAGCCAACATGACTGACATTTGTATCAGTTCTTCTACCTTTACCTTTTAAGATAGCCTTGTTACAGACAGCTTTAGCAGCTCAAATGACACATGATTAATTTAACATTACAGTAGCAATGTCATGGCCTGAATGTATGCTGTGTTAGTGTTAGCATTGGCCTTATTATGGCCAGAGTTAGCATTGTATATTTGATTAGCATTATGGCTCAATTTAGCAGCCGATGCCGTCAAATTATATTTTGTTTATAGTGTCCGTGTGATCTGAAGTTAGCCGCTAATGATGTTTTTTTGGTAGTTGCAGCAGTAGCTTTGTGATGGGTTTGAAACGGTAATATTTAGCATCTACGTTGCTGACGTTTTATTGTTTTAGCATTTCAATTAAATATTTTACATCACTTTTACATTAACAGCTACAGCTTCAACCTAAAATAGCTTTCTATTCTGCATGGGATTTATCAATAGTTGATTTTGTTGACATAAATGGAAAGCAACATGGTTGGATTGAGATTTCTCTCCTGTGTGGGGCATTTGCCTGCATTTACAGGTGAGTTGCATGTGTCATTTAAGAGTCAAACCTCAAATTATAATCTTGCAGAGTCACCAGACCCATCTCCTGCCTCCTGAGCAGCTAAAGCCTGGATGACTCAGGATGCATTCACACTGGCGCTATTTGGTCCACTTTAAATGAACCATGGTCTGCTTCCACAGAGAGTTTGGTTCGTTTGGAGTGGTGTGAACACTCATAGGAACTCTGGTGCAGACCAAATGAGCGAACCCTGGTCCGCTTGAAAACTGGGGGTCTCGGTTCACTTGCAAGTGAGCCCTGGTGCAGTTCACTTACAGTGGGAAATGCAAACGGATTATCCAACGGACCAAAGAGAGGAAGTGAACCAAAGAGAGGAAGTGACGTAGAGCGCAGTGCATTTTGGGTAGGAAAAAACATGGAATATTGGAGCTCATTCTGCATGGAATAGCCTTTCAGCTTCTTCTATGGAGCATGTCATGGTAAGTCTAAAGAACAAAGACTGCAATTAACATTATTGACTCTGTGTAATTTTAACTAAACGTTACTACAGGGACGTCCAAATTAGCAGCTAACATTTCTCACCTTGTTGTCATAACAAACTTACTTAGCGGCTAATGTTAGTGAGACTTCATAAGCACTGTGATGAACCAATTTAGAAGCTAATGTCATTACCCTTGACCTTATTATAGACCATTTTATCAATGGAACAATTTTATCAGTATTATTAGTATTATGGACAAAGTTAGTAGCTAATGAGACAATTTTGTAACTTTAATTTATCCCAATTTTGTTCAGATTTAGCAGCTAATTTTACAGACATTGTATCCGTTTAGTTAAGTTTAAACATCGTGAATATTTGACCTGTTAATATCACCTTAGGATGATCCAGTGAATGACTAAACATACTGACAGTTTTACCTTTTCTCTTCAATTGATAGGTTCTGCTGCTACTTCAGTGTTAATGAATCTCCTGCATGTGGTGCACGCTGAACAAATATGTCATATTATGCCTTGTGTAATTGCTTGTATTACTATTGAATAGTAGCATTATACTTAAACTTCCCCAAGCTTGTTGTCACCTCATCAAACTTCAGCTCTGAACTGGAGAGACCAGGAGGTGTGTCTGACTCACAAATGTCACGATGATGGATCCCATGTTCCTGCTGTATGAGACTTTTGCTGCTTCAGCTTTCCCCACAGCACAAGGTACACTCATTCAGCTTTTTTAACAATGTCAGAGTTTTACAAATACAGTTTTATATCAACCAGTTTGAGCAGAAATCCTCAGACCTGTGTCAAGGGTATGTGTTTTTACTTCAACCTGAATAATACCACTGATGTTTCTTTTTTTTTAGATATTTTTGTGGCAAGGACACAGCCTTTATACATGAAACGCCTGCTCTACAAGGTGAGCTAGTGGGCGCCTCGCCACCGATGTTTCTTAAGGAAGGCAAGTAAACAGAACAGTGTGGCAGCCTGAACAGCTGATATCTGGGGAATTGAAGGTGCCATAATGGATCAGTTTGCATGGGATTTATCACAACTCTGCATCCTCACTGCTTCGAGGTTATAAGTCTGTCTTGTGAGTGTGATGGAAACAGGTCACCAGAAGACGACAGGTTTTGGGATGACCTTCCTGCCAAGCCTATTTTTGACTCGTCGGAACCAAGGTACTATCCACCTTATTTTTCACGGAAACACGGAGGCAAAACAGAACGCAGCCAGCTTCCGTTTTTTTGTGCGACACTTCCGGTCCAGCACTCTTACCACTGTGTAAATGGGAATCGCCTTGTTGTTTACCTTGCTGAGTTTAGCTATATATATGTATATATCACATTTTTCACGTCACTATATCACCGTTTAGACTAATCTGATGTTTGTAAAGTCTGTAAACACAATGACTGAACAAACATTAGTATTTTCTCTGTGTGTAATTAATAACGTGGTTATCGTAGATTAGCTGGGCTAACCGTTAGCTGTTAGCCGTTAGCCGTGTCTGTAATAACTCACTAAACTCACAAAGTGGCCCGTGAAAAAAATATTTTCGCCAGCGGATGTCTTAGTTACAACATGATTGAGCTAACTGGAGTAGTTTCATGTCGTATCCGACAACGGGAGGCTTTTAACGGATGACGATCCTGATGTTAGCTTTGCTGCTAGTGTTAACGTTAGCTGTCCCTGTCAGCTGCAGCCACTGATGCTTTCTAGACATCGTGATTTCCCAAAACTGAATAAATACCACACATAGCAACACAAAACTGCTTTGCTAGCTCAATCATGTTGTAACGGCTGGATGGTTGATGCGTACATGCTGATTCAGGTGCAATCAGAGCCGATCCGCGCATCACTATGGCTTAATGATCAACTCAGTCAATTAAAACAACCCGTCTTGTGGTAGGAGTGTATGTCGCTGACAGAAAGAAAGAAAGAAAAGGGAAAACAAGATAGAAAAGCAGCGTACACCTCACATATTTATTTCTCACAGTTGCGCACACGTGTGGCTGGCATGCAGAAGCACCGTCTGTGTGTCGAGGGTGCGAGCCGCAGCTTCAGCTGCTCAGGTAGAGAGGCTGTGTAGCTCGCTGTGTTTTTTCGCTGATTCGGTTCTGCAGGTTCTCTGCTGGTACACTGGAGACGGGGATCAAGCAGTTTGTCTCACTCGGGATAGATTGTGCTTTTTTGGTTCATAGTTTATGATTGACGTGCGATTTATTCGCGTTTAGAGGGAATAAATTTCCGTTATAACGGAAATGTGGGCACAGTTATCTAACGTTATACAAAATACACAGACTAACTAACTAACTAACTGATTGACTAACATAAACAACTGAAAATTGAAAAAAAATTAGCTTGCACCATTAGCTCCGGTTAGGGAAAGCATGAGGGAAAGCGGCTGACTGGAAGTCACGCACAAAAAAACGGAAGTTGATCACTATTTACTTCCGTGTTTGAAAATACGGTGGATGAGGTAGGTTATTAGCTTGCTTACGTAGCATGCTACTGAAATATTGTTAACATGCAATTTTCAAATATTGAAATGAGTGGCACTGTCTACAGTATGATACTGATTCTTAGTCTATATGGAGAAGCTTTTACACTTGTGTTGATGAAAGCAAAATGCAACCAAGTTCACCAGAACCATGAACAACAACAATCATGTGACTACTCTAATGTATTTTGCTTCACTAGAGAGTTAAAAAATACATCAGACAAAAATATCAGATGTTTGTGGACCAATGAGGAGACTGAAACGTTCCTCAAATTAATACATGAGACAAACGTATATGTTGTTTTTCCATCACGTTTTCCATGTTTTTTGTTCATTTGAGGTTCATCTGGCATCATCTCTCTGGAAATGTGCATTCATTCACATTTTGCTTTGCTGATTTTCTGTAATTTTGGTTGCACACAATTTGAATGTAGACCTGAGTATTAAATGATGTCAAGTCACAGTCTTCTTCCATCTCTCTTCACCTTCTTTAATAGGTTTTTAAAGAATTAAAATCTCCCAGAAGAACACGGCTTTGACCCAACAACAAAACAAAACTATGCATCAAAATGAGTGCTTTAAATAACACAGTAAGTATTACTTGTTGAGCCTGAGTGGTTTTACATAGTTCCCTTTTCTGAACTACTGGAGAAAACAAATGTTCAACAACAGATCAGTCAGTATTTATGTTTGCTTTGTTGTGATACCTTTTTTATCTTAACTTTATTGAATCCGCTGCCACCCCGTGAACAAACTGTGCGTGTAAATTCAGTCCAGAGAGCTTACATAACCCAACAACCTCAGACCATGTGAGGTCAGGATGTATTATGAGATGTTTCAACTGAACGAGGACAAAGGGAGGTCAACTGGACAGGAATCTCATCAGTGCAGATCCCATTTAGGCACCCAGGCAGTGGCCTCGAGGTTAAAGGAGTGGGTTTGTGACTGGAACGTTGCCAGTTCTGATCCCCCAATCGGTAGAAAGAATCTGGACAATGCATATCTGCTGTCTATAAGGTCTGTTTGAGCAAAATGCTTTGAGTGATGGACAAATATGAATACAAGCAATAGAAAAACAAATGCTTTAGAAGGGTTTATATAGAAGCTAGAGACTGTAGGTTTTTTGATCAGTTGGCAAATTATTACAGGTATCTGGAGGCTGTTTAATTGTAAAAGTCTGATCAGGGGTCTAATTTATAAAAGGATCCATGCTAAAAGTGTATGTGTGGACAAAGCCAAAAATGGCGTGCACCAAGAAATATTCTGTTTATAAAACCACAGCACATCTGCCAGTGCGCAATTTTTCTTTTATAGGGGGCGGCTGTGGTCCGAGGTAGAGTGGGTCGTCCACTCATTGGAAGATCAGCTGTTTAATCTCCGGCTCCTCCAGCTCGAATGTCGAAGTATCCTTGGGCAAGATACTGAACCCCAGATTGCTCCTGATGGCTGTTCCATCTGTGTTTTAGTACGTGAATGGTTACTGAGTAGCAGGTAGCACCTTGTACCCACCAGTCACCAGTGTGTGACTGTGTGTGTGAATTGGTGAAGGTGACATGTGGGAACTGTTGTATATCTGTAAGAATTATGTCCATTTTTTCCCCATTCTCCCAAACTTTTTTTTTTTAAAGAAAGATGACGGCAGGCTGCCATAATTGTGAATGGAAGCTGGTGTTGCAGGGAAAGTTGAGATGAGCTCAATTTTATGCAAATATCCTCTTATGCAATGTGGCTGACATCCGGGCAAAAGCCAGTGGCGCTTGCAGATAAAAGAAAGCAATGACTTTTCTACAGATTTACCATTCTCTGATGAGCCTCCCAACTTTATGGAAGTACAGCACTAAATCAGTACAGTACTTTTTTAAGATGTTTCAAGTTTCAATAGGCAATTGTTTGTCATCAAACTTGAACTTGTCCAAATGCATCTTGACTTGTGTGTCCTGCTCAGAGGTTGACGTTGATTAATTGTACATATTGAGAAATATTAAGTATATGACAAATAAATCTGTGAATGTTTAATCATTGCATATTGGATATTTTCTGAGCCAGTTAGCCTGAAACTTGTCTTTAGACTACTGTTTCACCTTAGTAATATTACCATTACCTGTCTGAGGAGCCTGAGAATTAACGCTGTTAACGTTGACATTACTGGCGCTGCACTAGTTGCACTAGTCCTTTTTGGTTACGCCAGCGGTCCATCATCTTTGCAGGCCTTCAACTTCATTTCATTGAAATCTGTCTGTGTGCCAGCGAGAGATGGTGCAACAGCAGAGGGGGCTCGTTGCCTTGTAGAGAGAGGGAGAGAGATCTTACCAGGGGTGTTGATCAGGGTGGAAGTTGGTCTGTCTGATGCAGTGTTTGGGCCAGTCTGCCCAAGGGTCAAACTTTGACGATACAAACTTTGGCTGAAATTTACTAGTAACTGTAAATGAGTAAATGAGTGCAGGAATTTCCTGCATTTAAATGGCTAGATTTGCAGAAATCAGTGAAATTAAATGCAATACACACAATCTCACAGTGAAATCCAGGCCCTGTTGTACCAAAGCACATACAATACATTCAACCTTGACCGTGACCCACAGTTGTAAGGGGGAGGGAGGGACCACTGGTTTAGCAGCTCCCAAAAGACAATCAAGTGATTCACAATTTGACAGAACCACTGAAGACTTTACCTTACACCCATGTCTATATTGGACTACTCATACTTTGAGCCAGAGCTGTTTTCTCTTGTGTTTATCAGAGTTTGACCCTCCATAGCTTCACCGCCACTGTTTTTCTGAACCTTTTCCTCATGCTGCCTGGTCGCAGACAGATTTTGGCTGGTACCCCCAGTTTTTCACTCTCCCTGGATGTGCCAGCTAGGAGTGGATGTGAACTCTGGGAGACGCTGCGGCTGATTAGGCCATGTCCTGCTGCTGTCATGAGGACACAGTGGAGACACTCAGCTTAATGGGGGAGACACATCGAAGCTAATTGCCTCAATTTGGATGAAGCCCTGTGACAGCTCGCTGGTGAGGAAGGGCACACACAAGGTCAATTGTCCTGCGCCTGAATGCTAAACTCATTTCTGATGTGTTATGATTGACCGCGTAGACACTAATGAACAAGGAAGGGTCATTATTTCAGGGTTCAGGGAGTACAGAAACCGCGGCCGAGCACAAGAAGCCCGTTTTCTGCCTGGGTGCACCGAGCTCGGCGAGCGAAATCATATCATTTCAACTTTCGTCATTCCAACGTCAGCCTTTGTCATTTGGAAAATGACCTGCTATAAAGTGATTCCCAGGGCTTTCTGTCTTTCTCGCTTGCGAGACATTCACAAAACAAACAACGTCATCAAAAGTACAAGCAGACCAGCGGCTCCAACTGATGGCGAGTTGTGACAATGCAAGGCAGATTCAAAGACGTAAACTCATGCGTCATTTTTTGACAAAGTACATTTTCATTATAAAAAACCAAGAGAAAACCGTCATAGAAGATACAAGAGGAACAGTGGACCGAATACAGCGTGAATACAGCAGCAGACTGCCAGCTCTAACAGGTGGCGAGTTGTGACGAGGTCAGGCGAAGAAGAGACGTAGATGTAAATCTGTCCTTTCTCAGTTATAAAACTTATTGGAATTTTCCAGTGAAATTTGCCCTTATTCCAAAAAAGACAATATTTCTACTAACCTGTTTACATGCCGCTGTGCATACTACAAATAGCTTGTCCTACCATGTCATTTATCACAGTAAAATAGAGATGAGTGCAACAACTTTTGCTTGTGCCAGAAGTCTTTCAGAGTTTTCCATCACTGGAGGACTTGTTCAGCTGTATGAAACACAAACTCCTTCTTTCATTCCTTCAACCACTGTCTTCAAAAGATCAGTGTTGCTGTATTTCCACTTATCCAAAAACCTGCTGACAGGTTTTTGGATAAGTCTTTCATGATATTTAAAAGTAGGTGTGTTTCTCTTTCTTACTCGGAAAATATACATTCGGAAAAGGGCCTGATTCAGAATATCCAATCTGAACATGTTGCTTACAAGACCTGTATACCCATTTATAGTTAGAATTATCCAACATTACCAGCTTAGCCCAGGCAGGTGTTAGTTTAAATGAATCCATAAATAGTTGAGAAAATCTCTCCAAAAAAGAAAGACAGGAGAGTTGTTGAGGTAAAAAAAAAAAAAAGGAACGTAGTTGGAGTTGCATGAAGAGAAGGTACAGGACTAGATGGAGGAATCGTAGCATGAAAGGTAGTTGCGGAAATATGAGATGGTTGAGGAGTAGTAGTACATGAAGGGACATTAACATAAAGGAGGATGGTTGTAAATGGAGAGGAGGTGGATGAGAGATAAAACAGGTAGAGGAGAAGTTAGGGTCGGTTTATACTTGGACAGAATTAGTTTAGCATGAAATTTGAAATCAAAAGTGTTTGCAGTTGTTTAAAACTGCAACACTGGAAGGTGGCGTGAAGAGTTTGTCTTTAAAGCGAGGAGATATTGTTGAAATAAATGGATAGTAGTGCACATTTTCAGAGTCTCTCCTAGAAGACATTCACAGTTTTGCACTCTTGGATGCGACGCCTCTGATCACTTACAATTTTTAGCAATTTTTAATCAGGTCTGGGGAGTCATCTTTAGGTGTCAGGGCTAGAAAAATGGTGACAAGCACTGATGAGATTGAAGTGTAGAGATTTCTGTAAATCAAATTAAATCTGCATATTTCTTCAGTCTAATATAAAAACCAAAACATGAATCAGCAGGACGGATATGTCAGTGATCACGATTGGTTACAGAAAAGACAGCAAACCTTTCCAAAACAGAAAATGTTTTACATGAACACAATTCCAGACCGAGAATTGAAATCAGCATTCTAGTCTGGTAAATAGAAAGGAGCTGACGATGAAGGGAAACTAGAAAGAAGAGCACGAGGCTGTGAAGTTGGAAGAGGAGAAGTCCGACAACAGGAAAGAAAAAGTGAGGAGAAAGAAGAGACAGTGGAAAGGCCGGACGAGGAGGAGAAGAGGTAAAGGAAGAGAGAAGCCTGACGAGGACAAAGAGGAGGTGGTTATTCAGGAGGCGGGTGGAGGTAAAGAGACGTGGGAGCAGGACAGGGTGCGTGCCTCCATCCCAGACACACTGGAGACACTTCAACAAAGACAGGAGAGGAGACGACATGCAAACACAACACACTAATGACCTCCATCACACAAAAAACAGGCCCGACAATTACAGAAGTTTCGACCCAAACGCATGAATCCTTCAGATCACATCAGATCACGTTTTACTGAGTCAGAGCCCGACACTGAAAACCGAATCTGTATTTACATGTAACTTTACAAACATGAAGGTAAAAAGGTTTGGAGCTCGTTTTGAAAATTAAAAGCAGGAGCCAAAAAAAGACAAAGAGATGGAGAAAAGAAAATGAGTCAAAATGTAAAAACATTTTAGAGAAGAATTAAATTAATAAAGATAAATGATAGTAAAGATATAGATGATAACGAGCAACCTTCTAAAACCATTTATCACAAAAATGTATTTTAAAAAACTGGGTTAATTTATTATAATGTTTTTTTAAAGTGATCCATACCTTGTTTTTGAATGTCCTGTCATAATAATAAAATACTTAAAATGATGATAATGTATTTTAACATAATCTACACCTTTATTTTATTTTAAGTGGCATATAAGAATAACTGTAAAATAATAACAATAATGATAATAACATTATAAAATATTAATAAATGATGATATTTATATAATGTAGGCCTAATTTAAAAGTATCCATCCCTTATTAGAATCAGAAGAATCCTAGTAATGATAACTTTATTAATAATGCACTTTATACAGCAACTTTCAAGGTGTCCAAGGTGGCTTTACAGAATAAATAAAAAGAAAATAAAAATTAATTAATTAATTAAATAAACAAATAAAATGAAAATGAAACAAAACAAGAGCAGTAATAGTAATATAAATGATGTTGGTAATGATGATGATGACGTCTATTTATTTAGCTATGAGCACTTTTAATTGAAACAAATAAAAATATTAATTCTGATTAAATGACAAATTATTAAGCCAAATGTTAGTGTGTTTGTTTTAAAAACAGAGCTGTGAAAAGAAAAAAGGTAAAAGGTAAAAGTGTTATTTTAGTTTTAGTTTTTAGGTGTGGTTTAAAAACACCTGCACACTGCCAAATGTTCAGCTATGCAAGTTTCATTTACAGTTTCAAACAGGTTAAAAAATGTATTTATTTGACCTTTTATTTTAACATGATGATCACTTTACAGCTGAATTCCATTTCAAAACAACTGTTACAACATACCATTAAAAAAGTGACACTGAATACTTACTCAAATTGCAGTAACCTAAAAAATAAAACTGTTTTAAGTCTTTGTCAAATGCACAATTACAGTGGAGCAGCAATTAAATTCTTTGCTCTCAGGCTGAGACAATATGTTGCCTACAAAAAGAAAATCACACAACTAAAAATGAGAATCCAAGATGTAAAATATCAAATAAAGATGATATAAGATATAAGAAAACACTTTATTTGGATAGTCAGCTTACAGGTAGGTTATTTAATTATGTCTACATTATGCCAAATTAAATGTCTACCACAGTATTGTATTTGGTGGCACTTTATTTGAATATACTGTTTACAGAGAGTTTATAGAGGATTTGTAACATTTCAACAGCTTATGAGATGAGATTCAACATAAGAGCAGTTTTGGTTTGTCTAAATATATCTAGGTATTCATAACCTACTTATTCTTAATATAATTTACTTGAACTTGAGCAAATAGTTGAACTGAAAATATGGAGGTTTATTCATTGTCACACACACTCACTGTCACACACACTGTTCAGAAATCAAATCTGTCTTTGCAACTATTTTAATATATATAATACAACTAAAGTTTTGTTGATATTTATCTTTTTATAACAGTAAACAAAACATCTGATGGCCTGACAGGAAGAACATTTTATTAATATAGTGCTTTTCAAAACAAAAATTATTACAAAATGCTTCACAATAAAAGCATTAAATCAAACATGTTTTAGGACATAGTTCTGAGAGTTATTATTATGTTTAAACATGGTAGTGAATTAATATCACATTTTTGTTCCAATTAAAATAATCTTACATTATTGTAAAAAAAAAAAAAAAAAAAAACTTTTCTAGATCCCTTAAATCTAAAATCATTTTTCCTTGTTTAATAAAATTCATTTTTTTCCATTTAAAATCAGCTTTGGGTTTAAATCTAAAAACTCGGCATCATGAATCAAGTCAATTTTATTAATTTAGCCCCCCAGAAAAGATGAAATTCTATATTCATAATGATCTATACTTGGGTCTGTACAAATATATAAGAGAAAAATAAATAAAATAAGTAAGTAAGTAAAAACTTATTTGATTAATAAAGTGAAAAATGAAAAAAAAAAAACTTCAAGAGTAAAAAGAGACATTTCTGTAAGAGCAACAGTGAATAAGTCATCCTCCAGGACGGGCCGACAAGCACAGCAACAAGTATCACTGCACAGAAGAGACAGAAAAGTTAGAATTGTGAGTTTAAAAAATAAATACAAAAAAATAAAAATGTAATTTCTTACATGTGAGACAGACAAGAGGAGCGAGGGGTAAACAAGAGGAGACAGGAAAAACCTCAAGAGCGGAAAATAACACAGAGGAAAAAGAACAAAAGAAAAAAGGAGGAGAGCATGTTTTGTTCCACGCTGCCCTTTTCCACTCTGGAACACCACTGGTGGCACGTTCAACCGCTGAAGCTGCTAGCCAATCGCCTCTCCTCGTTTGCAATGTCACCCTGCATCATTGGGGTCAAAGGGCGCTGTGCCTCCCAATTAATGAGCCAGCGAGCGCCTCAGTCCCCCTCCCCACTCCCCAAACTCCCACAATTCAGTGGGAGACAGAAATTAAGCAGAAGACAAGGAGGAATAGTTTCAGAAGCACCTCGACCTGAGCGTCCCCTCCAGCTGCTTTGTTGATCCTCTGGCTCGCCGCAGAGACCCGGCGAGGATGAGAGTTTGTTTTCATCTTTAAAAACTGATCAGTTTTTGTTAGACAAATAAGCGCAGTTGCACATTGCGAGTTCCCCTTTCCCCTGGTGGTAACTGTTCACCCTTGTAATCAGATCATGCCTGCTGAAGGGTCAGGAACAAAGACATGCAAATTCTAATTAAATGTGCAGCGTTGGGACAGGACCCGTTTGATCGCTGAGCCCTTTCATGCCCCCTAATCGCTCCTGACAGCCCCTTCCAACAGATTCTGTGACAAACTTCTCGATTCAACTGAGGGGGATTTTTGAACTTTGCTTGCTCCTGCGGCCTTGGCTCCAGGTCTGTCAAACAATCCAAATCAATGACCCAATTGACCAGTGGTCCCCTTGTTGATAACCTCAATGAGCTCTATGTTGCCATTCATTGTGTCAGAGGGCTAAATGCAGATAGCATTTTATGGTAATTAAACACTCCTTTGAATACAAACACTGGAGCGGGGGGTCCGGAAAGCACGGGGCAGCACTGGGAGGATGCAGGTGCAGGGAAAGGACGGAGGGATGTAGCGGAGGGGGGCCACCGATAGACTGGTACGACCACGGGACTTTCCCACCAACATGGCCCGGCGCCACCGACCCACTCATTAGGTCATTACAATAAGGAAGGGGGCATTTTTTTTGTTTTATTAAAAATCTCATTAATTCCACAACAAAAGGCACGTACTGACCTCATTGGTGCCCCTGTTATCTGAATATGCCTTTATATAATGGAGCGTCTAATTGCAACTCGGCGCCTAGCGGCTTTCCCTCCGTCCGACCCGGCAGTATTTGGTGTGTGAGGAGTGAAAGGGGAGCTAAAGAGAATTGGCCTCCCGGGGCGACCACTGACCTAATGGGAAACTGGTTTTTGCCACTGTTGAAGGTCTGAGCCTTTCCACAGGTGCGACACTCCGGGTTACAACTCATGTAGAAACTTTATGAGTTTAGGTGACACATCCTTATAATCCGATTTATTTGTTTTTTCTTTTTTGTGTTAACCTCTGTAAGCACTCGGAGGACCAATTCATTTGGAGGTCTAAAACAAGCTCTTGTCGCCAGAAGAAAATGTTGGCAATGTAAATTTTTGCAAACCACATTTCATATTTATCATATCAACATGTTTTATGTGCCATAATACATGAGCTGACTTTGTCGTCAGTTGGTGACAAGATGGAGACAGAGATGGTGGATTGCACGTCACCTAGGCAAGACGCCTGCAAAGCTGCAGACCACTGTGGGCACCAAACACGGATGTTTTTTAGCAACCTGTCGCTGTTTCTTCACCGGAGTCAGTGGGAATCTGGCCCCGACAAGCAGAGCCCGCTGTCAGTCTATCTGAAAGAGGCGAGCTCTGGGTGGGCGCAACATGATGACGACAGTGCTGCGCCGTAGGAGTCGGAAAGTAAACAGCCAAGATGGCAGCTGCCGAAGGGCCTTGTCCATTCAGTTTAGCTTTGGAAGAAACGCTAAGCCAACTACACTTATCTTTTTCCTTGAGAGAGGAACAGAAGACTACCCCAGAAGCCTTCGTTTCCAGGAAGGATGTTTTTGCTGGTTTGCCGATGGGATACGGCAAAAGCATAATATATCAGTTAGCCCCACTGTTCAGCAATCAAATGGGGTTTACTGCAATGAATACATCACCTTGTTTTTTTGCTCTGATTGGCCATCGTGCTATCCAGTTGCGTGTGGCGGTATTTGAAATGCCTCAGTTAGTGTCGCCCCTTGGGTAGGAAGGGTGTATCGGTGAGGGCCAGACTCAAAATCTTTCTAGATTTGAGTCTGGATTGCCAGGCTAGGGCAGTTAGGTTCCATCATTTTCAACAGTTCTTGTACACTGAATATTTCAACAACAGGTAAGTAGGATCTAGCATGCTGTTGCAAGCGTAATGTCTAACGTGTGTTCATCATCTTCGTTCAGCATGCTAAACTAAAAAAAAGGCAAACTCTTGACTGAGAATGAATCAAGGAATCAAGGTCCAGAGTTTCTAAGAACTGAAACGTGCAGGATTCTTTGTATCTTAAACATTTCTGAATTGTACATAAAAGTTACAGGTATGGCAATACTGTCCTTTCTTTCCAGTACTGAAACTTAAGTGTTGGCCAATACCGAGGACTAACCCAATACCACTGCAATAAAAAAAGAAATAGCGGTTTACTATTAATATTGTTTGGATGTGGAATGATTGCTGTTGTTGTTGTATGGCAAAGCTCAGGTTAAACAGTAAACTGTCTGTGGACTTTCCAGTGTAAAATATTGTCAAATTACTGACATTTTACAAACAGATGAAGTTACACTATTTACCAGAAATCAATTCTTCTTCGCCGCTGTAAGACAGTAGCTGTCAGTGGCTGCATAGTGCAGCTCTTTGTGTAGGCCACTGCTTTAGAGCAGTTGATTTCCAGGAAAATTGACGTTCTATCCAGATGTTAAACTACTTCAAAGTATATGAACAAAATATGTGGTATCTGATCGGTGCATGGACTCGTGTACTTGCCAGTATCCTATCCAGCATTTTAGGCAGTATTGGAGGCATTCCTGATACTGGTATTGGAGCAAATGCACTATTTCTTCCTGTCTGTTTGATTAAAAACTACAACGAGCAGCTGTTATAAGAAATAAATGTCCCTTTATTTAAAAAAAAAAAAAAAAAAAGAAATATTATATTCATGAGGTGTTTTTTTAAAGATGTACGCCTTTAGTAGGAACCAGTGGCCATGGAGCTGATAGCCACAGAGAGGGTAGGGAAGTCAGACGTTAGTGAGAGATTAACGCATTGTTGGTTTTGGTCTTTTCCTGAATTGGTTGACTATAAGAAAAATAAAAAATATCACCAGCTTCATCTTTAACTCACCAGGATTTGTTCCTCATAGTTTGACACGAACAGGTGGATCCAGGATAAAGTATGAAGGGCCAAATGTTGATAAGACCATCGGTTACCTTGGATGTAAAATGTAACCTTTATATTGTTTCCTGCCTGCTGTGCGTCACCCTCCGTGGCTACCTGTCAGTCACAAAGGATTTTCAATTAATCCTCTGCATGTTTGTGCTGACAGACGCTGACATGTACGACACTGGAAAAACAGAAGAGGACGCACACACTAATGAGCCACACATCGGTGTGCGGCTCATGCAAAACCGTCTTTTCATGATAAACGTCAAAGTAAAGTGTGGGCCATTGTTTTTGTAACAAGATCAAGAGGTCATATGGAAAGATATTAAAGGGAATAACAGAGCAGGAAGTTGACTATCAGATCATATGTTTAATTAAATTATAGATCAGATCAAAAACAAAAAACAAAAGGAAACTCATCATCAGGTCTTTGAAAATTCAAATCTGATGTTTCTGTCATCACTGCCCCATTACATCCCACACGGATTGTTGTCTGCATGACAGCTGTGATAGATGGAGCGGTAACACCTTTGCAGTTGCATCACAAACCCTCCAACAACCACAACTGGTACCGTCATGGAGGTTCACCAATGAAGTGTCTTTGGGAAGTATGTCCTGTCAACTTCTACATGCCAGTCATACTTTAAAATGACAACATGGCTAAACTCAAGTATGACACGAAATATATATATAACTGTGTGGATCTTGAACTAATGACTAAGGAGAAATCAGGACCCCATGGCTGATCCAGTTGGGAACCACTGGTCTAACCTATTCTGAAAATAAAAAGCAGGACATAAATCTCGAAAGCCCCTTTCCCACTGGGCAAAAACCCACTAACATCTGGCTTCTGTCTTTAATGGGAAAGGCTACAATCAGCATTCATTCTCTGGACAAATGACTAAATAGTTATTGACTCCAACTCCATGATGGGATCATGACACTCAGGAGAACAAGTTAATTTTGGTCTTATCAGCCACAAATTCAATTTGTCACCATCCATCGCTTGATTGTTCCAAATCAGTCGGCACCAAGTGTGAAAGCGAGACTAAATAAGTAACAGATATAAAAAGAGAAGTAACCAGTTTGACATTTTTACTTGCCTTCATGTTGCTTTCTACTGTTCACTTACTTGTCATACTTTCTACTGGCAATGGAAAAGTAGTCACATCTAAAACAAACCTGCACATAGATGCTAATTTTGGTGGAAAGAAGGTTATTAGACTTGTTGTGAAATGCCATAAATGTGTAAATGGAGTGAAAACTGAGTACCAGCGCAGAGTTCCAAGGTTAAGACAGGAAACAGATGAAAATAAACCTGTCACATAAAAACATAAAAATTGTTATACAGGTTGAGTCATTTAAGTTAAGTAATTGTCTGTGTGATAAGGTGTCCCTAACCCCGATTTTTATATATGATGTATCACAGGCCTATATCAAAATATGGAGAACTGGAGATTGAGGATCCTCAGTGTTAGCTGACAGGTGACTTCCCAGTTTATACCTGTCAATCAAATAGCGTGGTTGTCGTGGTAACGGCGGTAGGATTGCTGGACAGCCCTGCGGTGCAGAGGTTAATGTCGACTAAAACCAAACAGCCTGTGGTGATGGAGTGATGAGTGGAGGAGGAGGGAGAGAGCGAAGGGAGAGATGAAAGAGTGCAGGAGGAGAGATGAGTGATCCAGTCATCCAGAGCTACCAGACATCCCAGAGGACAGGAAACACTGTGTTGACCTGTAGTCTGCAACCCCCCTTCCCTCTGTTTCTTCCTCCTGACCTCCTCTTCTTCTTTTCCTCCTGAGCTCCGTATAAAAGATGTCTGTTGTTTTAACTTTTAATCCCCAGTTCCATACTTATCAATGACATGATGGTCAAGATAACCCAGACTGCCACATTCAATTTAGGTCCACCCACTAGATTTCCCACCTTGTTAAATTTTTTTTAAAAAACATTTTTGACATCTCCTTCTAAAGCATAGGTCCAATTTGTACCAATTTTTTGTGGATCATCATTGTAGTTTATCAAAAGTGATCAAAAGCTTGTTGATATCTTATTGTCTTCTGAAAATACTGACCAATGAACCTTAGTTGGGGGCGTGGCTCGGCATGTAAATGGATCTAACTCCATAACTGTTGAGCCAATCATCATGAAACTTGCAGGAATTGTCTACAAAAGTACCATTAACATATCCTGAAAGTGTCATTTGAATCAGACACAAGGGGGCGCCACAAATGTAAAAATTGATCATGAAACAATGCAAATCAAACTATTGCCCCTTTTTGATTTCTGCAGATTTGCAGGAAAGCTCAATCAGTATTTTTTCAGCATTGGCAGTATAAAAACAAAATGGGGGAGTGCAGCAAAATGCCGCCTACCTACTTTTGTTTATACAGAGTGCGCCTATTTCGGGGCAATGGGGGGCGTGAGCAAGTAACAAAACGTGTAGCTTAGCGTGTGACGTAAACAGTGACGTGGGAGGGAAGCCACGGCTGGTCAGTCCTTCGGCGATTCTATCATAAGTCGGCCCATCCTTCACCGTCCCCGTCATCTGATGGTTAATGGCCTCTTCGTTTGTGAGTGTAAGGAGGGCGCGCAATTCCTTGTCTCCCCAGTTGCTCATCTTTACAGTGTCTGTCAGGTTTGCGTTTCCCTCTTGCTACTAGTCGTCGCTAATTCCTGCTATCAGCTGTTTCCTGTTTATCCACCACCAGTGGGTCACACGTGCGGCGTCATCAACAGCTCCTCCCACAAGTCTTCAACAGCCCCTACCGTGGCAGAAGGCCGCCTCGGTCTGTTTAAACTAAAAAGGTTCCGCCAGTATGTCTACCCTACGAGGAGGAAAATTGGGCGCCTCGAATCAACTCGCCATTCCACCTCTGTGTGTCTAAACTTTCGCAGCTTGCCGGCAAAACAGCCCAACATTCGCAGAAAATCTGGCAGTGTAAAAGGGGCTTATAAATCATAATTTGTTTGTCTAATCAGTACAAAACTCACAGGATATGTTCAATAATAGTATGTGTGTGTAAAATCATTTTGAAATCTTTCAACAGGGGGCGCCACTGGTTCCAAACAAGTGCATTGGCCTTGACCAAAATTTGTCCATAAACGACAGTTTGTCCAAGCATCACCAAACTCAATGGATATTTTTAACTAAGCATTGAAGCATGACCCCTGAATGTTTCTGCAACTGACCAAAGAAAGCAACAGTGTTGCCAAAGAAGAGTGTGGTCCGAGAGAGATTTGAACGTAAACTATGAGCATTTTTCCCGATTGTCATAAACTCTATTGATAATCTTTAATACAGGTGTCCTAAAGTGTCAAAGGTCTTGAACCTACCCAACTTTGAACTTTTTTTTTTTTTTTTAATTTGTTGTAGGGAAGTTGCAGTTTTATTTATTTTCTCAACGAATTACTTTTTTTGTCCTGACAGTTTCTGGTTTCTGAAAATAACTACAGAGGAGATGCATCAGAGACTCAGTGCCAAACTATATATTTAATCTAAGTCTATAAAATATACACTTTGCATTATAATTCACCCCTTTTTAAAGCTGATGTACAAGAAATTGTTCTGTACTTTTTTGTACCAACAGATCCTTTGATATGATGTGATTTGATGTTATTTGATATGATATACTGATATGAGATGCTGATATACTGCACATGTGCCAACAAACGACAGTCAAACTTTTGAACACAACTGGAAATTTAATTTCAAATTTTGAAACTTTACAAAGTGAAATGTTATAATACTTACTTAAGGCTGAAAAATACAATAAAGTTAAGAATAAACAACATACAGAACATTAATAACAAACTGTAAGATGTTGTGTTTTTTCCTTTATGCTCTGAAGGAGGCACACTGTTGTCTGTTTCTATTGTGCGTTACATTGTGGAACAACAGTGTCCGTCAACACTGCAGCAGATTGATTTGACATTTGACTTATTTTTTACAGATTTATTCTCTATTGCTGCTGCTGTTTTTCCTGCTTTTTAAACTCTCATCCATTCCTCTCCATGCAGCCTCCTCTGCCCTGACCTCGGCCTCCCCGCCTCCTGCTGTGGTATCCCAGAGGCCCCCGGGGCACCAGGCTCCTTCTTCCCCTCCAGCCCCACCTCCACAGGAAAGCCCCCAGACTGCCGCCAAATACCTCCACAGATTCTTCCTCTCGATCAGATGCGGCGAGAGGCCCCTCGTGGCTTCGCCTCACTTCCACCGCAGGGCCTCGGAAATACCTGAGATCCTTGAGTGTGGTCGCCGTTTATCTGCACCGCTTTGACCGCCAAGAGGTTCAAACCACAGATGTTCACACTCAGATTTGAATCAACTGCTCAAATCAGATTTTTTGGATGCTGATTTTATCTGTCCTCAGATGTAACCTGCACATACTGAACTAATAGTGATGTTGAAAAGATATCTGTAGTTGCTGACTGGTTTTGCAGCTGAAATGGATGGACGGGTTGCTGTGCTTCTATTTATTAAGAAAATAAAATAACATATACCTACTGAGAGTAACTGTGGGCATTTATTTTCATGGATTTTTCTGAAAATATTAAATGTAATGCTGATGTTTGTTGTCTGTAGTTTTGAAACAAGTATCTACGTGACATCATGAGACAATCAAATGTCCTCACATCCTCAATTCAACAAAGATAAAACAATATTATCATTAAACTACAGCTCTAATAAATGTGCCACAGACTGAGACTCGCGGGGAATGTTGTTGCTAGTTGCATATGAAATAAAAATAATGAAAATTAACACAAGGACTCAGGAAGGTGTGAGTAAAAATTTCATTATTAAACTAAAAGAAAACATTATGAGATTTGAAATCAAGCAGAAAACCACTTCCCAAAACACTGAGCTGCATATTTGTAGCTTTACACATTCTTTTCCTGTGTACATGCTGCATAAAAATTCAAATATAAACTGTGCTTCACAGTAACCCCATGTGTCCACCGACAGTCCAAAGATTAAAGCAGTCAGATTAAAGCTGGTCATCAGACTCCATCTAGTGGTCCCAAGTGTACACAGCACAACTTTCTTCATGACTATGGAACACTTAGAAGAATTTTACTTCCCTTTACATCAGATGAAAAGGCTTCACTTGAAGCTTAATGTCTTTCACTAAAGCAGGTTTTACCCTGATGATTAGTGGAGGAAAGAAACTAAGTTAATTAGCTCAATACTGTGGTGTAAAATTTTTAGGTACTTTCGTTTCATGCTACTGTATATTTTAACTTCACTATATTGCAAGAGGGAATTCTTGTACGTTTTGCTCAAATATGTTTATTTGATAGCTGTAGTTACTTTTCAGATAAATATATTTCTCATTTAAAAAGTGATCAGCTTATAAAATGATACATTATTATATATTAAACTTAACAGAGTTAAGCAGAAGATAAAATTTGCCCTACTTTGATCAGTGACATTTAATAAGCACTTACATGTTGGTAATTAATGGCAATGGCGCAACTAGGCTCCACATTCACACTAAAATCACTTATACTGTTTCCCCCTTGAGTTACGTCTTACTGTATTCACACAAAAACAAACCTATCTCCTTTATAATGCATACTTTAGTTTACAATGGTATAAATTTAGTGTGTCATTAAATCTACAGTATAGTATGTCCTAAAAATGTGATTTTAAAATAAGGTCATAGTGAAGTATGTCATAAAAATGTGATTAAAAAAATGTCACAGTATTGTATGTCGTAGAAAGGTGATTCAAAGAGTCACAGTACAGTTTTTCAAAACAAAAAAAGAAAGTGATTTAAAATAAAGTAAAAGACATAGTTACTATGACATTTTTTCACCATTTTGGACGACATGCTATACTATAACATTTTTTCACAATTTTGGACGATGTACAATACTATGACAATTTTTCAAGATTTTGAACGACATACTAAACTATGACGTTTTTCCATTATTTTGGACAACATGCTACACTGACTTTTTTTTCATGAGTTTGGACGACATACTAAAGTATGACAGGTTTTTTTTCACTATTTTGGACAACATGCTATACTATGACATTTTTTCACCATTTTGTACGATGTACTATACCATGACATTTTTTTCATGATTGTGGACGACATACTAAACTGTGACATTTTCTCAGAATTTTGGACAACATGCTATACTATGATGTTTCTTCACTATTTTGTAGGGATGCACCGAAATGAAAATTTGTGGCCGAAGCCGAAGCCGAATGTTATTAAGCGCTTCGCCGAATACCGAATATCATTGTTTAGTTTTTCATTAGTTTTTGCAGATGAACCCCCTCCAGATTAGTGTTGTCACGGTACCAAAATTGGGACCCACTGTACGATACCAATGAAAGTATCACGGTTTTGAGTAGTATCACGATACCACAGTGAAAATGAGACAGATGTGCCTTTTGTCATTTATAAAAAAGATAAATCACTTTTCTATAATACATCAATGATATTTCAATGGAATAAATTACTTATTGACTTATTCATACTTCAAAAACAGCATCAATAAGTGATTAACATAGGGGGGATAAAAATAAAATAAATAAATAAAATAAAAATCAACCAGCCACCCTCCTCCCCTGACAAGTCCCTCCATAAGTAAAGAACAGTCCCTAAAGTGCAGTGAGGTTTGTGGGCCGTTACCTGCCCAATGACAGAAATGTGAACGGCTCGTTTCTCCTCTGACACGTCACATACCTGTGTTCGGCTGGCTCGGCTGTTCAGGTACTTCTGGGCAGTCATGACGCCAAGAAGAGGATATTATTGGAACCGACTTCTCCGTCGCCGGTAAGCCGATGGCCGCCGTATTTGACAGGAATACATTACTCTCTGTGTCTGTGACCCCCGTTCAACCCACAATCGGTGGGATTCGCCTTTCATTTCTGCTGCTGGTTGAAATCTGTAGGCTGCTCGCACAGCGTGCTGAATGATTTAAGCCTATTTTGCTCACTCCAAACTATTTTAGTCGCAAATGCGAGTGCGGTGACGGACGGATCACCACACTGCCGACATTTTATTCCGCCCGTCACGGCACGCTGTTTGATTGCGTTATCAAAACCGCGCCGCTATTATTCTACCTTGCTTTTAACTTATTCCACCGAATACCGAATGTGTGTTTTTTTGCAAGATTCGGTCGAATATAGTCGGTTACCGAATATTCGGTGCATCCCTACTGTTTTGGACGACCTGCTATACTATGATGTTTTTTCACTTTTTTTGGATGACATGCTGACTATGACTTTATTTCACGATTTTGAACGACATACTATAATATGGCATTTTCTCCCTTTTCTGGACGACATGCTACACTATGATGTTTTTTCACTATTTTGGATGACATAGTATGACATTTTTTCATGATTTTGAACGACATGCTATACTATGACATTTTTTCACGATTTTCAACGACATGCTATACTATGACGTTTCTTCATGATTTTGGATGACATGCTATACTATGACTTTTTTTCACGATTTGGGACGCCATGCTATACTATGACATTTTTTCACCATTTTGAACGATGTACTATACCATGACATTTTTTCACTATTGTGGACGACATAATAAACTGTGACATTTTCTCAGAATTTTGGACAACATGCTATACTATGATGTTTTTTCACTATTTTGGACGACATGCTGACTATGACTTTTTTTCATGATTTTGAATGACATACTATAATATGGCATTTTCTCCCTTTTTTGGATGACATGCTACACTATGATTTTTTTTCACTATTTTGGACATCATACTATACCATGACATTTTTTCACGATTTTGGACGACATGCTATACTAAGACATTTTTTCACCATTTTGGACGATGTACAAAACTATGACAATTTTTCATGATTTTGAACAACATGGTATACTATGACATTTTTTCACTATTTTGGACGATGTACTATACTATGATATTTTTCGATGATTTCGAATGACATACTTAACTATGACGTTTTTTTTTTAATATTTTGGACAAGATGCTACACTATGACTTTTTTATGATTTTGGACAACATGCGATGCTGTGACATTTTTTCATAATTTCGAATGACATACCTATGAAGGGTTTTTTTTTACTATTTTGGACGACATGCTATACTATGACATTTTTTCATGATTTTAAATGATATACTAAACTATGATGTTTTTTTCACTATTGTGGATGACATGCTACACTGACTTTTTTTCACGATTTTGGACGACATGCTATACTATGACTTTTTTCATGATTTTGGATGATAGATGTACTACACTATGACCTTTTTTCACTATTTTAAACAACATGCTATACTATGACTTTTTTCATGATTATCGACAACATGCTATACTGTGACAGTTTTTTCATGATTTTGGACGACATGCTATACGATGACGTTTTTACCCCTTTTTACCCACTTTTTTAAATCATCTTTTATGTCTTACTATTCATATGTCATAGTATAGCATGACGTCCAAAATAGTGAAAAAACATCATAGTATAGCATGTCGTTCAAAATATTGAAAAAAAAGTCATAGTATAGCATGTCGTCCAAAATAGTGAAAAAATATCATAGTATACATGTCGTTTAAATTCCTGAAAAAAAGTCATAGTATAGCATGTTGTCCAAAAAAGTGAGAAAATGTCATACTATAGCATGCCGTTCAAAATACTAAAAAAAGTCGTAGTATAGCATGTCGTCCAAAATCATGAAAAAATGTCATAGTATAACATGTCATTAAAAAACCTGAAAAAAAAGTCATAGTCTAGCATGTCCAGAGTACTGAGAAAATGTCATAGTTCAGTATGTTGTCCACAATCATGAAAAGATGTCATGGTATAGCACATCGTACAAAATGATGAAAAAATGTCATAGTACAGCATGTTGTCGATAATCATTAAGAAATGTCATAGTATAGCATGTCGTCCAAGAGTAAAAAAATGTCATACTATAGTATGTCGTCAAAAAAAAATGAAAAAAATGTCATAGTATAGCATGCCGTCCAAAATAGTGAAAAAAAGTCATAGTATAGCATGTTGTTGACAATCGTGAAAAAACGTCATAGTATAGCATGTCGTCCAAAATAGTGAAAAAAAACATCATAGTATAGCATGTCGTTCAAGTTCCTGAAAAAAAGTCATAGTATAGCATGTCGTCCAAAAGAATGAAAAAATGTCAAAGGATAGTATGTTGTTCAAAATATTGAAAAAAAGTCATAGTATAGTATGTCCTTCAAAATCGTGAAAAAAATATCATGTCGTTCAAAATAGTGAAAAAAAGTCATAGTATAGCATGTCGTTCAAAATCGTGGAAAAAAGTCATAGTATAGCATGTTGTTCAAAATAGTGAAAAAAGTCATAGTGCAGCATGGCGTCCAAAATCATGAAAAAGACTCATAGTATAGCAGGTCGTTCAAAATAGTGAAAAAAAGTCATAGTATAGCATGGCGTCAAAAATAGTGAAAAAACATCATAGTATAGCATGTCGTTAAAAATAGTAAAAAAAAAAGTCATAGTATAGCATGGCGTCCAAAATACTGAAAAAAAGTTATCGCACAGCATGTCTTTCAAAATAGTGAAAAAAAAGTCATAGTATAGCATGGCGTCCAAAATAGTGAAAAAATGTCATAGTATAACATGGCGTCCAAAATACTGAAAAAACATCATAGTATAGCATGTCGTTCAAAATTCTGAAAAAAAGTCATAGTATAGCATGTCGTTCAAAATAGTGAAAAAAAGTCATAGTATAGCATGTCGTTCACAATCGTGAAAAATGTCATAGCATGCCGTTCAAAATTGTGAAAAAATGTTATAGTATAGTATGTCGTTCAAGAATTGTGAAAAACAGTCGTAGTTTAGCATGTCGTTCAAAATCATGAAAAAATGTTATAGTACAGCATGTCGTCAAAAATCATGACGGAAGTCATAGCATAGTATGTCATTCAAAATAGTGAAAAACATTATAGTATAGCGTGTCGTTCAAAATAGTAAAACAAAGTCATAGTATAGCATGGCGTCCATAATACTGAAAAAAAGTCATAGTATAGCATGTCGTCCAAAATCATGAAGAAATGTCATAGTATAGCATGTCGTCCAAAATCGTGAAAAGTTTCACAGAATAGCATGTCATCCAAAATTGTGAAAAAAAAGTCATAGTATAGCATGTCGTTCAAAATCCTGAAAAAATGTCATACTATAGCATGGCGTCCAAAATACTGAAAAAAAAGTCATAGTATAGTATGGCGTCCAAATCATGGAAAAATGTCATAGTATAGCATGGCGTCCAAAATAGTGAAAAAATGTCATAGTGTAGCATGTCGTTCAAAATAGTGAAAAAAAGTCATAGTATAGCATGTCGTTCAAAATGATGAAAAAATGTCATAGTATAGCATGTCGTTCACAATCATGAAGAAATGTCATAGTATAGCATGGCGTCCAAAATCGTGAAAAAAATTCATAGTATAGCATGTCGTCCAAAATCATGAAGAAAAGTCATAGTATAGCATGTCGTTCAAAATTATGAAAAAATGTCATAGTATAGCGTGTCGTTCAAAATTATGAAAAAATGTCATAGTATAATATGTCGTTCAAAATAGTGAAAAAAAGTCATAGTATAGCATGTCGTCCATAATAGTGAAAAAACATCATGGTATAGCATTTTGTTCAAAATCGTGAGGAAAAAGGTCACAGTATAGCATGTCGTTCAAAATCCAGAAAAAATGTCATATTATAGCATGTTGTTCAAAATAGTGAAAAAAAGTCATAGTCGTCAAAAATCATGAAGAAAGTCATAGCATCGTATGTCATTCAAAATAGTGAAAAACATTATAGTATAGCATGTCGTTCAAAAATAGTGAAACAAAGTCATAGTATAGCATGGCATCCATAATACTGAAAAAAAGTCATAGTATAGGATGTCGTCCAAAATCATGAAGAAATGTCATAGTATAGCATGTGGTCCAAAATAGTGAGAAAGTGTCATAGTATGGCATGTCGTCCAAAATCGTGAAAAGTTTCACAGAAAAGCATGTCATCCAAAATCGTGAAAAAAAGGTCATAGTATAGCATGTCGTTCAAAATCCTGAAAAAATGTCATAGTATAGCATGGCGTCCAAATTAGTGAAAAAAAGTCATACTATAGCATGTCTTTCAAAATTGTGAAAAAATGTCATAGTATAGCATGGCGTCCAAAATAGTGAAAAAACATCATACTATAGCATGTCGTTCAAAATAATGAAAAAAAGTCATAGTATAGCATGTCGTCCAAAATCATGGAGAAAGTCATAGTATAGCATGTCGTCCATAATAGTGAAAAAACATCATAGTATAGCATGGTGTCCAAAATAGTGAAAAAAAGTCATAGTATAGCATGTCCTTCAAAATCGTGAAAAAAGTCATAGTATAGCATGTTGTTCAAAATCCTGAAAAAAAGTCATAGTATAGCATGTTGTTTAAAATCGTGAAAAAAATGTCAGCATAGCGTGTCGTCCAAAGTAGTGAAAAAACATCATAGTGTAGTATGTCATTCAAAATAGTGAAAAGAAGTCTTACTATAGCATGGCGTCAACAATAGTGAAAAAAAGTCATAGTATAGCATGTCGTCCAAAATAGGGAAAAAACATCATAGTATAGCATGGCGTCCAAAATCATTAAGAAATGTCATGTCATGTCATGTCGTTGAAAATTGTGAAAAAATGTCATAGTATAGCATGTCGTTCAAAATAGTGAAAAAACCTCATCGTATAGCATGGCGTCCAAAATCATTAAGAAATGTCATAGTATAACATGTCGTTGAAAATTGTGAAAAAATGTCATAGTATAGCATGGCGTCCAAAATCATTAAGAAATGTCACGTCATGTCATGTCGTTGAAAATCGTGAAAAAATGTCATAGTATAGCATGGCGTCCAAAACAGTGAAAAAACATCACAGTATAGCATGTCTTTCAAAATAGTGAAAAAAAGTCATAGTATAGCATGGCGTCCAAAATAGTGAGAAAAAGGTCATAGTATAGCATGTCATTCAAAATCCTGAAAAAAATGTCATAGTATAGTATGGTGTCCAAAATAGTGAAAAAAAAGTCATAGTATAGCATGTCGTCCAATATAGTGAAAAAAAGTCATAGTATAGCATGTTGTTCAAAATAGTGAAAAAAAGTCATAGTATAGCATGTCGTTCAAAATAGTGAAAAAAAGTCATAGTATAGCATGGCGTCCAAAATAGTGAAAAAACATCATAGTATAGCATGTCGTCCAAAATAGTGAAAAAAAAGTCATAGTATAGCATGTCGTCCAAAATAGTGAAAAAACGTCATAGTATAGTCCAAAATCATTAAGAAATGTCATAGTATAGCATGTCGTTCAAAATCATGAAAAAATGTCATAGTATAGCATGTCGTCCAAAATAGTGAAAAAATGTCATAGTATAGCATGGCGTCCAAAATAGTGAAAAAACATCATACTATAGCATGTCGTTCAAAATAGTGAAAAAAAGTCAGAGTATAGCATGTCGTTCAAAATAGTGAAAAAAAGTCATAGTATAGCATGGCGTCCAAAATAGTGAAAAAACATCATAGTATAGCATGTCGTCCAAAATAGTGAAAAAAAAGTCATAGTATAGCATGTCGTTCAACATTGTGAAAAAAAGTCATAGTATAGCATGTCATTCAAAATAGTGAAAAAACATCATAGTATAGCATGTCTTTCAAAATAGTGAAAAAAAGTCATAGTATAGCATGGCGTCCAAAATAGTGAAAAAACGTCATAGTATAGTCCAAAATCATTAAGAAATGTCATAGTATAGCATGTCGTTCAAAATCATGAAAAAATGTCATAGTATAGCATGTCGTCCAAAATAGTGAAAAAACATCATAGTATGTCGTTCAAAATAGTGAAAAAAAGTCATAGTATAGCATGTCGTTCAAAATAGTGAAAAAATGTCAGAGTATAGCATGTCGTTCAAAATAGTGAAAAAAAAAGGTCATAGTATAGCATGGCGTCCAAAATATTGAAAAAACATCATACTATAGCATGTCGTTCAAAATCATGAAGAAATGTCATACTATGTCATCCAAAATAGTGAAAAAACATCATAGTGTAGCATGTCGTCCAAAATCCTGAAAAAAAGTCATAATGTAGCATGTCGTCCAAAGTCGTGAAAAAAAGTCATAGTATAGCATGTCGTCCAAAATCATGGAGAAAGTCATAGTATAGCATGTCGTCCAAAGTCGTGAAAAAAAGTCATAGTATAGCATGTCGTCCATAATAGTGAAAAAACATCATAGTATAGCATTTCGTTCAAAATTGTGAAATAAAAGTCATAGTATAGCATGGCGTCCAAAATCGTGAAAAAAAGGTCATAGCATAGTATGTCGTCCAAAATAATGAAAAAAAGTCATAGTGTAGCATGTCGTCCAGAACAGTGAAAAAAAAGTCATAGTATATATAGCATGTCGTTGAAAATCGTGAAAAAAAGGTCATAGTATAGCATGGCGTCCAAAATAGTGAAAAAACGTCATAGTATAGTCCAAAATCATTAAGAAATGTCATAGTATAGCATGTCGTTCAAAATCATGAAAAAATGTCATAGTATAGCATGTCGTCCAAAATAGTGAAAAAACATCATAGTATGTCATTCAAAATAGTGAAAAAATGTCATAGTATAGCATGTCGTTCAAAATAGTGAAAAAAAAAGGTCATAGTATAGCATGTCGTCCAAAATATTGAAAAAACATTATAGTATAGCATGTCGTTGAAAAATCCTTTACCGTTTAAAAGTGTAACTTGTTGTAGACATCAGCAGATGAATTTAATTGTGGTTTGAAGGACACACAGAAGTCAGTTTGCTGAGATATTTATTTACACATTCAACTAGTGGCCATTATATGAAAAGAAAGAACATTTTTACAGATTATTTACATCACCTGTAAGGCATTATGAAAACAAAAAAACTGTACACTGAAATTTAACAAGAAAACAATAAAACACACATAAGACAAACATAAAAAGCTAAATGAATGTACATGAAAGTATAAAATACAACCGAGAGCGACCATGCAACTTAAATAAAAAAGGAATACATGGAACATATGAGGGAGTAATATCACATCATCTCATCTTCCCTCTGCAGCTCTCTGAACATTTCATCAATAATCTGGAGTGAGGATTCTGTGTGCGTACACTGAGTTACTGTCAGTGTATCTCCTGCCTTAGAACAAGTTCATATTGCACTTTTATCTTCCATGTTGAGGAGTCTAAAAGAGTGAAGATGAGTACAAACACACAGATAGTAGCCTCTCTCATCTTCAACACACCTGTGTGTCTAGTTTGGGATTGCACGTAGTTTTATTAGGTGTTAAAAAGTACACGCTAACAACAGCTGATGTTTTATTCCAGTTTGTCCACTCAGAATGAGCGAGAATCATTGCTGAGCATGGATACTGGAAAACAGTTTTTAAAAAAACACTTGATAAATCTGCTTAGTGGTGTAACTTAATTTTTTTGTTTTTAATTAAACATTTTAATTTAAAAACTGATTTAGACGCACTTTGAACGGATTTTCAGAAAAACAATTATTTGTAATTAATTGACATGACATTCAGACAGTGTATCATACACATTAATACTGGAATAAAACCGTACCAATTGACAGTATCAATCTAAAAATATCTTCTTAAAAAAAAGGCCTTAAAATAAAATGTTACGATTATCACAAAGGAATTCATGTTACAAGTTTATTTGTTTTCCAGTTTTAGATTTTAAGCTTGATTTTGGTCAAAACCAACCTAAAATCAACGAAATTAAACATTATTGTTTATTTTGTTGCAAATTGATTTTGAGAATATTTTTTAGGATTAGAAAACCTGCTCAGGATCCATGAGACAAACTGAAAATCAATAACAGTCCATCAAGCCATTAAAAAAAAACACTCAGATGTGTTGAAAATAAGAATTCAGAAAGTGTTTTCATACAAAAACCAACCACAGAGTCATATTGGTCACACCTGGTTTGTGTTAGGACACCAGATTTTAAAAGAAAAACATATTTAAAATGGATGAATGGAAACCTGGAGAAGAAACATGTTTATTATTGTGAAACTATTACCTTTTAAACTGACATTATCTTAATGGGAAATGACTTCATTACGTTTGTTTCTCTGCATTTCACTCAAAGTTCATTACGGAGCGTCAGTGCACTCAGTATAATTAGTGTACCTGTAAAAGAAATAAAAAACAGCTCATGATCACAAAGTGCTAATTAGTTAATCTTGCCTTCACTGATTGATTATTGTTACCTAAGACAGGAGTGTGTAGATCCACTGGAGGTGTTTTTAGAGGAAGTGCCATTTGTAACAGAGGAATCAAAGTGATGTGAGAGAAAGCCTTCAACTTTTTTGGACATGTAGCTGATGCTCTTTGATAGACATGCACTGGATGATGCATGTTACTATTATGTATGTTTAACTGCATGAAATCAAGCCGCTTCCAACACCTGTATTGCTAACTCAGTCTGGGAAAAACTCATTGTGATTCTGACTTAATTCCCAGTCTCTATCTTTTATGGTCAAGTGCTTCGTTAACACTTTGGTCAAATTCCTAAATAGATGAGAGAGGATATGAGGTGTGAGAATTTGTAGGAATTTTGTAGTTTTGTAAAGGAACATAAAGCAGTTTGAAACAAAAAAAGTATACATATAAATCACCTCCACTGAATGTGATTCAATGAACGCAGCGTTTAGCAGTTCGTTCATACGACCATCAACACATACAACATGGCTGGATGATGAGTTTAATCCCCTCCCACAAAGAAAAAACACTGGGCACACGCATACTGGCTTCTGGTTGGTTGATGTACAACAACAAACCCTTATTCGTGGAGTCAATTGGTGTGACGTTAGTACGATGCAGAAAAACTCACCAGAAGAGAGGCAACCTGGAGGTCTCTCACTGTATTCACTCACTACTAAAATTAGGGAGATCTAGATAGTTTTCACAAACTGAAAAGAAACTTAATGACCAGATTAACATGTTTACATAAAAATAAAACCCTCTCCTGTTTCTACTGCCTCATCATCTCCGGTGAGTTCAGGGAAAAGAGCTGCAGTCGACACGGTAGTTCACACTGTGAGTGTAGTGGCTGCTTGGTCCACGTTTTTAAGGCCTGCTCATTTGCTGGTGGGTAAGTGGAAAGTATTCGCCATCAGTAGTGTGTGTGTGGGTGTGCTGACAGGTTGTCGAGAGGTAGGGATGAAATGGAGGTGAAGGTTACATTTATAGTGTGTGTAAATCAAAGGAGTGTTGGACACAAAGTGACAGAGCGGAGACGGTAAAGCACTTCAACAGGCCGTGAGACCCAACAGGGTGACGAACTGTCTCTGAGATTATAATCCAGATTTTAACATGTGGGATCACTGAGGGCTTCTAGCACGGAGAGATAAGTTTAGCTATGTTGCTGCAGTTAATACTTTAAAGCATTTAAGTACTTGTTTTTACTGGCACATGATAGCTACCCCACGTATGTTCATACAGAGTGTGTCCTTAGAAGTTAAGATTATTTTCATTATTGATTAATCAATTATTGAGAAAATAATCAGAAAACGGTTCCTGTTGTAAAAACAGTTCATCTGTAACTGTTCTTACTCCATTTTTAAGCAAAAATATAACAACGCTGCTGTTTCCAAACTCTCAAATATTAATATTTTTGTAGGGTTTTTTTTTTTTAAGATTCTGTGATATTCAACTGAATATTTTTGGGTTTTGAACTGTTGGCCAAACAAAACAAGCAACTTGAGGACATTATTTTGTGTTCTCATTAACTGTTTTTCACATTTGGTATGATTTTCTTACATTTTCCTTGCAAACAGTTAATCTGAAAAATAATTAGCAACCGATAATTGCATAATTCTTATTTATTTCATTTATAAAATGTCAGAAAACATTTTTAAAAATGTCAAATTTCACAAAACAATGTCCAGAGATGTCTTGCTTTGTCCATCCAATAGTGCAAAATTTAATTTAAACAATTACGAAACTGGATTCAGAGAATTCTACTGTTAATCAATTATCAAAACCGCTGTTGGGGGCAGTATATCAGCATGTGAAGTCAGGTCAGCAGCAGACTCTGAACTAAACATACCAATGGAGGAAAGTTTATGTTATGTTGAGACAAAATCTGAAGTTTAAGAGGAAGATATTATGTTCAAAAAAAATTCGCAAAACTAACTTCCTTGTATGGAAATGCTGTAACGTGTGCAGGCTTTCTTGAAGCACTGTTCCTCAATATAAACTTCTTTTTAGAACAAGTGAGCAAAGTTCTGCTGCAAAGACTAAAAAGCTTCATTCTCAAGCTGAAACTAGTAAAAGCTAAAAAGCCAAGACGGTATTGCTGCTCCTATATCTGCATGATGTTTTACCTAAATGTTCCTACCTAATCTGCTCTAATTGGCAATCTTGGTCGTCTAGTTTGATTCCCTCTAACCGCTGACAGAGGAAACAATGAGGCACTTAATGCCCTGTTAATCTATTTGAGCTCGCTCAGTGTAGTTTTGCACCTCTGACAGCCAGTGTTCATGTTGTAGCTTCAGTGCTGCATGTATAAAGTGCTCTGAGGGTAAATCTGGATCCTTGGAACACTGATTGAACTGCAACAGCCTCACACTGCTATATTTCTGACCCAAAAAACATGATCAAAAGCAAATACTTTTGTCTTTTTAGCTCCTTTTGGATATGAATCCACCTTTTATGAATTCATGTTGATGAATTACCAGCAGAACTAACATCTAAAATCTGTCCAGTTGAACACTAACAATGACAGTGGATTCATATATCCACCATCACTAACTTTTTGCACATTAACAGTTTGATTTTGATATTAAGGATAAAGTATTTAACACGTGTAGAAAAGACGTCTTGAGCCCAGTGGACCATGGAATAATTGACTTCCTGTAAAAACATCAAAATCACAAAATATTTAGTCATCATCTGCTCGTACTTGATTAGGATCACTGATGAGATGTGTATTATTTGATTCCTTAATAATTGCTAGAAAGACTACATTGTACAAAATGTTTTCTTCCCACCCAAATGTCCCGTATTCTGTTTTATTTGCCTACAGATGAACATTTTTAAAAAGCTAGGTGGTTAAAGTGGGAGCCTAATTTATCAGCTAGTATATTAGCATCAGCCATGCTACTGCAGATTCCCATCATTTTTTAGATCCAGAGTTCAAGCTAAAAAATATGCAGCAAATTAAATAGTGTGAACTTAAACCACAAGGACCTACATAATAATTAATAATTAAACCACAGAGGTCATTTTGAAGCCTTTAGAAAATCATTAGCACCGAAAATTAGAATTTGAGTCTTTGAGAATTACACAGGGCGCAATGCTCAGTGTTAGTGGTGTTTAAAGTCCCGACAGGGAGGCAGAATTTCCACAAGCGGGTGACTTTTCCCTCCCAGCCGGCAGAGGAAATAACACAGAATATCATCTGAAAGTCAGTTTTAATATTCCAGCTTTAGGCTGGTGGATTAGTGACACTGCTGCTCAAACAACCAGTCTCCAAAATCTGTCTGGTGAAATACTGACAATGGCTGCTGAAGTTTAGAACTAACCAACCACTTTGGGTTCCCGCTCTGGTTCCAGCACAGACTTCTCCTTCACCTGACTGGATGCTCAGGCTAGCAGCTCGTCTGTGGCCCAAAAAGTTCAGCTCCCACCTTCACAGCTGGCTCATGTTCACTTCAAGCTCCGTAGCGACGCCTCTGGAGTGGAAGTTTCAGGCTACGAAGCTTCAAGCTTTGCAGTTAGCCTCTCATGGCTGGCTAGCACCAGCTTCAACCTTCACAGCTCGATGATTAGTTTGAAGAAAGATGGCGTTAGCATCAAGGTTAGCTAGTGTTAGCTTCTCAAAGCCGGGCTGGTGTTTTTGTCCATCTCTTTATTTCCGTCCTTCATCAATGCAGAAAACACCTGCGAGAAAACAGAGAAGAATGAATCATTGCTTTTCAGTTTAAACGATTTGAGCCCTGAAGTTTTAGGGTTCTTTCGCACCTGCCCTGTTTGGTTACCTTGAACTAAAGTTTGTTTGCCCCCTAAGTGACCAATCAAGAGCAGCGTTCTCACACAAGACATTTGATCTGGTCCACTTGTAAATGCTGCCGTGAGAACACGAACCAACTCTCTGCCATTATCCAACTGTGTAACACAATTAGTCCCTGATTCGGACCAAAGCAAGAAAACTCTAGGCCTGACAGCACCCTTAGTATGATGCTAACCTGAGCCCAGCGGCGGTTCCTGCTGATCATGTGAGTGTTGGCCATGGCAGTGAAGAGAGTGTGCGACTGCAGGTCCTCCGGCAGGCGCGTAAGAAACTGAGCGATGTGGATGAAGTCCATCTGGAGTAGGACGTCCTCGAACAGACGCAGGATACCCAGCCCCGTCCGAAACAAGCTCTCCTCCCCGTCCCGGCAGAAGACATCCCACACCCGACACGCCACGTCCAGAGGGAGAGACTTACTGTACAGAGTGAAGATCCTGCACAGAGACGCACAAAAAAATACCTTTACTTAACAAGTACACGGAAGTAGTGTAAAATCATAAAATAGGAGCAAAAACTAGAAAGAAAGGTGGCAATTCAATTAGAGGAGAAAAAGGTGAGCTGAAATACAAACTCATGAATGCCCACATAAACATCAGCAGCGTACTAGACAGAAAATGGAGTGTTTAATAACTCACCAGTCGATCAGATAGAGGTCAGGGGTCAGGTTGTTGGTTTGGAAGTGGTTGAAGAGACGAGGCAGATTCTCCTCAAAGAAAACCTCAAAGGCTGCAAAATACTTCAACATCTGACACAGACAGAGAGAGTAAAGAGAAGATGAAGGACGGGGTCACGAGTGAACAAAAATGAATAACAGTTATTGAGTCTTTTTGTGTTTGTGTACCAGTTCGTGGTCGACTCTAAAGAAGGCCATCTGACAGGGTTTATTGAGCAGGTTGGCGAAGGTGATGAAGGCTTCAGCCTCCTCCAGGTTGAGGATCAGCACAGCAGCAATGAATGACATGCCCTGGACCTGAAACATCACCAAAACACAGACTCCACATCAGCATCAAAGACAGAATGTGAGTGTGTGTATTAATGTGTGCTTCTGTGTCAAGGATTATAAGATGGCATTCAGTTTTGAAATACTGACACGATTCTGTTACGACCCTGAATATATTTTGCCATTTCCTGAGTTTCTGTGAGAGTGTGTGCTCTGTTCTTGTGAAGATCTTGATCATCAACCTAAAGCTGTCTCCTTCTGGCTGGCTGCATTCATGTGTTTGGCCTGGGGATTGTCTTTTGCTGATTGATCCACTCACAACATCCTGTCTTTCAAAATGCCTCGGTTCCCAGCAGCCCAGTGACAGCAGCGCCTCGGCTCTCTCCTCGGCCTACAAACGCTTCTTTAGTTCCTTTGTGTGATAAATCTGTGAGACTTTGTCAGGCCTGGTGCCCTAGTTGGGTCTGTAAGTATCTGTGCAAATGTTTGTAAGCTGCAGGCGTGAGTTGCCAGTTTTTTTTGTACTGTTTGCTCCTGTTCTGATGTACCCTGAAGGGCTGGGTTTAGGAAATGTCTTCCTGTTAGCCAGTACTTTTGAGGAGATTCTTTTGTTTGTTGTTTTGGCCTCAGTTTACTATCTGAATTTCACTATTTGTATTAATAAATGGATCTACTTGCACTACATTCAGTGTTGAGACTTTGATTTTGGGACTAGGGAGGGAACGGCCTGTTAACTTTTATGTTGTGCTCCTTACCCCCTGGACAGGAGCGGAACAGACTCACAGTAGACATTTTATTGGGCCCCAAAAAATTTGCAAAGTGAGCTCTATTAATGCTCCTGAATAAAATCCAAACACTGTGTATATTAATGATGACATTTAACCGTCACATTCTGAGGTAGTCGTCTTTGTTTTACAATTTTTATTCTTTGAGGACTGAAGAAAGCACGTCCCAACTGAAAAACCCCTCCTGTCAGTTTGCCTTATGTTATTTCTTTCAGAAACTAAAGCCCAAGTAGCTTCCAACTGATAATTAAGCCTGTTTGAGATGTACTGCAACCATCTCAACAACATTTTGGATTAAATATAATTTAGGTTACATATCTAACCTAAATATTTCTTGAAAGATGGCATTAAATGTCTGGTCAGATTTATAATCTTGTTTATGTATTTTTAACAACAAAGTTGCTGATTTAAATCATAATTTTACCACTTTCTTAGACCATTTTATGTAAGCAAAGTAAGTCTGCTTGTGTTTAGAGAATATTTAACATTTGAGACTTCAGTTAAGTACAGGGGTAGGCAACCTGCGGCTCAGGAGGCACATGCAGCTCTGTAGCCCTCATCCAGTGAGTCCCTGTGGCTTTGAGAAAAAATTATATGGAAATCAGTTATTTTTCACCAGTTAAATTTAATTTATCATTGCTGTACGCCTTAAGTGATTCTTACATTTTCCAAACTCATGAATGTGTAGCTTAGACGCTGAATAAAAATAAATGTTTTAACATCTCGTCTACTATGTGCGTCATATGTCTACGGCCTGGCGCCTTTTCCTGAAATTTGCTGAATCTCAAGAACGATGGTTAAGCTTGAGTCTCCTTAGTGATGGTAGCTATTGATTCCAAATCCAAAAAAAGAAAATGTCTCAGAGGAAAACAGAGAATTTCATACCAAGTGGACAGATTTGTTTGCTTTTGCCACTAATGCTGCAAAGTCTCAGTACCAAATAATCATAAAAAGCCCACTGTAGAGCTACTTTGTTGTAAAACATATTAGTGAATGCTCATTTAGCTAATGTAGATTACATACCCTGTGTTGCCATCAATATATGACACAAATATAAATTGCGGCATTTATTTATTTTTTTGTCAAAAATGGCTCTTTTGATAGTAAGGGTTGCAGACCCCTGGTTAAATATGTTTTGAAAATAATAGTATTGTGGGATCAGTACCAAAGCACAGGTATTGTATCACCACTAGTATCAAAACAACACCCAGCCCTGAATATGAGACACCAAATGTCACATTGTGAAAAGACAAACATAAGCAAACTATTTCGAACCATGCGGGATAACATCTAACACAATTCTGTCTGTAAACAGGGTTCTTTGATGGTGGAAGAAAAAGCAAACTCACATAGCCAATGTCAGGTCTGTAACAGGTGTACGCCCCCAGTACACTGTGGAGGAGGTCGTGGTAGGGACCGCCCTGCAGAGAGAAAAGAGAGGGTGTTAAGATTTAGAGACAAACAGATGGAGGAGGAACAGCAGGATGAATGGAGCGAAGATTCATACAAAGTAGGAAATAAAAGAGAGATGGTGAAGGTAGATGAGACACAAATAACATGACAATGAACTAAAACGACACCGCTTTCACGAATTGGGAAATAGTTGTCAGTGATGTAAGTTGTACGCACACAGTGTGGTCCTTTAACTGTCAGATGGTGACAGCCAGACAAAATGACTTAAGCTCTAAAACTAACTTGTCCTCACAATGATAGAAATACATGAGCACACAGACACTCCTCTTGCACTGTGTCTGTTCAGAGATCAAATACCTTCTGGAAGATGAAGAGAGAGGGGAAAGTTCTGGAAATGTCTAGTTTGATGAGGTCCAGACTGGACTCCCTGTCAGCCAGAGATGCTCCTCCGTCTAACAGGAAAACACACAAGCAAAACATTGCAGCGTGTTATTTAAGTTGAAATAACTGTTCATGGTTTTCAGTTGACTGCACCACAGAGAGCTTATTTAAGACCTGAATATATATACCGTATATGACTATATTTATGTCTAAGAGTTTTTACTGTGATGTTTCAGCTTTTAGAGTTCAGACTGGTGCTGTGTGACATACCGCTCTCACTGTCGTTGACTGAACTGGTTTCACTGTAACTCCTCCACTTCTCTTTGGCTCTGGACAGGAAGATCTCATACAGCTCTGCACGGAGAGAAAAACACAAACTATGAGTCAGGTTTTAACCTCAGATCCGTGGCACAGATATGACAGTTATTGTGTCTGTGTTCATAGTGATGAAGATACACGTCGGCCAGTGCAGCTAACTGATGTGTTTTTAATAGTTTTTTAACAACAGTGGAGCTCTAAGAAGAACAGGATATACCAGGCTTTGGTACATTACATTCATAGATAAATGCACTGTTAACTTGGGTCTGTATTTGGGATTCGCTGACTTTAACAAAAATGTATTTAATGTGTGCAAGTTTGTACCTGGTGTGATGTTGAGCTCGTTGCCGATGGCGAGGCTCCACACTCTTCCTCTCACACTGGGAGGAAGTCCCTGCCACCAGAGCTCCCTGACCCGCCTCGTTCCCTTCCTATACACACACACACAGGCACCATGAGCAAAATAAACACGCTGCACAACACACACTGTGTACACAACACACACAGAGGACTGTGGAGACGTACATGGTGTCCCAGTGCGGCAGGATCTCGTTGTTCCAGACCACCATGGCGTTAGAGATGCTGTCCTCTTGTCTATGTCTCTCCTTCATCTGACGCTTTTTCCTCTGAGCTTCCTTCATCTCTGAGGGAGGAATAGAGACAAAGACTGAGTGAGCATTTTGCCTTTAATCTTCACGTTGACTAACTTTGTCCCTGCTGGCCACTGTATATCTGCCTGAGCCAATCAAATCAAAGCATAGCAATGGCTCTGCATCAAATAAAGTGTGGAAAATTGTTCTTGCCAACAAACTCTTTGTTTTGTTTTGGCAAGTGCGGTAAAGGGGTAATTTTAGACACCCATTACAGTGAGCTCTTAGCTCACTTGCTGTTTGTGTGTGTCTACCTCTTCTCTTTGCTCCTGCCACCATCTCCTCGTACTCCATTTTGTGTCTCTGAGTTTCCTCCAAAGATTTGGCAGGTAAGTTCCTGAAAGAGAGAAAATGTGTCAGTCAAAAAGACAGTCAGGGAAACAAGCAATCAACCACTTTACACTTTAAAGAGTACTTTACATCCCAAAAAAATCAGGTGTACTTCAAGAAGAAATTGGGAAAACAATGAGATCCAGGAGCTCCTTACCCTCCGAACAGAGGACGAGATCAGCCACCACATAACAGTGACAGTAAATGATTATCATTGCCATGTTATGACATTGTTATTGTTTATGGAACTCTGCTAAAGCATATGTTGTATGTCACATTAGAGGCTGGCGCTGTTGTGTCATGCCTCTTCTGCTTCCACGATGCCAGCACGCTGTCTGAAATCATACACTGCGGCGGCATAATGCTGGCATTGTTTGGTTCTGTGTAAAAATACAAAGGTGGCATAATGAAGGGACTTTGTAGCAGCCCTATAGCGTGATCTGATACTGGGTGAAATCAGAGATAAAAGAGGCCTGAAACTTTTAACTAGAGAGGGCAGCAAAACACTGCTTTTCAACCTGATTTTAAGTTACTAAAATCTGAATTATTTTAAATTTACAGCACACAGAGTGGCTGCATATCAGGATTTACACCTGAGACTAGAAGCTGGTTTGTTTGCATTAGAAAATCTATTCTATAAAGAGAACATTCAGCATCTTTATGACTGCTGGGCGTTCAACATACTGGGAGAAAACAGGCTGAACTTACACCATGCTAAATGTCAAGCTCACAGACTACTCTAGCTAAGCTGACAGTTATTTTCAGGATAAATTGTTTATTTGTTTGGTCTATCAAATCTCAGAAAACTGTGAAAATAATTATCATAATTTCCCAGAGTCCAACACTTCAAAAACAAAGATATTAAATTTGCTTTAAATTAGAAAAACAAGGAGACAAAGAACTCCTGCACACTGTCTTGACAACCTGATGAAGGTCTCTGTACCAAAACATTGTTCTTGTTCACAATAAATGCCCTATTACTGCATTTGCAGACGCTGTGCAGGAGTTTTTTTGTTCTATGATAATCAGGCCACGGTCTTCTCCTCCGCACCTGTCAGCTCTCAGGGGTGCGGGAGTTTTGCATTTTGATTTAAGAAAAACAAGAAATTGCCACAACTGTGAGGTTGAAGCAAGGGAATGTTTGATTTCTTTTTTTTTCAGTTTGAAACATTCAATTAATGATTGAAATGTTCTACAATGGTAACCATACAGAGAAAAAAATAATTTAACTGAGCTAACAACGTGGCCTCTGGTGCCACACGCAGAAAACCCCCACCCCCACTAGAGGTTAGAATAACAGAATATCTGACCAAAGATTTTGTACTTTTAACCAATACAGCTTCATGAGGGGCTGCTTGTGTGTCTATAAACTTGTTTTATTGTAATCAGGGTGTAAAAGTATATGTAGTATTTAAAAGTCTGCAATAAAGCCTTTACATTAACAAGAATAATATAACTAATAAGGTCCGTATTTGTTTGCGCCCCAATTAAAAACATCATATCATATTCAAATCAATATGAAACCACCATCAGTCACATTTTCTCAGACTGGACCAGTGAAAGATGCTATTACAGCTCCACATGTAAATCTAACTGGTACTCACGCTGGCCGGTCCTCCAGGATGAGAGCTGTGGTGGAGAGAGGCTCAAACTCCAGGTTCTTCCTCCTTCCTGTCGCTGAGGGAAGCTGAGGACACATGGACACATCCGAGTCCTTTCCCTCGTCCTCCTGTGGATGTTAAACAAACACAGAGGCTGTTATTGAGAGCCAAAATCCTGCAACTCTAACCTAGATTACGTTCCATAAGCTTTTCTAAGGGTATCTTTAATCTGCCTTTCTGAAAAGCTAAAGTGCAAGTTTTCTGTCTGCATTCGTAGATGAATTAGTATCTGCTGATGTACTGGACAGTAAAATGTGAACACCTTATTTTAAAACATGCTAACAGACTCCATGAGCCCTCTTAGAAAATGGCAGCCTGTCAAAGCCTGAACAATGTCATCATTTTATCTTCATTACAAGGAAATGTGCTTCATCCGTCCCAGAAAATCAGTGTTGCTGAATCTGAATTGATGCCAGCAGCAGTAAATGTTTTTAGTCAGGCTTTCATTTCCACAATTTACCTTTTCTATTTTGACCCAAACAACTTACCAGGAGGACCATTTTATTGCATCACATGAGCTTCAGTAGATGGTGTTTACCAAGTTGTCATGGCATTGTGGACGTTTGAATTTCCATATTTTCTGTGCACCTTAAAGAAACACTTCACCCATTTTTCTCACATGCCTCCATGAAAAACAGAGAAGATATTAATTTATAGATTAATTAGAAATGATGTTTAACAACAGCAAAACTATATCGAAACATCCATTTACAAACTCACCCAACTTGCGCAGTACAATCCAAGTCTCATTTATCCAGTCGTACGCTCAATACTTCCCAAACACATGTATTTTTGCCTTAGTATCGGAGTCTGGCTTTAAAAAGAGCAAAGATAAGTTTCACTTTCAGTTTTAAATAGTTATGTTTTAGCGTAAATGCATGTGTATGCATGCATAAATGAAACTTGGATTATACGGCACAGATGTTTGATTTAGTTTTGCTGTTAAATGTCGTTTCTAGTCAATCAGTAAATCCATATGTTTGCTGTTTTCTTAGGTCTTATGGGTGAAGTTTTCCTTTAAGAATCTTTCCGATAAGCTACTAAAATGACATTGTGGTGAGGTTTTTTTGCTAACTGTTGTTTCCAAGATCAAGCATGCACTTGATCAAGCTTGACTTTTTAGCCAATGTGGACGAGAACTCTTTAAAATCGTGGGAATTTTTCATTTTTAACACCCACAGTTCAATGACAGCTTGGTAAACTGCACCTGCAGAGAAAGATCATGTGATGCGAAGCTACTAGTAAACATTGTGATTAGACTTTGTCAAGTGCCGCAGCTGTTTAAAATAATTTAAATTAAAATAAATTCAATTCTTCAAAACATTTTGTTATCTTATGTAAACACTAACAATAGGGACGTTATCGAACCACAATCTGCAAACAGCTATGCAACAAGCCCACACACACACACACACACACACACACACACTCATGAACAGGGTGATTGTTCATCCGCTTTGGCACAAAGAGAAGCTGTTGGTTTGTTGGAGGACAGGCTCTGCAGACAGTCTGAATAAATCTCCATTTGAGGGTGTGTACGCATGTGTACACTCACACTTGCACCATCAAAGCTACCAAGCATGTATGTAGTAACTTTGCTTCTCAGTGCATGTGTGTACGTGCATGTGGCCTATCTAGGCTGCTTAATGAATGTCAATGTTTGTGTCCATGTGTGAGCGAGTGCTTGCATATATTTGAGGTCTAACGGTCGAAGCAATGCACAATAAACAGTTCATTCACGGGAGGGACAGCTGTGGGTCAACAAGACAACAAGCCTTTTATACACTGATTTTAGAGCACCACCAGCAGAGGGAGACAGAGCTCACTCTCTGACTCTGAGGCTGGAAAATTCAACTGGTGCTGCTTTGTCATCAGTTTCACTATGAAGTTAAAGTCATATGTGTAAAATCACGTGACTGATGCAGTAAACTGCACCAGGAAAGCTGCTCTGTTAATGATCAGTAAAAATACTGTGGACATTCAGATTTCAGAGTTTATCATCGGGCAGATGGTTGAAAGCGGAGAGAAAAATCACTTTTATTATTGCCATGAGGGGGAAGGTGGCCGGAAAGCAGTGGGGCCAGTTGACAATTTACTGATGAATGAACAACCTACATGAGATTAAATGGTTTTTACAATCAAATCTGCAACATTTAAACAGTTTACATTACATGGCCAAAAGTGTGCAGACCCCCCAACATCACAGCAACATCTGATACAGTGGCTGAGCATCTCATTCTCATTCTACGGGCCTTAATGTGCTGCTTTAACAGTCGCCACTCTTCTGGTTTCAGTCTTTCCACGAAATAATGGCTGCAGGGATTCGTTCCCATTCAGCCACGAGAGCATCAGTGAGGTCCATCACTGATGTTGGTGATCAGGTCTGACTCACAGTCTGTGCTCCAGTTCATCTGAGAGGTGCTGGACAGGGTTAAGGTCAGGCCTCTCCGCAGGCCAGTCAGGTTCTTTCACACCAAACTGGGAACACCATTTCTTAATGCAGCTGGCTTTCTGCACGGGGGGACATTGTCACATCAGAAGAGACAAAGGCCAAATCCCAATTCACAGCTTGGCCCTACCTTCGGTTCTGGAGTGCCCTTGACTGGGTAGTGGCTCTTCAGAATCAAGCCACAAGGGATAGAGGTTGAAATCTTAGGAACCTAGGAAATGGGGCGCCCAACTATGGAGACTGGACCAAATTATGAAAAACAGCCATGTACCAAAGACTTTCAGCTTCTAGTAAATGAGAATCAGGTCATGTAGCGTGCTATTACATTGTTGTGGGTCTCTGGCTTGTGTCTTGATATTTAATATCTGAGTGTATCCAAGTTCAGCAGGGCATACACAAAAGGAACAGTAAGGGAAAATGACAACAATTGGGTGAGTTTAAGTTCAATGTGTTTAATGTAAAAAGAAAACAAAATCTCATCGCTGTCATAAATGCTATTTATTATTGCAATAATTCAACCAGTGATTGAAAACAGTCCTTGGGTCTGTCAGGCTAGAGATATTTTCGCGCTAATGCTACCGAAAATATTTAAGACCCATCGAAACTGAATTTAAGACATTTTAGGACTTTTTAAGGACCTGTAGACACTGTGTCACAATTAATGTGTGGTCCGGCTGTTAAGCTATGACCTGAGTGCTCACACAGTATGTGTAAAGTAGACGATAAACGGTCCATCGGCCCCTCTGGACTGTTTTGGCTATTGAAAACTGTCACTACATTTTCATTTGAAAGCTCCAGGGCCACGGGTAGACGTATGAAAAGAGCCACATCTGTCCCCATCTCCCTCTCTTTGTCTCTTACACACAAACATACACATACACCAGGTAACAAGTTAGTTAGCAAGTTAGCAACCTGTGTAAAGGCTACACTGTAGAATTGAGTGTGAAGAAAAGGCAATGATCTTGGGGAATTGACTCATGGCGTTGCCTGAAGACAGCCAACCAAAATGTCTAACATTTTAAGAAATTCATCCAAACGCGGCCTGTCGGGAGATGTTGATCAGGCCATGACCGGTCTTCACTCTCCCTGTGCAGTGAATGGCAAAAGATACCCAACGAATCTGAATTCGCTCAGATTAAATGAGTCGGACGGCTCAAGTATCGGGTCAGAAAGAGGCTCAAATTGTAGAGTGTATGACCAGTGTTATCCCTGACCCTGACCCCAGGCCAGATGTACACAAAAACCAAAGTAAAAGTGTTTACAAACGTACTTTTGGCTATAGAGAGTGTTATATTTAGGACAAGATCTGAGGAGTCACATTGAGACGTACAAAGTCTGCAAACTGCAGGACAGTTAGGATTATAATTTTTGGAAGTAACCCCTGTTTGTCCTTCAGAGTCTCTGAGCGGAGCCCTGCATTGCTGCACAAACTGAATTCAAAGAAAACTGTTTGAATGAAGTAAGCCCTCCTTCTCCTGTTCCTCCTCCTCCCTCTTCTCCTCCTCAGCTTTGTGTCTGACGTGTCAACTGACTGAAGCCAAGCCACATCTGGACGGCTCCTTTCCTGATGAATCATCTGACTCTGGCTGCCATCATGTGAGCAGAGCGGGCGCAAAGGCCGACGGCTGTCAGACGGCAACGTTAGCTCAATGTTAGTCTGTCTCCCCTGCCTTCACATAACACAGTAGGTTCAGAGAGTCACTCTGGAGCTGGAATAGATAGATAGTTAGGATTTGCCGTCTTCATCGAGAGTACTCTAGCAAGATGGGATTGTGCCAAGGCCTCCATCTGAAGGACTACTGAGTGTGTGACACAGCTGCTTCCACACAGTTCTCAGTGTTTGTCTGATATGAAAATCAAAGTTTGTCTAATTAAATTCAACAACAGAGAAGGAAGCTGCTGCTGCACTGTGTGTGTGTGTGTGTGCAGGATACCACCTGCTCTAGATGACAGGAGAGGAACAGCTGTGTGTGTCTGAGTGCGTATGTGTGTCCTTGCTGGCAGGGCCTTATATCACGCAGCTAGTGGAGGATAGAGGGTTGAATTGTGTGCATGTGTGTGTGTAGGGGTGTGTGGGGATGGGACGGGGTGGGGGGAGTAATAATCTGCATCCTCAGCTGCAGGCGGTGTGTGGAAGTTGCCTAGCGACCACATATACTCACACACACACACACACACACACACACACACACACACACACACAGTAAATCCATTTTACAGTCTCATTCCAGCCACCATGTTGTATGTAAACAGATAAAGGCTAACAGCATTAGCCTCTGGAGCCTCTGGAGCATATGGCTAGCAAACACACACAGCATCAGGCCAACCAATTAAACATCTCACGACAAAATGTGTTTGTAGGATGAAACTTCTTTGGTGACGCAGAAATACAATGCAGCATCTGGACTTCATCTTCCACTATGCTAAAAGTCCCGCTCAAACGTAAGTGTAACACACACGCAATAAGTCTTAAGAGCCCAGTCTGACATCTTCAAATATGTTCTGTCTAACCAACCATCTAAAAACACAAACTTGCTCAGTTTATGATTTAAAAAAAAAAATAGAGAAAAGCTGCAAATCCTCACATCAGAGGAGCTGGAACCAGAGAACATTTGTCATTTTTCCTTGTTTGCCATCTTAAACGATAATTCAGTTATTACAACACTTTGATTCAGCACGCATTTTCTTGCCATTTTTACAATTACACAGGAAAGCAGGGTGAGAGAAATCAAGCTAGTGCAGGGAATGTGCACTGCAATAACACTGTAACCACGAAACCCTGCTGATTCTTATCTGACCTCCATTATTGGAAAATAATAGCAACCTCCTCCCTGACTTGGCACACAATGCTTTGTACAATATTATCTATTATTATACCCATGCTTCATTTTGTGAGCATTATTACGTTACTGTTTTCTGTGTAGGGGTGATGATGAGTGCTTTTGTCAGCCATCTCTGTCAGGGTCTCACAGGAGAGGAGCCTTTGGTTCAGACACTATTGTTTCTAGGAGGATATTTCCATTTAAAGGTTTTCTTCTAACAAAGTCCTCAGTGTTAATTCAAATAGGACATAACCTAGATAACCCAGTACTACAGGTTTAAAATATGACCGTCTGAGATGCTTTATTTTTCTGTCAGCTACATACAACACTATCCATGAGCCTCAGCTACCATTGCTAGGGAGAATAAGTAGATCAGTTAGAGGCACAAATCAGAGCTGTAACAAATCCAGAAGGCTTTGCCAGTGACTATGTTTAATGCACAAAATATTTCAGGTTTTGCCCTTATTCCAAAAAAGACAATATTCCTACTATGCCCTCAGTCTCTGTCAATGATCCGGTTCATAGTTTCAGCTCTAAAGCTATGAATATTATGGACAATATTGCCCCCATGAAGGTCAAAGTTGTCTCTGGTAAGAAAAAACCACCATGGAGGAATGCCACACAGGTAAAAGCTCAAAAAAGAGAATGCAGAAGAGCAGAACGCAGGTGGCGAAAAACCAAACTCCAGGTTCATTATGACATCTATAAGGAAAGTCTGCACATCTATAGCTTGGAACTAAAGAGGGCGCAGCAGTCCTTTTTCTCTGAGATTATCAACAAAAATAACAACAATGCACGGACTTTATTTACTGTTGTTGACAGACTGACAAACCCATCAGCGTCAGTCCCTCCTGAACTGCTATCCACCAAGGCATGCAATGACTTTGCTTCTTTTTTCATAGACAAGATAAGACAGAAAGTCTGTAACTCCAACACAGTGGCTATTTCACCTGTGCCTCATAAGACTACTCCAGTTAATCTGGCACTTTTTCACCCATTAAATTATGCTTCTTTGACAGACATAGTTAGAAACCTTAGGTCTACCTGACTACCTGCTGCCTTGACACTCTGCCTACAAGCTTTTTTAAAGATGTTTTTAACTGCATAGCATCAGATATACTACAGATAGTCAACTGTTCTCTTCAGTCAGGCCTTTTTCCAACGGCCCTGAAAACTGCAGTCATTAAACCTCTCTTAAAAAAGCCTAATCTGGATGCCTCAGTAATAAATAACTACAGGCCCATATCAAACCTACCATTTTTAGGAAAGATCATTGAAAAGGTTGTTTTTCAGTAACTTAACACCTTCTTGGAGCAAAATAATTCCTTTGATGCCTTTCAGTCTGGATTTCGAGCACATCACTGAGACTGCACTTGTAAAAGTTTTAAATGACATTCATCTGAGCAGTGATGCATCAAAGATTTCGGTTCTGGTATTACTGGACCTCAGTGCTGCATTCGACACAGTTGACCATAAGATACTGCTCGACAGACTAGAAAAGTTTGTGGGACTTTCTGGCACTGTGCTAAATTGGTTTAAATCTTATTTACAAGACAGGGATTTCTTTGTGTCACTTGGCAATTATGAATCTGTGCGAACAAAGATTACATGTGGAGTTCCTCAAGGGTCCATTCTTGGGCCTCTTCTGTTCAACAACTATATGCTCCCTCTTGCTCAGATTATGGAATATCATAACATCTCCTACCATACTTATGCAGATGACACACAACTTTACATAACAGTGTCACCAGATGACTACAGTCCCCTGGATCTACTAAATAAGTGCCTTGACGAAATCAATACGTGGATGTGCCAGAATTTTCTACAACTAAACACAGAAAAAACTGAGATAGGTGTTTTTGGCCCCAAAGAACAAAGAGCAATAGTCAGTGCTCACCTTGGCGCCATGACGCTAAAACCTACAAATCAAGCCAAAAATCTTGGTGTAGTTCTGGACTCAGACCTAAATTTCAATAGTCACATTAAGACAATTACTAAATCAACCTACTACCACCTTAAAAACATAGCAAGAATAAAAGAATTTCTGTCTAAACAAGATACAGAAAAACTTATTCATGCTTTCATTTTCAGCAGGCTGGACTATTGTAACGGTGTCTTCACAGGCCTGAGTAAAAAATCAATCAGACAACTGCAGCTCGTCCAGAACGCTGCTGCCAGAGTCCTCACCAACACCAAGAGAGTGGAGCACATTACACCAGTGCTTAAATCACTGCACTGGCTTCCTGTGTGTCAAAGGATAGACTTTAAAATCTTGTTACTTGTCTATAAAGCACTAAATGGTCTCGGGCCTAAATACATCTCTGATATACTTGTACGTTATGAAGCATCCAGACCCCTCAGATCATCTGGAACAAGTTTACTCAGTGTTCCCAGGATCAAAACCAAACAAGGTGAAGCAGCCTTTAGTTTCTATGCTCCCCGCCTGTGGAACAAACTTCCAGAATATCTGAGGTCGGCTGAAACCGTCAACTCATTTAAATCAGGGCTTAAAACATTACTATTTACTGCAGCTTACCAGTGAACTAGATATGTAACTTATTGTTAGGATAATCTGTAGCTATTGCTTTTATATTTGTCTGCTGTTGCTTTTGCTTTATGTTTGCTTTTTAAATGCATTTTCTGCACTGTTTTTCTTGCTTTTAGCTTTTGTTTTTAATGATCTATTGTTCCTTTAATGTTTTATCTTAACGTATTTCTCTTGTAAAGCACATTGAATTGCCTTGTGTATGAATGGTGCTATGTCAATAAAATTGCCTTGCCTTGCCTTACTAAGCTGTTTACATGGCTAATAAAAGTGAATATTCCACCAATGCTCCAGTACACGTGCAGCTGTGCATACTCTGATTAACGTGCCCTAACATGACATTTATCAAATCAAAATATGCAAAAGTGGAACAGCTGGAGCTGCTTGTGCCAAAATAAAATTTTTAAAAAGCCTTTCACGCTATAGGGTCGTTACCAAGTCCCTTCTTTATACTACCTCTGCATTTTTAAACAGAACCAAACGACGGCAGCATCATTCCACTTCAGTCCGTGATTTTACATAGCATGCTGGCATCGCAGAAACAAAAGAGCCAAGATGGGCTTAACGTTTAACACAACAGCGTCAGCCTCTTGTGTGACATATAGCATACACGCCAGGACTCCTTTATAAACAATAACGATGGCATTAATATGGCTATAACAATTTACCATCTCTGTTGTATGGCGGCTAATCTCATCCTCAACTTAAGAGGATAAGGAGCTCCCGAATGTCATTGTTTTCCCAATTTGCGGACATTTTCTGTTGCTGTTCTTTATTTTTGAGTTAGCTGCTAACTGCTATTAGCTGCTTGGGTCACACACATAACAACTCACTTGTCCTGCTGGCTGTCCTGTTTATACATACGCTGTTTCAGCACTGTTACTACCTCCCATGGTGGATTAAAAGTGAGACAACTCTGTCCCCCCTTTCTGCAATCGTACCTTATATACAGAATGGCAAGGCAGCATAACGGCGCAATATTCCTGGCTTGAACAGGCAGTGTAAAAGGGGCATTAGTTTCCTACTGCTGATATCAAACCTGTTGATATCAAAGTCTTTCATAATGATTAAAGTAGATGTGTTTCACCTTCCAACCAGAAATGTGGGCTTTTCTTTTGGACATGCATCTCTGACTCAGCCTTGCAAACTGCTGGCGAGTTGGTTTGTGTACGACACACACAGCTGACCAGAAACAGGCAAGAGGCAGTGTCACATATTGCGGTAAATACCCCAATTGAGACACGTGTTCTGAATGTGCTGTAGACATGTCCAAGCAATGTTCCTAAAACCCAAATAATATCAACATATTCAAAATCTTAAAAGGAAAATGCTACGTTCGGAAAAAAAGCCTTATATGACCAGTGTCTAATCCAGAATATTGTCATATATGATAATAGTGAAATATTGGTGTGCATGTAAACATAGTCATTGCAGTTGGCAACAAAACAAGGGCTGTAATTTCAAAATTCAACCAAAACTAACCCCAGAGTATGAAACTGATTTAATTTAAACTCTAAAATGATTGAATGCTTCTTACTCAAGTGCACCTTGGGAGTTGTAATTAACCTCAGTCCTTTAGTTTTTATGTCCACAGTGTATCAAAGAACCAGATCTTTTCCAACACAGTTGATCATCTTTTGCACTGATGATTTATCCAGACGAGTTTCAAGCCCATCCAATACTTGAGGAGCACTACACTGGAAAAAACTCCTCCGCCTCTGTTCAGACTTTCACAAACTATAAAACCCTGAAATGTTCCTGTGCCAGGCAAGATAATGGGGATAATGTCAGAGTGTTTAAAGAGCCAACCTGCTGTGTGGGCGATGTGGAGTTGGGGTCTGTAGGTGGAGCATCCTCTCTGGCTGCTGTTTTGCCAAACAGTCGCCACCCTGTTGCATTGTGGGACGACGCCTTGGGCTCTTTGGATTTCCTAGAAAACAGGCTCCTGAAAGGGAGACAGAAAAAACATTATTGCTGCTGATCTGCTCACTATATTCTTCAATTTAAAGAGAACTGAACTCATGACTATAACATCTTTCATGGAACTTTCATATATACTTTAAGTCTCACTGAATAAAATGTTGATATAAAAAAACTGATTTAAATCCACAAAGCATGTGTGCAGCAGGGTCCCATCCAAACTGAGATGGATGTTGCACATCCTCCCTGTTTGTCCAACTGTAATTCTGTTGTGGATGATATTATCGCTACAGGAAGCCGTCTCCACACAGGAAGCCACAAATCGTAACATAAAAGCAATAATCCAAAAAGTGTCTCTTCAACAACAGTGGGCAGAAAAACTCAGGCCCACAAAACTTTCCGTATGCTGCAGGCCAGACTGAAACTCAAATCCTGACATCTGCAGCTTCACCTGGCTGCACTTTACCATCAGTGGTCGAGTGGCTGTTTTTCCACAATATGGTGGTCAACACTGCTTAATTTTACCATTTCATCTCATTTTTTTCAGCCTCCGTTTTTACAACACAGGAAACAGTATGGCGCCCGCTTCATTTCACATTATGACATTATAGCCAAGCAGTGCTGGATGAATTGGCAAAGTATCCCTTTTAGATTTTTTTTTTTGTAAAGCCAAGGTAAGGAACAAGGTTTCCAATAAATAAATCAGCATTTCTACATTATTGTATACAACAACTAGTCGATGTGCAAAGTCTTCCCAACCACTTACTGTAACTATATAATTTCCATATTCTTCAAAATGTCAGATACAAGAGTCTTCTTGGGGACAAAAACGTAAAGATTTTGAAAAGACTGAACTAGAGAAATGATGAAGCTGAAGAACAATAGGACAGGGGTGCCCAGTGGCTCAGTGGTTAGGGTGGGTTTCCCCACGTACAAAGGCAGTGTCCTTGCCGCAAAGGCTGTGGGTGCGATTCCAGTTCATGGCCCTTTGCTGCATGTCATCCCCTCTCTTTCCCTCTTTCAGACTTAACTCTGTCCTGTCACATAAACGCAAAAAATAATAAAAAATAATCTTAAAGAAAAAGAAGAATGGGACAGATTTGGATGGAGCAACCTAACCTTGACAAGGGTCTGATGGTTTGGTACAGTGCATCTGTAATTGCTGCCTTGTACTAATGCCAACCACATTATTGTTACCACATAACTTCCTTTCTTATGTCAGTGTCTGTTTGGTTACCGGCCTTTGTGTTTGTTTGTTTTTAGTGTTTGGAAACATTGGAACATAAAACTTTTTGGAATTATGAAAGAAACTCTGATAAAGAAGTGGGTACTTATCATATATCCGCACTGCCAGGACATGTCTATATTATTCTCTAGTTAATTCCAAACTGCATATATTCTTTCCAGGTAAGTTCCTAGGCAATAACAAATAAATTATGTACCTGTAAAATAAAGCATGAATGCCCTCTTCTAAAGAAACAAGACCTTAAGAATAAGACAACGTTTTTCTGTGATTCAATTTCAAAAGGTCAAACTCAAAAGCTGCAGAAAAAAGGTAATTAGGTTCCTCAAAAACAAATGAGGGAAGGAATGCAGTTCCAAAGAGTAAAGGCGTAATGTGGTGAATTAATCCCTCATCATCATTCTGACCACAGTCGTGCAGTTGCAGCAGTTTTTGAAGTGACGCTGGAGAAAGAAAAAAAAGCTGCCAGATCAACAGTTTTACATTCGTTTCAGCGTTCGCTGGTCCGCTGGTGGCAAGAGAAAGAGGGAAGGAGGGAGAGGAACTGAAGGAATTATAAAAAGGAAGTGGACGCACACACTCTCACACACACATAAGACTGTGACCTAAGCAGACAGCCAAGCAAATATTATTCCTCCTCTCTCTGCACGCTCAACTTTCTTCACTCTGAAGTGTTTGTTTGTCTGTGTGTGTGTGTGTGTGTGTGTGTGTGTGTGTGAGAACCCAGTCAAGTGTCAGAACAAGCGCTTTCTAGCCTTCCAACACTTGGGCGTCTTTATAGCACAATAAGCATTTCGGAAATTCACATGAATATGCTATATCATTTTATGTTACTGTTACTTTCGAGCAGTTCCTTTCCTTTTTACCCAGCCTCTGATGTGAACTGCACCATTTTATCTCACACTCTCACAAATGTGTTTTCTGTCCTCTGTCTCCCTTACTTTGTATAGATTTAACACTTAGATTAAAATTGTTTAAAAGAATGGAGAGCCTTTTCAGGAAAAATGTGCTTCCAGTGTACGGACAAAGTTTTGGATGGACTGCTTTTCATCTGTGAACATTTGCTTCTTCTATGATAGTAAATGTAGAGTAACTTTCGGTTTTGTATTTTGTTAGTCAAAACAAGCTATTTGATTATGTAGATGTCACCTTGTGTTCCAGGAAAATGTGATGCAATTTTCTGGATTTTCTGACTTTTCATAAACCAGAGAATAAATTAGGTCATTGGAAAAAATAATCTGCAGACTAATCAATAACGAAAGTTATAGTTGCATCCTTGAGAAGCAAAATTACACTGATATAGACCCAACACCATACGTTACAGGTGATGCCACACACCATGACAAACTTCATTAGTTATACTTTGAAGTTTCAGTGTGTCCTCTATTGGCAGAAATGGAATATAATATTCAGTTTTCATTAGTTTAAAATCACCTGAAAATAGGAACCATTGTGTTTTCGTTACTCTAAAATTACATTTACATTTAAATTTACATAAGGAACAGGTCCTTTTCCATGGATATCCATGTTGTTTCTACAGTAGCCTTGAATGGACAAACCAAACACTGGCTCTAGATATGGCCTTTAGCATATTTGCATTGCCACCGTAATTCTCCTACATGCTTGGCACATGGGAGAAGTTTCAGTTCTGCAACTTCACCGCTAGATGCTACTAAATCCTACACTGTTCAGGAGGTTTTTACCAAGTGCTGAATTATCCACAGAGGTCTCGTATCCAAAAACAAAATGGATGGATGGGGATGGGCTTTTAACCACAATGGCTAGTGTTTGGTTTGTCCAATCTGGGCTACTGTAGAAACATAGCTGTGCAACATGGCATTCTCCATAGACAAGGAACCACTCCCTATGTAGATATATGCGGCTCATTGTAAGGTAACCAAAACACAACGATTCTTATTTACAGGTTAGTACACACTAAGGAAAAAAACACACTTATAGGCTTTATTACATCCCATTTCTTCAAATATATCCCCATAAATCCTACTCACTGGACGTTCAAAGTACAAGAAGTGCCCCACAACTGTTAATAACTAATGATTATTTCCAATATGAATTAACCTGATGGTTATTTTCTCCACAAATTGACTGTTTGTTTGGTTTGCAAAAATACTGGGAAATGTTTGTCACAATGACCCACAGCCCAAAGTGACACATTCACAATGTTTGTTTTGTCCAACCAAAAGTCCAAACCTCAGCATTACTACTAATACATTACAACTGTGAACAGGAAACGCAACAAATAAAGCAAACAATGAAATGTTTTTTCACAAAAAAGTCGCCTCAACAATTATCTAAACTGTTGGATAGTTTAATAAATAACAAGACATATTTATATGCTCTTCATGTTCTGTGTATAAAAATCTTAATTTGTGAAATGCCTTAACTTGCCAGGTAATTGTAGTTAAGTAAAAAACATAATATTTCTCTCTGAAATGTAGTAAATAAGAAGTAGAAAGTGTTTTCTTTGTTGTTCTTGTTGTAGTTATTGTGCAATATGCGAAAAAACGCATTAGAAACAGAAAAGAGGAAGTTATTTTCTCAACTTTGTGGCCATTTAGCCGGGATTTTCCAACTGGAGGGAGCTGCTCTTTAAATTAAATTAGTCATACTCTACATTAAATTAAACGTTTTGGTTAAATTGTGGGAAGCCTTAACACAGAGAAAAAATAAAGAGGATCAAACACTGAACCTGCTACAGATCAGCTTCTACAAATCCCCAAACGTTCCAGCTGGAATGCTCAAACACAGTAAATGGATAATATCCGCCTTTTAGAGACAAGAAAAAAGCTACCAGTAGTGTTAGTAGGGCAGATGCAACAGGTGAGGTTGTCACTATTCATACTCCTGCATGTGAAAAGTAAAACAAAATGTTTCCCTTTGTGTCGGTTACATCAAGCTGTTCCTCAGATCAGAAGCAGCCTTGTTCTCCCGACACCTGAGCGGCACACCTGTAGCTGAAAATTATAAAAAGGCACTACACTGAGGCTCCTGTTTTATTTAGCAGAGCAGGAAAGAAGCAGTAAATGCAATGCGACAGATACAGTGTGAGCATGTGTGTGATAGGATCTAACCTAATTCCCTGAGTGGAGTGCACAGGATGAGTGTGCATAAATAATTCACCACAGAGGTGATTAGAGCTAATTTAATTCCCAAGCATGAATTGAGCGTGTAAAGTAATGAAAATGAACAAAGGGAATTAGGAGGGGATAGAGCAGAAAAGCTTGCTGTTTTGGTTCGGCCTGTATCGTCACAGAATTTGGAAAGAGACGTTACTGATGGGTTTTTATAAGTATTTTTTGTTTTGTTTTTTGGCCCATTTACCACAAACCAAACACCACAGAGTTACAGCTAATAGCAATAAACTCCAAGCTTTCTTGATAGCCAAAAAGTTTTAATTGTATGTTTTTGGGCGAACAGTTCTAGTGATAGTTCACCTGTTATCGTATTGTGCTCCCATTTAATGATATATGACAAAAATATATGTAAATAAAATACAAAAAAATCAATTTCTTCATATTCTGGTATCAAAATCTAATCATGCTTTCTTCCTGTAAAATAAAATATGAAGTATGCTGATGTAAGCTAGTACCAACCAATCATATCATGACATCCACCCATCAGTCCGTCTGCAGCTTTTAGCTACACAGAGCTAAGATTAAAGGGATAGCTCAGATTTTTTAAGTGGGGCTGTATGAGGGACTTAACCACAGTTAATGTATTACCTTCAGGAGATGTCAGTCAGTATGCCCCCAGTTTGGCGAAGCAGGCTGGAGTACCACCATGGAAGCTAAGAGATGTACTGCTGCGGATGGGGGCCAGCAGTAACACGCATTTTAGCCATCAGTAACACGCATTTTAGCCAGTCCCATCTAAAACAATCAACATCAGTTTAAGTGTATGCTTTATTGAGAGTATTTTCACTGCTTTACCTTTACGTCAGACCGAAATTTCTGACGGGGAACTGAAGCCATTACATCACTCTCTTCAAGCCAGACTCCATTGAGAAAAACAGTCAATTTAAATCCCTGAACTCAGGAGCTGCTGGTCTACGCCTGCCGTAATAAGATGGTTTGTTTGTGTCATTGTGTGACTTTGGCATTTACAGTGGTTAGTTCGGATTCACCGAAATCACACAATAACACAGACTAACTAACTGATCATGGCAGCGGTAGACCAGCAGCTCTTGTGTTCAGAGAAGTAGAATTACCGTTTTTGTCAGTGGAGGCTGGTTGTTTCGAAGAGGGCAACATTTGGCACTGAAGCTGTCAATGGCTTCCCTGAAAATACTCTCAATATAGAACATACTTATTCTGTTATAGATTTTCTTTTAGGTGGCCGAATTACATTTTGCTGCTGCCCTTGTTTACAGCAATACATTGCTTATCTTCCATTTTAGCACTCCTGCCGCTTCTCCAAACTGGGGGCGTACTGACAGATTGACTATGGAAAAGTACGTTTATACAACCCCATTTCAAATAATCTGAACTAACCTACAAAGTTAGCTAGCCAGCAACCGCATGCTACATCAGTGTGTCTTCATTTCCTCTGTGGTTACAGGCTGCTAGCTAGAATTCATTCACTTTGAGGAAAGATGAATCTGTGACAGCTCCAGATTATGTGCAAGGTGTTTTACAGTGGACTGCTTCAGCAACTGACATTTCCACTATCAAATCAATATATATTAATATCCTCCCAACATTATATCTCTGTATCACGATACTCAAGCTAGATGCTCTCAAAATGCCTTTTCATCTGGACTTTAAGCCAAAAATTCTAATGCCAAATTTGTAACATAACATTAAAATGAAATGTGCTTGTGTTTTTTGATAGCCACGTTAACCATCTCTCCAGATACCACTTGATTCAAGTACGCATTGTGTAACAATCTCACTACAAATGCTGCCGAAACTGGTGTGGTTATTCACCATTCCTGAAATAACTGCTTCTTAAACACAAGGCCATTTCAGCGTTATTATGTTGTTAATTTAACAGTTGTATCCAGCTCTGCGTGATTAGAAACGGGATGGGAGCACTGCAATTTTCATGATTTAATGGATGGGTAAATTGACCCTTAAAAGCTTGAATCTGACAAAAACAGTCAGAGTGTGAATACAAAGCAGGAGGTGAAAAGTTGAGCATTTTGGTTTGTTAAACAGCTTCAGGCTAATAGTTGTAGTTTAAATGAAGTAGCATTCCTGATTGTATTTGTTGAGTGGATTTATTTTCTTCTGCTGCTGACCCTCCCTGACCTGCACTCAGCACTGTGAACCAAACAGCCAGCGTGGAGGTTTTCCAGCCGGGCTGTTTTCTCCTCGGCGTTCCTCTCCGTCTGTCTGGATTTCCTCTGAGACGCCGTGACATTTAAGCCAGCTGCTGAGGCCCGCGTCCAAACCAAAACCAGGCCCCGACGCAGACGGAGATTTAACAAACAGAAATTTTCCTACACCTGCCAGTCACACCAGATTTCACTGCATCAGTAATCAAACAGAAAGAATTACCCCTCTGGCTCTCAAACTCTCCTCAGCCTTCTTTCACTTCCTCGTATGGCTTTTACAGGAATGTTGTCAGGGTGCAATTCCACTCAGTTTGCTCATTATTACTTGTAATGTTGTTGATCAAATATTTACACTGCAATCAGTCTAAGTCAAACTGGATAAAGATGTCAACTTAAGTAAAAGGCACTTAGTGCGGTTAGTTATTTAGTAAGAAATGGGCCAATCAAGTGCAAACTGATGTCTCCCTTAGACTGAGGGAAGTGAATACACTGTGTGCTTAGTAAAAAAAACAAGCACAGTATGAAACAAAATATCGTAGGAAACAACTTAAAGACAACTCTAATGCTGACTACATTTTCTTTCTTTCAGCTGCATCCATCTCGTCCACACTTGTATCAGTTTTCCCAGCTATGACACAAGAAATCCCATCCTTATGCTAACAGCCTGATTTATAGTTGTGGGTCAGCTCTACGCCTACGCTGCCATTTATACTTGGTTATGTATGTGTGGTTATGTGTCTGTATCACTTTGCAGTTACACCTCCAAACGCCATTCAGCAGTGGGGTTTCTGTGAAGTGCTGTAAAGTTTGATTGATTCAAAACACCCCTAAAACACACATTAAACACATCTTAATAGTGACGATTTCAGACACAAGTAGAAAAATCGCCTTCTTTACAACTCACAAGGTTAACAGACAAAACAGTTGTCCTTTGCTACACACGTTTTCCCCACAAATACAACATGCTAGCGCTATTAGGACACGGCTATGACATTTAACATGGCTGACTTTTCCTCTACACATGTGAAGCTGGGAACAAGAGCAACAAATAACAAATTTCAGCTCCACTGTAACTCACAAGGTTCACCAACAAAACAGTTGTTTTATATTAGAAACGTTTTCCCCATATATACAATATGCTAGCATTATTAGCATAACTTAGCCTAGCAGCTAGCAGACTTTCCTTTATTCATATAAGGCCAGGATAAATCACAGAAATAATTTAAAATGCTATTTTTGAGGAGGCGTTATTGTCTTCACGATTTCTTGTTTCTTATCTGTGAAATAAAAGTAAATAAAGGCTTTAATCACACTGAGGGAAATGGTTTCAGCTTACAAAAAGAAACAGGAAATCTGCATTGCCACGACATGTAGTTACAATTCTAGGAAGATCCATGTCAGGCTACAGCGTAATGTACATGTCTACGCAGTGCCTACACTGTGGATACAGTGGCAATAGCCAACAACATCAACGAGTGCAACACCCAATCTGTTTGAATCACTGGAGAAATCTGAGATGTGGGCAACACTTCAGAGGTCTGGAAACAGTTTAGTGCTGTGATAGAAAACATCGATATATCTGATTTTAAGTACTGGATCAGACTGTGCATCGAAGGACTCTGGTCTGATCTGGAATTTCCAGATCCACATCGCTTAATGTTTTCTAACGTCCTTGTCTGAGTCAAAGACTAGCATGTATGATATAAATATTCTTTATTTCTGGGCTTGTTGTCGGCATGTTTGTGAGACAGTATTGTTGTGTTTGGCCCAGATGTACATTAGAAGAGATGAGGCTGTAAAAGCCGGCTGAACTCTCCCTCCTGCAGCGTCTCAGGTTTAAGCAAACATCCCTTCAGCTACCAGCCAATCTGTCTGCCTCTGGGCTGCAGCTTTGATCTCCTCAACCAACCTGCTCGACTCTACTCTGATTTCTGAAAAGGCTCCATTTGCTGGTGTCAGCGTGAGCACCGAAAAACAGTCAATGAGCCAAAAGTCTGACACCACCATCTTGACAGTGTTGTTAGGTACTTGGACCAGGACGAGCACAGTTTTAAGGGAACAAGGCTGGGTCCAAAAAATGGTTAAAGGATGTACTGATAAGAAGGTAAAGGTATTATAAATTACTGATAGAAGAATTTGTGGCCTTAAAATAATGGTAGGCATCAACACGTAGATTTAAGAAAGTGGTTGTTTTTTGTTTTGTTTTTGTAGTTACTTGTTTTGTGACTTTCTCATTTGAGGAAAGGAAATATGAGAATGTTGTGTTAAAAAGCGACGCATCTTCTCCTCTGCCTTCACTATGTAGCATCAAATACTGTAAATGCCATGAGTGGCACAGACATAAATACCTACTGTCAAAGGTCATATGTATTTTTAGATGTAATTATACTATTTTTTTCAACCACCTGTGAGTGTGTCTGCTCAAACCCAATCTGAAACGGATCATTGATTTTGACAAAAATATCAACTTTTCAGGAACTGAGAACATGTAGTCTTCATCACGCCTGGCAGGCGGACAGACACAACATCTCGGCTGCATCGTGGCAGCAGTGCGGAGGTTAAACGTGTGATGAATCGGCGTTGGAAATAGAAAGCAGAGGGAGCAGAGGGTGCAGTGAATGTGGGCTAAGCCCTGAGGAAAAAGGCTGCACTGAGTCAATGCTCACTGAGCCCTGCTGTATCACTTACTGCACATACACTGAACTGGGGCATGATTAACATGCAAGCTATTACACAGCTATAGGCCCCAGACTGCAGCTCTGAGAGGCTATGAAAAGAAGCTGATATGTGTCAAATGGTCAACTCGCCGGGCTAACACCCTCTTTAATCCTTACATAAGAGCAGAAACTAATATTAAATATGGAATTAACCCACAGCATATCTGCCTCTCTTGTTGGAGACTTAGAAACCAATAAATATTACCATGGAAGAGAAATTTTGCTGGTTCATGTGGACAAAAGTTCACAATTTCAGAGCATGTAACTCTGGATATAAGAAATTTGTTTGTCATTTCCAGTGGAAGGGATTACAACAAATGAACACAGTTGGATCTCTGCAGCAGAAATCTGATTAGCTGCTAAATGTCAAACACCAAAGAAACTGTTGAGTATCCGTGTTTACAAAAAGCTTCTGACGAGCACACATCAACATATGTGCAGAGGAAAAGATGAGAGTAGGTTGTGATTTAAATTAAATGCAGGTGATCATCATCCACCTCATTGTGTGCACTAAAGGGACACCTCACCCCAATATCCAAATACATATTATTCCTCTTACCCACAGTGCAATTTATCAGGCTAGATTGCTTTGATGTGAGTTGTCGAATGTTCGAGATATCGGCTGTAGAGATGTCTGCCTTCTCTTCAATATATTTGAACTATAAAGCACTCGGCTTATGCTGCCGAAAGCGCCAAAACAAATACATTTTAAAAAACTAAACAGCAATGTCTCTTTCCAGAACTCATGACCTGGTTACTCAAGATAATCCACAGACCTTGTTGTGAGCAGTTTCATGTAGGAACTATTTTCTTTCTACCAAACTACACCCACCAACTGTATCACTGCGCAGAAGGAAGCGTTTACATATCGTACTGTTATGAGCACAAGTCTCTTGTCCATATGTAGATGATCTAGAATGATTAAATACTGATTAAATCACCTTGTCTCACTCCATCTTTCTTTATCTTGTACACATACACAAACACAGAAATACCACTTACATCCAGTGCAGCTCAACAGTTATCTTACCCTTAAGCTGATTTGTGTACTTAAGAAACTTCAATAAATACTTGCACTTTTGCTACTTGTTTCTGTTAAAGTACCTCTTTTTTTTGCATTTGTGTTGATATGCTGATGGAAACGGTCTCTGATTGGAAAGTGATGTCACATTTAAATGTTGGTGCGCGTTGTTTGTCTGTTTGTCTCGCTGGCAATTATCACATAAAATGACCAAGAAATTGTAAGTAAAACTACACTAAGGACATTTAGTTTCCTTCAGTTTTATGGTTTATTTTTTTCTAAATTCAGCTGACCACAATATATGTACACTGGTGTTTAATATTAGTAACCTAGTTCTCAAACTCTGAGGACCCCACTAAGATGAAATGAGATGAGTATCAGGGAGAATCAATATTCTGCTGCATAAATGTGCTATTACTGAACTATTTTTTGACTGCTGTCTCATTTTATTTTTGTGTCACTGGATAGTTTAACATCCTCAGGCCACAAAGGACTGTTTAAATGAAACAGTACGAGAATGGAAAATCACTTTTCCACTGAACTGCTTACCACTCAAGAGTTCCTCCCTGAGTTTTTGTCAGCCTGTGATGAGCGGTTGTAAGCAGACACTGCTTCGTAGTGAAGAATCACAAGCAAAAAATGTTCAAGAGCCACTATTTTAACACTGTTCAAACAATATGTGAATCTTTTGCATTAACCAAACTGTGCTTACAGTTTTCTGTTTTTTGAAGGAGCAGAGAAATGTAGTCGAATTGTGTTCACACACAATCTGATCATCTACAACTGGCTGAAAATGAAAGGATCAAATTATCTTGCAGCTGGTTGTTCTGCACTAACGTCTTTCTAAACAAAGTTCAGAAGCCCAAAAGATTTTCTGCACCTCTTTTCCACAGCTGCTCCTGCCTCCCTGTACTAACTCTTACTGAGAATTTGTCACCATCTTTCTTTAAACTTTGTGAACTGTCGTGGATGTAATCTATCAAACACCACAGAAACACAGCCAACATATGTGTATGTGTAATAATGTCTCCGCCTGGGTTTCTATAGCCAGACATCTCTCCTTATTTTTAAGTACACAGCTGCATTTAACTGGAACAGGAAATTCCCAGTGCTTGTTAACGTCCTCCAAACCTGCTATAACGACACACTCTCTCTCCATCTCTTCCCTATGTAACACATAAAGAGACAGTTTAGTGAGGAAAGCAGGTGTGTGCCACAGTCACAGAGACCACCCATTGACCGAGTTGAAATTGTGCTGAAATTATGAGTCAATTAATCAACAATTTTGAGAATGTACGTCATTTATCATGCCAATATAGTTTACATTCTCTGGCATAATCTACTCCAATGCTGTCTTATTCTGTTATATATTATTCTAAACTACATCTCTGGGTTTTTGACTGCTGTTTGGACGAAACAAGACAGTTGAAGACGTCACTGTGTCAAAATACTCCTGACAAACATTCAGGATTCCACTGGAATAAGTTCACATGCCGCCATCTATCCCCCCCATCATGATCTCTTTCTCACTGGACAGATGTTAACACCGACCAAACAATGACCTCATTGGAGCACAAAAATTTAAACCACATATATCCCCAAATAAAATCAATTTGTCACATCTGCAACAGATGTGCAGGTGCTGAGCAAAATGCCAGCTCCACATTACAACTTGAAATATGTTCATTTAATGACATCTGGACCAGATGGAGGACGTTACAAGCTGAGGAGGGAGTTGTAAATATATGTCCAAAAAGACTAAAGAAAGTCAACCGACCCCGCAACACTGTTGATCAACTGACGGTGAGGGCAAATTGTAGGGCAAAGAACAACGCTGTGTTATCAGTTTGAGCTTGAGGTGGCTTGACCCAAACTTGACCTACAGAGTGTTGATTGTTTACATCCCTGTTTCTGATGAAATAATACAAGTAACAGAATATGATGACTGCTGCATTGTGGCAGTGACTGGGAGGGACAGGAAGACACCACAATAAAATATCTGATGTAAATATGCATTGTTTTTCTCCTAGTTGAATGTTGTTGTTAGCCTGCTACTAGCCAAGTTAGCTTCAGACGCTTCGGTCTGCACACAGAATCCAAGCACACTTCTCCACACTCTTCATTTCAACTGCAAACAGTTCAACCTGCCAAAAAACATGTCGAAATTGATTGTGTCGGGAGATTGTTGTCATCTCTGCGTTTGAGACGATGCTCAAAGATTTATTTGTTTTTCTTTCTTATGATAAAATTAAAAACTTGTGTACTTTTGACTTCTGATCAGACTGATTTAATAAAAGCTAGTTGAGATGTTTGCCAGCTTCACTGTTTAAATGATGATGAAAATAAGGGTGACTTGCAGCGCTGGTGTGTGCTGTGCAAGCAGGTGAGCAAGTACTGCATCCTCTAAGATCCACAGTTTGAGGAGGTGGGTGCACAAAGGAGTGGAAAGCTGTGGAAAGTGTCTAGAGACTTACTTCCTTTTTTAAATATTTTGCAGAACAGTGAAGTCTACAAATGGTTGAGAAGTGAAATACATATTTTCCTGAAGCCAAATCTTAAGATGCATGAGCAGTCTTTAGTGCATGGGGACAGGTCCTACAGTGTAAATAAAATCAGGTAGTGAGTATGTTTAGGATAAAGCTGTGGTTGTGTGGTTAGCATACAGTCATAGCTTTGGGGCTTTTCTTTACTACGTCACTTGACTTCGCACATTGTGTGTTTACATGTGACTCAGAGACACCACTTCATTTTACCTGGTGAAGAAATCAGCGATGCCGAACCTCTTTGGCATCAGCTTGGGGTCCGAGCTGTCTGTCTGCTCGGTCAGGTCTGGCAGCTTGTCTGGGGCACTCTGTCTGCGACCCGCTTCCAGCACGTTCCGGAAGTCCTCCTCGTACCCTTCGTCTCCAAAATAAAACCCCCCATGGTCGTCGGGGGATAACGGTGTGGCATCACAGCTGAGGGACACCGCGAGGTTGAGGTTAGTCCTCAAACTCTGCGGCCTGACGGGTAAACTGGGGTCACTGAAATCCTCCTCATCCTCCCTGATGTTGGGCTCAGACAGCGGGCTGTCACCGTTCACGTTGGAGTGGGTTGGTGGGCTGGGCGAGGGGGGTTTGGCACTTGATCCCAGGGTGGGGGAGTCCTCGGGTGGGACCGGGGAAGAGGAGTCGGGGAAGTGAGGGAGCTCTGCGGCAGCTGGGGCATCCTCCGGACACTGAGACACCAATGCCCCGGGGCGGTGGCTTTGGCTCCTCAGACAAAGTCCCGACCCGGCCCCGTTTTCCTGCGTTGCCCCACGGTCGAAATAAATGTTGTTTTCGGGGGAACAGTCCGAGTCGGGCCAGTCACATGTTGCTCTGGCTGTGGTCACGATGTGTAAACCACCGTTGGCAACTTTCATTTCCTCACAGTCCACGTCGCGTAAACCGAGTCTCTGGCCAAAAAGCAACGGGCTGGAAAACACCCCTGTCTGTTTACAGAAAGAGATATCCGCTTCGGGGCCGCCGTAAGCGGGGCTGTCAACATCCCCGTTGGGCATGTTTACATCTGGACACTGGAGGGCCGCGGCGGTGCAGGCGCAGTTCCGCTGGTGCTTCCCCGAGCATGGCAGCCGATCAAAGGGGAGAGTAGTCCTGATGCAGCCGGCGCCAGTCGCCTTTTCTACCGGGGTAACGTCGTCGGAATCCGGGGTTTCCCCTCCGCTCTCCCCCGCAGGGTGCTGCCGCATCTCCAATGAAACTCGACCCCCAAGCACAGCTGGACAGGAAGCGACTGTGGTCCCTGCGAGGCCGAGCCCTCCCCCTTCTCCTCCCTCCAGCCCGACCATCGCTTGCTCCTCCTGACCGAATGACTCAGTAAATCCGTTCAGGCCGCCGTGGTCGCCGCAAACCCCCGAAATCACGCAGCTGCCAGCCAACTGGCCGGGGAGGTACTCCTCCGCCGCGACCAAATCCAACATTATGTCCCTGTTGTGTGGGGGCGGCTGTACCGAGGCGTCTCTGTTTACATTCCTCCCGTTACCGGTCACATAAATATGACCCTTCCCAGCTTCCTGACCCCCGCTGACACCGGCTAGCAGCGCTGTGCTGGGGTCTTTGAGTGCAATGTAAGATTTGTGACCTCCACCTTCCTCTTCGTTCTCGTTCAAATCGACGGCAAACGACCCTCCGTTCTCCTTCGTCGTTTCCATAACCACTCAGTCCGTCGAGCGAGCCTCGGCCCCGGGCATAAAATCCTGCGACGAGTCCTCCTGCCCGGTCGGCCCGGCTCCGCGGCAGCAACGGCAGCAGCAGGTTCTGTTGTTCCTGGATGAAGGGGCTACCATCTTAGCCTTCAGCGTTACCTGACACTCACCGGGTGTAACATGCTCCTCGTCGGCGTCTTAAAACAACAAGATGTTCTCCTTCTTTCCTGCGAGGTTAACGTCGCCGCCGGGCAAAAAGATTAATTAAATCCCCTCAGTGTTTGAGCTGGCTGCAGCGCCATCTTGAAAATACCCCAACAATGACGTCATGGCCCTCTCCACTCGCTCGCTGAGTTTTGATTCGCTGACAGTTTGCAGCGACGCCTGCTGGTCGCTCTGCGTAACTGCACCAGGGATCCCTGACCCCGTTAACCCCATAAATAAATAGATAGATGGATAGATAGATAGATAGATAGATAAAATAAGTATTCAGATTCTTTATTGAAGTAAAAATACTAACACCACACTGTAAAATACTCTGCTACAAATCCTGCTTTTAAAGTGTTACTTAAGTAAAAGTATGTAAGTAAAATAAATACTTTAACTATAAAAGGAACTTGATGATTAATGTAAAAGCAGGATTTTACTGTTGTATCTCAATAAGTTAGAGCTCATTTCTTATTCATATTCTTCTAATGGTAAATGTAGAGTAATTTGGGGTTAAGTACAATAAATGTCAAACACTGTGCTGTCTCTATTTCAGTACTTTCATATGTAATAAAAAGTGTAAAATCAGGATGTAATATGAATGTTGCAGCATATATCTCTGATAATTGTCATGTTTCTGTTAAGTGTCACGACATCATAAAAAAATGTCATTTAAAAAGTCATTAAAAATTCATAGTGTGTGCACATTCCTGTGCGGTCCTCCATTTTATGCTGGCTCCCTAAAATGGCATTCAGTCATCAAAACTCTGAGAACCCCTGATCTAAGATTTTAGTTTTAAAATGCTCTTAAATACTCAGAACATACCCTGAGGACCCCCTAAAGCGTTGGGTTGCATAACGTGTCAACTGAATACGGTTCCCTCCCCAAATGTAGATGATAATGGCTCTGGTAAAAAAGGCACTTACCACAAATAATATTCCACCGCAGCTTTTGACATAGTATTTTTTGTACTTGTGTTTTTCCACGGATGTCAGCAGATATTTGTCTTGACAACAGTCATGAAGTTGCTCTTTATTGCAAGACTTTACACAGACACACACTTATTCAAGGAAACTCTTTTACACTGAGTTATAATCAGTTTCCCATCATCTTAATAACAATATGTCAATACAGTTGCAGTTGTGACAATATTGTTGGTTAGCAAGCAGGCACCAGTGTCCAAACAAGACGGAACATGGTAAATGGATAAATGACTTCTGATAGATGGTTAATAGAATCAGTCAGCACTGAGCATGAACTTATGCAAAGCGGTTTTAAAGCAATAAAAAACTCTTGCATTCAAATTTTAATTTTATAGTTGAGTAAAAACACACCGTATTCCTTCTTGATGGCTGCTGTCGGGAAATGAAGGCGATCCTCCACTTTAAGCTGCATTATCATCACCTTTTAAACACGGACACAACAGTTTCCTGACAGTCTCTTGTTTCCACCACACCACGTAGGTAACAGTCCCCAAGAGGGCCAAGATTGCCAGGGATCTCATCACAGCCCCTAAAATCTTTATCCAGAGATCAGAGTCTGGAGGGTTTCTTTGACAGAACAGAATCAAGAGGGGTTCACTTTCTGACTCAGTGAGTGGATTCTCTACCCGGCAGGTGAAGGTCTTCACATGTGAGCTGTCAGCCTTGGTGATGTCTATGGTCTTCCCCAAATCCTTCCACTCTCCGTCACCCATCTTCCAGCTGTACGTGATGGGTCAAGCATCTGTGGTGTTTGCTTCACAGGTCGCGGTGCAGCTTTCTGAGTTACAGGCACATGTCAAGGGTCTTATTACTACCTCAGGCTTGGGGACTGCTTTGATTAACACAGCCTTATAGTGATCAGCCTGGAGCTTGCCGTTGATCTCCACTGAATACAACCCAACGTCAGCTTTAGTCATGCTGCTGATTTCCAGACGTCCAGCGTTTGTGTCCAGAGTTGTGCGGCCCTGAAAGGTGCCGTAAATGGTCAACTCAACCAAATCTTTCGCCCACTCAGCCAGCAGGTTACCCTCGAACTTCCACAGGATGTGGATGATCGGTTCAGCAGATGGAGGCCTCACGTCCAACATCAGTTTGCCGCCCTCCATGAAGTATTGCGGTATATCTGCAGCCAGAGCGAAATTCAGCCCCGCAAATAGAAGCCAAAACACCATCAGCTTCTCCATGTCCACCGATCAATGGGCTACACGCCTAAGAGAATATCTGTTTCAAGAGCAACAAAAAAAACCTCATAGTTCTGAATTCTTCCGCTTTTCTGAGGTGAGCTACCACATGACAGCATTTCCTTTGTCATGTTCTTCACCGTGATGTTCAATATAGCTACACAGTTTAACTGTCTGGTTGAGCCGACAGTAGCTTACACACGTCATAGCACATAACTCATTCAACTCAGTGCGAAAACTAAATCATGGGCCAATTATGAGACAGTGGGCCCCTGGGCACAGATATGCAAAAGGCCCCAACACCTCTCCTATATAGGAGAAGACAAAGACTTTGTGATGGTTTTGTCCTCTCTTTTTTTCTGTTGTTGTTGTTTGTTGTCTCTTTGTAGTCTCTTTTTGTGATAAGTGTGTCTTTGTGGTTGTTTTGTTGCCTTCTGTAGATATTTTGTGTCCTTCTGCAGTTCCTTTGCATCTTTCTGTGGTTATTTTGCATACATACATGCATACAGGGAGGCCCCTGACATTTGGGGCCCCTAGGCCTGTACCTTGTAGGCCTTTTCAAAAATCCACCAACAAACTAAATAAAACATCTGTTGGGTTGTAATTAGAATAAAAGCTGATTTCTCCTGCACACAATATCAGGTTGAAATTTCTGTGAGAAAGAGCTCACAAACAAAGAGTGTCTTTCTGAGTTTCATTAGCACACTTGCAAGCGGGCGGCATCAACCCTCAACAGAGTTTCAGGGTGGGTGATCAACTTCTTCTCTTAAAATCTACTTCTACATTCTGTGGTCACCCTGACATTAGAAACACGCCAACAAAGCAGACAGACAGTCTGCAGCTGCATCCTGCAGTCCGCGCTGATAAACATTAAGACAGCCTCCATACTTGGTCAATGAAAACACTCCACACCTACCTAACAAGGACATCTGTGGCTTTACTGTACGCTCAAATATATCTCACGTTTTTGTTTGTTAATATGTTTCTTCTAACCATATATATATATATACACACACACACACACACACACACATATATATATATATATATATATGTATGTATATGTGTGTGTGCATGTGTGTATGTATTTTTGTATTGTTTATGCATGCATGTGTGTATGTATGTATGTATGTATGTATGTATGTATGTATTGTGTATGTATGTATGTATTGTGTATGTATGTATGTATTGTGTATGTATGTATGCATGCATGCATGTATGTGTGTATGTATGTATGTATGCATGCATGCATGTGTGTGTATGTATGTATGTATGTATGTATGCATGCATGCATGTGTATGTATGTATTGTGTATGTATGTATGTATGTATGTATGTATGTATGCATGCATGCATGCATGTGTGTGTGTGTATGTATGTATGTATGCATGCATGCATGTGTGTGTATCTGTATGTATGTATGTATGTATGCATGCATGTGTGTGTGTATGTATGTATGTATGTATGTATGTATGCATGCATGCATGTGTATGTATGTATTGTGTGTGTATGTATGTATGTATGTATGCATGCATGTGTGTGTGTATGTATGTATGTATGTATGTATGTATGCATGCATGCATGTGTATGTATGTATTGTGTGTGTATGTATGTATGTATGTATGCATGCATGCATGTATGTATTGTGTATGCGTGTGTGTGTGTGTGTGTGTGTGTGTGCGTATGTATGCATGCATGCATGTGTGTGTATGTATGTATGCATGCATGCATGTATGTATTGTGTATGCATGTGTGTGTGTGTGTGTGTGGGTGTGTGTGTGTGTGTGGGTGTATGCATGCATGTATGCATGTGTATGCATGCATGCATGTATGTATTGTGTATGCATGTATGCATGCATGCATGTGTGTGTGTATGTATGTATTGTGTATGTATGCATGTATGTATGTATGTATGTATGTATGAATGTTTGTATGTATGTATGAATGAATGTATGCATGCATATATGTATGTATTGTGTATGCATGCATGCATGCATGCAGTTGTGTGTATGTATGCAAGTATGAATGTATGCATGCATGCATGCATGTATGTGTGTATGTATGTATGTATCAATGTTTGTATATATTGATGTATGTATGCATGTTTGTATGTACAGTATGTATGTAGGTATGTATGTTTCCTTCATGCGTAATTGTATATTCTTGTATGTATAATGTATGTCGAATAAAAATGTTTTAAAAAATCTTGCTGTAATGGAAATCTAGTAACTTCAAGTTGTATTAACCTCATAAATATACTCTGATGAACATGAACTCATATTTCTGCAAGCTGCAACAGTAACGCAGTAATTAGTCCTCCTTTTGTGGGCGTGGCCTAGTTAGCATTATATGCCATATTGTGCCTTTACTGAAATTACAATGAACTGGAATAAGCTAGAGACATGAAATTTGACACCAAACTTGAAACTTTCTCATAATAATAATAATAATGATAATAATAACAATAATAATAATGATGATAATAATAACAATAATAATTTTTCAAAAATAACAAAAAAATATAATCAAATTTCTGCTGGTGGCTATATTTTATTTATTATTTTACACAGATGAACGTTTATGAATTTTGCTGTCTTGTATGGGTTTTTTATGTCTGCCTGCCCAGGAAAGACAGTTACAAATAAGTTACTCGTTAACTTGTGCACTGTCCCTGGAAAAATAATTATTTTAGAAGTTTTTTCTTCATTATTTTAAGACAGCAGCCTAAGTTATTATTCTGATACTAATTCATTATTTTGAGATATACGGCTAAGTTATTAGTTTGCAAATATTTCCCTTTTTTTTTGAGAAGTCATTATTTCGACAAATTTTCTCATTATAATTACTCACAGAATTGTTTTTTCATCACTGGGCTTCCATACTAAAGAGGTAAACTCCCACTCCAACCACCAATGGTGTGACGTCATCCCTCAGCAACTTCATCACTCAGAGACAGACTTTCTGCAGCCAAAAAGCCAAAAAGCAAACTGTTGGTCCACGAGGGATTAAAGTTCTACTCTATTGTCCTTTGACATGATGCAGGTATGTTTCAGTATGTGGCTTTAAAGAGTGTGGATGTAATTTTTAAACATAACAGAGATGACAATTTTACTCTGCTGTCATAAATGCAGATGTGGAATAAACCTGCTGTGACCGCAAGCCTGACCAGCTCTGGGAGATCCATTTAGACAGAGGACATCTCACGACTGGAAGATTAACTGTTTTCATGCCAGCAGAAACTTCAGTTTGTTTGAGCTCTCCTGCTTTTTTGGGGTAAGTTATCACAAAACAACTTTTCCTTCTCCACATACCTCAGTGTGATGTTCGATACGAAGTTTAACTGTTTGTTAACGTCAAATGAAACCTCTGTTGGACAGTAATTTTTAAAAATGAGTACAGAGTATAGCAATACATTGTAAAAAAACAAACAAACAAACAAAAAAACAATAATATAAGATGGTAAAATGGCAGTGTAACACCTCGAGTAATGATTCACATCAGTGCAGTTTGGTACCTTGACTCTCATGTAACCTTTTATTTATACCTAATTGCAGAACTGGTTTGAACCAGTCTGACTCAGCCTATTTCCTTCTCAAAAAATGAATTTGCGACGCCTGATTCTGACTGTAATGGAAACTGTTTTCATCCTGTTTTTGTCACACCTCTGCAGACTGCTCGCGCTCTGTTTAACCGTTTGACCTTCTTTGTAAATAATAAACTAAAAGAAAGACAATTTACCATACAACTTTAATTAAAAGCCCAGTCCCTTTTACTAGCCTGGTGTGGCTACACATTTTGACAATTTAACACCTGTCTCAATTAGACGCCTGGTCTGGCTCCCAAGCATTTTTCTAATAGATGTTTTTCGGACGTATAAAACCAGGTTGTTGGCGACCTTAAATAATGTGTCCATTTCTCGAATACCCTGTAAGAAATTCATGTTCCTTAAGTCCATAAGGGTCCTTAGAATCAAAAGGGGTTTTTAGGATAATTAATCCAAGTTGTGAGTGTTGTTTTCAGAGGATAAAGTGGTGGTGTGTCGGTACACTGTTCATGCTCTGAGCCAAAAATGTCAACTTCAGTGGTGATTACATTCATCAAACTTTCTAGTTTTATTCCAATCTATATTCTGAAGGTTTTCATCAAGGGGTTTATTCGTATATCATTCGTAGCCTGATTTAGAGAACATTTTATCCCTAAAAACATGGCAAAAATTGTTTTGTTTTTTTCATGGCTGTTGACAGTATTTTCGGAATTATGGAGTGATAAAAGAGATATAAAAATGTCCCCTGTAAAAATCTTTGACTCTGACATGACAACAAAATGAAACAACAATTTTGGCTTTATCCAATGATCCGATTTTTGTTCTGGAAATATACACAAGTTAAAACATATTTAATCAGATATTGAGTCATACAATTTCAGAAAACGCATGATAAAAAATGGCTTATTGCAAGTAACCGACTGGGGAAGTTTTATTTAGGTTCACCTGGGTGTCTGTCCTTAAGGTATGAATCAGTGGTGGATTAAGTATGGACATCATGGACATTTCCTCTGCATTCTCCCTGCATTCTTCTCTGCAAACTCTGTCAGTGCCTTACTCTGTGTTCAAGGACAGGACAAGATAAAATGTTCCCCTCCTCCCTCGATCAGCTCCTGCTCTTGACTCCTCAACCTTATAACCTCCTGCAAGTCACATTCGGATAACACACTGTTTAATTTATTTACAGCCCAAAAAGTCACTGCAGATGAAGTACAAGTTTGCAGTAATAGTATTGAGTGTAGCTGAAATATAGCCAGTGCTGCATGATGTCCAGTTTAGTGGACAGGTGATTAATTATAATTTATTCCCAACATGAAATCAATATTTGTATTACTTCTTAGATGTTACTTGATTGTTAATAAGTTGTATTTACTTGCAAGGGTTTCCTATTTCTGGTAGGATTGGTGATAAATTCCTGAGCTGTACGACATTTCTTGCTTTCCGTTGGCCATCTTGGTATTCAGAAATTTGTGTTGCACTTAAAACACCTGGCCAGTGGGTGGCAGTGCATGGCAACACGCACTAGGGTCCACAGTCATGGCTTATATGCAACTGTAGCATCAAAACATTCATACACAAGAAAATGGCTTTAAATAACCGCCCCCTGTAGTAACCACTATGTGTCAAGTCAAGCTGGACAAAAGTTGAACTAATTTTATAAAGTAATGTGTAAAAAAAAAAGTATCATTATGATTATAAAGTTTACTAAGAGCAAACGTAATGCCACTTTATGACATGTTTTTTGTGCAATCAATGAATACAGAAATGAAAGGACTCTTGGTACTGGAAGGTACCAAGACTGCCGAGCTGGCACAGATGGGTGGGGAAAATGAGAATGGTTTGATCAACAGATCAGCAAAATCTTAGCAAAACATCAGTTCATATTGCTTAAGGGTATGACCTAAAAAGTGCTGAACTTCTGGGAAAGGAGACAATGTTTTTGTCAAATGCATTTGTGTGGTGGCAAAATAACGATTCAATAAACAATTCAAAGAAAAGTCTTCACACGTCGGCTGTCTTTCTTGAGTTTTATTAAGCATTCGCGAATGGAGTCTCACACACAGTACAAACCGCATGAACAGTCAGTAAAAGTGAGCACTGCTAGATGTCCTCCAGCCCCCTATCTTTATAGTTACCCAAAACACATGCCCATCCATAGTCACAATACATGGCGCCAGAGACCCTGTTATTCTAAGCCCCAACATCTTTTGAGACTAACAAGGTCATCTCTTTGAAGGCCTCTTTGGAGGTTCACCTTTGGCCTGCTATTCATTAGGCCTCTGCTGTATATCTTACTACTGTCATATGAGGGATTACAGAACTTACAATCATTCGTAAGCTGCCTCGTAAAAGTAACTCATGCAGGACACGCTATAGGTGAAAGAAGGGTCAGATGCCCATAAATTGTCAGATACCCATAATTTTCCATCACATTCTTCCCTTTTTAGCATTCTCATGGTAAACCATGAGCATGGAAAATTCACATTAATCTTACTACCTTATGTCCTACGAGTACCGCCCGTACCAGCCAAACGCCGGTACCACCAGTCTCCAAACATAGGAGATGTAAAACTGGCAGAAGTCACAGGCCATAAGCATGGGCAAGCCAAACATCCCCCTCCCTGTTGACGCAGGAGAAGGTAAAAGACTTGACCATCTAGCTACACTAACTAATAAGGGAAAAACCTCTATATGATGAGGGCAAAAATCCCTTATACCACATTCTACGCTAAGGCAAAATAAGCATAAAAGAAACATGTCTTAAATGAGAATACACAAAGGTAGCAAAGCAATTAAGGGAACTCAGGGGACTGTCATGCAAATGAAACTGAATAATGAAATAATAATAAAAATGCAGCAGCAAAGGTGATCACGCCAATTGTAGCTATACCTTGTGTTTACCTATGATCTAATTTAGGGACTGTAAAGGAGGAGATTTGATGAGGAGGATAGAGAAAGAGGTATAAGAACTCAATGTTTTAGAGAAGCACAGATCCCCTGATCAACTGCTGGGGGACACTGCGTCACTCTGAACAAGAACTGGAGCTGAGCAGAGTTTTCCCACCTGAGAACGAGACCTTAATGAGCAGAGCTCTCTTGCTGATGCCATGGACTGAAACGGTTCCAAGCGTGTTGGAAATCGTCCTGCTGCAATGGAAAGCTACTGTATAACCTATAACTTTATGTGACCTCTGCTCTATTGCTATTTGTAAGTTGTTTACCAGAGGAATACTCCAGTAACTGCTGTGGTGGCAAAACAACTATTTAATAAACAGTTTAAAGAAAAAGTCTCACACATACAACCGCATGAACAGTCAGTCAGTGAGCGAGTGCCTAGATGTTCTTCAGCCATGCTATCTTTATAGTTCCTAAAACACATGCATGTCAAAATATATGGCACTCAGGTGGTTTGTGTAGTAAGCATCCCTAAGACCAGAGGTGGGTAGAGTAGCCAAATATTGTACTCAAGAGTACTGATACTTTAGAACAATATTACTCAAGTAAAAGTAAAAAGTAGTCATCCAAATAATTACTTGAGTAAAGTGCAACACACGCCGCCCCCCAACACACACTGGCAGCGGCACCGTCAACATGTATTTCCCACCCCAGCCCGCTAGGTGGCTGTACCTATACTAGTTGCCAACGGTTGCCAACTGCTAGTAACAGAAGAAGAAGAGGAAAAACTTTGAGGCAACAACAACTTGAATTTCACGGGTGAGTTTCTTATCCAAGTCGTCTTCTTAAAAATTTGAAACAACCGGAGTTGATCCTACGAGACGAGACGTACATAAAAGGCTTTTCTCGCAGCGCTGCCATGAGCGCCGGCCGCGCTGGAAATAGAGCAGTGGGCTGAAGCAGAGCGGCGCGGTGCGTCGGCCGGCGCCAGTGTGGGTTGGTTCATAGAATATAATGGAGGCGGGCGTTTTGACGCGCGGCGTACGGCGGCGGTGTGTGTTGCACTTAAGAGTAAAAGAGTATTTGGTGAAAAAACTACTCAAGTACTGAGTTAGCCTGGTTCCAGACCATAGACCCCGCCCACTCAACCGAGTAGGCTTCCATTACTGGTCTTGTAGTCTGGGGCCGTTAGTGGCCGTTTTGGTAAGGAAACGGAACCAGGGCGAGTGAGACAGGATCCGGAATTCGATGGATGTGCCTTTCCGTAAAAATAAAAGCACCAAGCTAATAAAAATGCGGTGAAACTTTTAATTTAAAGAATATAATTTACAAGAAAAGCCCCAAGCCATTAAGTTAATCGATTTTCGTACACCCCTCATCACCCCAAATCGATGGTGCGCCAGAATTTAAAGTTTTACTATGGTGAACACTTTTAGTTTGGTGAATTTGGTGAATACCGCATCCGCTCCCTAGACCGGAACCAGAATCCAGACAAAATTCAGAGTGAATAGACACCAGGCTACTGATCTGGCATACTTCAATGAATTTGCGATTTATCTCGTCCAAACGATGGACGGACCAGTGAACGCCGGGGTCTAGCGATTAGCCAATCAGCGCCACGCTGATGTCAAGCTGTACGCCGGTGGGTAACTGGTGAGGATAGCAACAATGGCGACCGCTACAGATCCTACAGACCACATTAACGATGCTATCGAGGTATTTCGCCACTACTCGCGTTAATGGAGGACCAAATTAAGGAAGCTGCTAAACTGGATTTAACGGCGATGCAGCTGGGCGTGCACGACGACGGAGACATTTTAAACAGGCAATGCTCGCTTGTTTTCGGCACCCCCGAGGCATGGCTACTAATGACGTCAGATTCTGGGTGAGTCATTGATCTCTACTGATTGGTTAGGGAAAAATCAAATTCCCTCCCCCTTGTAAATCGTCTAACAATGGAGGCAATGTTAGACTGAAGGTTCTGGGAGCTTCAGTCTGACACTCAGGCTAGTACTGAGTAACTGTTGAGTAACGTCTGATTTATTTGTAAAATAAGAACATGAGCGTAATCAATCAATCACAAATAAGAATCTGCAAATTCATGTATTTTAAACGATACCCCTTTAACTAAAATAAAAATAAATCAAATCTTTACAAACATAACATAAATCAAGGCTCAAGAAACACAAATATATTCTTATATATACTGTACATATATATATATATATATATATCTCGCGCTGCGAGAAAAGTGTACATATATATATATATATATATATATATATATATATATGTAATTATGTACTCAGAGGTGGGTAGAGTAGCCAAATATTGTACTCAAGTAAGAGTATTGTTGCTTTAAAACAATACAACTCAAGTAAAAGTAAAAAGTATTTTGCATTAAAACTATTCTGAAAAGTAAAATTTATCCAAAAAGTTACTCAAGTAAATGTAACTGAGTAAATGTAACTAGTTACAACCCACCTCTGCCTAAGACACAACATCTCTTGAGGCCCACAAGGACACATGATGTGGGAGCCTCCCTGGCTCTTAAGCCTTAACCTACGTCCATTAGGCCCCTGCTGTATCTCACACTGCTGTCACAGTAGGGGTTAAATGAGCAACACATATCATTAGGTGATGGTTAAATACCAGAATTTTCCATCACGCTGCCTACGTGACTGTTCTCTCCACAAGTTCTCATATAATCCAAAACCATATAGGGCTTGTTATGTTTTTTCTGTGTCTACATTGGAACTGGTTGCAGTTGGCTGCCGTTATTGCAGCTGTATACACTCCCTTTATCAGTTCCTTCCTGATTTACTTACAAATGATACTCTGCAGACTGCATGTCACTCTGCATGGTTGTCTGACCCTATGCGCAAAGCAATAAACGACTCAAAGACATCTCTGGTGTTTCAGACTCTTTATTTCAGATCTCATGTGTTAAAACTTCCACCACACTGTCCACATTAAATCCACTCAGCAAGCTGCTGTTTACCAATTTTAGAGACTTTTGGACTTTTTGCATTATTACTTGCAGCCTTGTTCTTCAGAATCCAAGCAGGTTGTGATGGAAAATTCTGGTATCTTACTTTTTTTTAACCTATAGCGTGCTCTGCATGTTTTTGTATAAGGTTACCTGCCATGATGTATGAGATTTATACGCTCAGTTAATGTGTATACACTCAGTTAACCCCTGTTGTGACAGCAGTGAGAGATACAGCTGAGGCCTAATGTAAACAGGTCAAAGGTGAGGCTCCCAGAGAGGTCTCCACGCCAAGTGTCCTTGTTAGTCTCAAGAGATGTTGTGTCTTAGGGATTTCAAACCACCTGAGCGTCACATATTTTGACTGTTGGTATGTGCATGTGTTATGGGAACTATAAAGATAGCAGGGCTAGAGGACATCAAGCACGTAACTGACTGACTGACTGTTCATGCGGTTTGAACTGTGTGTGATGCCATTCGCGAATGTTTAATAAAACTCAAGAAAGACAGTTGACGTGAGGACTTTTACTTTGACTTGTTTATTAAATAGCGATTTTGCCACCACAGAATCATGAGTAAAATAGCAATAGAGAAAAGGATGGGGAAAGAATTGGTTGTATCTGATTAATTGTGTTTGATTACATTTATTACATCTGATTGATATCAATGTGTTACTACTGTATACTTCTGCATAATTAAAATAAAGTAATACACTGTCTATGAAGACCATATCTATAATGCGTTATGAGGGCATTTATAGTGAATTATAATGCATTTATAATGCTCTATGACTGCACTCATAAACACACATAATGCTTCCTGTTGGACTATTTCGACAGTCATAAAACATTATAGATGTGACCTATAATGAATCATAGGTGTCTTATGGATGTTCTTGACTAGTTATAAACTAGAGGTTGACTGATGGGGCTTATGATGCGTTATGAATACTTAAACTCACCTATAAAACATCATGTAACCACCTGTTGTGAGCGAAGCTAGAAATTGATTTGCTTGTAGGCTATTAGCAAACAGTAAAGTAGCTAATGTTAGCTTACAATTAGGCTAATGGATGGATGGATGGATGGATGGATGGGGACAGTGGTTAGCTACCTAGCTATAGCATACTCCATACTCCCTGGGGATTTTGAGGGCTGCAGCAATGTCTGTCCACTTTTTTTTCTTTTTGAAGCTAACAATCTTGCAAATAGTGACTCTGCAAGATGCCCAGTTTTTGTAAAATTTTATTTTGGTGTCACAGTGGTGCGGTGGTTAGCATTGTTGCCTCACAGCAAGAGTGTTCCTGGTTCGAACCCAGGGTGGGGGAGCCCTTCTGTGTGGACATTGCATGTTCTCCCCATGTCAGCGTGGGTTTTCTCTGGGTACTCCAGCTTCCTCCCACAGTCCAAAGACATGCATTTTGGTAATTGGTGACTCTAAATTGTCCGTAGGTGTGAATGTGAGTGTGAATGACTGTCTCTATGTGTCAGCCCTGTGAGTCTGGTGAACTGTCCAGGGTGTACCCCGCCTCTCGCCCAATGTCAGCTGGGATAGGCTCCAGCCCCCCCGTGACCCTTAACATAATAAGCAGTCACGGAAAATGAATGAATGAATTTATTTTGTGACTAAAAACTCTCTGACTCATGACACATTGTCTGAAGATGTGAAAGGGTGTCAGTGTTAGTCTTTTAAACGTTTTTCAATGTATGCTAGTGAACGATAGACATTAATGTTGACTGCCTAACTCATTTTCCTCATTTCACTTCCTTCACAGGTCAAATCTGCTCCAGCTGGTGAAAGGATTTAACATCAGAAAGTCAACCTCCACTGAGGACGACCTGTAATCCACTCCCTGTGTGAGAGGAGACTGCTTGTGAGATCGCCAGAGGAGCGACTGTGTGAAACGGCATCCCACAGAGAGAGGGGATACAGTGTTAGAGACCACGAAAGACGTCTTTAGGTGAAGAGTGACATTCTGACTCACTGAACATAATGGGGAAAAGTAACAGCAAAGCTTTGGTTAAGAAGTCAGAGCTGATGGGATGTGAAAAAATTATGTATGAGAAATATGGTGAGTACACTTGTAGACAGCTTCCTTTGTGGGTAGAGAAATTTGGATTTCCAGAGAATGGTAGTTTTAGTGTATTTCAGATACAGAAACTCCAAGAGAATCTGGAAATGTATGAGAACAGAAAGGGGAAACACAAAATAGACTGGGTAGCATTGACGATGTGGAAAACTGAGACAGAGAGAAGACAGAGACGACAAAATCGTGGGAGGAGGCGCAAGAGGGAGTGTGGGAAAACAAATCCATGTCCTCAGCACTCACATGCACAGGAAGAACCGGATCATCTTCCTGCCTCAGCCGCACATCAGGAGCCTCAGATCCAACAGCCTGTTAACCCAGAGAGGGATGTCCAAGGACAGCTGGACGCAGCAGAGCACACCATGCCGGTCCCAAAGACCTCTCCATCTCCATTTCACGAGGCCACCATCCTCCCCTCTGCACGAGAAGTGCTTGTCCCTGTGGCTGGCAGGGACATGCAGACAGCCCAAGGCATCAAAATCACTGAGGTGCGTAATATGAGAGAATCCAGAGATGTGGTGACATATGGCTATGGAGCCAGGACACTGGACGAGATGCGAATAATCGCCAGTGAACTGCCAGATGTAGCCAGATCGCGAGAATCCAGATATGTGGTGACGTGTGGCGACGGAGCCTGGACACAGGACGAGATGCGCTTAATTGCCAGTGAACTTCCAAATGTCGCCAAACAAGGAGGGGCCGCTTTTGTTGCAGAGCTGCCGCAGGTGGTGCAGACATTCAAACCGAGTCTGAGAGAAATCAGAAGTCTCCTTCTCCACTGCATGGGACTGAAATGGGTGAAAGTAAAAGGAGACTGGCCAGACACTGACATGTGTTATGACTGGACTCCGGGCGCTGGATATCGCAGACATGTAGAGAACCTCTGCGAGAGAATCAAATCAACTTTCCCAGCCATCACGAGATGGGATTTGATAAATAACTGCAAACAACAGCATGGTGAAATGGTGTGCGACTATCTCGCCAGATTGACGAAAATCTTCGAGGAAAACAGCGGAATTACGCCACCAGCTGACCCACAAACTAATTCCCCATATGAAGAAGTACTGAAGGGCTTCTTCCTGTTTGGCATAGATAAGCAAATCATGGACCAGGTAAGCAAAAGTTGCTTTACCTACAGAACAGAACGCTTGTCATACATCCTAGCTCACGCCATCCATCATGAAAAACAGATGAGAATCTCAGAGGAAAAGAAACAGCAAGCTAGAGCTAAGCAGAGAGACAAGCTTGTGAAGGAATGGCTCCGATTTCTGCAAGAAGCAAACAAAGGGAGAGGCAGAGGGCGAGCGCTGAACAACCAATCACACAATGCTGGCCACTGGGGCGGCGGATGCTGGAATTGCGGGGACCCTAACCACTGGGCAAGACACTGTAACAGACCAAGGCAGCTGATGGGACCTTCTGGGTCCCTTCTCTATTTGGCTTACACTGAGAACGACGAGTGATGGGCAACAGAGGTGGAGGAGTTTTACACCACACACACACACACACACCAGTGGTGGTGGAAGTAAAGACCGACTCACCAGTGATGGCGCAGTAACACTTCTGGTAGATAACCGGCAAATGTTTTGAATTGCGAAGATGTTAAATCGGCAAACTTGTTTATTTCTGTTGTCATTTTCAGCTGTAAATGTAACATTTAAAGATGTAGATTTAAATTCAGTGGTCCGACATATCTGACCTTTCTGCTTATTATGCCTCAGCGCCTGCGATAGCCGCCTCCATCTGTCCATCCGTCCCATTCTTGTGAACATGATATCTCAAGAACGCCTCAAGGGAAATTCTTCAAATTCGGCTCAAACGTCCACTTGGAGTCAAGAATAAACTGATGAGAATGTGGTGGTCAAAGGTCACTGTGATCTCATCTGTCTCATTCTTGGGAATGCAATATCTGAAAAACACCTTGAGGGCTTTTTTTTTTTTTTTTTTTAAATTTGGCACAAATGTCCACTTGGACCCAACAATAAACTGGTTAGATTTTGGTGACATATATACCTTGTCATGCAGTCTGAGCAAATAGTAGTAAATAGTAATAGAACCGCACCAGAGCTCGTTTGTAACCGGACTGAGACCACCTCTTCAAGAAGGTCTTGGTCCGGTTGTTTTGGTGCGCACCTGAGTGTGACTGCTGTGTTGACACCTGCCCAAACGAACCACATTTAGGGGGCAAATGAACTTGAATTTGATTGAAACAAACAGGGCAGGTGTGAAAGCACCCTATGTTCATCGTTGAGTCCAAGTGGACATTTGTGCCAAATTTGAACAAGGATACAAGGACTCTTAAAACCCACTTACACAGTTTCAAGAAGACTCTGACGTTACCAGCGTTTGTTCTTAGGTTATAACAGAATCTACGCTCACTCACAGCACTCTTACACACTTCTTTTGCTTACACATTAGTACAGACAGCTGGGAGGCATATGAGACGAATCTATTTACAAAAGTTTGAAAGTAAAACTTTATTTCTTTGGTCTTTGTGTTCTGAGGGCATGAGCCCCATGTACACACAAATTACTGCAATAAAACTCTGAACAACTGCTTTTTCCTTTGTTAAATAAATTTTATTACAGAAATTTCTACAACAGATGACTTCTGTTTTTTTTTCTTTCTCTCTTTTGCTATCTTTCCATAGAAACTGTTGAAAAGGTGAGTGTCAGCCACGCAGCCTGATTAATGTAATGGGGTAAAAAAATAAAGTACAGTATTTCCCTCTGAGATGAGGTGGAGTATAAAGTATTGGGTGGCATGAAAAGAAGTAACTTAAATTTGTGATTAGTACAGTAAGTAAATGTATGTGCATGTTTCATAGTGACCCGTGTATTGAATTATGGGTTGACTTTAACATCAAAACCAGGCTCTTTCTATTGGCTGATAAAAAAGTTGAACTATGACAGAATGAGAAAATGACACTGGGAAGTGTTAGGAGACACAAACTTTAATTGTATAAACAACAGTATGTTCTGCATCCACCTTAGTGTCATCATAGTGAACGAAACAAGAACTGGATTTTTCAACCGTTTACTGACTTCAGCATAAATAGATTGTTTAAAATCTTAAGGACCCAGAGACATTTTACATCGTCTACATAGCACACACTGTAATAGCATGATTGTATACACCATACAAAATGATGTCATATAAAACATCTCAGTCAACTAATATCTTCATATCTCTATTTACATCTAAATTATATCTTACATAGGAGTTAAAGGCACAGACGGCAGTGATAAAATCATTTGACGCACACACACAGAAGAAGAAGAGTGGTGGTTTTGACTGAAGGTTGATTTCTGTTAGCACCTCTTGCTTTGCTGCTGACACTGTAAATTCTGTTTACTCTTTTACATAAATGTGTGTCTGAGTCTTTTCATCAATTACAGATTCGTTAAGAGGCAAAGACTGCATCCAAAACGCACATAAACACACACACAGACTTTTAGGTTTATGGAGGGTTTTAAGGGCCAAAACTAAATATATAAATACATCAATAATTATATAATTAAATGCTTAAATAAATGAAAAATTATATAATTATTATATTAAATTTGTGATTTATTTACTAATGGTGACAATTAAGCATCACATTTTATTGCTTTACATGTTATAAAGCAGTGATTCCCAACTGGTGCAGCCACGGGGTCCGTGGCTGCACCAGTCCGTGCGTTTGGCCGTGTCATTGGGCTTGTTTGCTGTCTCTGTCATAGAGCTGACCATTAGTCACTCACTCTAAAGCAGAAAACGGCACTTCAAAGTAAAAGCTCTGTGCCAGAAATTCACTGTACTTCAAAATAAGGTATGGTTTTACAGATTTAAAACATTTGTGAGTCACTTGTGGTCCATTCAGAATACCCTCAGGACCCGCTTTTGGAGCGGGACCAACCAGTTGGGAACCACTGTTGTAAAGAAGGAGTCACTCAAATGTCAGATTATTAACTTGAACCAGATTTGCTTCCTCCTTAGTTCTGTTTTAACGTTAAACAGATTTGGGAAAAAAACAAAGATAAGCTGGTTGCTGATGTATTTTTAAATTGAAATGAATTATTGTTGGCCAGAAAAGATCACAGGAAATGTCCTTCTGTGCATTGCAGTGCACATGAGGATGCTAAGGGGTGGTGAAATGTGATGTTAAAATGGGGCTCAGACATCGGTCAAAAGCATAATTTTCTTTTTTTGTCCAAATTCATTCTTGTCGCTCTATTGACGCAGAAAAACTGCTGCACCCCGCTCAACAGAACCAGCGTCGCTATGTTTCTTCTTGTCAAACTTGTCCAGCAATATATTTATACATTTATTCATCTGTTTAAGCATTTAATTAGATAATCATTTATATTTTAGTTTTGGCCTTTAAACCCCTCCATACATGATAAGAGAAAATAAACATAACTCAGCCCACAGCTGGGGGTGAAATGACTGACTTGTATTGGACCCACTTGTCACCAGCTTCTCTTCATGCAGTCAGTTTTGTATTTGTTTCTGATGTTGTACTTTATGTATTTCTGGTGTCTCGATGCCTGCTGCGGATCACATTTCCTTTCCTTCGGGATAATAATAGTAATAAAGTTGAAGTAAAAAAAAAAAAAATCTGACCTACACAATAATACTGATTTCCCCACAAGGTCCAAAAACTCCCACCTTCAGCTCGTGACCGACCCTCAGGCTGTAGTGTTGCATGATTTTGCATCAAATGATGATGAAATGATTAAAGCTTTGATGAGTTTATTAAAAAGCTGACTGCCGGGCATTGTGTTTTATTTTCTTTGCTTGTTACTTATTCATTTATATTTCTTGCTAGCACGGTACAGTTTAAGAGTGATAAAGTTGTGTCCAGTGTTGTCGCCCTAATTTAACTGTAATAAAGGCTCGTGAAAATTTGATCTCTGTTAGTGCCCTCTGATTTAAATAACCTACAAGAGATTCATATTGGTCCCTAATGTCTCTAAAGAACTTGTGTCACATCCAACTGGGATAACAAGATCTTTCAAAATGTATATATGTCTGAGAGTCTCCAGTTAGTTTTCTGTTCAGGGGATCACTATCCACCAATCGAAGTAGAACAAAGGTAAACTCTGACTTCACCTCTATACCACAAGAATGTATAACTTAAACTCTATTGCTAAAAAAGTGACGGGTTTTCCTGTCATCTACACAAAGAGCTAAAACTCTGATGAGTGAAACCTGCTGCACAGAAAACTTAAAACTACGTCCTGTATGACGGTGCCCTGATGGATCAGCAGGGTAATGTGCTTGGCGTCAAGACTCTGGTTTTCACCAAGCAGTCCTGTTCAGCTGAGTTCAGTTTGTGCAGTCCATTGATTGGTCAAGTGAGAATCGTCACTCTTGCTTGACAAGGACTTAGTTTCAGTCAGTATGTTTACACGACATTAGAGAAAATCTATTTATTGTCTTAGTCCGACTAAAACCAGACTTTTAAAATACATATAAACATTTTAGTCCGACTGTAATCACACTAAATTGAATTTGTCAAAGTCGGACTAACACACCTAGGTAATGTAATTGGGAGTTGAATTCTTCCCAGAAGTCGAATAGCATTAAATGCCTGACAGAAGAAGAAGAAGTCAGTAACAACATGGCGAAATCTACATCCAGAGCTGTGCGTTTTCTGACGTACGAAATGAACAGAGCTGTACAGTTGTCCACCATGGTACCAGTTTGCCGCTATCTAACCGTAGCTCACTTGTTTGTTGATTGTTTGGTCTGAGACATAATAGGTCAACTGGAAAAGGGTCAACTTGCTTTGAAAACCGTGCATGTCAACATACTCATAGTCACAGGTTTGAACATGTACTGTGACCTTTTACAGTGTCGGACACCCAAAAAAACATTCAGCTAGATTTTAATTTTGACAACATGTGTCAAACTCAGCTCCTGTTCCCATGACAACAGCTAACGTTGTACCCAATCAAATCTGTAAACATTCCCCAATTAGTGTGTGTCTACTCTTAGCAACTGCATGCTAACACTTTAGCATGTGTACAGGACGGAGCTAGAGACACTGCCAGAGACACAAGAGCATCGGGCTCATTTCCTCCTGGAAATAAATACACTCCTAAAAAATTCTAACTTCACTGTATTTTAAGAAAAACTGCACATGTGTAAACTAAAAATGTGTGGCGTCATGTCAGATAACTCTGTTTTGGGAACTGTCGCTGGCGACAAGTTTGGTTTTCCAACCTCCCGCCATCTCTGAAATGTAATGGCAGTCATGAATCAGTTCAGTCATATCTTTGCTGCCTCTCTCGGCTGTCAACCTCCGAGTAAGGCACAAGCACCATGACGATATTCAGGAAATTAAATAAAAGGATCGGGGTCAACTCTTAAAACTGTTTCTGTAAAATTACATACATGAGGAACCGTCTGGTCCGTTACGCACACTCTCTGAAGGCAGCATCTACTTCCCACACCCCAGTTGAAATGTCAGATTTCACAGACGTAAACACGGTGATCAGTCCCTCAAGTTAATTTAAAAGGTCAGTTCACCGTTTTTTGAGGCAGTAGTTCCATATTAAGGAATGAGGTGAGGACAATCTGTGCCGCTGCTCTGAGCTGCTCCGGTGATGACGACTGGAGGCCGCTGGCTTCATTTGTGCTTTGATTTTTCATTTGTCATCTTCATATAAAAGAGCCTGGGGGAACAAAAAAGAAAAGTAAGACATGTATGTTTGTCTTCCTGTTTATTGGCCTACCCCGCCTCACCGTGCAGTGAGTGGCTGAGCACACGGCGCACACTCTGATTAAGGACGCAACAGTAAAAAGACCAGGAGACACAAGCAGACAGTGCCAGTGGGCCAGTGGGCGGCTTCCAGACTGTGTGTTGGTTGTAAAATACGACGACAGCGACCCCAGACTACAAAACATCTTGTCTTTGTACTTTATTTAATTGAAAATAGATCTCTTTGCAAATCAATGCATTCTACTTTTGATTACAGGGCTCCAGTCTGCTTCTGAATGGCCGCATTTTGTGACTATTTTTGGTGTCAGTGTGGGTATTCTTTACAACTGCATGCTCTTGTGCGGCCGGCAAATTTGGAGGCGTGGAGCGAGTCCACCAGTGTAGGCCAATGTGTGTGAGAGAGGGGGAGGGTCCAGGAGTGAGTGATTAGTTAACTATGAGGATCACATCATCTACACGCATCAATGTTTCTAGCTGTGGTCGCGTCCAACGTCATATTCAAGGATGTCGAAACAAACCCTGCACGGCAAAAAGTTGCTGAGGAAAACTCGGTTAGAGACTCCAAAGAAACCACACAGAAAAAGCTCAATCTACACTTTCAACAGGAACTGCAAATAATACAATGAACTGTGTGTTGTGTGCTAGATATGGCTCCAAAGATGCGGGGGAAAAGAAGTTCGCAGAAGCAACCAACCCTGCACAATTAAAACATGACACACTAATGAAACACAATAGCTTAAAACATAAAGAATAGAATCCCACTTCCAGCAGCCTCTCGCAGGCAGGACGCTACAACACAATTTCACTTAGCATCTACCTCAGTTTCCTGTGCTGTGTGCATGACAGTGCAGTGTGGTTTGGATGAATGTGCCGTGTTGCGTCACCTTGCTCTCCAGCACTCGGCTGTGGGTCGGGCTGCTGAGCTCCTCCAGAGTCTCTGCTGCAGGTCTGTTGAGGGTTTCAGGCAGCAGGAGGCCCAGGCAGCCTGCAGACAGGCCGCTCAGACAGAACACAGTGAAGGGCATGGACGTGTGGAGAGCCCGCTGCAACACACACACAAAGGCAGAGACAATGACATCAGAAAAACACACAAGTGAACAATTAATATTTCTGAAAAACCTGTGTTGTAAGAGTTGTGTTGGAAAGCCACTTAAAGGGACACTTTCACCCAGCTTTGTACCATAACACTGTGGGTAATGTGAGGGAATGTACTGTAAAGGAACCCTGATTTCTATAAGAGATCATTTGTTACCAGCCGGCCGCCAGATTGTTTCTGGGTGGGAAACACTACGTCAGTGTATTCTGGCAGTTGTAGGTTTCCTTCCTCTTGAGCAAAGCCAAGGCCACAGCCCTTTTAATCTGTTTTCTCTGTTTATGGAGCACCAGTATCAAAAGTATTTGTGTCTTCTACTGCATAGGCAGTCTGGCTTTATGAAAAGACCGTCTTTACAGTACTTGTTTATATGTGTTAAATGACAAATTCATAGAACATTCAAAAAATCCAGGTGCAAATCCAGGTGTGCCGCAGGATTTTGGAATACCCACACATTATCATTGCAATAGTCAACTGGGCCTGTACAAATAGTTATGAAGGAGTTTTTTATTGAGTGTATCGGTCTGTTGTGTGCACCAATTTCGTGAGAAAGAGGCAAACTACCTAAAAAATGTAATTTAATTTAGTTTAATTTAAAAAAAACTTCCTGGGGAACTATTTGTTGCCGTTCATGCGACACATTACATTATCTTACATTATTTCCCATTTAAATGGTTGTGTTATTGGTGCTTTGATGTCATTTTAAAAAGTTTAAAATGGATTCTTGATGCATCTTGTTAATAAATATTTCATGACTAACAGTTGGTTGTCAATTCTTGTTTGATATTAGTAAATTAAAACAATCATTTACGTCGCTATAAGAGTGATAACACACATTATAGAGGCTGTTGTGCACAGATATAAATACAGGTGTGCCTTGAGATTTTGGTTCACCTTTACCACCACTAGGCGTCACTGTAACACAAGGTTCACGTCACACCAACTGCCCACAGGGGTTAACTGAGGTGATGTTAACTCATTCAAAGGGGAAACTTCTGCTGTTAACATCTTTCACCACGTATGCTGTTGGAAAGTCTCATGTAGGAGTGAATGTAATATTATGTACTTCATTTAAAGTGTCATGTTAAAGGAATTTTTAAAGGCAGGTGCCAGGTTTGTATTGTAAACACAACATGCAGGTCATGTACCTGCCTCCTATGTTGACTGATGCACATGTAAATTATACTTCAACAGTAAAAGGTGTGAACATAATTTCTGAATATATTATGAAGGGAAAGTTCAGATATCTTTAAGTGGGGTTGTTTGAGGTACTTTCCATAGTAGTGCATTACACACAGTAGATATCAGTCGGCACGCCCTCAGTTTCAAGAAGCAGCAGTCGTGACTACACAGAAGCTAAGCAACATGCTGCTGTGGCTGGAGGGCTGCAGCAAAACTTATTTTAGCCACCCAAAAACTCAATGACACTTTAAGTGTGTGCTGTATTGAGAGTATTTTCACCCCTTGCCACAAACACCTGGTTCTGATGGGGAAGCCCTCAACAGCTTTACTTCCACATCTATACTCTCGTCAAAACCACCAGACTCCATTGACAAAAAGAGTCATTTTAGCTTGCTCAACACAGAAGCCTCAATCAGTGAGTTAGTTTGTGCCATTCTGTGACTTTAATGACTCTGAACCAACCCTTTTAAATGCCAAAGTCACACAATAGCACAAACAAAATAAGTAATAGAGGCAACGGTAGAACAGCAGCTTCTGACTTCAGTGATGTTAAATTATTGCTTTTCTCAATGGAGTCTAGCTTTAAGGGAAGCAATATAATGGCTTCAGTTCCCCATCGGAAATCACTGTCTGATGGTAAGGTAAAGCGGTGAAAATATTTAAAATATGGCGTACACCTTATCGGATATTGATTTTTCAGCTGGTTGAAATACTTTTTGTTGTTTTTAGCTTCCCCTCAGACTCCAGCCTGCTTCCCCAAACTGGGGACATGCCGACTGACATCTACTGTAAGTGATACACTGAATTTGGATAAATCCCCCATATAATCCCACTTACAAAGAACCAAACTATCCATTTAAGACTAATTTACCCTCTAGTTTTATGTCCCCACCCACTCCTTCTGGCTCGTAATGAAGGTCAATGAATGTCATATATTTCATGTCATAAAGAAACAGATAAAGTGCTTTCTGGTGCTGGCTCATGTTTTGCCAAGAGAAAATGTGAACTATTATTAAGCTGCAAACAAACACCCTCTTACCATGGAAGGAACAAACGGTGCGAGGATTCCTCCAACTCTGCACGACATGGAACAAACACCCAAACCAGCGTTCCTGAAATAAATAAAGGCACACTGGGTCAACTTCAGACAGCATGATGTATGTGTGAATAATTCAACATGCAGATTGTGAGTGGTTAGTTTACCTGATAACAGTTGGGTAGAGTTCAGAGGTGTAGACGTAGGCGATGTTGAACGCTGCACTGACCATTAGTTTTCCCAGAAGCGCCAACGACGTAACGCTCAGCAACGTCCCTGCAGGCACAAATTAACCAGCGCTGACCACACAACGCGGAGCAAATGTTTGACGGGACTCAGGACAATAATTCATAGCTTAATCAGTATTTTGGTCCACAGGAGCGGCAGCTACCATTCTTACAAATCTCTGGAGTTCGGACGCTGCAGGCCTTTTACATTTGTGTTTATTGTGGAAATCTGTAACCCTAGAATACATCACAGTAGGGCAACAGAAGCCGGCTAAAACCCCAGGATAATGATTTCTAGGAGTCATAGCAATCTCTGAAAACTACAGCTCACCCCTGAACAGTTAGTTCTAGTCTATATTTAATCCAAACTAATCTTAAAGAGATAGTTCAGATCTTTTGAAGAGGGGTTGTGTGAGGTATTTATCCAAAGTCAGTGTATTACCTGCAGTAGATGGCAGTCGGCACGCCCCCAGTTTGGAGGAGAAAATAGTGTATGTTAAAATGATATTGATTTTTTTTAGCTGGCTAATATGTTGTGCTGCTGCTCTCGTCCACAGCAGTACATTACACCAATACTTCTTAATTGTGGTTAAGAACACTATACAACCCCACTTCAAAATATCCGCACTGTCCCTTTAATCAAATGTGGAATTGATTTCAGGTGGTCTGAGATAAGAGCATTCGTTTAAAACCCAAAGTAAAGTGAAGACTGGATGGACAAGTTAAAATCAGAGTTTGGGTGTTGCCACAAACACAACTTGATGAATCATCACTTCCTGTAAAAGCCCCTCTGCTATGAAATGCCTATTAAAATCTCTGTGAACTAACAAAGAAGTAAGAAGTTACTTGTGTCACATATTTTTCCAGTATTTCACTGACACTGTAGTGAGACTGCTGGTTTGATGACAGCTGGCTGACACTGTGGTAGTGCAACATAGTTACATCAGCCTCAGAGAACAGCTGGTTTGAATTACTCGACATGTTCAACTGGTCAGGACCTGCTGGGTGTGTTTCATCCATATTTAAACCCACTTCAGCTGTGCTCAGAGGTATATTCCTCTGTGCGAGTGAGTGTCACTGAGTACGTTTAAATGCATAAAATAGTCTCGTTTTTGCTCTTAATACAAGACAGACACTGATACTCTGCTTAATGGAAAAGTAGAACAGCTGGAGCTACTTGTCATTTTGTTTCTTGCATCAAAACAGGCCTTGTTCGACCGTGCCAACACAGTCTCCCTCTTTCATTCCTACAACCACCTCCCTGAACAGGTCAGTGTTGCAATATTTGCAAATATCTAAATCCTGCTGTCATCAAAGCTTTTATTTTGCATCTCCACACACAGCCCTGACAACTGTTGGCGAGTTGGTTTGTGTACAATGCATCCATGACAATGCACAGAGCCGACTGTAAACAGGCAAGAGGCTGTGTGTCACAAACTGCGGTAAAAAACACTATTTCAACGCACATTCTGAATGCATGAATAGTGATGTTCATAATATTAGTGTGCACGTAAACGTAGCCGCCAGTGTCTCACCTGTGTTTTCAGGGATGAACATGGTGCAGAGGCAGGCGGAGCCAGCCAGACACAGGAAGCTGGCCATGCTTTTCCTCCTCCCAGCCCTGGAGGACAGGACACAACAACAACTCATCAGTGCATGCTTCATCCTGGACACCTCACAACATTATCTGCCTCAAGCCTTTAACATTTTCTCAAGCCATAGACACAAAGTTGACAAAAACAAGATCAGATGAAGGCAGCTAATGAACATATCTACACGTACAAATCAGCAGACTCATGCCTCGTTTCCACACAGCTCTGTGTATGTGTGCAGGTCAAACAGAAGTCCATTCACTCCAAAGAGAACCTCTTTTTTTCGGTTGGGATTTGCCTCCAGTACATTGAAAAACTGAACTTTTATGGCAGATTTCGGACTGACTGTGTGCACCGTCCCACAGGAAGTTAGCATAACAACATATTAGCTGACAGACTGATGAATGTAACACAGCTCTACTCACAGGCTCCCACACATCTTCATGGACAAAACTTCAAAACTTTCCAACTTATCAAGGACCCATAATACAAACAAAGTATTTCCTGAAACTGGCTGCACAGTATAACCTCCTCACTTATTTGCCTCCATGCATTATTGGTCCTGTTTCTCTCTCTGCACTGCTCCATGTGCATTTTCCACAAGATTGGACGGCAAAAAACACTCAAATGTAACCTTTCTGACATTTCTGCGGTGGCATTTCTATAATAGACCTTAACAATAATGGACATAGCTACCGTGACGTCACCCATTGGTATTTGTAATCCCGTTTGGAAGCCTTGAGTTTAGAATTACAGCAGTCACCACCTTGACTTTTTGGAGTCAGAGGTGACCATATTTGGGCGAGAGGGTGGATGGAGGTTGGTGGTTGGAGCGAGGGGCAGATTTGACTGAGAAGCCGAGGACACAAAACGGCCCTGCCTTTAATTATATGTATCTTTGAGCCTTGTCATAAATGTTCAAATCAGCTGTACAGACCAAAACTGTTTTTCGTACCAGGCTGTAAACATGTTTATTTCTGCCATAAAGTTGGGTTTTTTAACATGGGGGTTTATGGGGATTAACTCGCTTCTGGAGTCAGCCTCAAGTGGCCGTTAGAGGAACTGCAGTTTTTGGCACTTCAGAGTTGGCCTCATTTTTCAGCCCCAAAGGTTGCCACTTGGTTTCTATCCTTGCACTGAACACTAGTGGCATACTCTGTATACTACACAGAAATACGAACCAATACGTAAAAAGAACTGCATAAAGTTAACAAATCAGAAAATAAAACCTCAAATACCTAGAGATACAAGGTTTTAATACTCAGCATACACTAACAACTCCCCCAAACGGGAAGACCAAACATGGAGGTGTGAGCTGCAAGTATCAGGTGTCACACTGGGTTGTCACTGTGTGTGTGCGTGTGTCTCACCAGTGTTTGTTGATGAAGTATATGCAGAGTGGGTAGGCAGGCAGCTCCACCAGGCCGTACATGGCTACATTGACATAACGGCTACCAGATGTGTCACTGGCCCCCAGAGTCAGACCATAGTACACCAGACTGCAGGCATACCTGAAACACACACATGTACACACACACACACACACACACACACACACACACACACACAGCAGGTAAGTAAATACATGCTGTGTTTCTGGTTTCTGGTAGTATCTTAATAGTTTCTGGTGACTGAACTCACAGACACTTAACTGCTCCTTGACATTTATCTTGTTTTTTTCCCTGTCTCCAGAGGCACATCCTGCGCCGTCTTTTCCCCCAGGGGAGTTTGTTTACTGCCAACTGTGCAGCAGAAATCACTACAACTGTTTGACCTGTGGGAACATCTAGAGTACCATCAAACTGACAAACTGAACGGATTTACTCCGCTAAGAAAAGAAAAAAAAAACAACATATTTTTCAAGTCTTGAAGCTCACTGAGGCAGCTAACTGGACAGAAAATGAAACTGTTAGAAAAGGTTGAAGTCAAAAGTCTGTTTTGGATCTTTAGCAGCCGTGATAAAGCAAAAAACAGTCCACAGGGTTGAGTCAGACAAAAGTTTTTTTAGTTGTGGACATGTAGAGATGCGTTTGTCAGTGTTAGATAGGTTTTTTTGTACAGCATAACGATCAATAAAAGAAACACAGTCCTTTAACAGTCCGTCAACAGTTCCTGCTCACAGCCTGCTCACAGTAAACATGTTGACAGGACACCTCGAACTGCAAACAAGGTCAATTATGACTCTTTCTCACATGACTTTTTGATCCTTGGAGGTTTTATATTTTTAAAACTTTCCTTGAGCCGAGGAAATCGATTTAAAATCTGTGACGTCATCACAATGTGACCCTGAGAAGGACTAAATGCACAAACCAGCTATTTTTAAAGATCCCATGGAGAGAGACTCTCACTACAGCCTGTTTTAGTTTGTTCTGAAAATGTGGGCGTGCAGCCTCGTTCTGTGGACGATAAATGAGGTGCTGACTTCCATCTGTGTCACCGGTAATGAGGAAATACAGTGACAACAACCCCGCCCACATTTAAGAGTACTGTTTGTGGTGGAAACCCTAGGGCCTAGGTACCATGTCTGAAGGGTTACTATTGGTTCCAAAGGTACCATACCGAAAGTGTTTGGTGGAAACGGGGCTATACTGTGGAAATAAAGGACTTAACGCCACCGCTGTGTGTGTTTGTGTCAGAGAGACTATCAGAGAGGGAAGGAGAGTGTGTTCTGTGAGTTATTAATAACTCAGAACGCCGCCGGTCGGGCCTCATCTCTACATGCAAATCAAGGGCTTCTCTACAGTTGACAGTCACAGACAACCATCAGCAATTCATCTCACCTGCTGAAAACACTGGCCTCATTTGTGGCTGACACTGGCCACCTCCTTTCATGGATTGACACTTTTAAAGTTCAAAGCATTCAGGTTAGCTCTAGTAGTTTCAATATGAGCAGAAATTCTATTTGAAGTTCTGGCAGTGCTGGTAGAAGTAATACTGTAGTTAAAGTATTAGTGGTTGCTCTGATTTGAGTCTGTGGTAGCAGCAGGATTTAAACCAGCAACTCTGCTTTCCTAAGTTTGTTTTAGCAGCTTGCATGTTTTGCTCTTCTTCTGCGGTGGTACACTCACCAGACAAACATGAGCACCATGGTCCTCAGACGGAGGACTGGATGGATCACCAGCTGCAGGACACCCGCTCCCCTGTTGTTGCGGTTACCGGCCTTTGCAGCACCGACACGTTGCAGCATCAGGTTGTTTGCAGTGTTGCCGTTCCTCAGCGCCATGTAGCGCAGAACCTGAAAACAGGAGATGAACAATATCGGACAGTGTTTCAAAATGATGCAAAATTCAGGAGTTTCTGATGCTGTGTGATAATGTAAGATGGTTTAAATCCTGGCAGTAGAGATGACACAGCATGAAAACTAAAACAGAGCTTACAGATAATCACAGTCATCGATATTATTACAGTACTGATGCACAGACTGCAATCATTTCACCAAGGTTTACATTAAAAAACAAAAAAATATAACTAGCAGCACTTTTGTTTGCATAAACATTACAATAACAACATATCCAATAACTTGTGTAAATGAAATCATATCAAATATGCTTTAATATAAAAAACAACCTGTCTTTATAACTGTTTGCTCAAGCATCTGTAAGATAAGGATCAGGGACCAGTGGCCTTACTGGGTTTGCCTGCTGCACGCCTTCTCTGTAAACAAGGTTATAACAAAACAAACCCGCTCTGACTTTTTCAAAGGGCAGTAATCAAAACCATTTTAATGAAACTCAAAATTTGAAACGGTAAAACCATCAGAAAATTGACCACGTTTCAACCCTACCTGGCAGATTACCTTCCTGTGGTCATTTTAGTCAAACATCTTATAATTTCTAAGTCCTACCTTCCCAGAGCTCATTGTGCATTACACGTAATAAGTCAAGCAGGAAAAAGGGACATTTTCTGACTTCTCTGCCACAATTCATTCTGTTGTAAGAGGATGTGAAGATTTAAAAAAAATGCTGTTTTCTCTGAGTGATAAAAGCTCTATATGCTACATTTAAATCTATGATAAACGTAAGCACCACAGCAGCTTTATAGACACCCAACCTCCCCCAACATGACACTTCCATTAATATATTTTACCTCTTCAGCTCGCTCCGTCTGACCCTGAGAATACAGCCAACGAGGAGACTCTGGAAGAGCTCTGGAGGAGAGAAGGCAAGAGATTATTGTATTGGCACAAATGTTTTTTTGTTTTAACAAACTGGGGTTGCATTAGATTTACATTTTTACAACAGCAGATTCTTTTTCCAAAAACATGCATCAGAAATGTGGAGGTTGTTTAATATTCATCTAGTGCTCATTAATACTCATGACATTACCACGATGGTAAGCAACTAGATCACTCTTAAGATTTTTACTACTACTAAATGCAAAAAAAGCACTAGAGAAAAGTAAAACAGTGTGTTTATAATTTTATCTCCTTAACTTAAAAACACAGTGTTTATATCTTACTTTGGTGATTATTTTTTAATTTTTAAATACTTGTTTGACAGGTTTAGATTTTTTATGCATTTTTTTTCTTCAGTTCCATGCAATTATTGGTTTCTATTAATACCTGTGTGGTGTAAAAATGAATACGATACGATACGATACGATACAACATGATACAATACAATACTATGCGGTATACTTTATTGTACCTGTAGGGATATTTGTCTTGGACTGAGGAGCTGCACAAGTATTGCTGCCTTACAATAATAGTCCAGAAGAATTGAAAAGCATACACCATAAAAACACTAGCCTGGTGAAACCATCCTAATCTCGCAAGCTCATATTCTATTTCGCTCTGCAGATCAGTCTGGCCATGCAATCATAAAGGCGCATTCTGGCATCGGTTAAAGCTTACCGAGCCAATCACAACCGTTTATTTTACTTTGGGGCAGGCATGTCATCAGAATAGGAGGGACAAGGAGCGGAGTAAACAACCAACATGGCTACAGATTTTGAAACTGCGATGGTAAATTTGTTGAATGAACTGGAATGTACATTTTCTTTAAAAGCAGAACAAACAGCTGCACTGAAAGCTTTTATTGAAAAAAGGATGTGTTTGCCGTCCTTCCTACAGGGTTTGGTAAAAGTTTAATTTACCAACTGGCTCCGTTGATCGGGAAAAAGATGGGACTCAGTGAAAACCCAGTGGCTATTGTTGTTTCTCCGCTAGTTGCTCTCATGGAGGAGCAGGTCAGGGAGGCAACCAAGCTGGGAATCACAGCCATGCAACTCGGAGTCCACAGTGAGGAGGAAATCCACAAAGACGGCAACACTCTTTCCCAGACATCATCACAGCTCATCTCCGCTGCATGCTGCACTTGCTTGCTGGTCTGTTTACAGTGGCGTTGTGCTAGCCTACGTCACACGTTTCGTTTACTCTGATTGGTTTTCCATCTTTCCAATTGCGTGAAGGGGCACTTTGAGTGATAGCCGTTGATACTGCCCCTCGGGAATAGAGGAAATGTACACTCCGTGTCCAAACTAGGGCTGCCACTAATGATTATTTTCATTGTCGACTAATCTGTTGATTATTTCTTCAATTAGTCAACTAATAATTTAATCGAAAAATGTGTTAAAATGTTGAAAAATGTCGGTCTGTCTCGCCCAAACCCAAATTACGTCATCTAATGTCTTGTTTCGTACTCATGCCAAAGGGTTTTAGTTCACTGTCACGGGAGAGTGTGTAAAGCTGTCAATATCTGAACGTAAGAAGCTGCAGTAAGAGTATTTTGGGGTACTTTTATAGTACTTTTCTATGAAAAATGACTCAAACCGATTAGTCGACTACTAAAATAGTCACCGATTATTTTAATAGTCGATTAGTCGACTAATAGTGGCAGCCCTAGTCCAAACCCATTCACGTTTTGCGAACTGGGTCTGGCAACGCCAGGCTATAAAAACACATACTATACATAACAATATTGCACATCAGCCACTCATAAATTGCACATAACACCAGCACACACCAGAGCACCATAAGCAAAACACAACCCGAAGGCATCACACATCATTATTATAAAAGCTTATCTGAGATTGGCACAAAATAATTTTCAAAACGATATAGTTTAAATTTGACCATTCTGTATCGTCTGCCCGAGGGTATTAGCTCGTACTCAGCTTGGAGAATGTGAGAAGAGTCAGACAGTGTTATCTGTGCTTGTTTGAGAACAGACTGCTCACACAGTGTCTAAAAGGACTGGTGTTCCTTCCTAACCATGACCTTCATGGCTGTTTGAACCAGATAAGCAAGTTTAGATTTTAACTCCATCGTCAGTATCCCACACCATGCTGACAGACCATACCCGACAACACTCTCTAGGACAGCCTGATAACATAAAAACACAATCCTCTGATCCACCACACCTTAAGAAATAAGGCCTTTGCTGTAGCCGAGAGCATACACTGTCAACATGGACCCTCCAGCTAAGGACACCGAGGTGGACAGTAGCCTTAGCTGGACTTTTGTTGTGTACTTCATCACAGCAATGCTTATAAAACACAAAAGCACGATTGGAAATGGTTATTGGTCTTTTAAAGCTTTATGTGAATCTTAGAAAATAAGATCAAAGATGCAAAACTCCTAAGTTTGTTAAATTTATTGTATTCTGATTTATTTGCATTTTATTTACATTCTTTAAATTCCCGCATTGCATCAAAACCAGTGCTGATCACACTTGACACAATAATCCATCCCATTTGTTCTGTGGGTTTTAGTCATCCCCCGAGAGAGAGAGGCTTTTAAAGGCCATTAGTACATCATACTTGTCTCAATATTATGTGGATGTGGGCAGGAACTCATCTCTCTGAGGTTTGTACTCACACAGACAGCAGGAAGAACAGGACACCAGATGAGTTGGCGACTATGGCCAGGTTCCTCCACGGCCGGACGAGGTAGCCCAGAGCTCCAAACAGGGCGATGCCGACTGCAAAACTCATGTTGACTAACGTCCCTGGAGAAATAAAGAAATATCACGCAGTTAAGACAAAGCAGGGTCATTTTGTGGATGGAGTGAGAGCTGCATGGCCTGTTCAAGCCCAAACCTGCAACTAAATCCTTCCAAAATCAGCTACGTTACAATCTGATATGATATCACTAAGCTCTACACTCACTTTAAAATCCTCCTATTTTAAAAGCTATAACCAAAAAACATTCAGCTAAATTGGCAGCAAGAAAAAACCAAGACATCGTATGAAGTGATGTCTGATGGGATTGTTTTGGTGTTCACATACCAGTCATGGCCCAGTAGGACTTGCCCACGTACTCCTGAGTGAGAACGAAGCAGGAGACATTGATGCCGCCGTTCATCAGCCCCACCAGGAAACGAGACAGGGCGAAGACCTCATAGCTGGGGGCCAAGGCGGTCACGTAACCAAAGACCACCTCAAAAAACAGACCTGAGAGACACAGACAGAGGTGAGGAGAACGAGGAGGAGCAGGGTCCTGGATTAAGAGGGGATTTTTATTATGTATGCCAATTGTAATGTATGCCATCTGACTGATATTCAAGTTAATACAAAACCAAAAAGAAAACATGTTACCAAAGGTTTAATGCAGATAAACCTTCAAAGTATTCTCACCAACTAAAAGAGATCAAAAACACATATTTTTCCCCCCTTGCCTGCCATTTATCAGTCTAGATTGTTTCAGTGTGAGCTGCCGAGTGTTGGAGATATCAGCCGTAGAGATGTCTGCCTTCCCTCCAATACAACGGAACCAGATGGCACTCAGCTTGTGGTGCTCAAAGCGCCAAAAAATACATTTGAAAAACTCAACAGCAATGTCTCTTTCCAGAAATCATGATCTGGTTCCTGAAGATAATCCGCAGACCTTGTTGTGAGCAGTTTCATGTAGGAACTATTTTCTTTCCATCAAACTACAACTGCCAACCGCATCATTGCATAGAGGGAAGTCTGCATCTACTCATGGATGAGAGAGGCTCGCGCTCGTGACACGAGATGTAAACATTACTGGTGTCCTCCGCAGCTGAGCTGTAACGTCAGCTAGCTCTGTGGTGCTAGGTGAGTAAAGCCTAGTTCACATTACACGATTTTCACCGCGATTTTGACGTCGCAGAGGATCTTGAGAGCCACCTTGGGTCGGAGGTGAGTCGGCAGATAGTCTGCCATGACGAGTCCTCATGTGTGAACAAGCCTATGAGCAAGTCACCTCCTCGTCTGTGACTGGGACTGGATATCTGGCATGCTAGAAAACTGGAGGTCTGACACGACTGACAAAGAGCATCAGCCAATGAGAGGCGGGATACATCCCACGCCAGCTCGCAGGAGGACGGAAGAAATGTGAGGAGGACAAGCCGCATTGTTGCCAGGTCCGCTCATTAGCCGCGACTTTGGGCTTGTTTCTAAAGTGGCGTTGCTTATTTGGGCTTGCTGTCTAAACGTCGCCTTTCTCTATATATATCCCTTTAATAAGTTATTTAAATGCATGATAGTCGCTTCTTTTGGGCTTGTTTCCATAGCCCTGGGTGCTTGTTTCTCTCCCGAGATCTGGCAACACTGACAAGTCGGCAAGCAACAACAACAATGGCTGCGTCCACAGGATCACAGGGAGCGCGTTGTTTTAAACCCAGGCCCTGGAGGCAGATCTGATTCAGCACTGGGAGGAATATCAGAAGATGTGTCGTCTCCAAGTTTGGTGACGCAGTTGGCGAGACTCCCACTGACAGAAACACACGTAGCCAGGTATGAACACTCAAAAGATTATGATAGTCTCCGCAACGCAAAATCAGGGTGAAAATCGTGTAATGTGAACTAGGCTTAAGTAGTAGATGCACGCTTCTTTCTGTGCAGTGATACAACTGGAAGGTGTAGTTTGGTAGAAAGAAAATAGTTCCAACATGAAACTGCTCACAACAAGGTCTGTGGATTATCTTGAGTAACCAGATCATGATATCTGGAAAGAGACGTTGCTGATGAGTTTCTTAAAATGTATTTTTTGCCACTCTGAGCACCACAAGCTGAGTGCCATCTAGTTTCATTATATTTGAGCGAAGGCAGACATCTGTACAGCTGATATCTCCAACACTCTGCAACTCACACCAAAACAATCTAGATTAATAAACAGCACTACTGATATATAGAAATATATGTATTTTTGATTTTGGGGTGAACTGTCCCTTTACGCCTCTTTCTATTTCTGTTTTGGTTTGACTGCACATTTGCAGTCTGGTTTAGTCTCAATTTTTCCAGTGAGCTCTGATAAACCCACTGCTCACTTCCTGTCCAGCAGGCACACAAAGTTAGGCAACTTGCTGGTGAAGAAAAAAACTGCACCAATGCATTTTTTCTTTTTTAACACCTCACAACAGGACATCTGCTGATACAGAATGCCCACCCAAAATCAGCACTCCTTCTCCACTGCACAGAACTCATTGGAATCGTTGTTATCATGAGGGATTTATGGGAAAGTTGATAAACTGAGTCTGCAGCTCATCCTGACTCAACGGTTGTATGATAGAGGAAACAATATTGACAGAGATACGATAATGGATGAAGGCAAAAAATACAATAGCTGGAACATTCTGGTAAGATCAGGAAATTACATCACTTTACTGTAATACAGCCTTTATAACACTTACGATATTACAATATTCAAAATGTAAGACGATATCTAAAACCTAAGATCATATACATATATATATATGTCAATGCATTTTTACGTGTCTTTAGTTCATAGTTTTGACAAGTTTGTATGCATTTTTTTCTTGTTGAACAAATGTTTGTTTTAAAGGCATGTCCAATACTTGTTTTGCAACCTTGCCTGAAACTGAGTGTTCCTGATAAGTAATACATCAAAGTTAACCGCTGTCATGTCCCTTCAGTTGTTTAAACAACACTAGATTTTAAATTAGTAATACAAGGGACATGTGTCGCGTAACACTGAGACATGTTTTGGTATTTTTAACACATTTTAAATAATAGCCAAAACAATGTATATGCAAAACTTTTCCGAAACATTTTGTTAATTACAAACCATTTCCAGGCCCGGAAGAAACATTTGTATATATCATAACTTTTCCAGGAATTTCATGACCATGGGAAAAAAACTATTTTGCAGCTCCACATTGTGGTTATTTTCTATGAATTCAAAGCTGTAAATTAAAATCTGTAAAATCAAAACAGGCCTAAAACTTAAATAATCTACATTTTAACATCTGGCCCTACAATAACAAACAGCTCCAGGACAACTTCACTGAGACAAATCTGACTTATCGTGGCCTTTGGTTTTCCTCACATGTCAAGTAGACAGGTCTCCTGCCGATCCTGTCAGAGAGCGGCCCAAAGATGATGTTCCCGACCAGAAGCCCGGCGAAGAACAATGATCCAGCTAGGCTGACCTTATATGCCTGCTGCTTGATGAGAAACCACTGGGGAACACAGAGACAGTGGACTTCACGGACCCAAACAAGCACACATGCTGAATCAGAGGTCTTTGCTGAGTAAACATGAACTCTGGCTCCCTAACCTCTGTCACTATGGAGTCGACGTCCTCGGTAAAGGTGACATGTTGGAGGAGCTCCTGCTGGTTGGATGGGACACCGTCCTGCTGTTCAATGCGATACTGTGGTGTGAATCCAATCAGAACAATCAGCATGGACTGACAGGCCATGTACACCTGAAACACACAGATCAGCACAGTATCAACCAGCTGAGAAACAGTTCTGCTAGAAATAACACGCATCATATTACAATCACCACCACTGCGACTATCAGCATGCTCTAAAAACCTGTTCACACCCGTCATAAAAAGGATTAGACCATGTTCTGTGTTTCAGACCTGGCTGACAGCAATATTTGTCATCTGAAACTCCAATTTAGGGGATTTAATGGCATCTAGTAGTGAGGATTGCCCTATCTACAGCCAGTGTTTGGCTGGGCTCATGGATGTATAAAGAGACCTGGATACAGAGGTAGACCCTATTATGACGGGCCCTAGTGCATAGTATCTTTGAACACAGGTATATTTCCAAGGTGGCAATCAGAATCACTTGCAAGGGCCTGCTCTTTCTACAGGCCCCTTGACCCTAGGGGCCCCAGTGCAATATTTCCGCCCCTGCTAAAGTATTTTAAAGCTCTCCTTACTTAGTTTGGTTAGGTTTAAGACAACTAGGGTTTACAAGCTTAACCAATAAAGGGCGCTATGGCAAACTTCATTTAAAAATGCAAATGTTTAAAATTAAATTTGATACCGGTGACAATACAGACCAAGTAAGAAATTATTTTAAACCATGTGGGAAAACGTGGGCTGTTGTGATAAATTCGGCTTGCTTTTGGCATCCCTGTGTGCTATTTCCTTTCAGTAAACACTTCTCTTTGACAAACGTCATATCAATACGCCAAAGTTTACGATTATATTTGATGTTGGAGACAATACAGAGAAAGTGGGAATTTACTTAAAACCATCCGGGAATATGTGGGGTGTTGTGATAAATTCGGCATAGGTTTGACATCCGTGTGAGCTATTGCCTTCTAGTAAATGTTAAATTTGTTCTATGACAAACCTCATTAAAATACTGCTTCATTTTCCATTACATTTGATATTGGAGGCAATGTAGGAATAACAGGGAATTATTTCAACCCTTTTGGACATTTGTAGGCTTTTGTGAGAAATTCGGCATACATTTAATGTGCCTTAGAGCTATTTTCCATTGTAAAAAATGTAAACAATGTCATCATGTTTTGCGGTGCTTGTCGCTGTAACGTTAGGAATGCGACGCGCGGGGGTGTTATTTTGTTCAGTAAACAACGCGGGAATAATATACTTCCGTTACTAATATTTCTTTCTATGATATGCCGAACTAATGAGTTGCTCAAATACATATGTAAAGTACATCGAGATATGGGCTGCTTCATTTCTAAACCTGCCTATAAACAAGGCAACACTAATCATCCCGTTTTTTGAATGAAGTCTGGTGCAAAGTTCTCTATCTCGAGAAGTGCACTTTCGAAGCTTGAGCCTTGCTAAATTGAAAGCAAGCCGTGACAGCTCAAACGTAAAAGTATTTTATAGATAAATGTTATTTTGTTGGTTCACACTCAAAGGCTTAACGTTAAACATCCCTCCGTTTACTGTTGGAGCCTGAGAGCCACGTAGCGTTAACGTTACCTCTGTTCCGCTACGACTGTTTTGCAGGAGCATTTCTGGTTTCGCATTTATAAAACACATATTTTTTAATTCGCTGACCTGTGTCAGAACAAGGACAGACACCGCCCGCTTCTGGTAAGGTCCAAACTCGCCGACAACTTGAAAAGCTTCCTCTAAATCCATTCCAGGTAAGGTGGCCAAGCGCCGGCTCTCTGGTTTAGCATCACCGCCAGAGAGGACAGTAATGTGCGAGGATCATCCGCGCTCACTTCCGGTTTCACTTCCGCGTCCATTTGCAAATAACGACAGGTACCGTCTCAAATATTAAGTACAAGATAAAATGAATTTTCTATGACAAAGTGGTCCAAAAATAATGTTTTACTAATATCACAGTTGATAAATGAGCGAGGTCACTTCATTACACACACACTGAATTCCTAAAAGTATCCCACTACCTGTAAACAGGGGCGGAATATCAGAAAATGGGGCCCTGGGCACAAATAATCAAAAGCCCCCCCACCTCTCCAACAGAGGACCAATAGAGTGTGCCAGGGCTTACGTCTAAACCCGGAAGTTTAGCATAGTGCTAGTTCCCGGAAGAGAAAGTGAATGTGATTTTTGCATTGCGTTTTGGATTATGTCAGAAAATAAGCTCTGTGGCTAACACAAGTTTATGATACTTACAGGTTTTGTTCAGCGAGATAATCTTCACATATGAACACCTTTCATACCGCATTTGAATCTTAAATGCGATCGCCAGAAGTAAAAAGCTAACGTTAGGCTTTTACGGACTACATGACTACTCCGCAGTCGCATGACTCTTGACGTCACCGCCACTAAGCTTTCAACTGATTTCAGCCGCTTTATTTTAAAAACATTGTATAATGGGGAAATCGGACTGTTTAAGCTAAATAAGAAGCTGTAATGGCGGACTGCCAGCACTCTCGCCTGTTCAGGGGTGATGACGTTTAATGTCCCCGACAGGGTTTGTAGTCGTATTAAGCAACTAGTTAGCAACCGCCTTTTTTACGACACATAAAAGCTTCAAAATTCACAAGTAGGGTATTTACTGACGTGTTTTATGTCGTAGAACAAAACCTGAAACTCGCTTAAGATTAAGAGTAATAGGTCACAACATGACTAGAGAGAGCGCTAACATGGCTACAGAGCAAAGGAAGTACACCAACCCCAAAATATTAATATTCTGCATGGTCCAAGACTCGCACATGGTAATTGTCATTTTGCACCTTTATTTGCTTTGTATCTGATTATAATATTTGTTTAAGTGGCCTGTTTGGACACTTGAGCATATTTTCTGTTTTTGTGCTAACTTTTTGGGACCTGTCTATTATCAGAAAATTCACGTCAGAGGCTATTGTTGGGCACGTCTAAATCCTGGACATTTGTTGAGAGACTCTACAAGTAATTAAGAAAAATTTGTATTTCAAATCTTGTTTTTATGTTTTTTATGTTTGTGGTTTTCAGTGTCTGCGGAGGATTGAAGGATGGAAATAAAACTTTAAGAAACATCTGTATGGTGCGGTACTGTTATTTCCTTGGACCAGGTACCAGGCCCCCGGGAAGTGTCACAGGCTATGAGGCCGATTTTTGAGCATCACAACCCCTGTTAAACGACTAATTTCACTATCAGGATTTACTCCATTCAGTCTGATAAGATTTGTAAAGTCTAGAAGAGCTACAAGATTAAATAATTTTATCCTCATTCAAGTTAGCGGACTGCTAAATCCTATGTTGTGTCTATGTCTCTTAGTGCCGTGCACACCAGGACGTACTTTGAGGTCCTCAGGCAGAGCTCTTTTGTCTATTCCAGAGGCCTGGCTGAAGACTAAAAGGGACAGAGTCAGTGATCTCTTTAAAGTCCCTTCTTAAAACACACCTTTATCAGAGAGCCTTTCATGATTTACTTGAGTTTTAAGTTCATTTAGACTGTCTGTTATTCCCTCAGTTATACACTAAAGTGTTTTAATCAGTTCTTTATAAAGTTGTTGTTTTCATGTCTTGTCTGTTTTAATTACTGACATGTGAAGCGCTTTGTAACTGTTTTGAAATGCGCCTTATAAATAAAGATTATTATCATAATTACACACCCATGCTCCAGGCATGTGCAAGGTAGGTCCCTTCAGTAATCCTTACTTGCCTGCAGGAGAATAAAGCACAGTATCTGAGTGATGCAGGACCTGCGTGTTCTTCGAGACTGTTGCATGGCAGTGATGTGTCTAATGAACAGTCACTGACAGATTAATAATATTGTACTTTATTCATTGCACCTTTCAAAACACAGTTTAAGTGCTTTACAATAAAAACAGACCACAAGAGAGCCAAACACTTTGCACGTCAATGTCATAAAACATAAGTGAAATCACCCAAAAGGAATTCATAAAAAGTGGCTTTTTAAAAGTGATTTAAAGACGAGACAGAGTTTGCAACTCTGACTGACGTCTAGGAACTCTGACAACAAAGGCTGTATTACTTTTGTAAATTAATCTCAGGGTGGGAGAAGGGACAATAACAGATCGGATAACTTGGCACGAGGCCTCTGAGGGCTTTGTAAGTAATTAGTAACAGCTTAAAATCTACTCTAGTGAAGGAAGCCAGGATCTGTGAGGTGTGGTTTCCTAACTGAGTCAAAATCCTAGTAGCAGAATTTTAGATAAGCTAAAGGCGAAGAGGGATGTTTTCTTAGAGAGCAGGGAATTACACAGTGATACTATTATATAATCTAATGTAGTCATGAAGATAGATAAGAGTCTCCAGATGTTGGGTGGGAAGAAATGGTCTCATATTTTAATGTCTCTGCGATGATGAGAGCAGGACTGAACCACTGATTTGACATGTTTGTGTAAGCTCAGGAGAATTACAAGATTTCTGCTTTTCTGTTTGAAATTGTGGAGCTTGTTTATGGCAAATGTGTTGTTTAATGGCAGCAAAATAAAGTACGACAAAAGCAGTAACAACATTCTTAGACATATAATACATTGCCCTGCAGCTTCTCGTCGCACCACTGCAGCGATCACTTTGAGAACATAAATTGGAAAGTTCTGACAAATATTCTGTCCGCAGTGCAACAAGTGAAGTATGAATCCTGAATCCTCTAATACTGGCACAGAAACACTTCTACTTTAATTCTACGAATGCATTTAACAGGACAAACCTTTTGGCCAAAGTGCAAAACCTCCCATCTGCAGAATGACCCAGGAAAAGTGGGGAAACCTCCTACCTGCATTTTGTGAGGTATTGTCGGTATTGTGACACATAATAACAGTGTGCATTTTTCAGATAGGAGGTTTTGCTCTTCGACCATCGTTATGATGTATTTCAGCTCCTACCTTATTCATTTAATGCAGTTCAGCTTCTTGATTTTCAGATCTGTCAGGTAATTTGTTTTACATTCCTGCATTTTCAGCGATGCTTTTGAATTAAATTCAGCTGTCGACATTCACACGCAGTTTCTGCAGGAAACGCATTTTTGGTTTTCATGTTTAATTCTACGTTTTTAAAAAGTCGTGTGGGACTGAAATTAATCTACACACAGTAGTTGTTATTTTTGTTATATGAAAATAAAAAGATGTGGATGGACGTCGTGTTTTTACTTTAAATCTTCACATTTTATTTGCTAAGTTTTGAATCCATAAATGCAAATGTACACCGGTATGAGCATGAAATGAAACTGAACTACTGCCTGAAAAACATTTTTTTTATAAATTCAAATGTACATGTACCCCTTTTCCTCATGTTTTTTGTTTCCTTGTTTGATCACTGAATAAGAGAAATAAAAGATATGTACAGTCTCCGTAGTAGAGCCACAGATTTATTTAAAAGGCACTCCATCTTTAAAAAGCCTAATAAAATAAATTAAAAACCAGCGACATTAAAAGCTTGTTTTCCTCATCTTTATCTTATTCATGAAGTGCAAACAGGAAGATACTTGACTGAAGAAAAGGAGGATAAAAACACAGATAAAAGCTAAAAAGAGCACAAATTACAGAAAACACTGTATAAAAACATATGATTACCAAACAACTTTAAGCAGACTGTTTCAGATTATTCATATCATAAATACAGATGGTCCAAATGAGTTGCTGCATCAACCTTGACCATGCACTTAAAAGTCATCATCTTTTCGCTTCTGTTGCTGGTCTCAAAAGCCCAGTATGTTTACACAAGGCACATTCAGTTAGTCTCCAACCTCCATCAGCATTTTTTTTCAGCTTGAGCTCATCATCTCTTAAGAGTATTACACTTCCTCATATGTATTTCCTGCAGTCCACCCTGGTCACTAGCAAAACAATAAAAATAATAAAGCATGGCTTTATCAGAGCTGGGCGTATATTTTTTGGATCATGTGTGTTTGTCCTACGAATTGAGGGCTGAAATGTAGCTGAATTGGCACTGAATAAATCTATCTTCCCTTCTTTTATATCTCCTAATTACTTTTGTTCTACACCGCCCAGCTCCCATGAGCAAATACCTACACACAAATACACCATGTGTCTGTTGTCAGACCAGCTTCACTGCTTTGGGACAGCAGTGTGAAAATCTGCTGCCAGTAACAGTTGATGATGCACACAGCTTGAGTGCTAATAAAAACATGAATGTTGTCTTGACATGTATGCAGTAAAAGCAGTCTGAGGACAAATCTGATGGTGTCTCCATGGGGAATATAGCTCCAGTACTTCATGGGATTTGGTCTCCGTTAGCGCTTGGGTCTGCTGGAGTCTCGAGAGGAACTCCCTCAGCTGCAGTGTCATTAGGTTGCTCTCGATTTTCAGCTCTAGGGGCCTCGTCTGGAGTGCCGTTAGCATTAAGTGGCTGTCCAGCTGCAGCATCAGGGCTAGTGCTGCCTCGATTCTCGAAGGGGCCTTTCTTCAGATACCACGCCGCACCCGTCCCCGCAGCCGCAACAGCCGTAGCCCCGATGACCACACCGACAAAGATACCCACAATCCTCCCAGCACCGAGGCCGTCAGGCGCGTCCTTCCCGAAGAGCGGGTTGTCTTTGCGTTCACTTTCTTTCTCACCGAGTGGGTTCTTAACCTGGCAGGAGAAGGTCTTCACATCCGCAGTGTCAGCCTTGGTGATGTCCATGTTCTTCCCCGACTCCTTCCACTCTCCGTCTCCCATCTTCCAGCTGTAGGTGACGGGTCCAGCTTCTGTGGTGTCTCCGTCACAGGTCGCAGTACAGCTCTCCGGGGTAGAGCCACATATCAAGGGTCTTATTACTACCTCAGGCTTGGGGACTGCTTTGATTAACACAGCCTTATATTGATCAGGCTGGAGCTTGTTGTTGATCTCCACTGAATACAACCCAACGTCAGCTTTAGTCATGCTGCTGATTTCCAGACGTCCAGTGTTTGTGTCCAGGGTTGTGCGGCCCTTAAAGGTGCTGTAATAGGTCAAATCAACCTTATCTTTCACCCATTCACCCAGCAGGTTACCCTGGAACTTCCACAGGATGTAGCTGATCGGTTCAGAAGATGGAGGCCTCAATTCCAGCGTCAGTTTGCCGCCCTTCATGAAGTATTGCGGTATATCTGCGGCCAGAGCGAAATTCAGCCCCGCAAACAGAAGCCAAAACGCCGCCATCTTCTCCATGTCCACGGTTCAGTGCAGGCCTGGCTAAATATCCACTTTCATATCAGCGAAAACGACGACTTTTTCGGTTCGCCACAGTTGGACAATGCGTCCACACCCTTCCTTCCTCGTTCTGCCTTTCTGATAAGGCAACGGAAAATTATGTCATGTGGAGGGGAAAAAAAGGACCCGGAAGAATTTAGTTTTAGGTGTCCGCGTCACTGCCAGTGGTGAAAGACATATTCAGATCTCTTACTGAAACCAAACCGAATTTCCTGCACTTAATAATTACATGATAATAATAATAATAATAATAATAATAATAACGATAATAATAATAATGATCATAATAAAATAATGATATGATAATAATAATAAAATAATAATAATAATGATAATAATAAAATAATAATAACAATAATAGTAAAGGACACAGAGAAAGTTCCATGGCATACCACATAAAAAAAGACAATAGTCTATATCAGCAGGATTTGGAAAAAACTTGTCCATGCATTTATCTTTAGTAGACGCGACTACTGTAACGGTGTCTTCACAGGTCTCCCTAAAAAATCCATCAGACAGCTGCAGTTGATTCAGAACGCTGCTGCTCGAGTCCTCACTAAGACCAAGAAAGTGAATCATATCACTCCAGTTCTCAGATCTTTACACTGGCTTCCTGTCTGTCAAAGAAGTGACTTTAAAATACTGTTGTTGGTTTATAAACCACTGAATTGTTAAGGGCCAAAATATATTTCTGATCTGCTGCTACGTTATGAACCATCCAGACCTCTCAGGTTGTCTGGGACAGGTCTGCTTTCTGTTCCCAGAGTCAAAACCAAACATGGAGAAGCAGCATTCAGTTTTTATGCTCTACATATCTGGAACAAACTCCCAGAAAACTGTAGGTCTGCTGCAACTCTGAGTTCTTTTAAATCAGAGCTGAAGACTTTTATGTTTGCTGCTGCCTATTACTAAATCAAACTTGAGGCTTCTGATTATTATCTCACACTGCACTGTAACTTATTCTGTTTTAGCTTTTTTTTCTTTTTAACTAAACTCTTTTTAATTAATTGTAGTATTTTATTTCCAATGTAACTCTTTTTGATTGTATTTAATGTCTTTTTATGTTGCCTTTATTGCTTTTACTTGATGTATGTTTTATGTAAAGCACTTTGAATAGCCTCGTTGCTGAAATGTGCTATACAAATAAACTTGCCTTGTCTAGAGAAAAATACGAGATAATAAATACAATAAACGTTGTATTATTAAAATAAAATAAATTAAACACCCAGCAGTTTATGAAGTAATTAAAATGAGCTCCTCTGTAAGCAGCTGCAACACAGTCATAACAGTACTGGTAGGCTATACATAAAAAAAACATTCTGTGTAATGACTACTTTTTTACTTTTGTACTTTAACTTAACAGTTTTAATACAGGACTTAAAATATCCGAATACGTCTGCCACAACCGACTAACACAGCTTGGTATTACATACTTACGATATATTTAATTCTATTTAATGATTTTAACTGTTTTTTTTTTTAAATCAATTCTATTTAAAGTGCACAGGCATTAGCGTTGGGCAGCTACACTACGTCACATCCGGTCACATCCAGAATGACGTTCTTCAGCAGATTTGAAGAAAACTTGGATAAGAAAAAAAGAAGGCACGTTGAAAAACATCAAAAACTACACTGAATAATCAGGCTAACATTATACAGTTGTTATTATGTGTGATATGTAAGTTACGCGTTTAGACAGGCAGTTTCCGGTATCCGGAGTGGAACGTGATTTGAAGGGGAGACGTTATTCACCGTTACACCTGTGGAAATCGAAAGTAATTGGGCACCTTCCTGTCGTCCTTGTACTTAAAATTACAAATATTATTTTTAAACTAACGTAGGACGGGGTTTACGTATAGTCAGGTGGTCAATATGTATATTAACTACTATGACGGCTATCTAGTGTTGGAAAGTGATATAATAACACTAGTTTGTGCTTTATAGAAAAGTCAGTCAGCCATTACTGCCCCCTAAAGGTCGCTCTATATTTTTGGCATTAACGTTACAGCACGTGATAAAATCAAATGTGTCAAATGTAGCTCAGTGGATGGGTGGGTGGATTTCAGTCAGTTTCTTATTGCTCTGTATAATTTAAAGGGAGCTGATAGAAACAATTAATGTTTAAAGGGTAGATGTAATAAGCTAAGGTTTCAGCCTGCACCTTTTCGGTTTTGTTGTTTTACATTGCTAAAAAAGTTTTAACTCAATGTTTATGTGTTGTCTATCAACAAGTGCATTTGTGTTTTATAAGTTGGAGAATGGCCAAAATGAACTGAACTCAACGGAACTATCTTAATTAGTCACATTGTATAATAAAGTGTATAACTGATTATTTTAATGCCAGAACACAGCAAAAGCTTTGTGATTTGATGGATTTGTGATTCTGTATGAATTTTCCCTTGCTCCATACACCAAGCTAGGAATGTCCTTTTTGTCCTTTGTTTTTTTTCACCTGTGTGAAATGCTGCCACAACACAATAATAAAGTCCCAGTGTCCTCAAACGAGTACTTCCTAATTAACAGGGTCTTAGCTTGTTACTGTTGCTAGAATTGGCCAAAAAATTGTATGCAATATCACACTACAAACATAATTACAAAAGAAAGAAGAATAAAGAAGTTTCACCATAAGGTTTTATCAGGTTTTGGACCTTGTCCACTTCTGAATTGGGATCGGCTGTAGATGGACTTGGCATCTAATCTGGACCCTGTGACTGTATAAATCGGGAACCACTGATTTAGAGTAGTTTTGTTAGCTCTCGATGGCCAAAAAAAAGTGTCCACGAAAGAGGACAACAGGTCTTGTTAAGCTAAAGTAAAGCAAAAGGTGCAGCAATCCCAAAAGTATATGAGCACACAGGGTTGTAGGAGGTTAAACACCCAAATTACACTTAAAACTTCATGTTCTGTTTTGTTGCATTTTACATGAAATCAGATATCACCTTGTCTTCTTTTTTAAGCATCCTGACAGATGTGTTTTTTCTAGTACAGGTGCAGGGTCAGGTTATATTTTAAATGTATTGGAAATGGTTCCATGTGTTTTATTGGCTTGAAAAAATATGCAATTTACTAAACTCTGAAACAATTTGATCTACCATGAGGGATCCAGCTATAAACAGGTTATGGGTGGTCACCATTTTGAAAGTGCAAGATGGGGTTTGTCACACTCTAAACTTTCCAAATGTTTGTAAACTCCCCAAAGATTTTGAACAAAGGTTGAAATCAGGACTTTATGAACCTGACTATACCCACATTTGTGCTCACTTCAGGAGTAGTTAAACTTTTTGGGGACAGCTAGCCTGGCTTGGTTGAGCTGCTGATGCTGTTGTCCAAATCAAGAGCCTCATGAGTTCTGAATGTCCTGCACAGTCTGAGGAGCTTAAATTACCAGAAATACGTAACTAGACCACTTGTGAATAGTACACGTGCAGGTATTGTGACAGATCCTGTTACTTCTGTCAAAGCATTTTCACCAAATCTAAGTTCCTCATTTTGGACCAACGTGAAAAATCCTGTTTACCTCTCAGAATAAACAACTGAATTGTATCTACTGGAGTCAATAATTCACCAACGTATAAAACAAGTATATAAATCTCTTTAATTTTACAAGCAACTTGAAAACATCGAGACCATTCTGGTACTTAAAACAAGTGATACCTCGTGACACAACATCCACATTCAGAAGACAAGAAAGACTTAAAATACAAGAGTTGGACAGTAATAACATTGTTACAGAAGAATATATTAAAAACTGTTTTAGTTTTGACAGCGGAGTGGCAGTCTGGATTTCTGAGGTGTTGAGGCTTCGTTTTCTGTCGCTTTCGGCCTGGAGAGGGTCTTCGCCTCCTTCTTGCCGCCCTTCTTTTGCTGGAAAATGTAAAATTATAAAATCATTGTTATCACTATATGATAAAATGTGCTGAAAGTCACATGTGCATTCCTATGGAGACATTTTTCAACCTTTAACTAAAATAAAAAGTGTATTGTTTTTGCCGCCCACCTTGAAGAAGGGAACGCGTTTGCTCTCGTTGAAGACGAGGTTCTCGTCGTTGAAGGACGCCTCCGTGGCCAAACTTTCATTACAAGTACTCAGCTCGTCCTCCAGAGAGTCCTAAACACAACAAAGAGCAATGTGGATGGTGAAAACTGAGCCAAAATAACACTATTCCAGCCAGCAGGTAGCATTTTTGCAAGTTCAGCTTAGCAAAATAAATAAATAATTACATAAATAAATGTGAATGACCTGAAAAACAGGGAATGAACCACCATTGTTGAAGTGTATGAACCAAAATGTCCAGAGAAGCATGCCAGACAATTAAGTTAGTCAATATAATGAATGCATTTAAACTGGACTCAATAAAACATATAAATCTATTAGGTATTAAATAAGCTTATGTGAACCTGAACCATCCTACATCCAACAATGTGGAGGCTTAACAACAATCAGCAGGAGAAACCAAAGAAAAAAAACAAGAGTTAACGTACGTGATCAACCTGGCTGTGTTTGTCTTCCTCCTCCTGCTCCTCCTCCTCTTCCTCCATAGCGGCCTGCAGCTCCTCCTGCTGCCTCCTCAGGATCTCCAGCAGCTCACCGCGGCTTCGCGACTTCTCCAGCCGCCTGGGATACACAAACTCCCGACGCTGGGGGGTCGCACCTGAAGGCAACAGCAGAACTGCGTTAGTGACCTGGACTCTGGGTTAACTCACATTTTCATGGACTTTTAATCCTTTTCAGGACTTTTCAAGGACCCATAATGATTTTTTTTCATGCCCTACTACTTGCCTGGCTTTTTTTTTTTAATTCTATTTTTTTTAAAAGCATATCAGATCAAACTCTGTTCAAACAATATTTCAGCTAGCTGGCATACACAACGGGAGACAGAACGTGAGGAGAAAATTATGTTACATTACCTGGAAGATAATACATCAAAGGTTACTGTAACAATATCATTACACACAACATAATTCCATCACTTTATTTTTATGACTTTTCCAGTTTTTCCATGACCGTGGGAAACGTGGACCAGCTCAAGGATTCGAAAACACAAGACTCAATATGTTCTCTCATACACAAAAAAACTACAGCAGAATATTAAATTTTTAACACACTGAGAATTTAATTTACCCGTGGGAACGTCCTGCTGCAGTTCCTCCTGCAGGAAGCCCTGGACCACCTGTTGGCTCGTCTCCACGTACTCCTGCAGCTCGGCCTGCTGTTGGTCCAGGACAGTCCGGTCTTGGGAGGTCTGGTTCTGCACGGCCACCAGAACCCGCTTCACCTCCTCCTTCCGACCAGACAGCTCCTCCTCGGCTGTTCTCAGCTGTTCACTGCAGCGCATCTCCACGCTCTGGAGAAAAGGTAAGGGTTTAGAGTACAGGCACATTACAACAAGTTTCATCTCCCAGGGTGAAGCGTCTGTTGCGATGCAGTGAAACCTCAAACTTACTGACCCACATTATAGGAAATTTGGAGTTGGCTTTCACCCATAAAACATTCTACATACATAAAAAGAAAATTAAGACACATACACTGGAGCTTAATAGATAAAATCATCAGTGAATAAGACATGAATGTGTTCACTTAAAGAAAAATTCCACAGAAAAATCTAGTTAAGAAATAAAAGTTAAAACATGCAGAGGTCAGAGGTTATATTTACCTGATGGAGAGTCTGCGCTTCAGTGGAAATCTTCCCCGTCAGGGAGAGGTGTTCCTGGGCTTTGCTCTCTGCATGCTCCCTGACTCTGGCGCTCCACTGGACGTCACGTTCGACCAGACCTGCAGCCACCAATCAACAGCATCAGCAACAATGCACACTGACTGTACTTTAGATGAAGGTTTAAGGGTTAAAAGATGTGTTGTGTACCAGACACAGAGCTGTGGAGGTGAGAGCAGCAGCCCGTCATCTCCTCCAGGGCCTGCTGGCTCTCGTTGGTGGTCAGACGCAGAGAGGAGGCGAGGGAGGAGGAGGTGGAGGAGAGGAGGTCTGCCTGGGCTGAGGCCTGACGCTCTACTGTGCTGCATCCGCTGCACACAGGGACACAAAATGATGTAAGACAATTTCAGTGGCTGAAAATTGCCCCTAAATCTGACTTTGACAAGGATTTCTGTTTGTAGCTTGTCCATGTGTCTGACACTCACCTGGTGATGTTCTCCTGGAGGAGCTGTAGAGGTTTCTGCAGAGCTTTGGAGGCTGAGCGCAGGTCGGTGTAGTCCCTCGTGGCCTCCATGGCGAGCAAGTTGAGCTGGTCCTGCAGGCACTGGATGGTCTGCTTCATACCCTGACAGCAGGAAGCACAGTGATGACGTTAGTTTCATTTTACATTCACAGAAATATCTGTGACCAACGTAACTAACTCGCCTTTTAAAAAGTAGGTGGGTGACAATTTCTATAGACATGGAAATGTGACAATATGCATCACAGAGATGAAAAATGGAGCCTTATCAATAAAATCTGATCAGGTATGACTTGAGATGTTTAGGGCTCTGCTGCAAAAACGCAATGTGCATAGACGAATAACGAGGCGCACAGGATGGTGTCAAGTAGAATTGTCGTCTTTGACAAAATAACTTTAATCTCTCTCGTCACATTCAAACGGAAGCTGGACAGAAGCTGCTGAAACTGCGTCTTGTTTCACAGCTCACTTCTTACCGTCTGGTGTCTGTCCTGCGCCTGTCTGATCTCGTCCTCCAGCTTGTCATGTTCAGCCTGCAGTGAGCTCAGACCCTGCACGGCTTCTTCCCGCAGCCCAGCCAGCTCCCGAACCAAGCCGCCGAAGAACACGCCCACCTCCTTCATCGCCTCCACCTGAGAGCAGGAGACAGTGACAATGATAAGGAGCCTTCAGCACAAGTTCATGTAAGACACTGTGACAACAGGTGTTAAGTAACGTGTTTATAAATCACTTATTTCATAACACAAATGAAGACAATTAAATACTGCAAATCATTTTAGGTGATTCTTTCCTTCCCTTTCAGAGACATGGACTCACCTTGTCGGCCAGAGCTCGCTGCGTCTCCACGGTGGCTCTCAGAGTGTCGTTGAGCTCCTTCACAGCTGACAGACCCATCAGAGTCCGAACCACCAGCACCTCCTCCATGTCTTGTCGATGCTCTTCCTACAAACACAAAAACATTTAACAAAATCTGAGGAAATCTGAACTTTGATTTTGGGATAATAATGGCCCGATTAGGGGGAAAAAAAAAAAATCACAACAACAGTTTTAAACCAAATACATTCGCCTTTAGAAACCCTCGTCTTGTCAGTTAAACTGTGGAGATCGTCTCTGTCCTCACCAGCAGCTGCAGCAGACTCTCCTTGTCCTGCTGACACAGCGCCTCCTGTTGCTTCACCCTGTCCTGACAGCGAGCAACGCCCTCGGCCACCAGCTGCCCGACTCCTCCCACGACGGACTCGACGGTGGTCAGAGCTCCCTTCAGTGCCGCCTCATTCATCACCAGCACACCGTCTGCGCAGGAAAGCACAGAAACATTAGTCACCTTTATTTATCTGTAAATAAAATTGAAACTAAATTTGCTTTTTCATTTTCTGAGATAAACGTTTTCCTAAATATCTGTATGTTACACTTCATACCTGTCCTCCCAGCAGTATCTCTGGTCCTAAACCTTTTGAATTTCTGAGGGCAGGAACAATATTTCTAAACCAAGTTTCAATAAAATTTCTGTGGATGTCCAATGGATGGCAAGAACTGAATCCTAGTGATTTTGGTGACCCCTGACCTTTCCTCCTTGAGCACATTCCTGCTCCTCAGAGTCGATTTTAGTGACCCTCTGATTATTCTATACTTCACACGTTTATCTCTTTCCTACAGGTTGGATCTCTGTAGCTCTGTGTTCTCACCGATGGCCTGCGAGTAGCCGCTCAGCATGTTGTGGTGTTTGGCTCCTTGCTGCTGAACGCAGCGCTGCATCTTGCTGAACGCTCCCTCCATCCGCTGAGAAAAACTCTGCTGGATCTGACTGTTGTGCTGCTCCACCTGCAAATTCAGATCAAGTGAGTTTTTTGTTAGTCCTGTAAAGTTACCGGTGCACAGATGGAGTTGCTGATCTTTACGACCACTTAAAGGTCGTATTTGTGTACTTCATTCACTTTTTTAGGCAAATATGCTTTAATTGCTCATGAATACAACTTTTCATTAGCGAGAGGAAACTTTATTCTTTTAACCTGACTATCTTTGAGTTTTGGTTTGCTGGTCGGACAAAACACAACATTTGAAGTGACAGGCTTTTTCATAATTTTCTGTAATTTTTTATCATATGAGATTACTCAATTAATCCTACAAATACTAAACAGATTAATCAATAATTAAAATATAATTCTATCATTACATATTTTAAGCTCTGGAGAGGCTTTACAGCTGCTTTTGAGAATCATGTTATTTGGAAGTCGAAAAATCGATACGCAAGTGCAAATTAAGACAGTAAATGTTGATGTAGAAAAAGTGCCTGAAAATATATTCCTTAGAGTGACGCTGGATCACAAAATCAGCCGAAGACCTCTAATAAGTCACATTCAATCAAAGCTGGCAAGGAGCAGTGCAGTCACACTGGGCCATAAATCACTATACATCATCTACTGCTCACTCGTTTTACAACATCTTAATTACTGTGTGGAGGTCTGGTAACACTTATAGAAGCAATTTATATACATTACATATATTACACAAAAAAGCCATAAGGACTGTACATAATGTTTGGACATAGGGAACACACAAACACACTGTTTTTAAAGTCACATGCATTGAAATTCGAGGACTTGGTTAAATTTAAGTCCATACAAATAATGTACAAAGCAAGAGATAATCTACAGGGAGGGGGATAACATTGTGTTGGTACAACTTTGACAAGTCTGTGTATTTCAGTGTGTTGGGTGGGTTTATGGACTGGGTTAGATGAGGAGTTGAAGGGAAGCACAACTACAGAGCTCTTTAAAAAGATGTACAGACAGTATATTTAGGAGGTACACAGACGAAGAGGGGTGATGCTGATGGGCTGGTTTATGTATTTATCTGGGCTTGGTTGAGATGGGGTTTGTATATTTCATATCTGAGACTGCTGTTTATTCTTCTTTAATAATGGTTGTAAATAAGTTTGGGATAGTTGTTGATCATTTTTTTTTAATATTATTTTTTGGGCTTTTAGCCTTTAATGAACAGGACAGAGTGAAATAGGGCGAGAGAGAGTGGGGGTTGACATGCAGCAAAGGGTTGCGAGCCGGAGTCGAACCTGCGACCGCTGCAGCGAGGCATCGCCTCTATACATGGGGCGCCGGCACTATCCACCACGCTAACGACGCCCTGATCATTTCCTTTTTAAGTGAGACATGAATACTGAGAAGGGGTGGGATGATATATAGTGTACTACTCCTTTTCAAGCATGTCTGTTGATGTTTTGTTTTGCTCGAAATAAAGTCATTCTTTGTCTCACTCATGTTTACTTTTACTGTCAAATTCCTCTGAGAGCTGTCGTGCAAGCGATTATTAACAAAACACATTACATTTCATCAGTTTATCATTCCCTTGGGCCATCTGAGAATTCAGACTCTGATTTAACTCTCATCTGTTTGGTGCAACTTGTGGGTCTCTAAATCTTTTTGATGTCAAGGAGTCCTGCGAAAACCACAAATCTGCAAAACCTAAAAACTTTTCATGTGCACAGAAAGCAGTTTTCCAGCTCTGAGGCAATGCATTTCTTCTTTCTTCTTGTTAAAGGGTTTCATTTAGATTAGGCAATATGGGGAATTCTCTCCTCATGTCATGTCCTCAGCTGATCTGGGACAATGACGACGCTAAGTTTAGGGATATACCGATTGAAAAACGTGACCTTTTTCTTCCTGTCCAGCTTGTCATGCAGGCCCGACACGTCACTGGTGCTGGCATTCACTGTACTCAGCAGCTGAGAGAGAAAACACAAAAATGAAAACACAAATATTATTTAACATTCAAAATTCTCACCAAATACAAACTAAGTAACTCATTTTGAAACTTAAGCATGTATTCAAATCCATGGTACTTGTAAATGTGTGTCAATTTTACAAAGCTGAGTGCAAAAGAGGTTAAAAAATTTTTCAGAGAAAAGGAAGTTTGGTCCAAAGCAGCTACAAGACAGGAAGTTGCACTGAGTATGATACAAGAAACAGTGACATTATTATCAGTATGGAAAATACATGGGCAAAAAAAAAAGGAACAGAAAAAGAGAAGGACAGAAAAGCAAATTAAAACAAGCCAACACCTAAATATAGTTAATGAAACCTCAGCAGATGAACACACTTCAAACTGAGCGTCATGTACATTGAAGCGTCATGTGTCAGCGTCAGTGAGGCTCGTCCGTACCTGTCCCGCTGTGTCGTAGAGGGATTCCTGAGCTGAGGTGAGCTCCGAGCAGATGAACTCCTCCTGACTCAGCTTGTCTTTGGTCTGCTGCAGGTCTTTGCTAGTCTCCTCCAGCCTGACACACAGACAAAAAACATCCTTCAAATGTAGAGCTTGACTCTGGTTTAAACTCCTGCGGTCTCATTTCAAATGTTAAAGGGTTTTTAAGAACAATCCCTCACCTCTGCTGCTTCTCGTCGAGGTCTACAGTACACTGCTCCAGCTTGGTTTTACTGTCAGAAAACAGCTCTGTCACCTGCAGAGAGAAACAAAGTGTGAATGACATTTGCTGATATAAAAGGAGAAAGAGCACAGCAGCTGGAGTCAGGTTTCACTTCACGTGACAAGAATTAAAACAGCTGATCAAGAAGATGAGCTTTTTATTGTTATTATCATCATCATATTGATCCTCCAGGTGTCTTGTGGCATTTACATCCCTTTCATTATGTGCAGGTATTGTGGGCTCATGGGAATGATGTGAGAGTGGGTCGGTAAATGAGAGCCATGTATCTATGTTGTATGTTGTGATTGTGTCCACTGTAATGAGGTGTGTTGTACGTTTTGTGTCGGACCCCCCCTCGAAAACAAGATGGTTCATGTCAAGGGGCTACCCGTTAATAAACCGTTTCAAGATGATGACGAAGGATTTGGTGTCAAAGCAAAAAGCAAAAGCCAATATTTGGTAATATTTTGGATTAAAACCCAATGCCAATAGGGACCCTGGTCACATTACAGAGGTGAAATCAGTAACACTAGTGTTGTCACAAGTTTATTAAGCTGTGGGAAAATCCCTGTCTCTCATCTTTCGACATGTTCCCAGATGACAACAGTTAATAAGGACTTACTTTATACCCGTTTAATGTTTAAAAAATTACATTCACAATTTGTCACAATTTGACACAATAATGTCTTCAGTTTGCTTGTTTTGTCTGACTGACCGTAAGAAAGTCAGTTTACTGTCATATATGACAAAGAAAAACAGCAAACCATCCCATTTGAGAGGCTGGAACTTGACAGTGATTAGAATTTTTGCTTTATAAATGGCAGTATATCGATTATCAAAGTAGTTGCCGTTTAGTTGATTAATTGATTGACAGAAAATAAATTGTTGCAGCTCTGGTGTAAATTTTAATAAATATTTTAATTCTACATGGTAACTAACTTAAGTGGTGCAAGCTGTTTTTCAAGTCATAGCTTGACTCCATGTTGCGTTAACCTGAAGCTCACGTACCTTCCTCAGTTCCTCCTCCATGACAGCGATCCTGTCGGTGTACTCAACTGAGTGCTCCTCATGAGCGCTGATCTGAGTCATCATCTGCCTGAAACACACACACACACACACACACACACACACACACACACACACACAACCACAGGACTGTTAGTTCATACCTGAAACAGCAGAAAAGACGACACAACGTACAGCAAACTGCCTCCAACATCTCTAAATGTGAACGTACATCTTATTAAAAACAGTTTCTTCAAATAAAAGCCTTTCTTTCTTAAATAAAAACAAGTGTATGGAAAAACAATTTCAAAACGCACAATAACCACCTGAGTTTATTATAAAAAATAAAAAGCAAAGCGCATTAAAAAAAACCCAAGTGGTAATAAATAACCTGATACCTTCGCTACAATGATTTTTGAACGGCACATTCAGATAAAGTTGGACTTTTTTGGGGGTATTGTGTTATTATTTCTTGAACGATTAAAGGGTTTGCTCAATGGATGCATTCATGAATCATGAGCAATAACAGGGCTGCAACTAGTGATAATTTTCATTGTTGATTAATCCATTGTTTATTTTCTCTATTAACTGATGATTTGTTAGGTCGAATAAATGTCAGAAAATCTGTGTTTCCCAAAGCTCAAGATGGCCTCCTAAAATCACTTGATGTTTCCACAACCCAAAGATACTCAGTTTACTGTCATAGGAAAGGAAAGAAACCAGAAAAAAAAATTATATTCAAGAAGCTTTTGACTTCTTTTTTTCCTTCTAATTATCAAATCAATCATCAAATTAGTTTATTATTTATTTATAACTAATCAATTAATTGTTGCAGCTCTACAGAGTGGAGCTACTTAACAGGAAGTTAAATTTTAACACTCTTAAATAAGGCATCTAAACCTCAGAAAATAAACAGTAATTTAGAATAATTGATTAATTGTCACAAGCAATTAAAAAAACGACAAATTATCTGGCCGTAACTTCAAAATGTTTAGTTCCACAGGTTTTTGTGATGTACTAGGTGTTATGTGGATAAAGAATAACTTCCAGTAGAACAAATAAAACTGTGTTCCTGGTGCTTTCATGTGACCTACTCGTAGTTCTCTGCAGACAGGTAAACTCCGTTTTTGTCTCGAGTGGCGGCCAGGTCGCGCTTCAGACGCTCGATCTCCTCTGTGTATTCCTGTATAGAAACACCAATATTTTCATTAAAGATGCTGAAATGTGTTGTTTGACTTCACTGTTTGAATCAAAGACATCTCCCAACATGCAGCAGATATTCGGCCTTTAGACCCATCTACCTTAATGAGCGTCCTCTTAGTGAGTTTCTGGTTGACCTCGGGTTTGTTCATGATGTTCTTGGCTCTGCTGGCGTACTCCAGCGTGCTCAGTGTCTCCTGCATGGACAGAATGAATATTACATCATCAGCAGCATGCACTGAATCAGAGTCAAGCGCGTATAAACAACAGAAATGTTATCTCTGGAAGGAACATTAGCACATGGAGACACATGTTTCCACAGAGACAACTGGACGTACTTCCAGGTTGCTGGAGGAAGGCGACACGGTGGCGATGATGGAGGTTTTGGTTCGTCCTCCCAGAGAGTCCTGCAGGATTCTGGTCAGCTTTGACTCTCTGTGGGAAAAGTACACATTATTTATCTAACTAGTCATTTGATTTTGATTTGATTCACAAATGAACGCTGACTCTACCTGTATGGGATGTGAGGCCTTTTGTCCACCAGAGCAGTGATCACTCGACCCAGCGTCAGCAGAGACTGGTTGATGTTTCCCGCCTCGCGAGCTCGCTTGTCCACCGCACCCGAACGCCCGATGTTCTCACTACCGGCGAGATCCACCTGGGGGAGAGGAGGCACGTTTACAGCTTCTTTTCTTGCCTGAATCAAAAATCTATTAATCGACTCCAGACTGTACAGAATTCAATCGTTGGTCAGTAGCCAACGTCTCCAGTTACCAGTAAGTATCTTTATAAGTTCTTTGCAGTTACCCCCAGTATTGGAAGTGACAGCTAGCGGGAATAACCAAAGTGCTATCTTCTTTTTGTTTTGGTTACATAATGGTTGATGCATTTTGTTTGTGCTATAAATTGTGCCGTGATTTTCCCCGGGAGGTCGTGTCCGGTGACGGAACCAATCTAAAGCAATCTAGACACCAGTGATGTCAATATTTTACAGCGATCAGTCATTTCATAATGACAAGTTAAAGCATAACACTCATCTATTTCCACTTTAAATATAACAATATACATAACTGATAACTTATAATGACCTTATTTTAGCCTAATAATCACTGTCAGAGAGGGATTACTCACAGATTTTCTTTAAAGATTGGTGTATTGATCTATAAGCAAGTATCACATTATTACATTAAACTGCTCATATTTATCATAAAGGATCATTACCAGATTGAGTTTACCAATCTTCACCAGCTCCTCTCCATCCAGGGTAATCTCCTTCATGTGGATGGTGACCGAGAACACAGAGTGGGAGCGACTACACAGAGATACGAGAGGGAAACAGTAAACAATCAGCCTAAGTAGCAGATATTGTTCGTATCTGGTACAGAAATCATCCAGAAGAGTGCAGTACAGTTTAGTCTCCTCAGTGAGTACCTGGAATAGGCGTTCATGAGCGTGGAGGCCGTCCTCCTCTTGGCTGATCCTCTCTCCAAGATCTGATAAACCTCATCTTTGTTGTGAACCGTCACCTCCTCCAGACCCTTCACCACCACACCGCGCTGCAGCACACGACACAGCCGTCAGAACAGAGATCAAAGACGGAAAAATGTCAACACAATGCAACAATATTCGCATATAAACTACATTTTAAGAGACATGTATTGAGCTTGATCAAGTTCTGTCCCTCACAGCTTTCAGAAACACCTCAATGGGTACTGTGAAATTTAGGAACTATATTTCTGTTGCTTTTTTCTGAGAAAAAGCAAAATAAGACAATTTCAGAAAAGCAAAATATGCATTTCCCAATTCCTTTAAAGAAGACAGAAGTCATACAGCGGAGTGGAGGATACTTTCCAAAGACAAATCCTGGAATCATAACAGCAGATATTTGACACAGGTTACCTTGTTACGCGGGTCGTCGAAGAGCTGCAGACGCTCGTTGACATCCTCGCTGGGGCTGAGCAGGTCGAACAGCTCCTCGTTGTAGATCTCCAGCAGGGAGACTTTGACGGAGAACTCGGTGCCGTTTTCGGAAAGCTTCTCAAAGATCTGGTGCAGCGTCCTGGGGATGATGCCAGCCAGAGGGTCCTAAAAAAATCCAAACAGTTAATCAGCTTATTTTCAGCTGCATACAGCTCTGTAACTGTCTGATTTGATTATGCAGTAAAAAAAAAAGGAGGTAGAAGAGATACAAGTGATTTATGGCTCTTTCCTCACCTCCTCCCAGGTGAACTCCTCGTCTGGACTCCTCTCTCCCTCCATGGTGAACGTCTTTCCTGTTCCAGTCTGACCGTAGCTGAACAAAACAGCAGAGAGGCGACAAGTTATTATTTAATGTTAATGGGAAAAAATAAGCATATAAACGAATAACTACAGTACAGTGCAGAACAGAAGTGAAGACTCACGCAAAAACAGTGCAGTTGTATCCCATGATGACTTCATCCAAAATGGGGCAAACGACACTTCTGTACACATCAATCTGTTTGGCAGCTGGACCAAACACCTGCAGAAAAACATTTAAAAAAATACAACGGAGAGAATTAACCTACAGTAGACTTCAGCAATTAGTCACACCTTCCTATTCCATGCTATCAACTGTGGACGTCCTGATCAAGTTTTCATATTTACCTAAATGTTGATTTAAGGTATAAGACACCTGCTAAATGACCATTTGTATATCTATGACGCTTGTCATGTTGAATATATGAGGAAAACTTTTTTTTTCCCCTCACGCCTCCACAGTGAACGTAGAATCCAAAACAGGCAAATATTCTTCATGTATTGAAATAAAGGGGACCGCGTTTAACAACAGCAAAACTAAATCAAAACATCCGTTTAGAAACTCTCACACAACTTGTGCAGTCTTGTTTATAGTGTCATATGCTCAATGCTTTCCCACCATGAAAATATTCACATAAAATTACGATATAAAAACATGTTGGTACAAACAGTCTCATGCATGGACAAGTAGCATTCAATTCAGGAAGAATGTTGGCCCTTTTGGATTCTCCATTCACTTCGGAGGCATGTAAGAAAAACAAAGGATTCTTCGAGAATTTACCGTGACATGCGCAGAGTAGCTGGAACACAAATGGTCATTTTGCGGGTGAAGTATTCTTTTAAACATGCATCTGACACACTGAAATAACAGGTGTACCTACTACTGACATAACTTACATTTAACAGCTTGATTTAAAACTGAAGGTCCCAGTTTAAAATCAGTTTAGGTGGGTTGCATTAGGGTGTGTATACAGTATCAGATCTGAAATATGGGTAAGTGTAAGGAGCACATGGTTAATACAGAATGCTCATGATTATTTCTTTGATATTGCACTTGATGATCCTTATTGTAAAAGGCTAATTAGCTTAAATTGTTGATATGATACAAAAGAAAGATTAACAGAGAGAATGTGACTCCTGAAACTGATGTGACGTGATCCACGAGAGAAAAGGCGTATCACTCTGTTGGGAGTTTTGGAACTACAAACACACTTGCAGTTGTACAGCGTGAAGCTGCTTGCACAACAGACAAGTTTCATTTTTCAGTTTTATTTCAGGCTTAAGTGGACAAAACAGAGCAGAGTCCAGTGAAGTCAGGATCAGATTTTCATACAGGTCCATTAAAATATGTCCGATCAGCTCATGTTTAGGACTACACAAAGACGCCCCACAGAAAAAACACCACATTGTGTCATACTTCAGTGCGCAAAGACAAAATGCACATCTGCATCCACTCACCATGTCAAATGTGTAGGTCTTTCGTGACGCCTTGTCGTTTATCCCTCCCGTCTTCACGGTCACCTCCTTCCTGTTTGAATCGCACTCCATGACCCCATAGGATGATTTGCGCTCCGTCGTGTTAAAAGGCCTGAAAACGACGCAGCAGAGACACATGTGACTTCTCTGATACATCACACTTAGAAATGGGATTTGTCAGGAGGCTGGTTGACAGATTAATTTACCAACCAGCTACACATCCTACAACAACAACAACAACATGTATTTTATGCATAAAGTCGAATTAATTACAACACGCTCTTTTGATAAACATTTAAAACATGCTGGAAATGGATTGAAAAGAAGATTTGAGATATTGTAGGGCAAAAGGAGTGTCGCTCTTTTACACAACACTACTAACTGCTGTCTGACTGCTTAACCTTTTACCATTTTATAGCTGTTAAACATCATCAGCAACACACATCCATGTTACTCTGAGTGTTCTAAAAATCACTGACGAGAGAGCTGTAGTGGTTGTCTTTCGTCAATGCCTCAGTCTCAGATTTACAGCTGGGATTAAAGGTTAATCTTTTCCTTTAAGAATGGAAAAATGAAGCCGCAGTTTATGTCTCATCATGTATTATCATCACACTCAATTGACAGTTGGTTTTATAAACGATAAAGCCTGGATGGTCTCTGAAAAATCCACAAGATCATTGAAGTCATACACCTTTTCTGAAGGTATTACCAGAATCTATAAAGATTTTAATAATCTCAATTAAAATTATATCGCAATAAGAAATATGGAAACAAACATGGGAAGCTGAAATGGTGCTTGTGCGAGGTGAAAGGTTTTAATATCATTTACATTTCTCTATAGTAATGTTATTTCCCATACCTGACAGCTCATGTGTTTTACTTGTTCTAATAAAACAAGCAGCCAGTCTGAGTCGCACTACGGAAAACTACTTAAATCTCTTTCATGGTGCAGCAAACAGAATATGTTTTGATCCAGATGTTCAAGAGTCTTTAAGGATTTGTAAAACACCTTCAAAACAGCAGGAAAGGATGTAAAACAGCATTCTGGGTTTTTGAAAGATTGTCAGCAACTTTTCATTCAGAAAAACAGAGGCTTAACTCTGTGACTTGAATGAAGTACAGTACACAACAGTATCACATGCTGTTGTAGCACTGTCTACTTCCCAAAATAAGGGGTCAGATGTAGTGCAAAACGATATGCTAGTTATAATGATAATTTTTGCATATCATCAAATAAGCCTTTTTAACATTGTTGAATATTGTGAATTAAAGAATATATTACACTGAAATGTGGTAGAGAATACGTAGTGGCTGTTGTCATTTGTTTCGATGGTATGTGATTGGCTGTACCTCCCGACAACATTTTGATTAAAGGTCTTGATTTGATAAAAGGCCTCAAAATTGTTTAACTGTTCAAACTAATGCTGCGGCATGATCACCTAGTCACCATCGACTGTGTGAAAAAGGTGTGGTCCATATAACAGATCAGCGTACCTGTGTCTCATTGTGTTTGTCGAGCTTGAAGACGGCCCAAAGGCTGAAACGTCATCAGAATATAAGAAATGCATACAGAGCCAGAGTGTGCGACACTTATCAGCACCTCATTATAGTTCTGTGTGTGTATTACTTTTAAATTTTAAAAAGGGCATCTTTGTAGCACCACAATGTTTCATTTATAATGGTATGTCATGACACATTTAGCCTTTTTTAAAAAGTTGCAGCTTGGCCATTTGATAATATTTTAATTAACCGAATAGACTGATTGATAGATATAGATATATATACACCTTAAATCTAGCCCTAGTATTGAGTATTGGGCCCTAAATCTAACTTTGAGTCAGTCAATGAATAAATTAAACTCATATACATTTAAATAAATATGACCAGTTGTTGAGGAAGTATTGCACTGATGCCACAACATAAAATAGCCCGTGTGAAAATCTTACTTCAGCAAAAGTATGTAAATAGGATCAGGAACATGTACGTAAAGCATTAAAAACATAAACATTGCTGTGACTGTTATACTACTATATCCAACATAGTTATCATCATTATGGATTAATCTGCTCATTATTTTTCAATCTTTTTATTTAGTTTTTAAAATATAGTGAAAATAGTAGGAAATGGTTTCACAATGACCCAGAGCCCAAAGTGACAACCTCAGCATTACTACTGATACACTACAATTATTCACATTATCAAAATGAGTCTTCACATTAGTGAAACTGCAAATATGACATGGTTTTACATCATCAAAATAGTTGCTAATTAAATTTCTGGAGGAAAAAAAAAATCAATTAACCGTTTAAGCTTCAAGTTAGAAGTGTAAAGTCACATAACAAGTACAAGTGTTTCAAATTACCACGTACTTGTAGGTAACTCAATGTACATGTTAGTTAAATTCCACCACTGCTGCCACATTACAACAGACTTAGATCCTGTTAAAGTTTATTTACTGTTGACACAATGTTCAACACTGACCACAAAAGAGATAAACATAACCTGAAGTAGTTTTTGTCCGTACCTGCATCTGACAACGACCTGGATGTTTCTCCCCTTCTCCTCCCGTTTTAATCCGCTCAGGTTGTGTGAAGCCATGGCTGCAGAGAGACGTTGTCCTCCGCAAAAATCAGTCTGGAAGTACAGTTACACACTTTAAATTAGCACATGAATACACCAATAATACTGAGACAATATTATCCATTAACAGCTGCTGTCAAATATCACAGACGGTAGTCGGTTATCATGTAAATATATGAGAGAAAAGCTGTGAGCTAAAGAAGAGTAAGAATTAGCATGTTAGGTAGCGCTAGCTTAAATCTAAATTGGCGTTAGCCCAGCGTAACTTACCGAATCACGGTGTGTCGTTCTCTTCCTTTTTTTCCGTTATCCGCTTATTGTTTCCGTGAATAAAATGATTTGTAAATGATATTTAACGTCTTGTGCTTCCTCCGCCAGCACTCTCTTTCCACAGTCAGCCTCTGGCGCACTAAAACCTCCGACAGAATAATATTTCAAACGGTACTTTTAAATTTTACTGAACCAATGACAGGACAGTAACGGCCAAACAAACAACGCCATTGGTCAGAAGAACACACGTGACAGCTTCGGCGCGGTGCATGACGGGAGATAGTATAGTATAAGTACCGGAATAGTTGCACTAGGTGGCAACATTGTACTGAAAACTGTTGGTGCAGGTAACAATGATGTTTATCTGAAATATTCTTATTAACGCTTACTCTGAATTTTTTTCCTAACACTCTAATGCACACATTATAGGTCTTTATTTTAAAAAAAAAAAAAAATTCATTATACTTTTAGGAGGATATTTATTCAGTGAAATACTTTAGAAACACTCTTAATTTGTTTTATGTAGGTCTAATATTTGTTCAAAACATCTTTAATGTGCAGTGAGCACAATTTTAGTCATTTTATTGTAATAAATTATGCAAAAAAAATAATTACAGAATGTTTTCCACGTGGTAGCAGAGGATCGCCCTAAGCTGCAGGGGTGTTTCTAGGATTTACGGACACTGGGGGTTTAGCCCAGACCACTGTAGGGGGGCATGGGGGATCCTACATGACATAAATTGACAATTTTGATGCTTTTTTATGCTCTCTGGCATCTTATTTGCCTTTAAAACATTTATTTAAATATAAGTAGTTGTTAGTAATCAGTATAGAGTAGAAAGATAATACTTTGCAACAGCTATCATTAAAATTTAGACAGTTTTGAGGTACATGTAAATAAGTATTCCCATTTTATGCTACTTTATGCTCCTCTACAAAGGGACATATTGTATTTTTTACTTTATTACATTTATTCGTCTGCTGTAGTTACTTTTTAGCGTCAGATTAATAACCCAAAATAGAATCAATTAATGAATTATAATGCATTATTATAGATTAAACTCTCCAGCAGTGGATAAAGTATTTAAAAAGAGCTCCACCTTTACCAGCTGCAACATTAAAGTGTGTGAAACAGAGGACCAAAACTTACCTTTTTGGTCAACAAAAGCATATTATTTTTACTTTAATGCATGAATGGAATGACACATTATTAAATCCAAAGCTTATATTTATTTATTTGAAATTATTCTATTTTATTTTAAGGCCTATTCTTGTTTTTGAAAAAGGTACTTAGCCTTTATATTCAGAAATGGGGCTGTTCATAAAACATTCAGGGCTGAAGCCTTGGATGCCAAGGCCTAACAATGTTTCTGCTGTGTTGGCCAAATAAATCTACTTGTGTATATATATACTAAACAAGTGTAATATTCCTACAAAATAACATTATTTCGGGGCACTACTGGAGCAGACAGAGTGCTGTTGGCACGCCGTTGAAGGCTCATATGAGCTGAAGTTGTTAAATGTTTTAATTTTTATTAATATCTATTTTATTTATGGTGCAATAGTAGATAACCATTTTTTCAGACATCAGCAGAAACCTTGTTTTCTGCTTTTAGAAACACTCAGCTGAAACACAATGAGAAAACAGGTTTGCTATGAGAGGACTCAATCTAGCAGTTTCACATACACACAATCATGTTTATGAATGTAATTATAATTATTACAGACATGTTTAACTTTTACTTTAATATTAAACAAAATAAAAACAACAAACACTTTGGTTGCTGCTCTAAACATTCATTTGCACACACACAATATTGTATGTCTTTTTATTTAAATAAAAACTGAATATCTATTTGATATTCATATATATAACAACACAAAGACACACAAAGGGCACAGAAATGTACAGATGAATTAATTTCAGTAACACCTCCTCTCACTCCATAAAAACTAACACTTTTAAACACAGTATTTCAATTCAATGACTGAAAAAACAATTTAAATAAATAAATCAAAACTATCATGTTAATATTATAAATGTGTTTCAGGTTTATGAAGTGACCAGTGTCGAGCAGCAATCCATCTGCTGTGGACCGTCCGCCCACTCAGCCCCCTGAGGAGGACGAGGGGGTTGCCCTTTTTGCTCTGGCAACCCCTCTAACACACACATGCACACACACACACACACACACACACACACACATTTATGCATGAATTCAAAGACAAACATGAAATGAAAACAAAAAAATGTTCTTTTTTTGTTGTTGTTTAATGTCACAAAAAAAGCTTCTCCTTGTCTGAGGTGTAAAAACAAGCAGACACAGACTTCATGGATAAATGATGACGTGCATGAAGCGTGTGGCTGAAAGTGAAGCACTGAGAACATCAGATGTGTGTGGAGCGATGAAGAGGCTGTAACCTTCCTCACATTAGTACATGAAACAAACAGAAATGTCATATTTCCATCCTGTGAGATTTGACCTTCTTCTTCTGCAGTGGTGTGACAGCATCAACTGGAGCATTAGCACCACTAGCTCCATCAACCAATGAACTCATAATCACACAGCAGGAGTGGACGGAAACATATGTGAATTTGTATTTTCTTTCTGCATATTTTTAGGACTTTTAGGACTTGACAGTTTCCTAAAAGTAAATACAAATAGGCTACTTATATGTAAAAGTCAATGAAACAGTATCTTAAGAGTTTGTAGCTTCAGTATTGTGTTCTATTTCTGAGTGAAACAGGCGGGAGGACATAGCATGCGGTTGCTACCTAGCTAACTAATGAAGCTTAGCTCTGTGTGGCTAAAAGTTGTAGACTGATTGATGGGTGGGTGTTGTGATATTATTGGAGTATAGGCCTACTTTAAATTCAAAAACTGAGGGTCTGTAATATTTTAGTAGATACATATTGTACTTTTTACTGCACTACAGTCATCTGACAGCTTTAGCTACTTTTCAGATGACAGTTTCCATCCCCTTTCTGTCCAGTGAAAACCATGCATCAACAGAAGGATGAAATGTTCCTTTATGTGTTGAGAAAATTCTCCTACTTATTGAGCTGAATAAACTCTTAAAGAACTCTCTTGGATCAGCTGAAAAATGCATCGTCACAAATCTGGGAACAGGCTTACAGGACAGCCACGCTACTGACATATGATGATTTTATAGTATATGAAGCATCGCTGTGGATTAAACTATGTGACAGTATATAAGGGAGTTAAAATGAGCACAACCTTAAACACCTACAGCTGTAAAATGCAACATACCGTACCATTAATCCAAAAACATCATTAGAGACACAAGTATTCCTAAGTATCCAGACTGCATGCAGGTCTACAAATGGCAAATTAAGTTATCCTATCTTTTCTAATATTAAAAGTGTTTGTACACATCATCATCATTATCATCATCTTCTTCTTCTTCTTCGTGTCCAGATTAGCAGCTGCCAGCTCGAACACATCCGGCCTCCACTTCCAGTTGAAGAAACATCCCTCTGTTACAATCTGCTGTCCAGCAAAAAATCCACTTCATTACCATAACAATTTTAACTGTGAGGGTGGAAGCAAAGTGAGGTGGGAACAATCGTATTGTTTCTCCCCCCCTTCCCCTACATTTTCTCTCTGCCTCTGTGTCTCTGTGTCTTTTTGTCACTGACAGCCCACTCAGACCCCGGGTGATGATGACCCTTTCCAGGGGCGAGCCAGAAATCCAGAGCGGGTAACTTTGTGGTTGGACCGACAAACGTTAAGCTCCATTCACCTCAAGGAACATCTCCGCGCTCTCTCTCCATCTTATCCCTCCCTTTCTCTTTCTATTTCTCTTTCTCCATCCATCCCTTCGTCTCTCAGTGAAGAGGAGGCCCACTGGACGCAGGACACGGAGGATTTCTCCTCAGTGCAGCTTTAAAGTGAGTTTGATACTTGTTCTTTTGTCACATGAGGGTGTAAAAGCAGGGAGAAGGTGGAGATATATCATCATGATGAGTTTTACTTTGAGTTTATTGCTGATAAAAAGCTGAACTGAGTGAATTTGGCATCAAAAAGACAGAAAACACAAGTGAAAAAACACATCACCTCTTTTTAGAGCTTGATTTCTGTCCATAGTGATCATCCTGTGTCTCCTGATGTGCTGCTTTAATATCTGTTTATTGCTTTTTACGTTTACATCAGCTAGTGTGAGAGGGTTTATGTGTTTGTGTGTACTAAAGATACGATAAAAAACATATTAAGCACGCCCAAATAGTGGCTGAAATACCCAGGAAATAGACAGATACAATCAACATTTTAAAATTTAAGGCCTTTAGTTTTTGTTAAATTCTGTATGATAAATATTTAACAAGTGTTTTCAAAGAGGAAGTTCTGTGTACTTATATTGTGCTTCCTGTGTGAAATATACGAGGAGTTTGTATTGTTTCCACATGTCTCTCTGTCATTAGCACTGAATTTGGTGCAAATCCTGTGATTTCTAAAGTGTGACGATACCAGGAGGCAGCAAAAGGCCTAAAGTCAGTTGTTAGTTGTGAATATTTCATCACTTTGTAAGAGTAAGTGTCACTTTTTATGGCAAATTGGATGTAATTTGATTTACTGTGGGGCTGAAATGATTAGTCAGTTAACTGATGAGTCGACTCTCGGGAAATTCTGCAACTATTTTAAAAGCTGATGAATCATTTCAGTCAGTTTTTCAAGTAAAACTACTGAACGTCCTCGAGCTCCAGCTGCTTAAATGTGAGGATTTGTTTCTCTGTGGTTGTAAGTCAAATATCTTTGGAGTTTTAGACAGTTGGTCTGCATTTGTCTCTACTTTCTAGAAACAAATAGACAAAAAAATAACTAATTTATCGAGAACGTAATGAGGTAATAATTTGTGGAGATAATCAGTAATCTCATCCTCTAATTTGGTTGCCGGATAAAAGTCTTAATTTGGAGATTTTCTTGGTAATTTGTGGTTAAAATGTAATGCATTTGTATTTAAATCGTCTGGTTGAATCCTTTTTCTGAGATGAGCACAGCATTGTTGAACATTTGGCTGATAAAAGCAGCTCTGATTTGAAATATTTTTAGAAATTGTCACACGTAAAATGGTAGGAGCAGATTTTTCATTCAGTGTGTTGTGTTTGTACCTGAATTATTGTCCCTGCTTTTATAATTATGTATATTTTGCCAACATCTCCGTTGTTTTCATGGCTTTTTTTGGTGAGCTAACACACAACTGTGTGTGTTAGTTTTCTTTCATCTGTCAGTTGGTAGTTTTGTTTCATTTGTGCTTCTGCAGCCGGACAATGTAACCTGAAAATATTCTTGTAGTTTCTTGGATGAGGCCCAAACAGCCAGTTTTAAAAACTCAACACATGAGGACTTATCCCGTCTGTGTTTCTGTGCCTTCGTCAATAATAAAAAGTGATTTGAAACTTCCAGAAAGGTAATTATCCTCGTGTGATATCAGCCGATGAGTTCTGAGAGTAACCGACGAGACATTCTGGGTCCCGGAGATAGCGTTGAAGCCATTCACTGCAGCCCCACGGCCATTGATGTGCCTGTCTATTATCCGACACTCAGCAGTCAATACATTTCCCATGAATATGCAATCGCTTCTATTGATGGCTTGGTTAGAAGGGTTCATCGCCAAAACCTCGCAAACCTTCCAAACCCTGACTCATCTGCAGCTTGATCGAGAGTTTCATCCCCGAATGCTAAATGTGAGCGACACCACAAATTTAATAAAAAGCCCAGGAGCATATCAGAGTGATTTATGGCGCCTTAATTTGTTATCCAAGCACCCCGTCGTGTGTAAGCCAGCTGCAACAAACTTAACAACACCTACGGCTTTAACATAACGTACTCTCATAAAGGATTATCAGGTACTTTCAGGCCTCGGTGGATCATTTATCAAACACTTACTTGCAGCATTTCATAACATAAGTCTTGGTTTTAACCCAAACTTGTGTTGCAGGAAAAACCAGGAGAAGCGCTTCCTTCCTAAATGAGTCATCACCCATTTAAAATAAAACACCTACTCTCCTGACATGAAAGGTAGCAGAAAATCCAGATGATTTATGGTGTTTATTTAAAGTCTGAGTGTCTTGTGTAGACAGAAAATGATTTAACCTGACAAGGTTTTGTCTCTCAGGGATGGGGATTTTTTTTTTGAAAATGGGTTTGATATATTTTCAAAGTAACACCTATTGATTTTGTCAAAGGAGAAAAGCATAAAAGAAGTGTAAGGATGAAACTACGCTGTTACATGTGGAGAAACTGGGTCGCTGCCTGCAGCAAAGGAGAAGCGTTCAGGTTCAAAATATCGAGAACTCTAATATTTGGTCCTTAAAATTATAAACAGATGAATGGGAAGTTTGAAAGAAGGCAGCCAAAGTTTGTGGAGAACTGAAAAAAGGATTTGTGACCTCTTATCTCTTTAGATTTGATGTCACGAAAATGCTTTTATCAAGTCTGAAGAATGCATGAAAAATGTGTGAGCAGCTAGCAGGTGTTAGCATTACACAAATGGAAAAAAGAGTGCAGGATTTGTGAAAGAGTTTTGGAATTAATGGTAAAGATCTTCAGATTTCTTCGTCAGAGAGACAACAAGCGACCTATTGTTTGGTTCCTGCTCCAATACTTTTGATGTGACAAAAGTGAGGTGTCACTACGAGGTCAAAAAAGGTCGCACATTTCGCTCGAGCAGCAGATGACCGCACGAAATCTTCCACTTGGAGAAAGAGAGACACAGAAAAGAGGCAGTTTGGTTGTTTTTTGGCTGCAAAAATGAAAAACGAGGGCGGCAGGCAGTAAGCAGGCCGGCTAGCCCGACCTGAGCGTCATTTGAGGATGAAGACAAAGATCCATATTAACAAAAACCATAGATGACAGATGATTAATCGGCGTGGTGGGGTCTACCGAGCCGCCCGGACCCCCGGCTGACACCTCGAGCCACCAAACACAAAACCAAAAACCCCCCAGAGCCTCGGCGGCCTGGAGGAGCGTGGGCGAAGGGTGGAAGCAGGGCAACGTCCCCATGGAGCAGTGTGTGTGTGTGTGTGCGTGCGCGTGTTGGTGTGTGTGGAGAGAGGAAAAAGACAGATTTTGTGTGTATGTGGGTGGGTTTGTGTGTGTTTGTCTGACAGATTTTGACAGAGAAAGTGTGTGTGTTGGTGTTTATGTTTGTTACAGAAACACCAAGTGAAAGTGTGTATTTTGTGTGTGTGTGTGTGTGTGTGTGTGTGGGAGTGTTTGCGAGAAAGTGTGTGTGTTTCCTAAGTGCGTGCATTTGGTTTCAGAGCTTGTTCATTCCTGTGTGTGTGTGTGTGTGTGTGTGATTGTGTGAGTGCACGCACGGACCAACCAAACCCCCATCTGCCACAGGGTGGGCGGCTCGCCACACAACGACAATACACACCAACATTTTTGTAACTGTGGGCGTTCAAAAGGCTCGAGGAGCTGCGGTCCTCCTGCTCGCTGTGTGTTCGTCTCCACAGCTCAGAGATGCAGCAGAAGGCTTCGGCTTCGACAGCTCTTTAATCATCTAATCAGCAAATCAAACAGATTTAAATATGGTATGTTTACACTCCACACATCTTAAAGGATTCAGTCTTTTCCGTCCTGATTTTCTGTCCTGGTGAATACCAAAGGAAAGCTTACGAGGTGTTTAAAATCAAAGGGGTTCATCCTCTGAGGAGTAAGTTTGGTCTTGAGGATGGTGCTGGAGGAACGCTCATGATGTGTTCAAGACAAAAATGGTTCATCCTCATATGGGAGGGTCACCATAACTGTAACATTTTCACGTTTTACTCTTCTACTCAGAGATTATTTTACCTATATGTGTAATATTTTCATGCAAACAGCCTACATGTTCTTGCTATCATAAACCACTTACAGTTTTACCATAGAAGAAACAAGTTGTGAGCAATTGAACCAAGTGTGGATGTTGTCCAATGTTACAAATGAAGCACATGTGAGTCTTTAGCCCGCTTCCACCAAACATTTTCAGTATGGTACCTTTGGAACCAACAGTAACCCTTCAGACATGGTACCTAGACCCTAGAGTTCCCATCTCAAACGGTACTCTTAAATGTGGGTGGAGTTGCATCACTCACTGCTCCGTCCAGCATGTGTTGTATTTTGTCATCCGGTGACACAGATGGAAGACTACACCTTGTTTATCGTCCACAGAACGAGGCTGCATCCCGAGATTTTCAGAACAAACTAAAACAGGCTGCAGTGAGAGTCTCTCTCCATGGGGTATTTAAAAATAGCGGGTTTGTGCATTTAGTCCTTCTCAGGTAAGCTCAGGGGTTTAGTGTTGCCGGAGTTCAGTCATATGCAATTCACATAACCTGGTCAAAATTAACATATATAAACGCTTGAAGATCCACTCATTACTAAAAGTGTATGTCATTTAAAAACTAAACTGATGGTCAAAGTTGTCACACTGAAATTTAAGGTGTGTTGATTGATTCATGTCGTCAACTCAGCATTGAGTAACATTACAAGTAAACGTTCCACCTTAAAAGTTGCCGGCAGTCGGCCCAGTGAATTATTTTTCTCAGACTCCAGCTGCTGTGAGAGGCAGCAAACACCCTTTCATTTTATAGTTACAGTTTACCAATAAAACTCTCCATGATATGAACAGTGGTTACATGAGCATCAAAACCAGACACAACTCAGCCCTGAGCAGAGTGACCGTCCTCTACAGTCAGACTGCAGTGTTCACAGCTCCACCTTTTAGCACCAGATCTGTGTGCTAGGTACCCCAACAGAGGGGGGACCAAACATGGGGACGGTACAGAACGGTTTGTTGGTACCATCCACAACTTTTCACAGTGGTAATGGAAAAAAGCGTACAGAGCTTAACTGTTCTGAACTGCTCAGTGGAAACGGGGCTTTTGTAACAGTGTGAGTTACGGCTGTAACACGGCTAAAAAACGATATTGTTTTTTTTGTCTATATCTGATATGCTGATATATAACAATTTATTTGGCCCACAACTGATACCGATATTGATATATCCACTTTTTTCCCTACCTGATTTTATTTATCTATTTGAAAAACACCCCTGGATCTTAATTTTGACTTAGTTTGTGTTCAGCTGGTTTTCCAGCTGCAGAGTGGAGGAATCCTGGTGGTTTCTCAGGGATGTTTACTCGTGTATTGGCCACATGTCCACATGATGACATTTATGTAGCAAGAGAAAACATACATGTTACAGCTGTAACGTGTTACATTTAAGGAGACTCTAAACTATGAAAAGAAATTCTGATCCGTGGATGTTGCCAAAGGAAAGGTTCAGGGGATTCATCTTCTGAGGACCATGACTATCTGCAGAGGATTTCATGAACTCCACCTCATTGTGTTTCCAGGTGTTGGAGAGCTCTACTGCATGTTTTGAAAGTTGTATAAAGCCTTTAGTGTCTCAGAGGGAGCTGTGAGTGGTCTGATAAATGTCCTGAAGGTGAGTTGGGTCTGAAGACTACAACTTTGAAAATAAAACCATCTGGAGGTGTGGAGTTAGAAAGACGTTCATTCCTATTAAGGTTGTTCAGTGGTGTACAAAGCCAAAAAAAACCTTGATTCTGACGGTATGAAAATACCCGGATCTTTCACACTATGGAACCCATAGACCAAGTGCACTTAAGACCTACGGCGGCTGAGCTGCTAATTACAGTTTAGTGCTCCACTAGCTTGAATGAGGATAAAATGATTGACCATGAGGCTTTTTTTTACACTTTAGAAATGTTATCGGACGGACTGGATCAAATTCTGGTATTGAAACGAGTCATTTCACCGTTGCAGCACATTCTCACTCCAACCTCGTCACATATCAACGTTTGGTCATGGTCATTCCACGTCCACGTGAAAGGTACCCTGGGTGCGTTGGATGGCAACACTCTGGGACACTGTGTCAAGTTGTGCTGTTACATGAATTGTCTTCTTTCAAAATACACTTGTGTGTTCACAGGAAATTTACCGTTTGCATACAGTCTCTTTCAAAATAAATGCACTACGTCTACAAACAACCTGAATTAACTTTTTTTCCCTTCAACATCTAAGGCACATGGTTAGGTTTAGGAAAAAAGAACAGGGCTTGGCTTTATAATCTTACGTGACGCAAACACCGCTGTCCCAGGTGAAAGTTAGTGTTAGCCATTAAACTATAACAGTAACCAGCCACATGCCAACGTTAAAAGATGGCTTGTTTCGTCAGTGTATGACATTGCCCATGCACAGGATTTCGATGACTTCAGAGCGAGACCGGGTTGGCCATTAAACATCGTTCTGTATTTACCCTCAAACGTAGATTGCTGATGTTGGAAATTTAGTTTCGACAGTGATCTCTAAATAAAATCTGGGATGTGACGACACTGGTGGATGCTGGAACAAAATCGGAGAGGGCACCTTTAACCAAAAATAATGCCTTATGCCTAAAACCAAGATGAAAATGAGATACATGTGATGGTAATTTTATTATTTATGAACAAAAACAGAAACAATTTTTGTGTTTAAAAACAGCCTCATCTTTTCAGAGAATTCTATTAAAATGTGTTTGTAGCATATAATGGAGTGGTTTTAATGTCTGTCAGATTACAGACGGTTGCAGCTGCAGGTTTGCTCTCCATCTATCAGCAGGACTAACACACAGGCCTACTGTAGCTGCTTTTGTGTCTGCTTTTAAATCTTCAACAATCATAAAACCATTTTTTGAACAATCACCAAGACCCACCGGCTTCTGGAGGAAATGAATTAAATGATTATTCTGTCACTAATCACCCCATCTATCTCAGCGGGCCAACAATAGCAGGACTCAGTCAGAGCAGTAATCTGTTCCTGACAAGGCAAGAGAGAAAACAAATGGGTCTGTGCAGTCAGTGTGTGGGCTCAGCTGGCACAAAGACAAAACAATGCAACACAAATTTACCCGGATACCAGCCATATAAGCAGACCGAGATCCTCTCACCTCACCGACCGGAGAATCCATTTATGGAGAAAGTGTGACCGGAATTCCGAATGATGAGCTTTTTGTCCCCCTTTACATGAGTCTGACAGCAGCATGAAGCACGTGCTCATGTTTGGGATTCATGTTCAAATAAAATCCCCAAATCAACAATCATATATGAGGTGAGAGTTTTGTATTTAGTTAAACTCCAACATGTAATTTTAATTGTTTCCCCGTTTCGTCACGGTGAGCTCCACCAGTCCTATTTCTGGAGTTCCCTCTTTTTTTTTTTTTTTTACAAACCCAAGTCCATATTTGGTGAATGACGTAAAGGGACACCCAGAGATTCCCTTTATAACCATACTGCACCATCCAGGAGCTATTTACAAGAGATGAAAGGCGGAACAGACAAAATGTTTGAGATCCAGTTGGACTTGAATATATAATCAGCTTAAATCTGATCTCCATCTCAAAGACAGGATGACAGCTAAAATAGCGGATGAGGTCTGTGTGTCTCTCAGCAGCATTGCAGACAGTATTCCTAAAAATGTGTACACAGCGGAGGGCGCGATTGTTTTTAAAGAAGAGGCTGTAGGGGAGGAAGAGCACGGAGGGAAACCTGATGAGAATGGCAGCGGTAAGAATTTGTGTCATATTGTTCTGGCGTGGCTTGGTTGGATGAAAGCACTAACTTTAACTGCACCAAAAATGTCTTTAATCATCATCGTGGAGTGTTGCGCGTAAGATGGCAACCGTGTCCTGAAATCAAAGGGTTAATATGATCCTGTATTTGCATTCTAACTTGTGCTTTTCTACATGTTCCAGGTGGTCTTCTGTTCGAGGGCAAAAGCGCACCTGAGCTGTCTCTCCACGGCGACTTGGCGCAGTGCGTGGCAACTTTACGCACGCACCCCGTGGCTTTCACCGGCAAGTTCTCGGTGGACTCCAGAGGCGTGGGGGGACCGTGGACACCGGGGGACGTCATCAACGTGATCAGCGCTGACATCGCCACCCCAGGACCGGCCACGGTGTCTGGATCGTGTTCAGGGTCACCCGATATTTACGCAGGAGGAGAAGGAGGGGGAGACGCAGCGGACGCGGGGGACGGCACCATGGCGCACGGCCAGCCGGACATCAGCCACATGTACGCGCCTCCTCACCCTCATTCCCACCATCACCCAGCTCCTTCCTACTCATGCAGTGGGGATATGTACCAGGATCAGTCGGCAGGGGGGTACCTGGCGACGTCCACCTGCGCTGTGTCCTACCACCCACCTCCATCCTACAACCCGGTGCCCAAACCGACCGTAGAAGGCGCCGCGCTGCTGTCTATCATGCCTGAGTATGGAGGTTTCTACCAGCAGAGCTGCCAGAGAGATATCCAGACGGCTTTCCCAGAGAGGAAATCCCTCTCATACCCGCTAGACTCCCTCAGGGTGCCTCCGCCTCTCACTCCTCTCAACACCATCAGGAACTTTACGCTCGGTGCGCCCTCGCCGGCCGCCGAGGGTCCGATGGCCGCCGCTTTCCCCAGCCACCAGAACCTCCCTCTCAGACCCATCTTGAGACCCAGGAAGTACCCGAACCGGCCGAGCAAGACGCCCGTCCACCAGAGGCCGTACCCGTGCCCGGCTGAGAGCTGCGACCGCAGGTTCTCCAGGTCGGACGAGCTGAGCCGACACCTGCGCATCCACACCGGGCACAAACCTTTCCAGTGCCGCATCTGCATGAGGAACTTCAGCCGCAGCGACCACCTCACCACCCACATCCGCACGCACACCGGGGAAAAACCCTTCTCCTGCGACCAGTGTGGGCGGAAGTTCGCCCGGAGTGACGAGAGGAGGAGGCACATGAAGATCCACCTCCGGCAGAAGGAGAAAAAGTCCTCTGCGTCCTAATTCTCACTGCGCACTGCCCGAAGCTGCTGAATGTAAACTTTCTGAATCTGACCCGGATCAGCTCCTGCCACAGTCTGTCCGCCAAAAGACCCCAAATCTATATTCTGTAGTTTATATTGTTCTCACAAAAGATGGGAAACCATTTGGAAGCCATATCTTTAAAAACATCAGGGAGAATCTGAGTTCTCAGTGAAGTGTTCAGTCATTATTTATCACATTAACTAAAATATAACTCCTCAGTCATCAGTCTGTGGTGCAGATTATTACCAGAAATATAAGTCCACACAAAAGGAGCTGAACATTCTGGGGTTAAATTATATGAAATGTAAATGCAGTTTGGTTTACACTAAAGGCGCTAACAGCTGGTGTGCTAACGCTCTTTAAAACACAATGTGCCCGACTGCTACAGCTTGCTTTAGTGCTCCCGTGGCAAGGCATTGTGTCTACTGTCTATGCTTCATATTCTCAGGGATTCAATTACAATTCAGGCTGCAAACGCGAAGCCAAAATCCTGCAGGTCAGCTGAGTGACGCAGGAGGGGTTTCCTGCTGCTGCACTGCCTCCAGCTGTCGGTGGGTTGGCTTCATTTAACTGCAGTAAAATGCACAAAAAACAGAAAATATACAGTCAGTGTGACGTCAGAGGGAGCTTTTGGACCCTTATTTAAACTTTGTACATCCATTTCCCCCCAAAACACAGAGAGATAGTTTCACTTTTCTACAATTTGTCTTTTTGGTTCTGTGGTCAGGAAAATGTAATTTAGGCTTCATCCCATCTCTGATCATGTAAATTTAATTGTGAGCTGGGAATCTTCGCATCCTCTCCTCCACTGTTAAATGGTAGCTACATCACAAATGCTCAAAACCGTAACTGAAATAATATCGTATTAAAGTTAGAAGACGTTTTTACATGAGACAGATACACGAAATGGCACGAAAATGTGTCGACATTTTGAAAGTTTGAACATAAAACAGATGCCAAACAGAAATTACATTCACTATTTTGGTCGGACTCTGCTGCACAGTATTTAAAATATTAAGCTACTTGGAGTGAGGAAACAGAGATGTCAGAGTGCACCCAAGAGAAACTGTGACATCACAAATCAGGGCAGGCCTAAAGTGGGAAACTCAGTGACAATTTAATTCGCTAGACGCAGCAAAATGAAGCTTTTTTTTAACCTGGTTTTTGTATCATATTAGAAATGTCGAAACAATGTTTAATTTACCCGATGAAGAATGGACTTTGGTTTATACACAGCACATGTTGGGACTTTATGAGACTGTAGCCTGATAATCTGTTTACTTTTCAGGTTAGATTTTTATTTCTGGATGCTTTCAGGTGTATGCACAGACCTGTTGATACTTGTAAAGATCCAACCAGCATTTCTACCTGATGAATGTGAGATAAAGAGAGAAAGAGTCACTGGACAAATAAAAGTTCTGTTTTTTGTGTTTTATAATTTTTATGCAAACGAGTCAAGCACTAATGCTTTTATTCTGCTGGACTGATGCTTCTTGTCAATGCAAATAAATGTTGACTTGTCAAGTTGTTGCTGCAATTTTCTTTGGCATAGTATAAGTTGTTTTTGCATAGGGGTGGACTCGAGTCACATGACTTGGGCTCAAGTCAAATTTGATGACTTTAGACTCAACAGAATCAAAAGAGACTTGCAACTCCATTTGGAGTTAACCACAAATGACTTGAGACTTTACTTGTACTTGAGCCTTTTGACTTGAAATTTGATTTAAAATGTTTGCCATGATTCGGTTCATTTCCCTTCATAACGTTAACACTAGTAATTCCCAGCAAGTCAACAGTTGACTCCACAGATGATTCACTTTGTTTTAAAACCAATCCGACTGCATCCAATCAAGTTGCAGGAGAGACCCATGAAGAACTAATGATACGTTATCGAGCGCCAGTTTGAAAAATAAGTTTATTTGCGTACAAAAACTACACAGTGGTCAAAATAAAAAAACAAACAAAAATGCAGTAGCTATGCAAAACATGCGAGTCAATTACAGATGGAGACACAACTTCTAAGTTTGTTCGACATTTGAAATTGCACAAAGAACGGTAAGTCAAGATTAACAATAACATAGTGAGCTGTAATTGGCTAGCGTTATTGAATGAATGAATTACTGTAAAAATAACAAACGTAGCTTCCATGGCGCCACCCGTTGGTTTGTGGACTCCCATTTTGAAGACTCAAGTTCAGCATAGCTGTCACCATCTTGGTTTCTTGGAGCCAGAGGTGACCGTATTTGGAGCTGGAGCTGGAGAGGAGTGAGGGGTGGATCTGACTGAGAAGCCGAGGACAAGCCTGTAACTCAAAGTGGCCACGCCCTTAATTATGTGTAACTTTAAGCCTTAATGAAATGTAAACAGGTGAGTTATGTAAAAATTAATCCCCGTTCAGTTGTCATGAATGTTGAAATTAGCTACAGAGACCAAACTCGTTATGTATATCAGGCTGTAAATGTGTTTATTTCTGCTGTGAAGTTGGGCATTTTAACATGGGTGTCTGTGGGGGTTTATTCTCTTCCAGAGCCAGCCTCAAGTGGCCGTTGGAGGAACTGCAGTTTTTGAAACTTCTGTGTTGGCTTCATTTTTCAGCTCCAGAGGCTGCCATTTGTGAAGCTCACATTATGACTTGTGCGAAGATTTAAGACTTACTTGTGACTTGGAAAACATTGACTTGGTTCAACCTTTGTGTTTTTGTGTCTATTCAGAAGTGCCTCTGCAGCTTTTGATCCCTTCACATGACTTTCCACAGTAAAATATGTTTGCCTAGTTGTCAGATTTCTATTTTCTCAAATTTCTTCTCATCCATGTTTGAAACTCTATCTCCTGAAGATCATGATTTATTATCAAAAGCTCTGGCTACTAAAAAGACAGTGAGGTTGAGATTTTCTTGTCAAAAATAAACTTAGACTCTGTGATTTAAACTACTTAACACCCACACCCACATCCAAAATCTATATTTTGGGTGTGTTTAAAATACTCTCTGTGGGCAAAAGTATGTGGACACCTTACAGACACACACGTAGAGGGGTTAACATGTAATATTTGCAAAATCTGACTTCACTAGTGTAGGAAAAATACATCCTGGTCTCACAGAAATACATGAAATGACCAGGACCTCTTAACAACACATTACATAGTGGTGGCATGTAAGAAAATGCCAGTGAAAAGTCAGTTAGGATCCTTTGTTGTGGTGAACAACGTTGATGAAAAGTAACCCCGTAGGTAGTGTAAAGAGCATCAAAGTCTGCATAGAGGTTGTGGTGGTGGACGAGTCAAACAAACACAGGACTTTAACCCAGGAGACCACAGTTTGTGTCCCAAAAGAAACCAGTGGTGCCTTTCAATATGATCATACTATTTAGTATGCCACAAAAAGATTTAATATGTCCCAATACATTATACCTTAAATGCAATATGCCAAAAACACAAGGATGTCCTACAGCATGCTTTTCTAGCTCGTCTGACCCATAATCCTTTGCACAGCGGAAGATGCACATTGACTGAGCTGTGGACAGATGATTGACAACTGGTTGAAGAAGCTGCAATAATGGATGACAGCACATAAATGTGACTAGTTAATTATTGAAGTCAGGGGTCTGCAACCTTTACTATTAAAAGAGCCATTTTTGACCAAAAATAAATTCAAAAAAATCACATGGAGCTGCAAAACACATTTGTGCCTTATAATGAAAGTAACATCACGTATTCTAAAGTCTAGTAGTCTAAATACACATTCATTAAGATGTTTTAACACAAGGTGGCTACTGTGCAGGGCACTATTTATGATTATTTGAAGCTTTAACTTTGCAGAGCTGGCAGTGAAAGCAAACAAATCCATCCCCACACCACTAAATTCTCTTTTTTATTCATAGATTTTCACTTTTTTGGATTTGGCATCCAAAGCTAACTAGATAGGGAGACTCAAAACTAGTCACTGCTGTCAAGGTTCAGCAAAATTTCAAGGAAAAGGTGCCAGGCAGTAGATGCATTACGTACATTTAAATTGTTGAAATGTTAAAACATTTTTCATTTGGTATATAGGCTTAACATGGAGAATGTACAAATTTCTTTCGGCATGCAACACTGATAAATGAAAATTCAAATGTTAAAAAAAAAGAAGTCATTAGTCATCTCCATATTCATATTGTTTTTGTCAAGGCCACAGGGAGCCACTGGAGAGGAGCTTGATGAATGCCGTTTTGTTGCATCTCTATGGTAACATTAAGTGATCATTTTTTGATCTGCTGTGTTCAAAGTCACACTTTTTCTTGTACTACAAATTTCACACTATGGACTGTGACATATGAGTGAGCAAAAGGCTCAGAGTTCATGGTGCAATGTTATAACACAGTAAAATGTTCCTGTTGTATGCATACTCCATGCAACAGCACACACTTTATAGAACAGCTGAACTGATAGTAAAAAGAAAAAGTGTGCAATTCAGATAAAACAGCCCAAAAGTCAGTGCTGACGTTATTTTATGTACTTTAGGTACTTACGTCACAGTGAATGTTACTTGTCATGACCAGTGGACTATTATCTAAAGTGATTTGGAAGTTGATTACCATGGCAACATTTGAAGCCTTGAAGCATTTGGGTCAGCCACAGAAACTGCAACCTTTTTCAAGACCTAACCAAACTGCTACCGTTTCACAACGTTAACCACCTGCTTAAAATTGCAGCCATTAGAGCATCTAATTTTAACATATTACGTGCCACTATGTAATGTGATGTTAAGAGGTCGTGGTCCTTTTTACAACAAATTCTTAATCCCAACTCATCAAACACTGCCGCTTTGTCAGTGGACCTACATGTCTAAATATATCTCAAAATGTATTTCGGTTTTTATTGGACATGTAGTTTCTACTCGTTACATGCACGCAGTCTTTTTTCAAAATGAACTTATAATATAGGTAAAACACTTCCTTTTTAGATTTACTTCCTTAGATTTAGGCAACAAAACTCCATTGTTAGGTTTAGGGAAAAAAAACCTCACACGGGAAACAAACAGCAGATTCATGGGTGAAAGTCCAGAATTTGTTTGACCCACCCATCCCCCCAGTTGCAGGCGACGTTACAATCTGACGCCACCCAGTGCATATAATACTGCCGAGAAGGGTGCCTCTGTGAGACCATGTTTGATGCCAATATCCACTTGACAAAGCGGTGGTATTTGACAACTTGTGTTGTTGCCCGCTGCCTCTAAAACTGACACACCTGGTGTATATTATACCCCCACAGAAGATGCCTCTGTGCATCTGTGTCTGCAGACATCGCTGACAAAGCAGCAGCATTTGAGGAGTCAAGAGTGAGAACAGGCTGAGATTCCAGTGAGATCCGGTTTGAAAAATACCTGAATTACTCAAAAAAACTGCAGTATTCATTTACACCTACACAGCTGCTCTGTGACAGACTAAACGTTTAACTTCAGGATCCCAACAGAGACACAGGAACCGACCCCTTAATCACACAGAGCTTTCTCCATCAACCTGTTAAAAGGAAATATAAAGTTTTGATGGGAGTGCAAAAAAGTTTAGCTCAGCAGCTTGATTCACGAGATTTTACTTTGCCAACATGTTCAGAGACACACTGAGTAACAGGATACCCTAATACTTCAATTAAAAGCCTAGTCTCTTTTACTGGCCTGGTGTAGCTACACATTTTGATAAATAAAGGCCTGTCTCAATTAGAAGCCTGGTCTGGTGGCCAAGCGGTTCACTTTTATAGAAGCTGTTTGGAGGTATGAAACTGGTTGTTGACAACCAACTTGAGCTAACATTAATTAGCTGGTTAGATCGTGCATACAGATATAAATATTTGAATTTTTCTGTCAATATGGAGATGCTACACATCATTAGCTTGGTTAGATTCTCAACAATCAATCATTCAGTCAGGTTTTACTGAAACCATGAGCACCAGAGAAGACTGTAATTCATTTAGATTTAACACCATGACAAAAAAACAAGACTCCCTTCCTCTGATGCTTTCATAGTCAAAAGTGCGTCTATTCCTTGATAACCCGCTTTTTTTCTTATGACATTTCTGTTTACACGTTCGAAATAAATAAGAAATCAAATCAAATCAAATCGAATCCAAGTTATGAGCATTGTTTTAACAGGATAAAATCGTGTTGTGTCAGTACGCTCGTGACCATATTTTTCGAGTGCAGTAAATCGAGGGTCATAACTTTCTTCTCTCTGAGGTGTTGTCTTTCGGCACTGGATCAAATTAATAATTCATAATTGATGTTTATTTTTATACAAGTAATATTCATACTGGTTCAAATAAACAATTTGATCGTATTATCCATCTTAACTGAGACAGTTTTGTGTGAAAGGAATTAAAGGCCTGTCCCAAGTTTTACGGTACTTCTACAAAAATGTCCTGAAGGAATCAAGGTGCTTTCCCGAGCGACTCATCACACTCTGAAGCAAATAACGCACAACACATGCTTAGGCAAAATAAACAGCACATTTTATATTAACCATCATTACAGGCTACAAACATTGATACAGGTACTGATCATTTAGCACACAATCAGATTCTGGACTCAGGCCTGATTTAACAAGCTTTCTGCTGATGAGGAGACCTGCGCGGTCTTTATTCCCACCGTCATACAACAAACAGCCTGTCAGTCTTATTCACTGCTCTCACATGAAAAGTGTGCAGCAAGTTGTCTTCCAAAGTACGCCTTAGGTTGAAATGAAACTTATCTGAAAAAGCCCCATTCTCCAAAACTTTGCTGAGATTTTATTATGACTCTATGTATACATGCATTTTTGAATTAAACCTACATTCAACCATATTGTTACGTTACTGTAAGTGCTTACAGCTTCACTTTATATGCTGCTGAGCTTGAAATCATCCCACTTCTCACTCTATCAACTTTATTACAAACCCAACCCTCACATTCAACAGTTCTGATTCATTCTGACCTCAAACTGCGACAAAACCCTTTTTAAAATCTGTATGTTGTAGCCACACACAGTTCATATTTTGTGTCCAAATAATGTAGTGCACATCTTTCAATCTCCTAAAAATCCATCTGCGAAACAAATCACAAACAAACCTGAGGATCAAACGTTTTCCCAGAAACAAAAAGAAGGCAGTTTACAGTTTGTAGAGTCCTAATCCACAGAGCCAGAGAGAGAAAAATAAAGAGCAGTTTAAGATATATTTGAGTCTTCAAAAGCAGACCTGAAGATTCACACAGTTCTTTATCCGAACGTCACAAAGCCTGAAGCAGGAAGACAATTAAAAACACATGGACACACACTTCCCCTGCGTGTTCCCGGGATACTTCCACCTAGACAGCTCAACTCAGGCTGGAACAATTGTTTTCAATGCTGCGTTCAAGACGCTGTCAGAAGTCTGGAAGTTTTAAGAATATTATAATAGAACTGCAACTATTATGTGTCAGTGCTGCAGCATGTACATATAGACGCAGCAGCACGTGTTAGATACATATTAGCATTTGACACTTCATGCAATACTGAAAGCTGAAATGTTGTACATTTAGAGGTTATTAAAAGTATTGCTGTGTACTACTGAAAGTGAAATATTGCCTATTTTGGAAACATGAAGCACAGACTTCGACCAGGACGCAAGTGACAAACTTCCTGACTTTTCTTGAACACAGCATGAGCACCCTGCACGTCATCATTTTGTCATTTCTTGGCATTCATTGTGCAGAAATACCTTGTAGGGTCATACTGTAAGCCTGTCATTTATGGTTATTTTCAGATTTGAAACCTATCGGCTGAGAGATGATATGCTCCTGTGTTGGGCTGCAAAATTACACCACCTTTAATCAACTAAATCTGCTTGATAAAGCCATGTGCATGTGGTGGAGGTGTTCAGAGGGACTGAACACCCTGTCACTCCTCTGTGACTGTGCATTTTCTTTAAGACCAAAGGTCAAAGTTACACATTGACTTGCTTTTAAACATCTTCTCCCACATGACTGAGGAAATTTTGGAATTGACAATGCCAAAATGAACATGATAACCTCAGAGAATTAAGGACTAAGTAAAGAAACGCATCATGAAAATGTGTTTCCGTCTCTTTCTGGGGGTAAAAGTAACATCTGGTGAGTGTAATTTGGTTTCCCCATACTAAAGACAACCAGTAAGTGCAGTAAAAGTACAATTACTCAACTAGCTGCTTTCTTTTCTGGCAATAATATGCTCTACACAGACACACAGGGTGATCACAGCACTAACAGGATGTTGGTTTAGTGCTGCCTGGGGCTCCAATTTTTGCTCAAGTGAAATGGATTATATTTCACCTGTGAAAGCTGCAGCTCTCCACCATGGCAGGACAGCACTGACAACACCTGACAATGAGGTCACCTGGAGTTGAGCTGTGTGGTTTCACCTGTTCAGTTACATTCTGGCTCCCTAACGCTGCTGACACATGGATTATTGATTCAGATTGACCCTTCATTTAGCACAGGTAGTCCGTCCCAAAGCTCCGGCCTTGTGCCACTACAGGATGCACACACCAGACCAGCCCGAGGAAAAGATGACATGTTGCAGCAGCAGGTCAGTCAGGTGGATCAGAGGCAGACCTCCGGGCCCGGGTACGGCTCCCCTCCGCACCAGAAATCCGGCGGCTGTGAGATCTCCATGAGCCAGACCTCCTTCTCCTTTTGCTCTGTGTCTTTAACCTCCGCTTCTGTCAGGACTTTGTAATAGTGACAGTCTCTGCCCTCGTCCGGGTCGTACGGCGGGGCCAGGATGTCCATGAACGCCGTGGGGCCGTCCACGGCGTCGATCTGGTGGAGGTTGTCCCGGTCGGGGAAGAGGACGCACGGGCCGCTCTCCTCCGTTAACTCATTGGTGGAGCGGCGCAGGGAGCGGCGCAGAGCGCCCACCTGGGCCGGGGGCAGCGGGGGCAGCGGCGGCGCCGCCTGCGTGCTGCCGGCCGGACGCTCCAGCTTGTCGAAGCAGCTGATCCTGACCTTGCCGTACATGACTTTGAGCATGCCGTGCATCCCCGGGTGGTCGTGCAGCGGGATGGAGGCGCCGCTTTTCAGCAGAAACACCCCCATGCTGAAGTGGTCCGTCTCGTAGATGTGCATATACGTGACCGGGGGCCCGCCGTGGTGGTACGGGAGGTGAGGGGACACGCCGGGCGAGCTGCCGTCTGCTCTCCGCGGGACGAGCTTCAGGTCCGCCGCCCGCACTTCCGTCATCAGGCTCTTCAGCTTGCTCTGGTTCTCCAGGAAAGATTTACCCGCCTCTTCGCCGGCTCGAGGCGTGTTCCTGAAGGTGACCAGAGCCTGCCGAGCTATTCTCTGAACCATGGAGGTCATGTTGCTATCACCTGGCATCATACCGGAGCGAAGAACGACGCTGCCCGGTCTCCGGTTGTCGTTGGTTAGCTGCAGCCTGTAGCTGTAGCCCCTTAGCTAGCGCCAAAGATCGTCTGGGAACAAGATGGCTCACTCCGCAGGCACTGCTCCTCGGGTCTGTGGAAGTTTGTAGTACAAACTAATATGAGCCTGATTACACACAAAACTTAAAAAGTAAAATCAAACAAAATAATAAAGTAAAGTAAAACAAAACAAAATACAATATAGAGTAAAATAAAATAAAATTAAATAAAAGTAGTAAAATTAAATAAACAACATTTATTCCCCAAATCTGAGCCAAATTGTTTAAAAAAAACTTAACTGCAGTGTCACTCCTATTAAATGTACTGATCTTCAACTCTTTTTTGTTTGCATTAATGCCATAATAATAAATTAAAATTGGCTGAATAAATCGACTGAAAAACTGAAATTTGTATAAAAAACTAAATAGTGGGAAGCCCTCTGAGGTGAGGGCCCCCCTTCATCCTTTAAAGGAGCAGAATGGTTTAGTCCGCCCCCTGCACTAGACTTCACCCCTTTTTACATAGCGATCTCGCTATAGAGCTGCTACAAAGTCCCTTCTTTATGCCTCCTTTGCATTTTTACACAGAACCAAACGACGGCAGCATGATGCTGCTTCAGGGTGTAATAATACATGGCATTATGGCTTTCCACAATCAACAGAGGTGTCAAAGGTGTGACATGTAGCACAACAGCGTCGGCCGCTTGTGTGACATAAAACTTATGCAGCAATGCTTTCTAAACTACAATGACATCAACGTGTCAATAACAATCATTTGCCTGTAATATGGTTGATGATCTCGTCCTCTGCTTGGAGGGTAAGGCACTCCAGGACCTCAATGTTCTTACCATTTTGCAGACATCTTCAGCTGATGTTCTTCTTTGAGTTAGCCGCTAACTGCTGCTAGCAGCTTTTTCATCTCCCGCAGTGGGTCACATGCATCATCAAAATGTCACACCCATCCTGTCCTTGGTCCTATCCTGCTAGATATGCTGCTTATACACACACCGTTTTGGCGCTGTTACTACCTCCGTTCCCATTTTGCTTTCGAACCTCATATACAGAATGGAGAGGTAGCATGACAGCATGATATTCCCACTTTAAACAGACAGGGGTTTTGTCTCTAAACATAGCTAGAGCTGAGTTAGTGACTGCTAATGCTGGTGGAGGACCAACGTACGTTGTCATGTCTTCTCCCAAGAAAGAGAAATTGGGGTTCCAAAAAGGGAAACAAAGCAAACTTGCTTTGTAAAAGAAAATTTCAAAAGCTGCACGAGAGCATGGGCAGATTTTGAGGCTAAAGGGGCGACACATGCAGACTTTGTGGTGGTTTTGCATCTCTTTGTAGTCGTTACGCATTGTTTTGTGGATTTGTGTCTCTTTGTGGTCAGTCTGAGTTTCTTCTTGGTCAGTACATATAACGTGTAACATTTGACATTTTAAAGGTGAAGGCTAGGGGGTCCCAAACACTTTGGGCCCCTGGACCTGTGCCCAGTAATCCATCCATGCGTGAGAGAGAGAGATGGATCTAGCGAGGAATGGTGGGGGGCCCACAGAGACTGCTTCAGCACAGGACCCAGCATTTGTTGCTACGGCCCTGTTTGGCACACAAATTGAGATTTAAATCTGGCCTTTTATTGTAAGAAAAACTAAATGAGAAACAGGATAATGTATGTTAACTAAAGCTTCCTGTAATAAATGCTTCAGTGAAAAATGAGCCAAATGTTTGTTTCATAAAAAAATGTATATTTGTCTTACAAAAAAATAGTGAATTGAAAGAATATTTGATTTTTTTTACTGCCTTTTTTTTTTTTTTACCACAAAATAATAATAATAATAATAATAATAATAATAATAATAATAATAATAATAATTAGTGAAAGCTACGATCTTATAACATCTTCCGGGTCCGAAATGAAGGCAGAGTGAGACCTCACATCTCTGTCCGTCTCTTTGGTCAGCTCAACACCACGTTCATTGACCGCTTGAAACTCATCGCTTATTGCTCCTTCACGTGCTCATTCATTCGTGCCATTTTTTGTTTACGAACACGCGAGAAAAACAACACAACAAACACACGATGCTGTGGATCAATGGGGGTGATTTTCAGACAGCATTTGTCTCTTGAACGGTCAGTCTTATCGACCCCAGTGCCCCATTTTTGAATAACTGTCAAACACGTCCGCACCAGACAGCGCTTCACCAGTTTACATAAAGTGCATTGTGGGATATGTAGTCAGGCGGCCATTAACACTGTGGTCATTGACACAAATAAGGTTTAATAAAGAAATTGACAACATAGGGCTGCTATTGCTGTCGCATTGCTTCATATAAACAACGATAATGTATATGTGAATGAATAATATTACCATTACATCCAAGTAACTGTCAAAGCAAAGCACTACAATACCCAGCATGCCACAGTATATTTAACTTTTAATGATCTTTGCCCTCAGGCATTACTCAAATACAGTCAACACAGTGTCCCAACTGTACTGATAATACATCTGCACTGGTGGGATTATATAATACCTTAAATAAACATCTATGATGTCACTGTCTCTGTTTATATATAGCCTGACATAATATGTTGGCAAGTGTTTGCAAACATAATAACCATAATTAAATGTTGATTAAAGGTCCACTGTGTAGGATTTAAAGGGGTTTATTGGCAGCAATGGAATATAATAAAATTAGAGTGTTTTCTTTAATGTGTAATCACATGAAAAAAAAGAATTGTTGTGTTCTCATTACCTTAAAATGACATAGGGAGCAGGTCCTGATCCAAGGCATGGATGTATTAAGACACCTAAATACAGCGTTGGAGGCAGGCAGCGTTCCAATGGAAGTTGCTTAGCGGCAGATGAAGCCAAAAAAGCTCTATTTTTGCGGTATGATTGGTGCTAATTCTGCATCACTGGGCCCATAGAGCAGGGGCACGAGACTTCAGCCAGCCGAGCCAGTTTCTGGTTATGTGCTTTGCTAACTTGAATGGGGATAAAATGATTTAATCTTGCAGCTTTCCTAGACTTTCCAAATGTTATTGTACTTAATGGACTGAATCCTGATGGTCCATCCATCTATTTACATCCGCTTATCCGTGGCTGGTTCGTGGAGGCAGCAGGCTAAGCAAAGCACCCCAGACATCCCTCTCTTAATGCTTTCCAGCTCCTCCTGGGGGACCCCAAGGTGTTCCCAGGCCAGAAGAGATATGTAATTCCTCCAGTGTGTTCTGGGTCTGCACCAGGGCCTCCTACTAGACTCACAAGTCAGTCTTTAGACATTTTGCTTAACTAAAGACTGATGACTTTCTCCCTGATTTTGTGTTTAGATGGGCGGATACAATTTCAGAGTTTAAAAAAACTCCCTACATTGCAGAACCAATAGTAAATCTGCAGGACGGTCCTTTGGTGGCTCGCTGAACTCTTGTGCTTGTAAACATAGTCCCACTAGAAACACGTATAGCGGTACAAAATGGCTAAGCTGCTCTCGCAGAAAACGCCGTCAAAGTTAGTGAATGTTTGTCGCGTTTGCGGCGACACATTCTCGCCAACTAAAAGAAACAAACATAATCTTTTACAAGGCCATGACTCATCCGTCCGGCCGGACTATAGAGGGAATCGCCTTGTTGTTTACAAATACTTCGTGTAGAAAACCATCTTAGTTACAACATGATTGAGCTAGCAAAGCTGTTTTGTGTTGCTATGTGTGGTATTTATTCAGTTTTGGGAAATCACGATGTCTAGACAGCATCAGCCAAAATACCGACCAAAACGGATTTTTATCTATCCCCAAAAAAAAAATCTGGATTTACATGATCAGTTGTGAAAACAATATCCCTGTTTACACAAAAATGCATTAACTGCAGCTTTTTGCTGCAATTAGCATGCCAGGCCAGTAGGTGGCGATACACCATAAGTCAAACACCGTAGAAGAACGTTCTGTGCATGCACAGTGATTTTTTTCCTCTTGGCGCTTGTGATAAAAACAATGATAAACTACATTTTAACCTTATGTAGCATAGTTAGCTGCTATGCACTTACTAATATTGGGCACAGCAAATGTGCGCCGATGTAGTGGTGATGTTGATGCAGCAGTGCTAAGTTCATAAGTAGTTTTTGAAAATCTCTGTTTTCGTCAAGTAAGTTCATAAGTAGTTTTTGAAAATCTCTGTTTTCGTCAAGTAAACGCCGGTTACATGATAGGTGCAAACACAAAGATAAATACCCCTTTTCAGAAATATATGGAACCATATGAACAGGCCCTAAGGCTGAGCCCAGACACCCCACAGAGGAAACTCATTACACCACTTGTATCCATGACCTCATTCTTCTGGTCACTACCCAGAGCTGATGACCATAGGTGAGGGTTGGGACGTAGATGGACCAGTAAATCAAAAGCTTCCTGATAGTGAAACAGTCATTTTGTGAGGGGGTTTTGCCACTCAAAAAAATGTATCCACTGATTCACAGGTGTCTCTTTTCCAATGTAAGTCTATGGGAAAAAGTATTTTTGGGCCCATGGCATCACATTACGAACTAGGGAGTTGTTATCCCACTGTTTAGCCACTATAGTAATTGGCTTCAAAGCCCAGTTCACTTCCTGTGGGCCTGGTATACAGAGGCCGCCATATTGCACTACCATGTTTCCACAGTAGCCCAGAACGGACAAACCAAACACTGGCTCTAGATAGAGCTTGTCACGTTTTTGCGTTTTGCATCAGCCACTATAGTTAGAGAGCATCGTGAAACCGCTTTATTCAGTGTTTATACTGGTTTAAACTACCTCAAAAATTAGCTTTGGAGAAGAAGAGGCCTCTGCAGATAATTTGGCTCCCAGTAAGAAGTTTTAGCTGGTTACAATCTCCAGTCGTCGCTGCTAGATGCCACTAAATCCCCCTAAATCTTACACACTGCTCCTTTACCAGTCGAAATAAATAAAAGTGATTGATAAATGGTTGAAATGTCCAACTTCTGTCAGTATTCAAAGGCCTACAAATGCAAACGTGACCAAACCAGCCTACAATAACACTGACAGTTCAGTTACATAAATATATTGTGAGGAAACCTCAACTTTTACTTCCAGAAGTGGGTGTTATCTTTATCTATCACACTCTAAAAATGAATCTCTTTGGTTGTTTGGCTGTCTTTCCATCACACTGATCTAGCTGGATCAGTAAAATAAATTTTCATGTCATGATTTTTGTTTCCTTTTGGGTAAGAAACACACTTCAGTCCCCGCAAGATCAACAGTGACTCATGCCCGTGGGCGTGACTCACTTGTTGTGGCATCCATGTTTGGCATTTCATTCTAAAGACGTAGGCAGTTAATTTGGAAGTCTTTCTACTGGGGAACACCCACCCACACACATGCTCATACAGAGAGAGAGAGATGACAGCCGACTTTATGGAAATGCAGCCTTAATAAAGAGATTTGTTTGATGGAATTTGTCGGCCTATTAAAAGATTTATTTGTGTTTATTAGGGCGATGAAAGCAGAGAGAGAAACAGGAAGCTGTGGGAGGGAGAGGACTGATGTGACGGACACCCTGTTCAAACTTTGTGTCCAAAGAATACAGAAGAAGAGGAACGATTTTCAAAAAGAATGGTCAACACTGAACAGCTGAGATACTTTGACTTTTTGTCCCCAAAACACAGTCTCCTACACTTCCCATAATACAACGTCACTATGTCACCATTAGGGTTATTTTTGAAGACTAAAAAATCCCCCTCAGAGTCTCGGACGACATTACACAACAGTTTTCATCTGCCAAGTACTGGTGCTCAACATGTTTAGTCAACATGATTTTAATGTGTACAATCTGAAGTGGAGGAAGAAGTATTCCAATTCTTTACTTATGTTAAAGTACCAATATGACAGTGGAAAATACTCCTGTACAAATAAAAGTATTGCCCTCAATTTCCTTAAATAAGTATAGATAAAGTCGGCATTAATGGGAGCACAAAAGGTTTTCTGCACATCAAATTAACTTATAAATCCAAAGTTAAAGGGTATGTTGGACCCTATTTTCCTGTGTTTTTGTGTCTAATTGACTAATGGGAACAATATTTTAATGAAATTGGTCCAGTATTGAGTGCTAACAGCGCCAAAGCTGCAACGTAAACACTCAGGGCAAGTTGCACCGTCAATTTACGTCGATTAAAAGTGTTTGTTTTTGTCACTGACAGGCTCAAATTGTCATTCTAAGTGTCTACCAACATTATGGAAAGGATCCCTACAGAGATAGACCACTCGTTAAAGAGTAAGATCCTTTTTGTTTGACCAAAACCAGCCCTAACATTGCTATCGTCAAACCAACCAGACTCCATTTAAATAAACACTAATTTCATCATCGTAAAACACACTTCATTCAAAGTCAAGAGGAACAAAGTAAAACTCAGAGACCATCTTGCTTTGTCTTTCCACTGTTTCAACAATCACCAACTCTAGTTTGGTCGAACTAAACCCGTACTTCACCAAGTTAGATTGGAAAATACGCCGGCTCTATACATGCTAAAATTACTGTTTATTTAAATGGAGTCTGGTAGGTTTGGAGATGGCGAGATTGGGGCTGTTTCTGGTTAAACAAAATGGATCTGACACTGTTAGCGCTGCTATACGGTCTCGAAATGTGTATGGAATTCACTAAAACATGATGCTAGTCTATTACATCATAGCGATAATGGCTGACGGGTACTGACATTATGTTAATGTTCATCAATCATATCTATAGTAAACGTAACAGTGTCTCTTTTCCCAGCATTTACAGGTTGGGGGAAACTCCGCCCTCACCATGGCCCCAAACTTTGGCTAGACATCGACCGTACACCTCTCTAGTGTCAAACTCTGCAAAGATACAAGTCAGTTTAGTCAAAGTCGGACATTCTAAGGGACATAAAAAAAAGAAAAACACATTTTTGAGTGGGGGAGGACTTTATTAAATGAACGTGTAGTGATCATGAGGACACAAACAGCTCCATCCACGGAGATGTCACCCGCTCCCACACAGCTCACCTCCTCACTTCCCTTCAGCTCTTCAATCTTCAGCCTGCATCTCATAAAGAATCAGTTTGACACCCACCTACTCACAATGTGACACGGAGGCCTCATGTGTGTTTGTGTACGTGTGTGTGTTTGTGCAGTCTGAGCGTGACGTCGCAGTTCTCCTGAAGCAACATGTTGTTTTTATTAGTGGGATGTGAAGGCGGGCTGAAAATAGACGGCGTGATTCAGAGCTCAGACGCTTTTAGACCTGATGGTGAGCCAAACTGTGGAAGCCCTGCGTGGGTCGTCCTCCAAATCAAATAAACAGGATGAATTATTGTGCTGCAACAGGCTTTCGGGCTAAACACACACACACACAGACACGGCCTTGTATATTTATAACACAGCAGTAAACAGCAGAAGCTCTGTATGTTATTGTGTGTCCTAGACTGTAGACTCTTTTGAGGTTTGCTGTCATGTAAGTCTTGATGTCAAATCTGTCTTAAAACCAAAGTCAGGTACACTACGAACATCAAAAACAGGTTTGTCATGGTGCAATAATCCATGCTGAACATTAAAAAACCCAAATAATGTGTTTCTATTAATCCATCCATCCATTTTCAACTGTATCCGAAACCGGGTCACCAGGGCAGCAGGCTAAGCAGAGTATTCCACCCCTCCTGGGGGACCCTGAAGCGTTCCCAGGCCAGAAGAGATATGTAATCCCTCCAGTGTGTTCTGGGTCTGCACCAGGACCTCCTACCAGTTGGACGTGCCTGTAACACCTCGGTGCCCAGGAGGCAGCCTGATCAGATTCCCGAACTACCTCAACTGACTCCTTTTGATGTGAGGGAGCATCAGCTCTACTCCAAACCCCCTCCAGAGGAAACTCATTTAAGCCGCTTGTATCCATGACCTCATTCTTTCAGTCACTACCCAGAGCTCATGACCATAGGTGAGGGTTGGGACACTGATGGACCACTAAATCGAAAGCTTTGCCTTCTGGCTCAGCTCTCTCTTCACCATGATGGTCCGGCACAGCGCCAGCATCACTGCAGATGCCATGCCAAACCGCCAATCCAGCTTACGCTCCATTCTACCCTCACTCCTGAACAAGATCCCAAGATCCTGAGTCTTGCCTCTATTAATGATGTGATCAAAATCAACAGCTCTGATTCTGTGCAAAAATGCAGTCAAAAGATTATCTGAAGTTAATACGAGGCTCCAACAGCTGAGTGAGCATCTTTCAAGATTACAAAAGTTATAGCAGGAAGTTCCCTCTTTTTGTTTCTATCCTTACATTGCAGCTCAACAGGCAAACAATAGGAGGAAATTTCATGCAATAAAGATCTCTTAAGGCCCCGACACACCAAAATGACATCAAAGAACGTGTGACGAAGGCTGACTGTTGCGTCGCCTCACGTTGCCTGTGTCTCAGCCAAAAAGCTGCACTTGAACACACCACAAAGGCTACAGCCAACAGCCAACTAGCCCATATGTTCTGCATCTGTGCGAGAGCAAAACAACTCTCCATACCAGCAGGTGGTGGTAGTCTGTATTTGTTATTAAAAAAGCGAAACCAGAAGACCGACAGGATGGATTCAAGACGCTAGTTAGCCAGTTAGCACATTAACAACATAACCGAATGTTTCAAGAATATTAACTCCTGGTGAACAATAGCACAAACAACTACAACCCATTTCTGCTAAATGGCTAAAAAATAATCTTATGTAACGTGAAAAGTTTGATCTCATGAGATGACTTCTTGACTTTAGTCCATAGATGTTTAATAATAACTCGATATCGGACGCCAGGATGGCGCCTATTCAATCCAGTGGAATTTCTCGCCTGGCACATAGGCCAAAAAAAGTCCTCTGGGTTTACTTTCACTGTATACAGCCGACTGAATATGTGCAGTAGAGTTTCTCCCACTGGCCCTGCCTGAGAGTTCCTGCTCACCTAGACTTACAGTGTGATGACATCACAGATTTTAAAATCACTTTTCTTGGTTCATGGAAAGTTTTACAAATATAAAACCTCCACGGATCAAAAATTCATAATAGAAAGTGTCATAACTGATCTTGTTTGCAGTTCAAGGTGTCCTGTCAACAGTTTCACAGACGTCTCCTTTATGATGGTAGTCTACGGGGAAAATTATTTTTGGGATGCAGAGGATTATTTTGCTGCAATAATTGGCTGAGCAGTGTTCCTGGGGGCCTGCTTTAGTTTTTTGTTTGCTTTCGTCACTTTTGTTTTTCTTCTCATGCGTTGAGCTGAACTGCCAACCAGAGTGATTTCATTCACCGACGGGCTCCGCCTTCTCTGATGCCAATTTAAGATGCTGATCATTTGTCAACAATGAGACGAGGACCAACTCATTCCAAAATCAAGGCAACAGATGACACGAGACATGAGAACAGACTTTAAATTAAAGTAGTCGGCATCTGATCCAGCAATGACATTTGCATATTCCCAGAGCCCTGATTTTTTATGTTACTTTTTTTAACTAGGATATTTAGATTTCTGTGGAAAACACGAATCAAACACAAATTATTATTCCAAGCAGAGTATTTTTTAATGTCTTAAACTCCCAAGAAGGAGTTTAATGATGCAGCAACAATGAATATCTCTTCTTCTAAACTTCATTGGAAGCACAGGAAATGATGCATCTTCCCACTGGCCTGCAGACCTGCGGCCTTCAGACGTGACATCTGAAGTCTCCCTTTTTTTGATGCAGGACAAATTCTACAATCGCGTGATGAAAACCCATGTGTGTATGAAAGGGATCGTGGGAAATAAAGACTGAACGATCGTATCAAAGCATCCTTAACCACTCTCAAGAGTTCGTGGACCTTTCTTTCACACAACCTATACTAACAGCTTGTTTAGCTGATGTGTTATAAATGAAGAGAAATGAAAAAAAAAGAAGTTTCACAGACTCCAGTTACAGAAGACGTGTCTGCTGACCACAGTAAATTATGTAACCGTGATGTGCCAATAAAAACACATTAGGTGATCAATCACATCGGCCTCTGAGTGCTGCTAATGTCTTAATATCTCCATGCAGCTGTTATGTTTTTCCTGATGACTGCAGCGCTGTGTTGATCAGAGGTCTGTTTTTGTAGAAGCTCAAAAAGGCTAATCTGAGGATTGCGTGCCACTGTCCCTCAGACACTTCAACTTGAGTGGATCCAAATGTGTTTTTTGACAGAGGCTTTGGTCCGCAGAGTATAGACAGGAAACTGGGTCTGGAGGCCCAAAGAGTCCCCCAGGGGAGCTTCACATGCAGCTACTGACATCACGTATAACCCTGGGTTCTACTTTGCAAGAGGACAATGAATCAGCGTTTACCCCAGAAACAAACACACTATATTTGGCTTATTAATTACACCAGCATTAGTGGCTTTACTTTATGTCCTGGGTAGAATTCCTGCCAAAATTACTGTAAACAGCATATTAGAGGTCCAAAAAGGCTGCTCCCTTCTGTGTTTTTTTGGACAAAATGAACCGTCTGCATTTGCTCCTCTCTCCATATACAAAAACAGCTCGGCTTTGTGTCACATTTTCATGTCTCTGCTTGCAGAAATCTGTTATCTGCGGCCCACATGGCCCCGGATGGTGGCCGGCCTGCAGGGTGACAATCTGTAGATGCTCACGCTGATACGACTGCGTGGCGGTTTCAGAAAACATTCTCCCTTTTTTTTTTTTTTTTTTTTGTTTTGCAGAGATTGTCCGACGTCAAAGCGACAATTTCATGGCCAAAGCGTGTGGACCGAGAGCGTAGTGTGACGTCAAAGTGCCGTGTTATCGTGTTTGCTCTCTCTATGAAAGATCAACAGCAGCCTGCAGTATTTGTTGACACGTCGTAATGCAGTTAGGAACCATAACATAACAAGGCATTTAACATTCTGCTGTGCACATCTCCCAGTTAGTTCTCCCGACACACAGATGGTTTGCTGAATTAGGTAATGAAGAAGGACAAAAATGAAAACATGTATGCTTCATTTGAATCTTTACATTTTAAAATTGAGAAATATAACCACTTGGTGGATCAGCTGACACCTGGCTAGCTGGCACAAAGAAAAACTCATGAAAAATGTTTAATCTTGACACTTTAACTGCATAAAATATTTAAATAATAGTTGAAATTAACTGTCTTAACAACTATTGGATGAATTGCTGTAAAATATGTTGCAGAAATCCATAGTACTGCCATGGGCTTCACATTGATATCAACATAACTGGTCTATGGATTTGGATTAAATATGGTTCGTGCATTCATGTTCCCTCTGGATGAACTGTAGGCTAATAACTTTGGTAATCCTAACTAACTTTTATCCAGCTCCATCCTCAGGTCAACATTTTAATGTGTCCAATACTTTGTTTTCTGATCAAATACCTTCAGAATGTGTGACATTCACATCAGCCCCAGCTGGACTTTGTCTTTACTGATAACTAGCTACCGTTAGCATGCTAACAAAGTGGTGGGGACATAAGGACACAGATGAAAATGTTTTTGGGTCATTTTACAATGGGGGGATTTTTTTTCCTTAAGCTCACGTTACGTTTTTTTGATAAAACACACGTTACTTTTTTGATAATACACATTTGTTTCCTCTATATTTACATATTTACATTTCTTGTTTGCTAGTTACCATGTCTTGATGCTAATTTTCAGAACATTTTTGGACAAATATGCTTTTAAAAAGTGGTGTGGTCATGCCCCTAGCGTCCCCGATGTAAATGACAACATTGCTAACATGCTAAACAAAGATGGTGAACATTGTAAACATTATACCTGCTTAGCATCAGCATGTTGGCGCTGTCACTGTTAGCATGTTAGCATTTAGCTCAAAGCTCCACTGTGCAGCCTGGGGTGTGTCCCAAATCGCATACTTTTTCTTTTATACTTTTAGTCAGTACTGGAAAAGCCCTTAAAAGTATGTACTGTTGTGTACCGAGACATACTACTTTCTCATAACCTTACGCCCTGAACTTTGACCCTCTTGCATTTATATCCGTTACCTTGGAGGTAAAACAAACCCCACTTACGGAGTTCGCCAGAGACGTATGCTGCATGGAGGACCGCATCCCTAATTACCTCACATAGCTATATCCAGGTACAACTAGATATCGCTATGTAAAGTAATTGGGCATTTACATTTCATTGCATATTGTCGTGGAAAGACACTACAGCAACATATTTTCACACCAACAGCATGCAGAACGAGTTGTGTTAACATGACAGTGTGTAATATAACCACATACAAGCAGAGAATTTTAGTTTCTTGTCAATTCGTTGAAGTTTTACCTCTCACGATGTGCATCTCTGTGTGTGCCGCCATTGTTGTGTTGACGTCACGTTCTTGATTTGCGGTGAGGTCGGGGTAGCTCGGTCTGGCCCGACTCCGCAACTACGACCTCCAGCTTCGATAGGCATTTCAATGCATTTTTCCTAGTTGGAGGTCTGAAACTTCCTACCTCCCAGCACTTGGGAACGCACCAGTAGATCAACCCACAGAGCTCTGCTGTTGTTACTTTAAAATGTATGTAGTTTAATTTAAAAGTTATAACTGCACAGATTGTGGATTCGAACATATTATATTTGTGTCAGTAAAATTACATCTGCAGTTCTCTGTTGTTATTTTTATAGTTATGTCCTTTGGCTGTAATATTTATGATTATTTTGTCCACTTAAACAATTAATATTCCTGTTATTACTATTTGGCTGGTCATCAGCTAATTGAATGTGCTGACATCTGTCAATCAGCTGTCAAGCAGTAGAACATCCTAGTATTTTTGGCATACTAAATTTGACATATGTTTTGGGACATATTAAATCTGCCTGGAACACACAGTCAG